>NC_063164.1:21425084-22052941 GCF_023159225.1 Perognathus longimembris pacificus
TTAAAGTATTGAAAAGTCAATGTATAGAGGAGTTACAGTTACACAGTTCAGTAATGAGTATATTTCCTTTAGAAAAAATGGTGTCACCCCCTCCCTCATTCTCTACCAGTTGTTCCCCTCCTGATTTCCCTAACCCTCAGGTTGTATAATTCATTTCCAATATAGTGTCTTGTGGGTTTCCCTGCTGAATTAGTTCACTCTTTATCCCACTGTTTTTGTGCTTCTTCTCCCCTCCCAATATCAGATAAATGTATATTCAAGACAAAGGGCACAGAAATAAAAAAGAAAAGAAACAGTAACAGAAGGAAATAAGCCAAAGGTGGGAGGGGGTGGGGGAGGAAAGAAGAAAAGAGTTTTGTGGTGTTTTTTTTTTAAAGAACCACGAATGATACAATAAAAAGTAACTTTTAAAAGAAGATTTAACTCATACAACTAAAATGTCTAAAAGTCAAAGCTGGATTTAATCATAGCTGGATTTTGTATATTGTTTCCAGGATCTTAGTCTACCTCAGAATGGTTGCCTCTCTCTGTGTATGTAGGTATGTAGGTTTGCTTCCTAGAAAAACTTGTTCCACATGGTAGGGAAGCAGAAAGCTTCCAGCACTGTCTGTAATTTTATTTCCTTTTGAACCAAAGAATTGGAGACACTTTCTCCATTGGCACTATAAATCTAGAGAAAGCTGTGAATGGTCTGGCTGTGGATCATCCTTCAACTGATCACTTGAAGAAAATTGTACTGGGGTCAAATGACTGCCAATGTGGAGAGAATAGAGGAAGAAAGAGACTGTGAGGCAGCCCCACCAAATTGCACCAAATAAATTAGCCATAGTAAAACAGCTTCAAATATCATAAGATGTAAAGCATGTTTCCTGGACTCTAAGAATAGAGTCATTCTGTATAGTAATTTTCAGTACATTTGAGATGTGATTGTTTGCTTCCGTTATTCACTTCAGTTAAAGTGCATGCATACCTCATTGCCTTTATACCAAACAGTATAAGAGCTATTATAATTATGTGTTTCCCAGCTTGAGCTACTGACTAGTGTTCCTCAGAAATCTTAATTCAAATAGTTATTAATGTTACTAATAAAAGCTATATATAACTCGATGGCTGCCAAATATGTAATCTTTATCAAAAGTAACATAGTAACTACTACAGAATGGAAATAATCTCTAGAGCTAAGAAGTAAGAGTAAAAGGTTCAGAGGTGGGAAAGCAATATCCGGATCAATTATTTAAGTTCTAGGTGCCGCTCAAGAAATGTTTGGTATTATCTCATTGATATCTGATCATTATCCTTTAAGAGATACACTCTTCACATTAATTTTGAACACCCAAAAATATAGAGTCCAAGAGACTAAATGGTTTAGATAATTGCAAGCATCTAAAGCCACAGCTATATGACTGAATTTCAGGTTATCTTTTTCTATAAAAATGTATGGAATGTAGAATATAAGTATGGTAGAGAGTGAAAAGGAAGACATTACATGGAAGGAAGAAAAGAAGAAAAGAGGGAAAGTGGCAGGAAGGAAGGGAGAAAAGGGATAAGGAAGGAAAGAAGGAAAGGAGAGATGACAGGAGGGAGGAAAAAAGGGAGGGACCACGGGAAGGAAATAGATACACAGAGACACAGACAGAATCACAGACACACAGACAGTGAAGGAGACAGAGAGAAGATCTCCCACAGGTCCAGAGCTCCTACTGAGATTAGCTGATTTAAGAGTTCAATTTGATCTCCCATCTAATCCTGTTTTACTTACTGTCTCACACATGCTATTCCTAATATACACTCATGTTTAAAAGTTCTAGCTCAGTTTCCATTTCACAGCAAACTCAATTCATGGTAGTTTATAACAATGCCAGGATGCAGAATCTAACAAGTTTTGACTTGAATCATCTCTCGGCAGGCTCACAGGAAGGACCAATGCATCGGTGTAAAATATTTCACTTGTAGGTAACAGGAAGTAGAGTGATGTAAGAATAGCACTGGAAGGTACAACATCTTAGGCTTCTGAAAGCCCTTGGAAAATATTACAGTTATAGAAACTGTGGCGTTATATAATCCTTGCTCTGAAAAATGCGCACATTGTATGAAGATCATGAAAGAAAGCCCGAGGTAGCTTGTTCTCTTTTAAGAGTAAATGGTAAAAACCAAGAAAGACAGCCTATAAACAGACTGGCATTATGAAGGCAGAAAAGGCTGAAGGTAACAAATGGGACTGACAAAGAATAGCAGCTCTCAGGATAAACAAAAATCCTCAACAGCAGTGCGTCTGCTTTCTTGAGACCATGTGTGAAGGTGCTCCATGATTGAGAAGCCACATATATGAGATATGAGAAGTGGGGGGGAGAGAGGGGCCCACTTATATGAAATGGGGACTTTCAATACAACAAACTAAAACATTTTTATTTCTTTTAACTCTTTGAGCCCTCAGATTTGTAGAAGTATTCTTTTCTTCCAGGTTAATACATAATTCACTTGCAGTTTTGTTCAGAGATAACTTCAAGGGATCTATGTTGATAGACAAAACTAAACCCTTCAGAATTTTGTTCACTCCTTGGCATCTGAACAACAGTTATTAAGAAAAAACAAAACATCATATAGATCATTGTATGTCTCCTAACAGAGGAAATGAACTGTGCTGTGAGGTCAACAGGCACCAGCCCCAAAACATCAGGACATATGGGACAAAGTCCTCCAACTTTACTTTTGATTTAATTAATGCTAATTTCACAATCCCTACGCTACTTCCATCTTGTTCCTACTTTACTGGCAAAAGATAGACATTCCTACAATATTATACCAGAAGGAGGTTATTTGGAGATACCTACTAAAAATAACCATCAAAGGCATGTAGGAAAAAACTTCATTCATTGAACCATCTTTGCTTGACTCCTCCCCCTGGAGAATTAATTACTAATCAGTTCAAGTTGGTCTTGAACTAAGTTCATAGTGATTACTGGTAGGATATGGTATTTTTCAAAAGACTTGATATCAGAAATCAGGATTCGTAGGGGGAGATAGTTTTATTCAGCAAAAGCTGTGTAAAAATCTCACATAGCATGAGTAAAAACTTTAGTTTTAAAGGCCACAGTTGATATAAATTTATAATACCTGAAGTACCCGTAAATTTTAGAGCCTTCTAAGTAGTTTCAGATTTATAGACATAAAAAGTACTCAGTCATGTTCATAGTTTTAGAGCTTCTCACATACCACCATTGTTGACGATATGATGACTTTAATATTGTCTTGGCTGGGAGAAGATATTTGAAAGAGCATAATCATTTATAAATAATTGCATTCCATTTTACAGACATGAAAATGAATACTCTGGACTTGAGAGTTCCTGTAAGTACAGTATTATAAACCTTTCCAATCATCCATAGTAATCATCCTTTAATTGTAATGCAAGGTGAATAGCTTTTATTCCAGTAGGCAAAGTACTACATGCTAATGAGCATCATGTAAGTGTCCCTGATGAGCTCACATTTTCTGAACAAAACAAAATCTTTGGTGAATTCTTCCAATAACCTTTCTTTGTTGAAAGTTTGGGCAGTTATTAAAAAACAAGGAAAAAGAGAAAAGGAGCCAAAATTCATGACTGCCAGAAAGGAAAAGTCTTTATTCAAATTGATAGCGCTATAGGATGGTCTTTTTCTACCTCAAAATGGGAAAGCATTCTAGGAGCAATTTTTGTAAAGAGGGAGTTCTCATACAATGGAGCCAGATACTCTGCAGTGAACTTCATTTATAAAATCATGGTCAAAGACAATAACGTAAAATCTCAGGAACTGGTGGCTGAGGCACAGGATCATCCTTAGATTGCCTCCAGACTGGACCACACAGCAAGATCCTGTTTAAAAACTAAAGACAGCAAACTAAAACAAAAAAAGAGAAATAAAATAAAAAGATGGTATGGGGGAAGGAAGAAAAGAAAAAAGAGAAAGTGAGACAGAGAGGAAGGAAGGAAGGGAAGGGAAGAAAGAAAGAGAGAGAAGAGAAAGGAAGGAAGGGAGGAAAGAAAAGGGAAATGAAACAAAATAAAATATAGTATGCATCTCATCTCACCCGGGTGAATATTGCCATGATTTAAGCACTTTTTCCAAAGGTCAAAAGTATCAAAAATTTGCCTGTTACACTCTCAATTTTCTGTTGAAACCTGAAATCATGATTGGGGGCTCCATGGTGACTCAACTTTGGAGGCAGAGATTGGATTTTAGTTCAATGCTGGCCTGGGCATGAAAGGTTATGATAGTTCAGAACTAGTGGCTCAGCCCTGTAATCATAGCTACTCATGAGTCTGAGACATGAAGGATCTTAATTTGAAGGTAGCCTGAGCAAAAAGGCTGCAGAAATCCTTCTCCAATTAACAAGCAAAATGTTTCATTGGAGGAATGGCTCAAGTGGTAAAATGCCATGCTAAGGAGTTTGAAGTTTTCTTTTTGAGCAAGTACTCCATGTGAATTAGCACTACTTTAATTAGAGAGGTAGTGACAGAATGTGACAAGTAGTGACAGAGTCCAGAATGTGGAATTAAAGATGAATTAAAAGAACTGCTGATCAGAATGCAGTCAGAAATTACTGGGGAGAATTAATTTGGAACTTCTTGTAATGTAGAACAGAATTACAGACTCAGGAAATAAATTTCTTGTATTAAAAAGATTAGTATTTGATGACATATCAAATCCTAGGGGAAATGAGCTGATATTGGAAGAGTAGAGAGATTTTTCTGTCTAATTTACTAGGTGAATATTGGTTCTGTCAGCAAGAAAGGTAAGAAGAGACTTTGACTTGGGTAAGGTTGAGGAGCCTAGGATATGTGCATTAGAGTCACATAGAAGCAGCTAATTAGGAATGTAAAGTCCTAGATTTGCACAGTAACTCAAGACTATAATTCTAGCTGTTAAACAGATGGAGATAGAGGATTAGAGTTCAAGGACAATTAGAGCAGAAGGAATTTTCTAGAAACCCATCTTGACCTATGGCTCCTATACACAAGTAGGGGGATTGCAGTCTGGGCAAGCCCAAGCATAAAGTGTGACTTTACTTAAAAAATAACCCATTAGGGCTGGGAAGGTAGCTCAGCGGTAGAGAACTTGACTTGCATGCATGTAGCCCTGGGTTTGATTCCTCAGCACCACATAAACACAAAAAGCCAGAAGTGGTCCTCTGGCTCAAGTAGTACAGTGCTAGCCTTCAGCAAAAAGAAGCCAAGGACAGTGCTCAGGCTCTGAGTTCAAGCTCCAGGACTGGCCAAAAATAAAATAATCCATTATAAAGGGAGTAAAAAAAAAAAAGCTGAAGTTCTAGAGTGCTATCAATTAAATTCCCTGAGTTCAATCATCATCATCAACTCTTCCTCCTCCTCCCCTCCTCCCCTCCTCCCCCTCCTCCTCTCCTTTCCCTTCCCCCTCCTCCTGCCCTCCCCCCAGATTAAAATTTTAATTAGAAATTGAGAGGGTTGCAAAAATCTATGAGACTTCTACCAATCCAGATAAGAGAAATAGAGGAAATTGCAAATTGATTTTTGTTCAGTATATAAACTATTTATTAACAGAAAAGTCCTACAGACTCATTTCTTCTTGAATACACCCACATTGTGACCATGGCGTCCAGTGGTCTTGGTGTGTTGGCCTCCGACTCGAGGGCCCCCAAAGTGGCGCCAGCCCTCTATGGGCTCGAATCTTCTTCAGCCCGCTCCAGGTCTTCATGGAGCTTATTATCCAAACCACTGGCCAGAACCTGGCTGTACATCCTTCTGTTTAGGAACCAGTCTGGAATCTTGTACTGGCGTGGATTTTGCATAATGGTGATCACACGTCCCACCTCATCCTCTGTGAGTTCTCCAGGCCTCTAGATGAGGTCAATGTCTGCTTTCCTCAGCACTGCAACAGTGTATCTTCACCCCACACCCTTAATGGCATTAATGCAAAGGCTATTTCCTGCCACCCGTCGATGTCGGTGTTAAGAACTCACAAAATGTGCTGGAACTTCTCAGGAATCACTAAAGACATGACGGTGGCACCAGCGGCAGCATGTAGGCCTCCTGTGGAAGAGAGAGCAGAAGTATTGATTTTTTTTTTTTTAACAATTGAAATTTTAGATACAGGCAGAGTGAGAGGACATAGGGCAGTTCCTAGTGAGAGGAAAGGAGAGGAGATTCAGAGTCATACACATTACAGATCAGCACGGTTTTAAAATGAAGAGAAAGTCCACATCATTGCTCTTGTAAAATTACTGTCATTTCTTCTAAATCAACTCTCTATTAATATAAGCCAAATATAATATGAGGAAACCATAAATTATACATTATAAGGAAAATATAAATTGTTATTATGGATTTTATTACTTTCAAAGAATAAGCATTGTAACAGAGAAATCAACTATATGAAATTCCTTGGGATAACACAACCAGGCCCAGATGACAAATTTTCTAAACTAGCTAAAAAAAAGTTAATGTAAAAAGTTGCATAGACAATACGTTAAAAATCACCAGATAATGTGAACATCATTCAATAATAGCCCCTCAGTTCATGTCTCCATCAAGTAGCCGTTTATATCTTTGGTTCACATACCACCATTAACAAACATGGAACTCCAGACAATTTAAAAACTCGACTACTGATTGGCTCTACCAGTCCTACGTGTTATCCCATTTTGTTTACTTTTTTTGGAATTTTCTCTGATAGAGAAGGTTTACTGCCAAAATCATCTCTAATTTTTATAATACCAACCAAGAAAAATTATACCATATGCTTATAGAGAGATTTTACATATGGGGAGAAAATTTAAAAAAAAATATGTTCAATTCATTGGCACATTGATTAGCCTTAGAGAATAACAATAACAAAAAGCTTAACTGAAAATGTCTGCATTCTTTTCTCCTGTGCAATAGTCTAGAAAACCTTTGTTCTTCATACTTTCATCAACAAAGGAGGGGAATGGAAGAGAATATCAGACTTGAACAATAGTTCAAGGACAAGGAATAATTAAAATTTGAGCACATGGGAAGGCAAGAATCAACTTCATCATGGCAAACAATTTGATCCCTTAGCATTGGGCAGTTCAGTAACAAATAATTAAAATACTGATTGTAATATACAATCAGTTTATTGAAAATTCCACTTCAGGGATTTATTTTGTCCCTTAGGATTTGAAGTGAACTTTCTGTTCTTCATTGTTATTCAGACTACGAAGCCTTGGGGGATAATCAGTTCGTTAGCAGGGCTTAAGAAATGACCCTCCCATCACCTTCTCTGTTTGGTTTTGCAAAGGTCACAATGCAAATGTGCATGCTCTGCACCCAGACAAGTAAGAGAAATGGCCTGAAATCTGACAAGGTTTGTGCCTCTGTGACAAGTCTTGGCCCCTTTTTCACAGAGAAAGCTCCGGTGATAGAGAGGTACATACAGTGGGGTTGCTGGACTGGAAACAGTCAGTGAAATCTCCACCTGAGAAACAGAGTTAGAGGAAGTAACAGGCCACGCTTCTGTAATAATAACATGACATTATAAATCACCATTTAATACAGCAAACACACTTCACATTTCCAATAGCTACACATATTTTTCGTAAATATTCAAAACATGACCCACTTATCTTAGCCCACAGGACAAATTCAACCGAGTAATCTTTGCCATCAGAAAACATAACCTATTATATAGCTTCTCAACTGATGATGAGAGCAGATGAACAGATGAAAACAGTGAAATGAAAATTGAAACTACATCTTCTCTATGTATTACTGCTATCTCCATTCTGATCTATAATGGCAAAGTTAAACAAAGTTATTATCATTGTTTAGAACATTCACATATCTAAACATCCTATGACCATCCTTCCCACACTTCTCCATAGAAAGTCAAATGGTATACCTTTATCTACAAGATCAGCACAATTCTCTTCCTTGCCCTTTAAGTATTGCAAATAAAGTAACCTCAGAGTTGGAGTAACAAAACTATACTTGTATTTTTATATTGAAAATAGATGGAACCCAGCACCGATGGTTCACGCCTGTGATCCTAGCTACTTAGGTGGCTGAGATATGAGGATCACAGTTCAAAGCCAGCTTGGGCAGAAAAGTTCCTGTGACACTTTTATTTCCAATTAACCACTAAAAAACTGGAAGTGGCACTGTGGCACAAGTGTTAGAGCTAGTGCCTTGAGCACAATGAGGCTCAGAGACTGTGCATAGGCTCTTAAGTTCAAGCCCCACAACTGACCCTTCCTCCCAAAAAATAGGTGGGTACAAAAATGGATTCAGAAATAGCTAAAAACTAAGGGGGGAACAAATGCATTAAGTTACAGAAACAAAATGAAAAATAAGAATAAATTATTTATAAAGTTATTTAACATCTTCTCTATTTAAAAAGAACCCTGGAACATTTGAGAAAATTAAATATTGAACAAGAGTTAAGAAAGTGTGACACTTTAAAATTTGTTATGAAATATCTTATAGAGTTAAAGACAGTTTAATGCAGATTATTACAAAACCTATGTACCCATTCTTATTCTAGCTTGAAGAATAAAAATTTATAAAGGCTGAGAGCCCTTTTAACCCTTCTTTATTATCATCCCCTTTCCTTCCATTTTTCTGTTCTTCAGCAATCACTATCTTAGATACTTTTTGTATATTCCTTCATTGATGAATTTTATAGTCCATCTTGCTCCATTTGTTAACCATTTGTTAAACACTTACTATTAAAGGCAATGATAAACATATATATGTTAGCTTGTCTAAATATTCCTATAGCAAACCACTGACTTGACATTTTATATACTTAAATCTTAGAATTTTGTGACCACACCTAATATTAAATAAAGAATGAGATTCTGTCCACTCAGTTCTTTATCAGCTTGTTAATCATGGAAATTTAAGAATTCTATGTGGTAGTTTTCTGCAAGCAGTTAGGGTGGCTGAAAGATATCAAGATATACAAGAAGATGGCCCAAAGTATGACAGAAGGAAAGTAGATAAGCATTTAATTAATTCACCACAGAGATCAAGAGACAAACATCTATTCTTTAACTTAGATGAACAAACATCCTTAATTTTTAACTCCCCACATTGCCTTTCTTTTTTTTTTCAGTCTAGCTTATGTGTTTATATTTGTTTATACAACAAAGTTATCCACAAAATATATTTAATACTTATTGATACTTCTTTGGCAAAATAATAAAAATTTAAAAATACTCATAGAATCACTATTAAGTTAGTTATGTTATACTAATAAGTTATATTAATATTGATAAATAAATGATTTTTATGTATTAATTATTTATTACTTTGGAAGTTCTGGAGTTTGAATTCACAGTCTGAGGCTTGCTAGATAGACACTCTATATCACTTAAGATACTTTATGTGCATTAGTTATTTTCAAACAGGATTTCATATTTTGTTCAAGCTGGCTTGGCTATGATTCTTTTAAAACTCCTCCAATAGCTGACATGACAAATGTTTCCCACATTGCCTTTCATTATATATCTAGAGTTATAGAATCCTCTATCACTTCCAGTTTTGCATTGTATCTTCTTTTTCAAAGATCCTTCTGAATTCTCATGTCAGATTTTGAGACTCCTGTCTTTGCATGCTCACCAAGGACAAGAAAAGGTGAAAGTTCCAGAATATTCCCCATTGCTCACCAGCAGATCAGGTAAATGTCAGTTCCTCGGGGACAGGTCAAGGGCATATCTCCCTAATATGTCCCTGTCCAGGGTTTATTTCCACCAAGGACAATTTATGATTGTATACATTTTATTAGTCAGATAGCTAATATTTAAGGCTTTATGTGGGCAAAAGAAAAGACTATGTCTTACAAGGTGAATAATACCAAAGATATTACACCCTTTAAAATATTTAATTATTAAACTGCTCACATTAAAATGTACACACATATAGAGCCTACTCTAGCAAAAAAAAAACCAACACATTTTTGTCCTTTCACTTTTAAAATTGTAATGTTTTGAGTGAATGCCAGGCATTTTTGCCTCTTGACTGGATAGATAGGATGTTATGATATTTTCAGTAGAATAGATCCTTATAACTTTCTAGCTTTCTTTCCACATGATCTCTCTCACCTTGTTGAAGAAAAGAGTATGAACACAAATGACTGAGCATCTGAGAAGAGTAAACTGCAAGGAAGAACTGGTCTTGAGATGCATGAATGCTAATAAGTTGGGTGACTTCATTTAATAAACAGCCACAAACCTCTGTCCTTTAAAGCAACGGGAATTTATTTCTCTGGGGTTAGGCTTCCTATCTGAGCAGGAGTTCAGTATTGCTGGCCTGTCTCTGCTCAACTATGATTTGGTTATCGTGGAAAAAAGTGCCAGAAAGTAATGGAGCTTCACACACTAGTTCTTTGGTCCATTCACTCAAAAGTCCTCCATGTCTCTGTCCTGCTCATCTGGTTTTTTTTTTTTTTTTTTTTTTTTTTTGCCAAAGAAAGTCACACACTTACTTCTGATCTTAACTAAGGACAATCCTTTGTACCTAGAAAAAGTTGAACTAGGAAAAAGAATGTGTAGTATTTGTATGTTACCTGATTTCAGCACCCTCACCCTCATCAATAAAGTCTTAGAATGGGTTAATCCTCAACAAGGAGAAGGGAAGAAGCAGTACCAAGTATTAAGCACTAACTTCTACAATCAAATGTAAATGTCATTTATTGATATTTTCCTATGTCATCTGGGAAGATTTTGTTCTATATTTTTACAACATATCATTAAAATAACAATTAGTTTATGCTGCTTTCTTACCCTATATGACCATAAAAGAAAGAAAACATCTTTCCCAATTTTCAATTTGGTGCAATGGATATATGATATGTATAATCTGCTAAAGAAGGAAATATGAAAAATGAGTTAGAGGCAGGGAAAAAAGGGAGGAGGAAGTATGGGAGAAAAACAACAAAAGAAGAAGGAAGAATTGGTTAAGATAGTCTGACTTAACAATGATCCAATTTTTATAGGTGTGCCACTTCTAACCTTGGAGCTCCTATAGACTGGAATTGGTCCAAGTTCTCTAAAGCAATGTTTGAGTCAATGACAGAGGCTACTGTTTGGATACAAATTCTCATTCTGCCCTTCTTCTTTCACTAATAGAAACTCTAATCTTTAGTAAGGCTTATGCTAAAGATCATTATTTTCCAATTTCTCTTGCTGCTAGATGTAGTCAAATGATTTGATTCTTATCAAATAGAATAAAAAGTAATACAAGAAAGTTTCTGGTTGTACATTATAAGAATACCTCCCCCCACTCTCCTGTCTCTCACTCTGCTTGTAGGAAAGGGAACTGTCAATAGAATGATAAAATGAAACCTGTATGTTGGGGATGACAGAAAATAGGATAAAGGACTTAGAGACCACACCTATCAAACTAGTTATATATTTTTTCAGTGTGAATAAATACAGAGAAATGCATTTATATCTTACAGAGGATTATTACTTTGGACTTTAGTTCAGTAGTCAACTAAGCCTTGCATTCTTTTTTTTTTTTTTTTTTTTTGGCCAGTTCTGGGCCTTGAACTCAGGGCCTGATCACTGTCCCTGGCTTCTTTTTGCTCAAGGCTAACACTCTGCCACTTGAGCCACAGCGCCACTTCTGGCCGTTTTCTGTATATGTGGTGCTGGGGAATCGAACCCAGGGCCTCATGTATATGAGACAGGCACTCTTGCCACTAGGCCATATCCCCAGCCCTAAGCCTTGCATTCTTGACAATGTTGCATTTAACATAAACTTAACACACATACACATATACTTTCTTTTTGTTGTTCAAATGTTAAGGTATCAACAATTCAATTAATACATACAAAAGGATGGGAAATACTATGGTTTTTTACAGCTGTTTCAGAAAGCACAATAAAATACAAATCCATAGTGATTTCATTTTAGGGCTGTAACAACTATAAAATTATAAAAATGTTTCTTAATTAAACCAGAGCCTCTAAGATAAGCATTTTAAAAGCTTAATGAAATACATTAAAAATCAGAGTTATTTGCTTGAAAAGTATTCATAATTGATTCCAAATGAAAAGATACTGGCATTTTGATTCTGACAATTTCCATGGGAAATTGAATCATTGTCTTAGACTGGCTTTGTTCACTGTGTTGGTCTCCTATCCTAGTAAGATGCATTGTATCTTTCTTAATTTTTCCCTTTCAGTCACAGTTATGCAGTTTTATTAAGGGGATTGTTAAATTAATAGTCTTACTTTTGTTGTTGTTGTTGTTTTTTAAAAAATTCTATGAGATTAGCAATCATCAGCAATTGCAATTTACCAGGGAAAGGTTTTTCTTTTGGCTATCCTCAAAGCAAAAGCATGCTTCTTGATTTTTAGGATCCAATTTACTTCAATAGTGGACAACATAAAGAAAATCTTTAACCTCAGTTTGCACAAGCGTACTAAACATAAGGCCTATGGAGAGGTTAAATGCAGCAAATAAATCTAATGTTATTATCACACAAGAATGAAAAATGACAAACCTTACTAGCTCTCTCTATAAACTGAAAGAAGCAAGAAAAAAATTATCAAAAAAAGGAACCACAAAATCTAAAGCAAAGACTAACAACTATAAGCAAAAAACAATGCACTTAAATGTTTAAGTTCTTTATTTGATGAACGGAAGATCCAGAGGCAGACTCAACCATAAAAGTACCAGCCCCGTAACATAACTGACCATGTGTTGCACATTTATTCTAAGCAACATGTCCAAACTGGATTTATTTTCAGACAAACATGAGCTCAGGGAGAAAAATGACTTTCAAAGGCTAAGACCCAAATCTGTTCTTTTGCTTCAGTGGGATTGAGAATATCTTTTGGGACGGCTACAAGTGTCTGTTTGCTTTCATGGTTAAGAAAGTCTCAGTAATCCATCCTGATTATGTGTTAAGAGTGAAGGTAACATAATTAGTTAGCACAGTTAAGTACTATTTCAGGGGAAAAGTAAAATAGAAAAGGGGAAAATAAGTATTTTTAGAAAAGAATATTGGAAGATTACATGTTCTTGCTGATTCTACATATGTTTTACAAAAGACAAAACCTTAATTTTTCAAACCTGTGATATTTTCTAGAAAGTAAAGATAATAGAAAGAGCAATGAGCATTACTATGGCCTTCTTGTGAGGATTAGCTAATACTAATTTAAAGATTTCCTTCAAATATTATGACTTGTGCTTGCTTTCTCAGCTCTGTGCTAGTGGCTTAAGCCTATAATCTTACTCAGGAGGCTGAGACCTACGGATTATGGCTTGAAGCCAGACCAGATAGACAAGTCCTTAGGACTCTCTATCTCCAATTAACCAGCAAAACACCAGACTGGAGGTATGGCTCAAGTGGTCAAGAGACAACCATAAGTGAATAAAGTTGCATGAGTAGGGGAGGGCCTGAGTTCAAAATCCAGTATTTTCATCCATAAGAAATAAAAATGAAGAAAAAGATTTGGGATTCTAGTGATGATGAGAAGAAAAAGAAGCATTTTCTATTCTAGTTTCATTTACTGGCACAAATTTTATTCAGCAGCCATTGGAATAGCAAATTTCTGTTAGGTATTGTTTCCAATTTTGTTCAATAACCAAAATGTCTTGGCCGTGTGTGTGTGTGTGTGTGTGTGTGTGTGTGTGTGTGTGTGTGTGTGTGTGTGTTGTGTGTGTGTGCACGCGCGCAATCTGTTCTTTAGAGACAAAGATGCTGAACTATCTCTCACCACTATAGCACGGGGTTGTAATGATTCATCTATGCCATTGTGGTTGTAAGAATAATGACCCTGCAAAGATGTCCATACCTCAGGCCTTGAAACCTATGGGTATAAAACTTGAAATGGCAAAGGGGCTTCCTAGATATAATTAAGAAATTTGGAATGGGGATATTGTCCTGGATTCTCTGGATAAGACTGCTGTAGATATCCTTTAAGATGTATGTATATATCACAAATCCACTCCCAAGACTTTTATATGAAGAGATGAGGACCTCAGAAGATGATTAGATGAGATAGCAACTCTCATGACCTCTCAACTTTTGCTCTCCTGCCTCTTTTTCTGCTCTTCTGCATTTCTATACTCTGAGGACTGAGCAAATAAAGCTCACTTCAGAATCCATATTTAGCCTCAGCAGACACGGAATTTTTCAGGACCTTAACCTTGTATCATTGGGATTTTAGAACTATGACAAAATATTTCTTATTATCTATAAATTACTCAATACCAGGTATTTTTATGTCAGTAATAAAAGAGGGGACTGATTAAAACACAATGATCCTGGGAATAGGAGATGGTAAAGGTCAAGGTCAGAGGGAGAAATGTGACAATAGAAGCAGTGCTTTGATGGCAAAAGGAGCTCCAAGCCAAAGACAAAGGCAGGCTTTAGTAATTGGGAAAGGCAAAGGAACAGATTGCTCTAGAAAGAATACAGTTCCATAGAGACATCAAACTGCACCAGTTAAGATCTATTAAACGTTTCTGTCACCAAGAAATGTAAAAGAGTACATTTGTATTTTGGTTTTGGTAATTTGTTACAGCAGGAATATAAGAGGAGAGAGAAGGCTTTGCTGGTATTGTTTTTCCTATTAAGAAGAGAAATTATTTTTATTCTCCTCAGGGCACTGAGTTCTTCAAAGCATGATTTTTTTTAATAGACAATGACTGTGTTTTTCTTTTCTATTGTTTTTTTTTTAATTTTGGGGCTTTATTTTAATTTTTTTCTTTTAAGTTACTACATAGTCAAACAGAATTGGATTGGTCTTTTATGGCATAAAATTAATTCACAGTCAGACTTCCATTAGCAGTAGATGGATCAGCTAGGAGCCTCCCCCTGTCCCCCACCCCCCCCCCCACCGGCTCAGCTCCTCCAGGGCCCTCCCTCCCCTCTGCCAGCCAGCGCTCTCCCTGACCCCCTGCCAGGGTCACAGGCTGTCAGGACAGCACTGGGCCTGCACTGGAAATAAGAGTGGTGGCTGAGGGCGGTGGAAGAACTTTCCAGAAGAATGGCCGCTCTTCTCCATTTAAAGTGGGTGACCCAGAGTGGAGAGTCACCCCTGAGGCTCTCCTCCCTACAAGAGCTGATGCTGGCTGATGGGGAACATCCAGCCGGGGACCTCGGCATATGGGGGGCGCAGGGCCCAGCAGCCCTGGCGGCCCTGCCCGCTGGTGCTCGGTACCTAACTGCACTGGCGGCAGTAAGATTACACAGGAGATGAGACCCATTACATAAGTTAAATAGGCTTGCACTTCCCAGAGGCCAGCTCGCTTTCACAACATGAACCAACATGATGTGAGCTTGGTCCTTTTCACAGAACAAAGCGTTGTAGGCACTCATCAGTTCCCTCAGCATTTAGAGCGCTTTCCTTTCCCCCAATCACTTACTATACATTGTAACCTTCTAAAAGATTGTTAACTTATGTTTGGGTGTGTGTTTGTGTGTGTGCATGGGGAGGGGTAATTTAAAGGCAAGACCTGTGATATGTCATCATACATTAACTTCTTTTTAAACATGGTTATGATAAACTTATACGGTGGCTCCATCCATCCCATTTGCATCCTCCGCATGCGGCCTCTTGAAGGCAATCTTCCCTATAATGACGCCAACCCCAACAGCGGGATCATTGATGCTGGGGCTTCGGTCAATGTATCTGTGGTGTTACAGCCTTTCGATTATGATCCCAATGAGAAAAGTAAATACAAGTTTATGGTTCAGTCTATGTTTGCCCCAACTGACACTTCTGATAT
This sequence comes from Perognathus longimembris pacificus, assembly GCF_023159225.1. Lineage (NCBI taxonomy): Eukaryota > Metazoa > Chordata > Mammalia > Rodentia > Heteromyidae > Perognathus > Perognathus longimembris. The sequence goes on from NC_063164.1 coordinate 21,440,806, forward strand.
GGAGGCAGTATGGAAGGAGGCGAAACCCGACGGAAGACCTTATGGATTCAAAACTTGGATGTGTGTTTGAATTGCCAGCAGAAAATGATAAACCGCATGATGTAGAAATAAATAAAATTATATCCACAACTGCATCAAAGGCAGAAGCTCCATCAGTGTCTAAATCTCTGACTTCGCCTCTGGATGACACGGAAGTCAGGAAGGTGATGCAGGAGGAGAACAAGCACTTCAAGGAAGAATATGGGGTGCGGATGAGGAAGACGGCTGCACAGAGAAACAGCCTGGTGTTGACACTGGCCGCTGCCCGGAAGGAGGAAGGGCTCGGCACCGGGCTACTGGCTCTGGTGGGTTTTTTTCTATTGTTTTAATTTAAACCCTATCCTGGTATGTCTGACTTTAGTACAGCAGGCCCAGAGGATTCCCAATTCTGACCTCACCTTCTCTAAGCAATCTTTACTGTTGCACTCAAAGTTGCAAACCAGATTCTGTACTTGCTTTCTTTAAAATCCTTTGATATTTCCCACAGTGCATTGTGGGTGCTTAGCATGCACATTGTGTTGCTTAATATATACTGCCTCTCCTGAGATCCTTCTGTAGCTCCTCTACTCTACATCTTTGCCTCTCCTCATAGTCTAAATGCACACACACATGCATACATATACAACACAAGCACCAAATGTACAGATGAACATCCCTACATACCTATTCTTTTTCTTTTCTCTTTTTAATTTTATTATCAATAGTACTAAAGTTTGAACTCAGAGCCTCATGCATGCTCAGCTTGCATGCTTCACTGGTACTCACCCACTTGAGTCATGCCTCCAGTCCTGATTTTTGCTGGTATTTGGACATTGAGAGTTGCAGAGTTTTTCTTTCCTATCTCCGTGTATACTTGAATCAATGTTACTTAAAATTATTTACAGACTTATTTCCCTTTCTTGAATTTATTTATTTCATTATTCCAAACAGGTAAATTATAGTTGTCAGAATTTAAAAACTGTCCCTTTTTCAAGAACTCTTCCTCATTATATAAAGATCTATATATACAAATGTATATGTATATATGTATGTGCATATATATTTATAAATACATATAACATACACATATATGTATGTATTTGTTCCCTATGAGCTATTTCCATCATTAAAGTAAGAGTTTACGGAGCTGGGGATATGGCCTAGTGGCAAGAGTGCTTGCCTCGTATACATGAGGCCCTGGGTTCGATTCCCCAGCACCACATATACAGAAAATGGCCAGAAGTGGCGCTGTGGCTCAAGTGGCAGAGTGCTAGCCTTGAGCAAAAAGAAGCCAGGGACAGAGCTCAGGTTCTGAGTCCAAGGCCCAGGACTGGCAAAAAAAAAAAAAAAAAAAAAAAAAGTAAGAGTTTACAATCTGGCTATCCCAGTACAAAAATGCATTTCTTTCCCACTAGAAAATATGAATCAAAGGTAAGTAGGACAGAATGATTATGACTTGTGGAATGGTGATAGAAGAGACCAGTTAACAGAAAAGCATTAAAAGTTCATTTGCTGTTAACCACCTCGCTTTGGTTACTATGTATTATATACATCCCTCAAATTATCAACTGATGTCCATAAATACCTGCAGTTAAAATAATAATAATTAAGCTAACCTTACATAATAAAAGAGAAATTGTATAATCAAGCTGAGTATCAGTGGCTGATGCCTGTAATTTCAGCTACTTAAAAGGCTGAGATCTGAGGGTTGTGGCTCGATGCCAGCTGAGCAAAAAAAGTCTGAGACTTTTATCCCCAATTAACCACCATAAAGCTGGATGAGGAGCTGAGACTCGAATAGTAGATCACTAGTCTTAAGCAAATGGACTCAGAACAGCACCTAGGTCCTACCTTGAAGCCCCAGGACCAGCACCAAAACAATACATTGTGTAACCATACATTTTATAGTTGCAAAACTCCTAGGACGTTATATTAGTTGCATTATTCAGAAATCTAGAACATATCAGGAGTAACCCAGATATGTAAGTGTTCAACAAAAGTCTATATTGACTAGATGACAGAACCTACCTGAGTGGAGACTTTGAGATAAATACACTGATTTTTGCTCAGTATTATACATGGAAAACATAGCAGTTTGGGCCTCAGTATCAATATTAGGATATGAGAAATATATATATATATACATATGTACATAATTATTTTATGACATTATTTTATCCTGATTGAGGATAAAGTTATTGTTTCACTTATTAATGAAATATCAATTTCTCTCTTTCTTAAAAGACCAAGTAAGATATTGATAGTACCATGAAATATCTCCTTAGGGTATCACAGTCGATTTTATTTTTTTAGAAAAAAAAAGACCTACTTTCTTCTTGATGAAAATAGACTATGGAAAGTACTATAATCAAGATCTTGCTTTTACCCTTTAGGGAGATAATTGGAGCCTCTCTATTTGGATGCAAGCAGGTAATGTTCCCTTTACCCAAATGTGCATTCCATTTTGTATTTGTTGAAGTACAAAGGAGAACAGGAAAATTCCCTTAATGTCTATAATGAGATCATTCCCATCAACCCAAAACCATGGTGAAATGTCTCCCATTGGGATATATGTCTACCTTCCCTCACTACTCTCCTCCAGCCCCCACTGCAAAACAAAGCAAAAGTTCTCAGATAAAGTTTATTCTGAGTCACAATTTTCCTCTCTCATTCTCCCTCTGAGTCACATCAATCAGGCTTCCATTTTAAAAACTCCACTAAAGGCTGAAATGTTAAGGCTGTAAACACTTTCCATGCTAGTCAGTCTAGCATGTTCATTTATTAATCACTATCACACAAAAAATGAGCATTCTTTCATTTTAAACACAATTTTCCTTGGCATTCAGAATATAGCACATTTCTGGTTTTCCTCCAAGTAAACTGCCAACTCTTTTTCAATCTCCCTTGCTAATTTCTTGTCCTCTTCTCAACTTCAAAATCTTGGAATATCTCAGGGCTCTGCCTCTGATATTTGGTGTTTTACTTTTCCTTGTATAATATGAAATCTTTCTTCTCTGTGATGTCAGCTGATCTGCAGGCTCAATATCCTAACTGCAGCTTCGGTTGTGGTCTCTCTAATTGTACATTAATGAACAATCTACATTCCTCCTGGGGTTACAATCATATAAATGCTTACCCCAGTTAAAAATTAGAAGAACTTGTATGAATTAGCAAATTTTATCTTCATAACCACCTTAGGAGAAAAGTCTTATTGTCATTTTAATTATATTCATATAAGATATAAATGATACAAAAACATATTAAATGCTTCTCTGCTTAATAAGTAGGCCAAATACTGAGCTCCAATTCTGAGACTTTACTCATAATACTCTCATGTTTATCATATTCAAAATAGAACTATCGAAAATTTTCACTTTCAAATTTATTCTTCTATAGCCTCATCCATTTCTTCATGCAGACTCTCATTGGTTTTTCTTAATAAATTTCTATTACCCTGAACGTTCAATCCTTTAATCGAAGCTAGTCTAATTGCTTTTCAAAGATTCCAACTTGTCTGCTTCGATCTCCACTGCTACTGTCCTACTCCATGCCATCAACATTTCCTTCCTGGAAAATAGGAGAAGTGAAGGATTCCTCATTATCAGTAAAAATCTAATCAGATAGTGGGTAAAGACAATTAAAAAGAAATTCCAAACTTTAAGTGAATAAAAGAAACAAAGAAAAATCCTTGTTTGGATGGAGCCCAATACTATTTGCACAATGGACATCCCAAGGCAGGGGGTTTTGTGGTTGTTTGTCTTGTTTTGTTTTCTGTTTCTGTAGGAGCCACTCATCAACCATACTGTGAATAAAACATCTGCACAGAGATTAATAAGCCTGGCCTAGGAAAATAGACAAATATAGAAATAGACCACTGTTTGTGTCCCTCTGCCAAGGGCAAGCTTAAGTGTGACAGTCAGCAACAGAGGGCACTAGGAAGGCCAACCCTGAGAACATGTGTACTAGTGCCCATGAAACTCTTTGGCTAAGTAGGCTGAATAAGAACCCCAACACCCACCTGACCCTGAGCTGGTTGGTGGGAAAAACTGCTTGGACTGAGTTCCCAGCTCCAAACAAAAGGTGTGCATAGAAGCTCACAAGCCAGATGAAAATTCTCTGTAACCGGGTCCTACCCTTGAAGCAATAGTAGCTACAACCTGCAGGTAGATACTCACAGAGATTTTTCAGTAAATGCAGCTGAATCAAGACTCTCTTGCCTCACCAGTGGATGGCTGTCACTGCTTTGCTACTGGCTTCCCATATATAAATTTATGAGAACACTCTGGATTCTTTCTGGAGGAAATGAATGGAGTTCAAGAGTGTTAGAGTGTTCCTGATGCACTAGTTTTGCTCAGACAACATGACCACCTATCCCTAAGGGACTACTTCAGACACTTGGAAACTCCTCACCTCCATCAAATTCCAGATAGGCTTTTATAATTCCTGGAAAATTGCTGCTGGCCTGAAAGATTTACCCCATTACACACCAGCAATTAGCCTAGGTCCAGAGCCTAACTGATCATGCAGCACATCACCCAGGCTGCATCCATCCAGTAGAGAATCAAACAACTTCCAGCATTAGAATATACTAAAACAGTTCTTGTCCACCAAGTCTGTTTCTTTTATTCACTTAAAGTTTGGAATTTCTTTTTAATTTTCTTTACCCACATTCTGACTAGATTTTTACTGATAATGAGGAATCCTTCACTTCTCCTGTTACCCTCATATTTGTGAATGGAATGCTGGCTGTGGGTAGAATATAAGCATGGAGGAAGGGAATAGTGGAAAAGAGGACTGTAAGTGATGATGTATAAGATTTTTCCAGGAAGGAAATGTTGATGGCATGGAGTAGGACAGTAGCAGTGGAGATCAAAGTAGACAAGTTGGAATCTTTGAGAAGAAATTAGACTAGTTTTGATTATTTAAGAAGTATCTTAGAAGAGGACAAAATATAATACAAAAAAAATAAAAGAGTGCAGGAAAGACTAAAATGGTGAGTGGAGAGGGTTTAGGCGGGGGAATGTGGTAAAATACTTCATACACATGTGTAAACAGAGATATGGAGGGATAAATCCATTCAAAGTACAATTGTATGCATATAGGGACAAGTCAAATGAAATGTTCTATATAACTAATTGACATTAATAAAAATGAGGTTAATATAGTACAATTCAAAAGAATGGATGAACACATATAGAAAAATAAATTTGAAAGTGAAACATATCAAACATATTTAACCAAGTAAAGCAACCAACTCAAAGAAGAATAATGCTGAATGAAAATACTAATTCCAGATATAATCTGGAAAAAATAGAACCTCAGGAAATAGTAAATACTACTATATTATAACTTTAAATGCAAACAGGCCTAACTATGCGATGAAAAGACACAGATTATCAGACTAGATTAAAAGGCAGAATCTAACAACTTGATTCGTGCTAGGAAAATAACTCTCAGAAAATATAGTTTTTCTCTTTGAGTAATACTAGCTTCATGGAATAACTTTAGAGTATTATTTACATTTGCATTTTTGGAACTAGTTTTAGGAGCATTGGTGCTGATTCTTCTTTAAAGGATGGATAAATTTCATTAGTGAATCCATCTGATATTGGACTTGGTTTTATATAAGTTGCTTTATTACTTATTCAATCTCATTACTCTTTAGAAAATCAAAGTTGTGCTTATCTTCTCGGTTCAGTTTTGTTGTGCCATATGTGCTGAGGAATCTGTTCATTTCTACTTGATTTTCCAGTTTGGAGTATAAGTTTTCAAAATATTCTATAGATCTGGAGGTTAACAACCAGAATATACAGAGAGCTCAGAAAATGGAAATGTTCAAAGAATAAATAGTTCAATTAATAAAGAGACAAATGAGCTGATCAGAAAATCCTTGCAAGGAGTACAAATGGTCAATAAATAACAAAGAAATGTCCACATCTCTGGTAATAATGGAAAAGCAAATTAAAATTGTATTGAGATTTCATTTCACTAAAGTCACAATGGCAACCTTCAAAAAAACAAATATCGTATGACAAGAAATGTACTCACTACTTTAAATATGTAACCATAACCCTTCTGTACAAAGTGATGTATAGAGGGTTTACAGTTTCATAAGTAAGGTAAGGAATACATTTCTTTTTGAACAATGTCACCACTTCACTCATTTCTCCCACTTTTTTCCTCTCGCAACACCCCCCCTCCCTACCCCAAGTTGTATAGTTCATTTATAGTGTCTAGTGAGTGTCCCTGCTGAATTAGTTCACCCTTTGTCCTACCATGAAGAGGTAAATTTGATCAGGCAACATTTATACATGTATGGAAGTACCACAACAAAACTGGAGGTGTAGCTCAGTAGTTAGAAAAATTGTTAACACATGCAAGGCTCTGGACTCAAACCCCAGCATCAAATACACATAATGAAATGATATTTAATTGCTCCTTAGATATTTCTTTCTTTCTTTCTTTGCCTCTCTTGGGGCTTGAACTCAGTCTGGGCACTGTCTCTGAGGCTCTTTGTACAGCTCTCTACCATTAGAGCCACAACAGCAGAAAAAGCACTAGTTTTTTCTGAGTAGTTTATTGGAGATAAAAGTCTTAAGGACTTTCCTGACCAGGCTTGCTTTGAACTGCGATCCTCAGATCTCAGCCTCCTGAGTAGCTAAGAATGAGCCATTAGTTGCTTGGCTTCATTAAAGATTTCTATAGCCTGTAAAGCATTACGAGCTCTAGAAGCTGTGTATCTATCTCCCTTTTGCTCCACTGATGTTGAACTTGATGTCCTTTGCTTTGTGGAGTTAAAACAATTTTTTCTTATGCTATTCCTTAAAGCTTCTCCCCAGAGACTAGTGCTATTAGTCTTTGGGAAAATGTCAATTTGTTGTAGACCTAAATTTCCTAGAAACAACATAGTTCTTCAAAGTAATTCATTTCATTGAGTTGTTGATTCAAAACAAAAATAGCCATGCTTTCTCAGTTACGATGGAGTTAAAATTCAGAAAAAATGCATCATAAGCCAAAAATATATTTAGCAGGCTGGAAATGTAACTCAGTGGTAAAGATATTACCTATTTTATTGAACACAAAGCACAAGAAAAATTATTTTTAACACACACAACCTACTAAACACTATAGCTTAGTGATGAAGTATAGCATAAAGAACCAGAAAGCCAATTTTATAATCTCAGACTGACTGACTGTGGTCACATAACATATTGTTAATCCAGAATCCAACATTCAAAGTATGTTTTCTATTTAAGGCATATCACTTTTATACCCAATTTAAAGTCAAAATATCGTAAATCAAAGCCTTGAGGCAAACAATATTAAGTACTTAGTATACGCCAGGAGTTACAAAAGTAATAAAGGGCTACAAACATAAACACAATTTTTCTCTCAAGGACACTACATGCAATAATGAACATTGACTTACAACTCATATTTATATTTTAACACTATTCCTTAATCATAGATAAGGCTTTTTTCTGAATAAATAATATTGAAACATTTATTTTGTACTCTTTGTCCAACTTGAGGAAATGGGGAAGGGAGAGGTGGGGGAAAATGAGGGAGGAGGTAACAAGTTGGATAATAAATGTACTCACTGCCTTACGTATAAAACTGTAACCCCTCTGTATTTCACTTTGACAAAAAAGAAATTAAAAAAAACAGAATAGGATCCAAGATAATCCCATGAACAATTTTAAATTTCACAGATGTAAATGACATGTGTGAAAATGGAAGGGGCATCAATCCTGCCTGAGGATGGCTCCACATTATTCCATTCACACCTAACAGTCAAGGTTAAGAGACGGGAGAATATATAATGGAAAAATTTTCCGTGAGAACAGTATTGTCTATGTTGCGAATTTATCTTGTGACTTCATTTAATTCCTTGATATATGCACATAAAACTTTGTGACCATGCTGGGCACTGGTCGCTCTGCCCTGCAAATCCTAGCTACTCAGGAGGCTGAGATCTGAGGATTGCAGATTGAAGCCAACTTGTGCAGAAAAGTCCTTGTGAGACTCTTATCTCGAATTATTTAAAAACTGGAATTGGAGCTGTGACAAAGTGGTAGAAAGCTAGCCTTGAGCAAAAGAGATCAAGAACAACATCCAGGTCCTGAGTTCAAGCCCCATGAATGACAAACAAACACACAACAAAAAAAGCCAAAAGCTTAGGGCTATACTTCCTTTGTTTAAGGAGAATTTTTCTTTTGATTTTTTAATAATAGAAAAAAAGATTAATAAAGTAATGTGATTACAGTGCAGTTTAATCATAGGATAACTTAAAGTCATGCACATTTAGCCTATGAACTTATTAAGTAGGACTGTTTTGCAGGAGCAAACAATTAACAAGATTGAAAATTGCTCCCTCCTAAAAAAGTTTTAAAGCCCTTGAGGCGGCAATCTTCTCTCATCTCTCTATTCCCCTCCCCGGCTCTCTATATATCATATTTATATGTGTGTAGATAAACTCATGTTAGTCATACATATGGTATACATGTCTATAATATAGATTACATATATACAAAATATTGTTTGTTGAAGATATAGTAAATAATGATGGTGAATGGAATAGAAAACAAGTTATACAAGAACTCTTTATTTGTAAACATTTACCCTTCTAAAATATACATCTCCTGAGCACAATTTGATGCTTCCTGAGTTCCCCAGAGGATGCAGTGCATAGTTAAAGAACTATTTATGCAATTACTTCTGGTAATGTGCAAGCATGGAAATGCCTGGAATTGGAGAAAATCACATCCAGGTTTAAAAGGACAAAGGCAGAATGTTTACTCTCAAATATAGATACTAGAGTTAAAGATAAACATATAGAACAAACATATGTATGTATATTTATGTATATATGCATATTTGTAATTGCTTGACTATTGGTGGAGAATTAGATGGAGTTGTGGGGAGAGGATGTTAGAGGGTGAAGAATATTGAAATCCACGCAATCTTTAAGTGAAGATAGCAAAGCTAAATTCACTAAAAGCTGTTCAATAATAAGGGGGTTAGGAAAAACTAGAATAGGAGAAAAGTTCAGTGAGATGAAAGTACTGTATGTGTGTATGAGAAAAACCACAGTAAAGCCCTTTGAACAATTAACATACAACACAAAAATGACTGACAGTAATACCAAACAAGTAATTCCTGAGTTTGGGCACTAGGGGAAGGGATGAAGATGAACCAAAGGAGGAAGTTCAAAGAGGGTCAATATGATTAAAATACTTTTTGAGTACATGTGAAAAATGTAATAATTGAGCTGCTTGGAACTGATTTGGAAATGGGAAGGGGACATGAAAGAGAGTGATGGAGAAGTTGTGTCTGGTCAAGCTACATTATATGTATGAAAGTACATATCAAAATGAATTATCTGTATACTACTAGTTGATGCTAATATGTGTTGTATTTACAACCTCACTTGATGAATGCTAATTCTTTGTATAACAATGTAAAGATAATAAAACTTAAATTTTATAAAGTATGTGGGGAAAAGAGTAAATAAAGTGAAGCTAGATAAAAAGAATGTTTAGACCACTTGTTCTGAACATCTCTAATACATGTAAAGTAAATTTTAATTAAGCTTTTAAACTTTTTCCACAATTGTTATTTATGGTGAAAACAATATCTAACAACCACTTTCAACTGTTAAGCACTTTGGTGTGTACTCTGTATATATATATGTACATACACATACACACACGTGTGTGTATATAAAGTTTTTATTTAATTTTAAAAACTGACCTGGAATTTAACTATTTTATTATTTATTTTATTTTGTGCTGGTCCTGGGCCTTTAACTCTGAGCCTGGGAATTGTCCCTGAGTTCTTCAGCTCAAGAGTTCTTCAGTTCTACCACCTGAGTCACAGTGCCACTTCCGTTTTTATTAATTTTAAAGACAAGGAAGATAAGATCCAGTTTCCTATTGTTAAATCAAATACTTGATTTCTAATATCTAATTAAGAGAAGAAAAATATCAAAGATTAAGAAATCATATTTTAGAAAGATGTCATATGTAAACCTATGATGAAAGTACAGAAGATACTTTACAAAAATAATCATAGTAACATTTCTATATATGAAACACTGTTAAATTCATAGCATTGAATAAAATTTTTAAAAATTTCTCAAACCCAGCTCAGTCAAGTGAAGTTTGTAAGTATGCCTATGATTATGGTTACTGGTTCCAATTTATCAGATTATGTGGAAATGTGGGTAATAGTCACATAGTGATAATGTGTCACATTACAGTTAACAAGTAGTTACTAAGCAGATAAAATATGTAAATGTAAGCTCTATGGACTTATCCTGTGGAAAATCATGCAGATGCTTTGATAGTTGGGAAGTCTATCTTGTGATTAACTTTTTCCATCTATATCTTTATTGAACAGCTGCAGTTTACTATGAAACATTCATTCAAGATATCTTTATTGACTGGCTGATCATTTAGAAATAGATGACCTTCCTGTGTCTTTTGCAAATACTACACACAATATTTCATTCAATAAATATCTATAAATAACAATGCATTTACAAGGGAAAGGACTGCTTTGAACCCTTTGAATCCTTAGCTAAGTAAAGCTTCACCAAGTTGCCATCTAATGGTAGTCAAGAAAATTGGTTGTGCATTCCTGTTCTGTAAACGAATGTCCTTCTTCTCAAATGCTCAAATTTATAAACCTCAACCTGTGATTTTTTTTAAATTAGGTATTATATTCAGATAATATTCAAATTATATTGGGAATGATCAAAAAAATCATACTTAATTGGAAGAGCACATGCCTCTGAGAGAAGTATAGCTGAGTGATGTAATTATCTATAAAATCCCAGTTGCCCAGACCATACATAGTCCAATAAAATGTGACTCTTTTAGATGCAACAGAAGCATTTTTAGCATACAAAGATTGTAGTTTGCTTTATTTTGCATTGTTCTCTATCATGAATGATACATAATTTTCTGCTTTCAAAGTTATAGGTACCTCTTAAAAATATACTTTTGGGAATCAATATTTTATAGACTTTCCATCAGAGGTGGCAAATCCTATTGTCACAGCCAGGCATTCTACCTCTGGGTTTCTTGTACCTTTGGAAGGCTGGTTGGGCTGTGGGCTGTGATGAATGAGTTCCCTTCGATTCCCTAGGGAACCATCAGCCTATAGCCACCGAGCTCAAGTTAATGCTTTCAGTAGAAATTAAACAAACAAACAAACAAATAAAAAAGGAAGAAATAAAACATGTACAAATGCAATTAGGTTATTTTTTCCTGAGGGAAGGTTTAATTTTCACTTCATCCAAACTGTTGGTTTATATTTGACAGTTAAAGAAACCACGTCACAAACTTGTTATCTCTATTAAGAATATTTTTCTAGCCATGAAGAACCACACCAAATATAATTTATATTCAGGAGGCTATGCTTTAAAAATTCATTGAGTCAAAAAAAAGTTATATTGACCTTGGAACCACAATGTTTTAAACTGTAATTTGCAGCCAAGTTCACTACATTTTTACCAGCTGTATTTTACTATTTTTGAAGAGTCTACATACCTAACAAGCATTCTGGGAATTCAAAAATGTGATTTACTTCGATAAAATACTCAATTTAAGCAGATCCAAACATCACTGATCAATCAGATACAAGTTAAATTTAACATTAACTTCTAAAATGGAATTGATCTTTTATCAATAAATCACCTAAGATGTAAACTCACATCTCAAGACTTTAGAAACAGTCCATCTGATGAATTACTGTATTTTATGTATGTCTAAAGCAGTTCCCTCAAACCTGAAAAAAAAATTCACGTAATAAGATAAGACTCACAGTAAAGTCTACTAATGTGAGTAAAAGACCTTTTCATTTTTATATTTAAAGTAATTTTTAAACTTTTTTTAAATGCCATATTTTTGGTGGAACTGAAGTTTGAACTTGGGACTTTGCAAATTCTAGGCACATGTTCCACTTTTTTTCCCCTATATTTCTGGTGTTATTCTTTTTTGTCAGTCATGGGGCTTGAACTCAGGGCCAGGGTGGATGCAATACCTGAGCCTCTTTGTGTTCAAGTTTAGTGCTCTACCATGTGGACCACAGTGCCACTTCTGGTTTCCTGGTGGTTCATAGGTGATAAGAATCTCATTGGTGTTGCTGCCCCCCCCCCCCACACACAAGCTTCAAATCATGATCCTCATGTTTCAGCTACCAGATTAGCTAGGATTACAGCCATGAGCCACCGCTTCTGCCATGGTCCACCTCTTGAGCCTTGACACTAGTCCTTTCCTTTTTCACTCTGATTGTTTTGGCTCTTGCTTTTTGCCTAGGCAGGGAAGCATCACCAGCTTCTTATTTGATGCTCATGGCTGTAGCTAAGATTACAGCCGGGTAACACCACACTGAGCTTCTTTCTGTTGAGATTGGGAATCTCACAAACTTTATGAGCTCTGCCTTCCAAGTAGCTAAGATTAGAGAAGTGACATAAGCAAATACTTGTGTACTTTTGTATACTCATGCCATAAAGTACTTATTTTTAATTTATTAATGAATAGGGCTATCAGAATGCTCACCCACAAGCAGGAAGTGGTGCATGATTTTTGTTGCATTTGTGGGAGAGCAACTTAAAAATTAAACAATGAAGCAAAACAAACATACAACAGCAACAACAAAAACAACAACCAGCTCTAGTTTCCTGATAAATTTCCTAAACAAGATACTTGATTTTCTGGTTTGTTTCTGAAGGCTGTGCTTGGACAATATCTTAAGGTTCCTATCATCTCTAACAATCGGGGTATTTGTGTCACATTTTCCCTAAAACCAATGTTCTTTGGTAAGGAAAAGCATACATTTTGTAATGTAATGAATGAAAATAAAATGATTGCAGAATAATAATGAAAATCGAAGTGGTCATAATAGTAGCTAACATTTACTGGGTACATCTCTATGCCAGGTACATTTCCAAATGTGTGACATGGAAACTCTCGTTCACTCTTCCCAAAGTTCTGTAAGATGGCTACTATTATTGTGACAATTGTGAATATGAAGAAACTGGGGCAGAGAGAAGTTAGTAACTTTGCCAAGTTGCTACACTGGAATGGGAAGATCAAACTCTTAAGCTCTAGCAGTATCCTCCTTCTACACATAATAAATTTGCTGAAGGGATCAAAAGCCAGATGCTCCAGAAATGGAAATCATGAATGCATGTAGTCACATTTCAACACGACTAAAGGATGTTGTGTTGTAGTTTGATCAACGTGCCCACAGTTTATTTCCTGGCCTGGAAGCTCATCTTCAGGAGCCCAGATCTTTGATCCTCCTAGGATCTCTCACCTTCATCTAGAACCACACACCTCAAAGTGTGTTACTTAAATGATCAGCTGAGAGAATAAATGAATGTCAATCTTAAAAAAACTCTTTAAAAATGTGCTCATTAAACAAGCTGAAAATGATATATTTCCCAGTTTTAGCACAGCTTGAGTTTACAGTAAAGTAACATCCATGTCATTTATTATAGTGTGTTCATTTACAGCAATTTTTACACTAAAACAATTAGACTGTGACTCTGTTTTAAAAACAGCAAGGAATATTAAAACATACCAATGTGGCTATGAGTACCAGTTTTCAGTTTTCTTAAAGAAATTATGTAGAGCAGCATGCTGTGTGTGCAGAGAAGGTGAGAGATTTACAAAATATAAAATAAATAAAATAAGCATCTTTCTGTTTGGGGGTGAGAGGTAATGGAAACAAAACTAAGTCTAGTGGGCAAAGTATAGTTCCCTTAGTGGGCTGTACACAGAAGCAGATTTTAATCCAAAAAGCTGAGACCCTTTGAAAAATCCTCCACAAAACCATTCAACTTCTGCCAATAAATATCCCTAACCGCTCTGCAATAAACAAGAGCATCTGGCACCACTTTGTGGGAGCTGTCACCTTTACTCTGCCTGTTCATAGACTTTCTGGAAAAGCAAGTATGACTTCCATCTGGTCACAGCAGCAGAGAAGGCAGAAAGCACTGAAGAGCTTCTCCTGGAAATGAGAGACTGAATCCTGCAAGATTTTGTAACCTGCCAGGAAAAACAAAGCATCTGAATTTTCCCATAATGAATGGCAGGCATAGAGTACTGGAGTAATTACACAGAATAACTAACATTTTGCTCATTTTTATTGCAGTTCAAAATATTCAAGCTTACAGATGTTTAATCATTTGCATTTGTCCCCTTCTCAGTAGTAATGATGTCATTTGAAAAATTCTGGGGACTTCAGGTCAAAAACTTGACTGATTTTATATGAGCTATTGAAGCCTTGAGGATTCCTTTTCTAAATCAAACTGCAGGTAAGAAAATTAATTTAATAAATAAGACCAAAAAATGGAAAAATGAAGAGTTGTTTAAGACTAGAAAATACAGAGATTAGACTTTTACTTTTGAGAAGTGATATAGAGAAAATATTCAGTATTTGAGACCAAGACTATAAATATATTTTATGGAACTGTCACCTAGAAAGGCATTTCATCATAAGGACAATAACTCCCATCTAGGACTTGTGATATAGAGTCTAACCTGTTTATTAGAATAACCAGATGCTGAGGAATGCTAGACCTTGCCCATTCCCATTCACTTCCACTAGTCTAAAAAGTCTTAAACTTAGATGTGTGGGTATTTTGAAGCTCAATGCCAACTTTGAATTTGTGTGTTTTCATTTTTTGAGGGTAAAGTGCAACATATAGTGTGACACCAAAACATTAAAAAAAATTTAATTGTCAAATTGATATACACAGAGATTACAGTCTCATACATTAGGCCATGGGTACATTTCTTGTACTGTTTGTTTCCTCCTCCCTCATTCCCCCCTCCCCCTTCCCCCTTTCCCTCTTCCCCCATGAGTTGTTCAGTTGTTTTATACCAAATGGTTTTGCAAGTATTGCTTTTGGAGTCATTTGTCTTTTTATCCTTTGTCTCTCGATTTTGATATTCCCTTTCACTTCTCTAGTTCTAATACCAGTATATACAGTATCCAGTGTATTCAGATGACATACAGTGATAGCGCAAGTACAACCACAGGAAGAGATAGAAGAGGATCATCAACAAAAGAAGCTATGGTTTCACAGGGCATGTTGAAAGTAATTACAACAGGGATATATCTATCACTCATTTCCATAACATGGAGTTCATTTCACTTAGCACCATCTTATGCCTTCCTTAGGGGCATAGCTATTAGGCTTTTGTGATCCTTTGCTGTGACTAACCTAAACCTGTGCTAATTATTCCCTATGAGGGAAACCATAGAGTCCATGTTTCTTTGGGTCTGGCTCACTTCACTTAGCATAATTTTTTCCAAGTTCTTCCATTTTCTTATGAATGAGGCAATGTCATTCTTTCTGATAGAGGCATAAAATTCCATTGTGTATATGTACCACATTTTCCTGATCCGTTCATCTACTGAGGGGCATCTGGGTTGGTTCCATATTTTAGCTATGACAAATTGTGCACAAACTAAAACTAGATCCTTATATATCACCCTGCAATGAAATCAATTCCAAATGATCAAAGATCTCAAAATAAAAACATATAACTGGAAAACACTATAACAAGGAGTAGGAAAAACACTTGGGCTCCTTGGCACAGGATGAAACTTCCTTAATAAAGGCCCAGAAATGCTACAAATCAAAGAAAGGTTGGACAAATGGGACTGCATCAAACTGCAGAGCTTCTGCAGGACAAAGGACATAGCTCGCAATATAAACAGAAAGCCCACATATTGGGAAAAGATCTTTACCAGCCATAGAACGGACAGAGGCCTTATATCTAAAATATATGCAGAGCTGAAACATTAAATTCCTCCAAAACAAAACCACAAAGAACCAATAGCCCCCTCATCAAGTGGGCTAAAGACTTAAAAAGAGACTTCTCTGATGAGGAAATGAGAATGGCCAAGAGACATATGAAAAAGTGCTCTACATCACTGGCCATAAAAGAAATGCAAATCAAAACAACATTGAGATTCCATCTCACCCCAGTAAGAATGTCATATATCAAGAAAACTAACAATAACAAATGTTGGAGGAGATGTGGCCAAAAGGGATCCCTATTTCATTGTTGGTGGGAATGTAAACTGGTTCAGCCACTCTGGAAAGTGGTATGGAGATTCCTCAGAAGGCTAAATATAGAACTCCCTTATGACCCAGAAGCCCCACTTTTGGGCATCTACCCAAAAGACCACAAACAAGAACACACCAAAACATTTTTAAAAGCTATTCAAGATGTTTTGCAATCATGTGTTGCTTCTACCTGAACTGGAGAATTCTTGCATTTTGCACAGCAGAAACTTGAAAAAGACTCTGTGACTGCTAATGAAGAAGATAACAGTGATGATGATGGTAGAGAGTATGGCACTGTGGTTGTCATGGCCTTAGCAAGCTCATCTGATGCATGTGCTTATGCTAATATCAAAGATGGTAGTAAAAGTCAGAATTTGTATGATTTCAGCCTGAAAAGTGTATTAAGCTTAAGGGGGACAAGCTCAGATTCCTTGAAAAGATTTTTCTATCACACTCTCAATATGTCTCTGATACATTCTTCATAAAGCAATCAACCTAGCCGTGTTCCCTAGAATTAGGGGGAAATTTTTCTTTTCATTTAACTTCCACAAATATTTATCCCAGTGCCTTATCTTTAATATGTCAAAAAATTAAGACAGTAGCTTACAAGACAGGAAAATAGGGAGCCTGTTTTATTTGAGTGCACACATGGGTATCCACCGGACATTTAACACATCACTGAGCCTTTCTCTACTTGTCATGAATTATTTCTCATAGATTTTTATTCTATTTATCTCATTTTATGATTTACTCACAGTCATGTGTTATATCATTGTTTTACAATTTTCAAAATTTTCCCATTTATTTATACTAATTATATTTAAAATACATTGGGATACATATCTATAGATATATAGATACATTGCAATGCAGAGAACTGGATACAATGTTATGTATTCTAGATATATTCTCAACCACTGACCTATATCTCAGAAGCCAAATAAATATTTTGTTATGTAAGTAATAAATTTATTATTTACATTTATTATATATAAATAAATAGGCAATATACAATGCAAATAAACTGATACAGATGTTAAAAGATTGTTAAAAAATTCAAAGACTACTAAAGTAAGAAATTAAAAACAAAACTTGAAATTAAAGCTACCCCTTTCTGCTTCAAAACATATTACTTACATCTCTGACCTCTCCCACCCTCCACTTCAGACATTCATGTGATCTGCAATATTTACACATAAATGGCTAGATTATGTGTAAACATAAATATATTCACACAATGAAGTCAACTTATTTTTTATATAAGTTAACTCATCTTTTAGGGTCATTGTCCTTACTTATAAAGCATGTCTTTATTATGTAAAGATTTAGATGTAGCAAATAACTAATATTTGTATCCCTGAGATATTCTTTATTGAACTTTTACTCTTTTTGGAATCTCACCTATAAATTTTAATGCATTATTTTCACAATCCATGTCAATATATAGCATATTTCACTAGTTCTAAAAGAAATTCACTCTTTTACTCTGAATCCTTCAGGAGTGCTTTCTGTTCTGTCCTGTAGTACAGTAATTCTGATAGTTAAAGACAGAGAAAACAAGCATGTACATGATGGATAGTTACATTTTTTTAGAAATGATAAGGAATGTATAATTTTATCTTTGGATTCTTTCAAAAACATGTGCATGAGAAATTAATGTATGCATTTCAGTATAATAGTTTATTCTTTGTTGTAAAGGGATTTGTTGTATGAATATACTACAATTATATATCCATTCTTGTGTTGAGATTATTTTGGTAGTGTTTAGGATTTGATTACTCCAAGTAACACTATTAGGAACATTCTTCCAAATGGCATTTTATACATATATGCATTTATTTATCCTAGATATGCTCACAAGTAGAAATACTAGGTTGTAGGTTAAACATAAAGAAAAAATGATATTTTGCACACTGTTTCCTAAAACATTACTTTTTTTCTTGTTGTTTTCTCCTTTCATTCCCTCTGTTTCTTTCTTCCTCTTTCCTCTTCCTTCTCCTCTTCCTCTTTTCCTCCTCCTTCCTTCTCCCTTGCCTCCTTCCTCCTCCTCTTGCTTCTTCTTCTTCCTCCTTCCTCCTCCTGTTCCAATACTCCTCTTCCTCCTCCTCCCTCTTCTTTCTCCTTTCTCTTCCCAGTGTTGACATTATACCATATGAGGCAAGTGCTTTATCTTTTGGCAGAATTCTACATTAGACCCATGGTATTTCCAGGTACATGATTCCAAGAAGACCTTCACTGAGAGAAATCCATGAATAGTCAAGATGCATAGAGTTCAGTACTTTACTATGAATGCTTGATTTGTTTTTCATTTACAGTAATGCCAAGACATATCAGGCTTTCACAAGACTACAACGTTCATTTTGTCACTTAAATAAACTAAATATTTGCTGTTTGAACAGCTACTGCTTTTTGGAAGGCAGATTTTCACAAACTTAAGGGTGGTGAAACACTCAGCAGACTACACCATGATTTAAACACAAGTCACAATATCTCAGGATGGACTGAGCTTCTTTACGTCTACTGAGCTTCTCTACATCTACTGAGCTGTGTGATAGGTGAACAGTAAGATTACTTTCCTACGTTTGAAAATTATTTTGTCTTTTTTCTTTAGTAAGTTTTTAAAAAACAAATTTGGACAAAACCAAACTAAAATACATGACTAAGGCAGGATAAACTTGGGTCCCATGCTGACTTTGTCAGGGCTGGCTTTAAACTGAGATTCTTTTCTACCTCCACTTCCTAAGTATCTGGAATTACAGGAGTGTGCCACCATGACTGGACATTTCCAGTCATATTTCTATAAATATTGAATTCTATAATATTTCTATAAATATTTCTATAATTACATAGTATTTCTATAAATTTTGAATTCTATAAAAAAATAACACTTCTATATTTATGCACAGATTTGCCAAAGTTTGTTTTAAATAGCCTTTTTAAAATTTTAGTCATGGATAAGTAATTGTATTTTATTTTAGATTTAATTTACATTTCTCTGGGGCCTATTTTCATAATTATTACCCATCATATTATTCATTTTAAAGTACCTGCTTAAGTGTTTTATTTTCTATTTAAAATCGAAACCTAAATAACTGATACTTCATTGATTTTCAAGAAATCTTTATATGCTGTGTATTCATATTTTATATTGTTCAATGGATATCATTTGTACTACACAGAGACTCAGTATTACATATTGAGTCTCTTTTAACTTCCTTCAATGTGGAAGAAGAGTTGTTATAATTTGGAACTCAGAGATTTTGTAGAATATAGACTAGTTATCTGACAGACTAACTCTCAATGTAGAATTGCCTGCTGTATCTTCACAATTCATTCATTTATTTATGTACTTATTTATTCACTTATTTATTTTTGTCAGTCCTGCGTGCTGACCTGTTGGGAATTCATCTTGGCCTTAAGGGGGGAAGGGCAATGAAAGCGCTCCTGAGACGCCGCCCTTCCCCCAGCCCTGGGGCAGTGTGGAAGTGAGCCACACCTATCTCCTTCTGGGTCCAGAACCAGAAGGTTTGAGACCATCCCCCACCTTGCGCTAGCGAGCACATGTGCTCCCTTTTCGAGGGCTTTGCCCAGAGGGCAGTACTATGGGAAGTGATGTTAGGGCTAAAGTCACCTCCAAGGGAGGTCCTTGGGAGCTGTTCTTGGATGGACAAGCTCACCAGCCTATCGCCAGCTCGTGTTCAATCCTCGTCATCATCATATTACTGTGAGCCCCTCCCGAATAAACCAGATTGCTCTCCGAAGCGTCTCCGAGATCCATCTGTGCCTGGCTTCCTTGGTGGGTAAGGAGGGAAGAAAAGGGGATCTCGTTTGGCCACGTGCACTTTAGGCTTGCCCGTGTCTCTTCACTCCACCTTGGCTGCCCGAAGGTCGGGCGCCCAGGGGAGAGGGTGAAAAGGGAAGTACTGATAAGGGAGTAAGCTTAGCATCCCCGCGCAAGGGGAAGTAAATCTAGCCCTGCACTGACCCTGAGTGACATTTGCTCAAGGCAAGAGCTAAACCACTTGAGCCACAATGTCACTTCTGGTTTTTTAGAATAGTTTATTGGAGATAAGAGTCTCCAGTTTCTTGCACAGGATAGCTTTGAACTGTGATCCTCAAATCTCAGGCTCCTCAGTAGCTAGGATTACAGGCACGTGGTACTAGTGCCCAGATTCCATGATTCATTTATTAGACTATTGCTCTTTACAATATTTTATTTCACCAAATGTGCCTCAATGCTGATGCTTTTTGTTATAATTTGCACATATATACATATATAATGCAGTCACTGATGATATGATATATATCATAATGTGTAATGTGATATACATATATATTGTGTGATATATCTATCACACACATACACAATGCATGCATACACATACACGTGTGTGTGTGTCTGTGTGTGTATATATCACATCAAAATCAACCTATAGCACTTTTTCTTTGCTGTCCTTTCCTGTCAACTTCTTTTCCTGATCCCGTAGGAAATTGCTGTCAATATAAATCAGTGAGACCTACTTTAGAAATGTTCAAAATTAGAACCTCTTGTTGTATTTCATGTGTTGTGTCTGACTTCCTTCATATAACATGATGGCATGGAAATGCATGTAATCTATTACTTTATCGTCAGTAATTTAGCCATTTCTAATCCTGAGTAATGTAGTGTGAAATGATCAATTTCTTTCTTCTCTTGACTGTTAATAGGCATTTGGCTTATTTCTATTGTTGGGATATTATAAATAAAATTTCTATAAATAGCATGTACCCATTTTGTGTGGACTTATATTGCTTTTTCTGTTGGATTTATACATAGAAGTTAAATGACTAGATTACATTGTAGTTGTAAGTTTATCATTTTAAGAAATCATGAGGCTATTTTCCAAAATGGAAAATTCTACCCTCGTACCACTGCTCTGAGCTCTGAAATTTGGCAGTTAAAGAGTTTTACATTCCTTCCCTATGGACAATTTTTCCTGAGGATTGTCTGTCTTCAATCCTTTCTCCATTTTTGTATGAAGTATCTAAATCTCATTTTCCCTGAACCAT
Source organism: Perognathus longimembris pacificus (assembly GCF_023159225.1). Taxonomy (NCBI): domain Eukaryota; kingdom Metazoa; phylum Chordata; class Mammalia; order Rodentia; family Heteromyidae; genus Perognathus; species Perognathus longimembris. Next base: position 21,461,966 of record NC_063164.1, read on the forward strand.
TGGTCTTTCAATAGGAAGAAAAGCTTCCACTGCAAGCTACATTGGAATTTATCATTTATGCTCTGCATATCATTAATTTGAAGCTATTTACTTCTTATGACAAGTTGGCTATGAAGTTTTGTTTGTTTGTTTGTTTTTATCCATGTATTACTTTTTGGTAGGGCTGGGGCTGGAACTCAAGACCTTACAGTTTGCTAGAGAAGTAAGTTCTCTGCCACTCAAGCCATACCTTCCATCTTATTGACCCATAACTTTTGGTGGTGGTGGTGGTGGTTGTGGGGCTTGAACTCAGAGCCTGGACACTGTGACTGAGCTCTTTTGCTCAAGGCTATGCTCACAACTTTGACCTACCCCCAAGCTTCCAGTTTTCTGGTGGTTGATTATAATTAAGATTCTCATGGACTCTCTTGCTTGGGCTGGATTTGAACCACAATCCTCAGATCTCAGTCTCCTCAATAAGATTATAGGCATGAGCCACCAACACCTGGCTCATCCGTGACTTTTTATTTTCAGTGTGGAGAGATTCAAGATCAGAGTCACCATTATCCTCCAAATTATAAAACAATTTAAAATAACTTCAAGTAGGTATTCAAGGAGAGGCAATTTTAATAATCGTAAACTCTGTTTAGAATTTAACGTAAATACTATACCATATTTGACATACTATTTAAAATTCCACATTCAGGACAAATATAAGGAAAGAATAGGAAAACTGGGTTGAATCTTTCAATGTTTGCCTCTAAATACTATTATCCTCTAGTCTATTTTTTACACAAGAGGAATGAGTTATATGTTGGAGATTCAGACTTAGTTTTCTATTCATAAATTTTAATATAAATTGTTTTGCAGTTCTATTTATCACTGTATTTAAACTAATTGTACAAAAATTCCTGTTTCATTCAACTCAAACTTTTAATAGAATATTCTGGATATTTATTCTGACACCTATATATTTAAAGCCCAATCAGGAATTCTACAAGCCAATTAAATTATGTTTGGTTTAATTATTGTTTGGGTTTTGAATTCAACCTGCAACAATAAAATTGGGATACTTCAATTAGTCCTTAAAAATACTTGTGAAAATATACAATGAAATTATTCCTCTCACTTGCTGTGGTAGATTGCAAATATTTCAGGATCTTCCTGTCAGATAGGGAGCACATTTTTTTCTACCTTGAACTTGAATTGAGATCCATGGATCATCCACTGTGACAACAATGAAGCGTTGTGAATTTCATGCAAAATCTAAGACATCTTGTAATTTTTAATGTTATTTTTCTTTTGAGATGCTGATAACTTGGTGGGAGGAATCATTCCTGTGGTTCCAAGATGTTCTTCAGGATATCCTGACTTTTGACTTTTTACACAAGGCCATTCAGAGCTACCAGCCCTCAGCTCTGCTTTTCTCCTGACTGTACCTGTATAAAAGACCCAGTAGAATTTTGTTTATGAACCACCCACCTGAGCCTATCAGAAAGGAAAAAAACTCTGTGTAAATTTTTTTCAAATTAAATATACATATGCATATATATGTGTATATATATAAAGGGGATGTACATAGGGTTCACAATCAACCTAAGTCAGGTAATAAGTATATTTCTTTTTGAACAGTGTCACCTCTTCCCTCATGTTCTCTATTTCCTACCTGACCTCCCCCCAAAATAAATAGTTTTAAACTACTAAGTCTTGCTGTGTTTTAACAAGAAAACAATTACTATAGAGTTCCTTTAGAAATAAATATTTTAGTAGTTCTCTAAAAATATCTGCAAATGATCAATAGAATATTTCTCTGTAACAGGAAAAATGTTTTGCATTACAGATGACTTTTGCATCATTTTGGCACTGAGAAAATGTCTGTATGTACTTTTCTCAAAGTGGGTCAAGTATAGTAACTTTGAAATCAGGGCAAGTAAATATTTCTAAGACTGAAAAAATAAACTATTACAAGCACATATGCACTCTCTTCATAGCTTAAAAACTCCTGCTAGATGAAGCTATGGGTATTTTAATTTGGGTATTGCATTTTGATTTGCTTGTGTGAATTGGAAATAGGCCTGAAAAAAACTTCCAGAAATTGGACTGACATCAAGAAATGAAAATATGTACTATTCCCAGTGAAAATGCTAAGAAGCTACTCCAATTCTATAAGAACAATTTATCTAGATTCATAGTGTTGGCTCAGAAAAAAAAGACATACCATGGGTAATGTCCCACAGTGTTGTATGCTTTGATTTCCTTAATTTCATAAAAAGATACATTAATTGCACTGACTTTAAATGCCATACCATTAAGTAACAGCATATGTTTTATCTACTCAAGTAAACGAATAAAAAACCAGAACTCAATCTACAGAGAATATGTACAGAGAAACATGGCAGTGCTAGTTCCTACCAGCAGATTCCAGGCTCTTGGATGAAGGAAAGCCTTTAGTGCAAGGACTGGGTAAACATATGTAGTAAAAAAAAAAAAAAGAAGGAAAGCAAGGAAGGAAGGAAGGAAGGAAGGAAGGAAAGAAGGAAGGAAGGAAGGAAGGAAGGAAGGAAGGAAGGAAGGGAGGGAGGGAGGGAGGGAGGGAGGGAGGGAGGGAGGGAGAGGAGGGAAGGAGGGAGGGAGGGAGGGAGGGAAGAGAAAGGAGGAAGGGAGGGAAGAGAAAGGAGGAAGGGAGGGAGGGAGGGAGGGAGGGAGGAGGAGGAGGAGGAGGAGGAAGAGGAGTACCCTATACTCCCTTTATAAGTTCAGATTGACCCAAGGCTATCTTCTGGAAGTTACTGGAAAATAAACAAAAAGGCACATTCCAAGAGGTAGATAACTGAAGTTGTCAGTTTCTATAACAAACTCACGATGTCAGGAATCACTGAGATTAATAAATTAAGGGACTCTACTTGTCTTTTGAGGGGATGAATGCAAAAGGTCAAACTGTCTGTCTGTCTCTCTCTCTCACTCCTCCGTTCCCCCACTCATGTAGAAAACAAGGGTTTTCAACTGATATCCTTCAAATACCAGTCAAATTTTCTGCAGCAGTCTCAGCCCCACAGAGCTTTAGGGTTCCCACAATATGGTATTTTCCTTCATATTTTAACCTCATGAACATAAGTATGTTAGTGAACCTCCTTGAAGTTCCAATCATTCAGGTTCATAATGCAGTCCTTCCTGAAAGCAAATAAACTAATTGCAGACACTTGAGTTCTAATATGTCTGTCCAGACATTCATCTCAAAGCTATTACAATAATAGTTAAAAAGCAGCAAAGAATTTTGATGAAAATGGCTACTTGGGGAAGAAGGAAATCAAGCATTTCAGCCCATGTTCAGAGTACTGGCATACAGAGACTACTTTCAGGTTTAGAGGATAATTTGGAGCAGGGAGAGAAAGTTATGCACAAATTAAGAAGTTCTGGTCAACTATGATTTGGTTAATCATTATCTTATTTATGGTTCTACAAGGTGGCTCATACACTTCTTTATCACTCAGGGCTACAATCCAGTTCTTGGGAGTGATTGTTCATGTTTTGAGAGAAGCTTCATTTCCTATCATCAGGAGCTTCAATTGGGGTTGACTTCATGCAAGGATCTATCCTCAGTGCTCTGCTGGTCTTGCCACCCAAAGGAACTAGGCTTAAGCCAATGACTGCAGACTTACAGATGCCTTTTTAGGAACCTGAAACAGACTAATGTTAAAATCTGACAGTAAAAATTCAGTTTACCCTCATCTCCTTTGAAGGGAGTGTGAGAGATGAGATATCACCCATTTTTAGACACAGACACTTGGGGTGATGACTGTGGGTATGTATAGAGTTGAACAGAAATCTGACCCAAAGGGAGCAGATAGAAAATAAAAGCAAGTAAGCATACATTGAACCAGAAACAGAAAAATGTTATCAAATGCAGGCATTGACAACCATCTTCTTCTGAGAACTTTCCCTAATGAATTAATTGTCTCATACTAAGATCTAAACTACTAAAGTTCCTAACTACTCCCTGTAGTGCCACTCTGGAGACCAACTTTTGTTTTTGACCAGTCCTAGGGCTTGGACTCAGGGCCTGAGCACTGTCCCTGGCTTCTTTTGCTCTGCCACTTGAGCCACAGCGCCACTTCTGGCCATTTTCTGTATATGTGGTGCTGAGGAATCGAACCCAGGGCCTCATGTATATTAGGCAGGCACTCTTGCCACTAGGCAATATCCCCAGCCCTGGAGACCAACTTTTAACCCGTGGCCTATAAGAGATATTAAACATCCAAACTAGTAAAAACCTTGTTCATGAAACAGCTTTGTCTCATTCCTCAATTCTATTTGTCTGACTTCCGAGACTACTCATATTCCATCTTAGCTAATGGGAAATATTATTACTCAACTGCAAATTTTTCTTTGAAATAGTTGTCTTACATTTTCCTGTACACATTTTCTTCACTTTTAGGCAAGGCTACTTGGGTATATTGTGGTATTTTTCACAGATATGCGCATGATTCAAAATAAATGAATCAGCTGTAATTAACACATCAATTCTGCCTCTATGGAGCCATGTCTCAGTTGCTTGTGTCAACTATCCCTTCTTGAAAAGATTCCCCCAAACAATCAGTTAGTGAAGAAAGATGATAAATAATTTGTAGATAAAATTCTTATTTGTCAAAATGTTCATGAAGTCTTAGTCACGTGTGGAGGTAGGGAAGGCAAACAAAATATTTCTGAGAGTGTCAAGGACTGATTTACCTGTGGAGGTCTTTTAAGGTAGTGAAAATCCATGTGAAAATAATACTTGAGATAATGATGATGATTATTATTATCTCAAAGTAATAAAGTATGATGTTTATAGCAAGACCAGAATGCCAAACAGGTCTTCGAGAGTGAACAATCACATCCCAAAGCCTGGAGAAGGTAGCTATTGCTCTGAGTTCTGTCTTGAGGCATAGCTGAATAGTTCAATACCCAGAACACTTGATTTTCAAAATGATCTTGAAACAACAAATAAAAGAATTTTCTGGACAAGAGCTTCCTGGAATAGTCAAGTTGCTGCTGCTAACCAAATGTTCTAGCTTTTCACTTCTTGTTTTCAGAGGTCAGTAGCAATCAGTTTCCAAACTTCAGAGAGGAAAAAATTGAAAACAGTTAAAAGGTTGTGTAAGGATTATTAAATGAAGTTCTTTCCCTCTGAAAATTTTGGACAAGCAGGAAAAAGGCTTAAACTTAATATAAAAGAAAATCACAGTTCTCAAGAAAGAAAGGAAACAAAGCCAAAAACACTGCAAAACCTTTTCAAAGGCCTCTATCATTTCTTCATGGAGCACACATTGCTAGGAAGCATTATTCATTACTGACTCTAGAGACCAAAAAACATAACATAATGTTTTCAGAGGCAGCAGCATGTTTCAAGGTAAGACCAAGTCTAATAACCAACATTGTTCTTGTTCCAAATGTCAAAAGCTTTCTGTCCCTCTATAATTGAGCCAGTACTCAGGTGCAAAGAGAGGATTAAGATAAGACTGGGAACAATAAACACACAATTTTCTCAGAATGAAATTTAATGTTAGCCAGGAAACTCTTTTTTGAGAATCATAGCTGATTACAGAGAAACTTCACTAGAAATATCACTAATAGTAAAATTTATTTAAACAGATTCTATCCAAAAAGTTAATCTCTGAAACTATGAAACAACATGGCATGGTAATAACAACTCAATTGAAATATTTAAAATAATTAGTCTTAATTATAACATATGCTAGTAACTTTATATGGCTCCATTTATATGACTCTAATTATACTGCTGAGACTCTTCAGGAGACACATCTAAGAATGAATAGGGTAAGGGACTTATCTAAAAAAAAAGTAAAGTGGGGTAAAGTGCTTGCCTATTATATACAAGGCCCCAAGTTTAAACCTCAGTACTAAAATTAATTAACTAGCTAATTAGTTAATAAATAACAAATGAGGTAAAGAGACAAGGAATTGCTGCAAGCACTAAGGAGAATAAAATGTCTGAAAATTCTGTGAAACTCATATATTCTCACATTGAGAAGAATATTATGATAGAAAGTAGAATTTTAGTTTGATGAGGTGAGGACAAGGAGTGGGTAAAAGAATATGATCTGTGCTGTGGCTAGTTGAAAAGAGGAGCCTTGAACAGGTGGAATGGAAGGTCTAAAGGCCAAGGATATTCTACAGGTTGATAGAACCTTGGTCCTTAAAGATTTCAGCCACCAAGTACTCACACACTCTGTACTCCTCCCTTCAGGTAGGCTTATTTTATTTTTTCAATTCAGTTATTATTTTTTCTTCATGTTGATCACAGGGCTTGAACCCAGGGGCTGGGCACTGTTGCTGAGCTTCTTTTGCTCAAGGTTAGTGCTCTACTTCTTGAGCCTCAGCTCCACTTCAGCATTTTTGTTTGCATATGTGATTAATCAGAGTTAAGCCTCTCATAAACTTTTATGCTCTAGCTGGCTTTGAACTGTGATCCTCCGATCTCAGCCTCCTGAGTAGCTAGGATTACAGGCATGAGCCACTGGTACCGAACTTGATAGGTTCATTTTAATGACTCATTTCTAACAGACAAAGGCCAAGTGATAGAAAGATTGAACTGTAACTTCCATTATAAGCCCTTTCTTCTCATTTTCTCTCTTCTCTCTCATTCCTTTACCTTCCAGTTCAGAGTTTCTAGCTCCCATGTCTGAATAACACTATAAGAAGAATCCCTTGGCATACAACTCAGAACTCTGATTAGTTGTCACTAAGCACCTGTCAATAGCGCAAGTCAGCTTGGAAGCAAGTCCTTTTCCACTAGCATCAAGATGACCATATCCATGAATCAACACATCCATTCCAGCCTTCTGAGAGGTTTGGAAACTGAGTTCCATTAACTCCACCATATCCAGATTTCTGATTAAAAAAAAAAACCTAGAGGAAACAAAAATTTATTTTTAGCTTAATAGAACTTAGGAATGATTTGTTACACAGCCAAAGACACCATAAGCATAGATATTTTATTCAATTTTGATCTGTAATGTTGGATGTGAACCCTTTATCCTACTTCCCATAAACTCCCAAAATTAAAGATTTCTCTTTCATTAATTAATTGATTTGGGGGATGAAATGAACAATTAACTGCTCCATGTGAGTGAGACTTCCCAATCTCTGGGATCTACATTTACAATTGGTCTTTATAAATTCTAAAGAGATACTTTTAGGAAGACACAGAAGAATGAGGTAGGTAGCAATATCATTTAAAAGGGCCATGGTAAGTAAGATGTGCTCTTATCTTGCATAAATCTCCATCTGACCTTTTAAGTTATAAAGTTTAATCAATGCTTCATGGAGGAGCAATTACATTTACTAAATAAAACACATCACTGGGACAGCAGTGATTTTTTTTTTCTCCTTTCTTTTTGAAGCTCATAAGCAAAGGTCCTAGAATGTCACAGTGTGAAAGAGAAACATGGGTAGCATGCTGTATTCTCAACACATAGTAACTGAATTAGTAAATAAATTAAAAGCAATATGTGAAGAATAGAGAAAGTTCAGGCATTCTGAAAAGAATTGGTCAACTTAATTTTTGTTTTTAAAGACCCCTACATACAGAATTTGATGGAAGTAAAAGACAGAGGTCAATCACTTTTGCCCCGGGGGGTGACTGAGGGCAGGGCAGACTGTCTTCCATGCCCATTCTGTGTCTCATCAAGGTGGACCAATTACCTCAACTATGTTTGCATGTGAATGAAGCACCTGTGGATGGTGGCAATGCCTGTTTGGTACTTCAGCTCCTAGATTGCATCACCCTGCTTGAGTCTATGTGCCACTAGCTCACAGAGGAAAGACAGCATGTGGAACCACAACGTTCCATCACATGTAAGACGTTCAATTCTTTTCCAGGAGAGGAATCCAATTCCTTCTTGTCTACTTTTCTGAAAGACTCGCAGCACTTGGTGGAATAGCTAAGCTCATCTCCAAGAATGAGGGTGTGTTGAAAACCTGTCACTTCTTCTTAAACACATACCTGTGAGGATTCTTAGTGATAACAACTGGATGTTTCCCTAATGCCACCAGGAGGCTTTGGACTCTCTTAGGATATATTTCTCCCCGTCCCACAGGAATCACTAGGACAGGAGGCCCTTCCTTTGGACAAATCAACACAGCTGATGGGGACTAAAAATCAGATGCTGATAATTAGCATGAAGAAGAGCAGAAATGGGATTTTATTGGCACAATTAATAACATCTTATTTAGTATGAAGAATTTGGTTAAATAGGGATCCATAAGTGGAAGTAGAGATATCCAAGGGATGTATTAGCTAGAATATTCTAGGAATGTCCTTAATAATTAGGATATAATAATCCATAGGATTCTTGTTATTTTATTCAAAGAATGCCTCTCAGAATTTTATTCTCAAGTGGTTTAGATACACTTATGGTCATATTATTCCTACAACAAAGTAATCAAAAAAGCTTTCTTTTCTTCCATGAATAATCTAGAAGAGGCTTTCTAGAATAGTTAAAAGTTCGGAGAACTGAGTCATCATCAAGCATTTGGAAGGAGAACCCAGTAAGAGGTCTTTTGTGTTCCTCACTTCTATTTCCTTAATAAATATTGATATGTCTCAGAATTCAATATTAGTTTTCAATAATATCTGACAATAACATTGCATCAGAGCAGAAAATTCTCTTATTTCTTTGGAAGATCCCCACTGTTGATCAAAAGAACTTAAATTGTGTGTATACTCATGCTGGCCTGGTAACTTTGTAACATGCTACGATGATATCAACTTAGACAGAGGCCACACAGAAGGAAGCAGATGCATGGGGTGTTCCAGCAAGGAAGGCAGCAGACAATGTGGGCATCATAGAGGCCAGCTAGTCAGTGTGTGCTTGCTCTTCTCAGCAACTGGTGAATTTTCAAAAGCCCCAACCAGCTGGGGATATGGCCTAGTGGCAAGAGTGCCTGTCTCATATACATGAGGCCCTGGGTTCGATTCTCCAGCACCACATATACAGAAAATGGCCAGAAGTGGCGCTGTGGCTCAAGTGGCAGAGTGCTAGCCTTGAGCAAAAAGAAGCCAGGGACAGTGCTCAGCCCCTGAGTCCAAGCCCCAGAACTGGCCAAAAAAAAAAAAAAGAAAAAAAAAAAAAAGCCCCAACCAAGAGTCGTCAATGAAACCACCAAAACATTGGAAGAGTAAGAGTTTGGACAGAGGCTAACACCTAGAAAATTCAACAAATCCACCCAGGGAAATGTATTTTGTTAAGTTCTCTCCATCTTGCAACTACCCTGGAAGAACAGAAACCACAGCTAGCTGTGAGGCAAAACTGTGAGGAAAGCAGACAAGGCACACCATGCCACTCTGGGCAGGTGAACACTGAGGAAGAAGAGAATCTTTCAGTGAGATATAAGATGGAAATTCTGACTGGTCACACCGATAAGTTTAACATCTAAAACCCAGAGTATTCTAATCTCTCAGTAGTATAATGGTACTAGCCAAAGTAAAAATTTTATTGCACCCTGTCAAGTTCAACTAACCAACATGAAGGTACACACCCAAAGATCTGAAATATGAATGTTATATTTTCATGTTTCAGGGTGTAAACATGCAGGATTTACATTCTTCTCTCCAGCAACTCTACGGTGTTACACAGTACAATTCCACATACTCTGAAACTCATATTTAAACAATCCCAGATTGTCAACTTTTTCTAATGCTTTCCTGTGTGAACAATGCTGTGAGGGACTTTGTGTATGAACTGAACCTAATATTAATTCCATGTATGGTAATGAGAAAAGAAAGAGTTCTATTTCTAATGAACTAGAGTTTGTCTTGGGAGATTTCCACTGCCTGTGCATACATGTCATCCAAAAATGGTTTTTAAAACTTGATGTTTGCAGTATCTTTAATCTCATTTTTCAATTGAAACCACTCATCCTGTCTTCATCTTGTCTAGCTAAAATATTCTTACTATAACTGTCTTCCATACTGCTAAAGCTAATAGCCATTTCCTTAGGACTTTACTACTCAGCTGATATTTCTATTTCCTGGACACATTTTCTTCAGTTGGCTCCAGGCTATACTTGCCTGGATTTAGTCATGTTCTTCTTGACTTCTTATTGATTCCCTCTAAATCTGCTGCTCTTACATTGTTTTGTTTCAGTACTCACTCTTCTTCCTGTGTTTTACTCACATTCACATCCTACGTTATCACTTTATGGACATTCTGTATGTTGAAGATTTCCAAATTTGTAACCTTAGCACTGACCTTTGCCTTTGATCTGGATCTATACATCATCTCATTATCCAACTACTCAACATTTATCTGTGATGTTAATAGCCATCACAAACTCATATTTCTAGAATTAACCTTCTGACTTTTTAAGCTTTCTGTCTTACACACACATACACACACACACACACACACACACGGATGCAAGCATGCATGCACACACATCAAAATGCAACTGTAGAGAATAATTCAGATAATTCCTTTGCATTTCAGTCAGATTAAAATTCAATGTTCATATTACGGTCCATGAAGCTCTACTTGATTAAAAACTCCCGGAGGTGGGTGCCAATGGCTCACACCTAAAATCCTATCTACTCAGGAGGCTGAAATCTGATGATCATAGTTCCTAAGCCAGTGTGGGGAGAAAAGTCCATGAGACTTCTATATCGTCAGTAACTCACTCAGAAGAAGTCCAAAGTGGTGTTGTGGCTCAAATGGTAGAGTACTAGCCTGGAGTGCAAAGAGGCTCAAGGACAGTGCCCAGGCCCCAAGTTCAAGCCCCAGGACTGGCAAAAATAAAAACAAAAACAAAAACACTCCCTGATCTCTGTGTCCAGAACTCTCTACCTTTTCCTAAATTGCTCTCCTTTGATCATATTTATCTCTTCTCCAATACTATCTAGTTAACCTTTAAACTTATATATCTTTTAATATTCTCAAATTTATGTAGTCCAAAATGGGAGGGAAAACATCCCAACTTTGAATATCAAGGCCTTCCTGCCTGAAGCATTGATACTACAGACTAAAACAGAGTGGTCCAAATTACCTTACTATGGCTGGCACCCTTCTCACACTTGGAAAGTTTTCAGGACAAAAATACCCCCAGAGGTGGTATTTCAACACAGCAGTCACCCCTCAGTTCTAGACGTGTTGTTCTTTATGAATAGAAGCCATTCTTTGTTGTTGTATTTTTCTATCATGATGAGAAAAGGATTTTTCTTCATTATGGCCAGTGTTGTATTTCATTCTGCTGCTTTGATGCAAATATTTGTAGAACAAGTAAATATTTCAATTATGTCTTGCTTGTGTGATATGCAAGGTGAAACCTGTGATAAATTAACAAAAGTGTCTATGGCTTAGGTCAATGTTGGTGTGTTTTGTTTGCATTGTTAACAAAAATTTCGTCACGCCTGTAGATTGTGTAGTCCTATGAGCCTGTGATAGTCTCACCTAAAAATATTTCTTGTGGGGCTGGGAATATGGCCTAGTGGCAAGAGTGCTTGCCTTGTATACATGAAGCCCTGGGTTCGATTCCTCAGCACCACATATATAGAAAAGGCCAGAGGTGGCGCTGTGGCTCAAGTGGTAGAGTGCTAGCCTTGAGCAAAAAGAAGCCACGGACAGTGCTCAGGCCCTGAGTCCAAGCCCCAGGACTGGCCAAAACAAAACAAAAAATATTTCTTGTATCTTGACATTTTTGGTGAAATGCAGTTACTCAATTATTGGAACAAAAATACTGATTTTGAAGAAACATATGGAATCTTTGTAAAAAAAAATCATTTGAGGGATGAACCATAGTAAAAGGTATGCACCTACATTTAGAGCAATTGTTTTATGGCCACCATCTCTTACTTGTTTTGTGTTTATTTTCTCTTACTTCTCAGCACTTGAATGGCAGGTTGAGATTGTTACTTGTTACAACTGACTGGATATCTTTGTTATAAATGGTACCTTAAAGAATACTAAAGTATGTATTTCCTTCTGGGCCTACTTTGCCCATGATTTGAGTGTCTGAGGTCTTTTAGGCTGGCTTATCTGCTGCACTAGTACTCAGAATAGAGCAGAGAAATCCATATTGCTCCAGATCATCACCTCTCACACTTGAATAGTAATAATAACAACAACAACAACAACAGCATAAGTGTCTAGACTTGGACATAGATCAACCACAGAGAGTTCAACTGAGATTTATTCTTATCTCTAGGAAGGACATATAAAAATAAATAAATAAAACAATCACTTCTGCTTACTTTTATCCTGGTATTAACTGTTCCCTGACCCATCTATTTTTTAAAAGGCAAAATGGCTTGAATTTTACAACATCAATTAAATAATTTATTGTTTGCAAGAATATCTTTAAATGTCATGAAGTTTCTTTAAGAGGTATTTCTGGTGAATGGCAAGTCTCTACATCACTCAGCATCCAGACTGGACAGCTATCTGTAATAGGAATGAATGGATATCGGCAGAACTCTCTGTCAAAGGTGGCTTCTGTTCATATATCCCAGCCTCCTTATTGATTGCATTCTCTCTGGCTAATGTTTGCCCCTATTTCCCAAGCTAAGCACTGACTAGCATTTACCCTAGCTGGTTAGATATGTCCCCATGCCCAAAGTCTCTATGGGCCTTACCTTCTTATTTGTTTTCTGTTTAACAGCTCTGGTTTATAGGTAAGGTGGGCATCATGTATCCCAACCTGTATGAGGGTAGAAAGAATAAAAAAGATGCTGAGGTAGCCTCAATATAAATAACCACAGGGAACATGATTGCTTCTGTACTTGAAAGACTAACAGGAAAGAGCTAGAGCTACCAGAAGACTGAACCTTAAAGTGAGGTCCCACATAGCGGTCTGAGTAGGGCTTCATGCAGCTATCATTAATGTAAAAAGAAGCTGGAGGTTATAGAAATGCTCTGCTGTTTGAGGGACGAGGACAAGACTTTAAAAAGAAATAGAATCGTCTTTGCCCTTTATCCAACTTTCCAGTGTTCTATGTGCCTCCCGTTGGCAGAACCTAACTGAGAGCAACTCAGCAAGAAAGTCTTTGTCAATGTACTTTGGAGACTATAAGCTCTAGTATATAATAAAAGAGTCCAGAAATATGGGTTTTGGACTGAGAAACAATAGGTATATAACTAATTCCTAGATATCTGAGTTATGAGTATGGTCCTATTTGGTAGAACTGAGGGGATAATGGATACAATATTTTGAGACAAGAAATTTGTTACTGTTCCCAAATTATAATGTTCTTGCCTAATTAGGAACTTATTTACTTCCTTGAACAAATGTGCAGACAGGTTTTAAAGCAAGAGTTATGCATGAAATACAATTTAAAGAAGTAATTATAAGTCCATTGAAGCGACTATTATTATCACTATCATTTGTTTCTTCAAGAAATATGGTTGTGCATATCACTTACTGACATTTCATCAATATCTGACTATGAATAGGTGTAGATCATGTGTGAAATTCAAGGACTCCCATTATTGGGTTCTAACATAGAAAGGTACGTATGGAAAATAAAATAAGTAGGGCTGGGAATATGGTCTAGTGGCAGGAGTGCTTGCCTTGTATTCATGAAGCCTTGGGTTCGATTCCCCAGCACCAATATAGAAAGCGGCCAGAAGTGGCGCTGTGGCTCAAGTGGCAGAGTGCTAGCCTTGAGCAAAAAGAAGCCAGGGCCAGTGCTCAGGCCCTAAGGCCAAGGCCCAGGACTGGCCAAAAAAAAAAAAGTATTTATGTCTCTAACTCAATCCTAGCAAACATCATTGTCAACACATCAATGTACAATAGAAAACCTACTCTATAATCTATCCTCTATCTCTATGCTTTTCTTTTCTCCAGGATTTAAAAAAATAACTACTTATTATTGTCAAAGTGATGTACAGAGGGGTTACAGTTTCATATGTAAGGCAGTGGGTACATTTGTTGTGCAATTTGTTACCTCCTCCCTCATTTCCCCCCTCACTGCTCCCCCTTTCCTTCTCCCCTCATGAGTTGTTCATCAACAAAAGCAGCTATGGTTTCACATGACATGTTGAAAGTAATAACAACAGTGATATAACACGCGTTTCCATAACATGGAGTTAATTTCACTTAGCATCATCTTATGTGTTCATAAGGGCATAGCTATTGGGCTTTCTCCGGGTTTTTGTACTGAATAATATTTAATCACACCTGCTTTGAAAATACCACAGTTTAAACTGAGTGCTAGAGGCTCCCATCTGTAACACTACAAACCCTGGGATCTGAGATTTGAGGATTACAGACAGCCCAGACAAGAGTCTGCATGACTCATCTCCAAATAATCAGAAAAAAAAAAAAGCTCACAGAAGTGTGGTTCATGTGGTAGAGTGACAACTGCAAATGAAAAGACAAAGAGAGAGGCCTTGAATTTAAAATCCAGTATCACTGTGCACACACAAAAATGACAATACTTTAAAATATTGTTTTTAAAAGAAAGGGATATGTGAATCATGAAAATACACAAATATGCAAAATTCTTGACAGAAGCACTTTTACAAAAGGGAAAGAGAAGATACTGAAACATTTTCAAGACTGACAGCTATGAAACCACAAAAGTAAATGATAATAGAGGTAGAAAACATACAAAAGAAACCAGGCACCAGTGGCTCACATCTATAATCCTAGCTAATTCAGGAGACTGAGATCCCAGTGTCATGGTTCCAAGCCAGCTCTGGCAGGAAAGTTTGTGCGACTCTTACCTCCAGTTAACCTTCAGAATACCTGAAGTGGCACTGTAGCTCAAAGTTGTAGAATGATAGCCTTGAGTGCAAAAAGCCAGAGACACAGCACCCAGGTCCTCAGTTCAAGCCCTACCACTCACCAAAAGAAAAAGAACACACACACAGAGAGAGAGAGAGAGAGAGAGAGAGAGAGAGAGACTGAGAGAGAGACTGAGAGAGAGAGAATATACCAAATGATCAGAGGGAAAAAAATGACAAAATGATATGAGCAAAATGCATGTCAATCAATAATAACCTTAAATGAAAACTGATGATATTAACCCAGCAAAAGACCATAGACCAGCCAATGAATGGAAAAATAAAATCCAGTTATATACTGCCTATAATAAACTTACTTTACCGATAAATAGTCACATAAAATGAAAGGACTGGAAAAACGTTCCTTCCTAAGTGTCAGAAGATAATAACACAAAGCAACATTTGGTATTTCATGGAAAATACTTCTAATCTGACTTTTAATATTATGGCTTCTCCTCACAACATAATCAATACTACCAATACTTTTGTACTCGCAGATTTAATGAGATGAAAACTGAAATGCTTCAGAAATAAGGCTCAATAGAATTCAGTGGAGATAGAAAATAACCAAGGTGACCACCTGTTACCACAAGTGACACATGTCACTCTTTTGGTGGTAGACAGAGTTCACAGGTTTATATCCCAGAACTTAGCTGTGACTATTGACAAGTTCAAAGTCCTGAGCCAAATGCAAAGAACTTTCTGTCTTAAGCAAAAAAAAAAAAAAAAAAAAAAAAAAAAAAAAAAAAAAGGTAAAGATTAAATATGTGGCAGGAAATGAAAGCAGTTTGTAAGTGTCAAGAATTTGGCTTATGTGGTAGTATTCAGTGCTCACAAACAGCCTAGGGACTGAGGATGGCTCCCGTTTTGTAGATGCTGAGGTTGAAGGTCAGAGAGGAAACTTAACCTGAAGTTACATACTTCATAAAAGAAATAGAATGGAAATCTCTAGCTTCTGATTCCAAGTGCTGTGTTTTTCCTACTTTGTTCTCTGCCTCCACAAATAAAATTTTCCAGCATATAGAGTCCTTTCAGGTTTACAGTGGGAATAAGGAAACCCTGTTTCCTTCTTCATTCTTCTCTATCTGATTCCACTCATGACTCTAATTGGAAAGGAGAGAACATTTAACAGATGAAACTCCTACCTTCTTCTCTGGGGGGTTCTGCACATTTTCTGTTACCACTAATGATAAAAATAAGTTGTAAACTGATTTGTATCTTAGTCTGTTGGATCCACTGGTCCATTTTTTTCTTTTAGTCCTAGAGTCAAATTCTTTTTCCTACTGTTGCATCTATCTCTTCCTTCTTACCAATGCTCATCTCTTCCTTTCTATGTGTGGTCTTAGTGGAATGTTGGAAGCAGGTGTCTGAATTCTTCTAAAAAAGCTGAACTGACAGAACATATAAGCTCACTTCCATGGTGCATTCCAGGATATGAACTTTGTTTCACTTTTAGCCAATGAAATGCTCTCCTGAGTCGGGAATTCTGATCAGTGAATGAAAATTGCTGCTAAGATTGTAGAAATACAAAGTAATACTTCCTTTTTTAAAGCTAGCTCACTTCAACTTCTTGTAATTTTGGAACTGTCTTGTTTTCACAATTGTTAATATATTTCCTTGGTTTACAGCACTCACAAAATATTGATAATGTCTACTAATGTAAATAAGAGAACTAGAAAACAAATCAACGACACAGATCACTAAAATTGTGATTTCTCTGAAATATTGATGGGCAATGAGTTCCAGTTTATAGTTCCTAACAACTATCTTCTGCAAAGGTATTCTATGTTGGCTGTTGAGCAGATGGTTGCTCTAGCCATTGATAAAAGGAGGAAGTGAACACCCAGCAGAAAAAGAAGAGAAACTATACTCTGTGGAGAAGTTTAAGAAAGTACTCAATTGGCGTACTTTAACAAAGTCCTTAGTTGAAGTTTTATCTCCTATTAACTAGCAAAAAGGCAGGAAATGGTGGTATGCATCAAGCGGTAGAACACTAGCTGTGAATGGTAAAGACACTCAATAATTTAAGATCTTCTCCAGTTCTAATACCCGGAATACCAAAATCGAAAGACAAAGAACAAAAAGACAAACCATTCAAAAAGCAACACTTAGAAAACTATTTGGTCTAAACCAACTGCACAACTCTTGGGAGAAGAGGGGAAGTGGGGGAGGGGAGAAAATGAGGGAGGAGGTAACAAGCAGAACAAGAAATATACTCACTGCCTTTCATATAAATCTGTAACCCCTTTGTACTTCACTTTGACAGTAAAGAAAAAAAAATTTTTAAAGAATTCAAGATCTTGAGTTCAAGCATCAGTACCCTCACACACAAACAAACACAGACACAGAAAGACAGACAGACAGACACATACACACACACACACACTCATAAAACACTACCCTGTGAAGATCAAATTGTTATTATCTACAGGAATTCCCACCCAAATCTTTTGCTAATTTTGTCCACGAAGAAACACTTGAAGTGATTTTTACATAAACTCCCACTTCCTTTAACTTCCTCTCTAACAGTGGAGGTTTTAGTCTATATAAAACTCTTAGAGCCCAATGGATATATTCTCAATTCTCTGTTGCCATTGTCACCAGTTCTTGTAAAAGTGTTCCTGCGTCACAGAGGAAAAGCTGAGAAATACTTGTTCCAGAATCCCCTCTCCATCTGGTTCCAGGGCAGAATCTCCTATTGAGAGACATTTGTGTGCAATCTATAGAGGGAATGACAAGAGGAGTGAGTACACCCCCAGAGGCAGCTGGGGGTAACACAGGCCTGTGACAGAGGCAGCACACACAACTTGTGAACTAATTTCTAAAGTGCTGGCTGCTTAGGTGCTACAAGCTAGAGTTGTCAGTGCTAACTTCTCTCACTTTTATTCCCTGAACAGTTCAGTGCCTGGGGAATTCATGGTTTCTTCTCATTTGTGTCCAGATGTAAACTGTGTAGCGGAAGCATACACAGAGTAGTGTTTTCTTCCTGACAGAACCTTGCATGCACAAAAAACAAATGCTTCTCTTTTTGCAAAGGAGGAGCTGACTACTGGACGGACTCCACTTTACAACTTCAGCAGAACAAAACAATACTTTCAAACAAACAGACAAAAATTAAACATGGCAGCCAAACAACACTATCAGTTTCAGTTGGGTGAGTCTATGTGGGACATGGAGGAGCTGTTTGACTCATGTCCCCAGGACAACTCTGGTGCAAGTGGACTAAGATTGTAAGTGGAGAAAAAAATAATAGTAGCTTCGGGGCCTATTAAAATTCAGCTAGCTCCATCACACTGCATGCCTTTCCATTCATGCTACTCTTCAAGATGATAAAGAGAATCAGGCATGGTTAATAGGATGAACTGTAAGTGGAGACATATGGACCAACAGGAAGAGGGGGAGGGGGATGGGGAGGAGAGGGATGGGGAGGAGGGGGAGGGGAGGAGGGGGAGGGGGAGGGGGAGGAGGGGAGGGGGGAGGGGGAGGAGGAGGAGGGGGAGGAGGAGGAGGAGGAGGAGGAATATGTACCTTAGAATTTCACTTGATATTTCTCTCATCTTTTTCTATGGCAAACTGAGAACTAAGAAGTTGTTGCCCAGTAGCAAGAAAATTGAAACAAAGAAAAGTATAGTTCCCTTGAGAACTTGGAAGAACTTTGGCACCATATTCAATAATAATAGTAGATTCTGGCTGGTAATCCCAGCACTTAGGAGACCAAGTCAAAAGAGTTGCAAGTTTGAGAACCGTTTGAGCTATGTAGTGAGACCCTGTGACATAAACATACAAAGCACTTCAAAGGTAAAAACAGAAGAGATCAGCAGATGCCCTAATGTACTACCATATTCCAGCACTTCTGGATAGTATGGAAGAAAGAAGGACTGAAAGTTGAAACTGAGAAATAACCCTCCACCAGTATTTTCTGGTGCAGTCATACTTACTGACAACCACAAATCCTCAGCTGTACACAACAATGCATATTTGCTTTACCACATGGCTCTGAAGATGAGTTGGGAGGTTCTGCTGATTTAGGCCACAGTCAACAGACCTTGGCTGGCCAGGCTTACATGTTTAGGCCAGCTGGTGGCTTGGCTCATTGCTGATGGGTTTAGAAGGATCTCTGCTCTCTGGGCCCTGGTCCACATGGATTCCTATCATCCAGGAGGCCCATGGGGCTTGTTTCCTTGGTTAAATTTTGTGTCAGAAAGATACTGGTGTAATATATAAGCTTTTACGGAGCTATGCTCAGATCTGGCAAGTGATTATTGCCAACACATTCTTTTAGCCAAATGTAGACAGACAGTCATTTCAGAATCAGGGATAGGGAAATACTCCACGTTGCAAAGAGCACAGATACAGGGGCCATGAAGAACTGGCCCTAGAACTGGGGCCATGTTTACCATTGGTAAAGCTTAAACAGCTAGGGTCACATTCTAGAAAGGAAAAGAAAGTCCGGCTTGTATTTTAGCCTTTCTCTGTTCTTCAGGTTGCATTTCACTGTAAGTCATCCATAAAAATAATATTTGCCATATGTGGGTCCATTGCTCAATAAAACCATTTCCTTGTTCACATAAAT
This sequence comes from Perognathus longimembris pacificus, assembly GCF_023159225.1. NCBI lineage: Eukaryota > Metazoa > Chordata > Mammalia > Rodentia > Heteromyidae > Perognathus > Perognathus longimembris. The sequence continues at coordinate 21,481,298 of NC_063164.1, forward strand.
AAAGAGATGAGAGAACTGCATAATAGCACTCGAAGTCCCCTGTAATATCAAAGGAAAGAAAAAAAGCATCACACTTCAATATGTCATTTTTGGTGTCAAGTTGATGATGGCTTCAAATTCTATTCTCTGCCAATAACTCCTGTAAGCTCTTGGTATCTGAGTGTCACTTTCAGGAGATAAGAGTGAAAAGGACCAGTTTTGTTTTGTTTCACTTTTCCCTCAGTTCCAACTTGGAAAAACCTTTACTCTGTTACACAGAATATACAGGTAAAAATAAGGAACCAAAAGAAAAATGTAGACGTGAAGACTTCCCCAGTGTGATGAGACAGGATTCCAATGTGGCCCAATTTTGTGTTTGCTTTCCTTGACAGGAGGTTGGCCTTGAAATTCCATGACAGGCTCTGATGCATCAGGTCAGTGTTCTTCTATTCAAGGGACAAGAGACAGCAAGTGCCATAGCCAGTTCAGTTAGGGAAGGTGACTCAGGAGCAAAGGGCAAGATTCCTATCAGATCCTGCAGAGATCTCCATCCTATGTTAGCATTTACAAGCAAGTGTAGTAAACATGTGTGCCTCCTCAAACATCAAAGAACTTTGTAGGTAGCTTGGGTTATTTAGTATAGAAAAGAGGTACTAAGCTTTCTGAAAGAGCTTTGTGCTTTTTAAACACAATTCTGCAAATTCAATGTGCATTCTCTCTAAGGAATTTTCTGCAGTGAGTTTCCTTTCCTGAACTTCAGTGTTTATCTGGCAATAATATTTATACTAAACACAACCACAGTAACAAACTCAGGCTTGGTTTTGGGGGTGTTTTTTGTTTTGTTTTTTTGAGCACGGAACTAGATTATGAGCTTCTGTTGATCTGATATTCAATCTCTTCCAATGAAGTCAGTGTCCAGTTCTTCTCCTTATGCATTCTTCTTTCATTCGGATTCATGTTACAACCTCCCACATGTGATGCCATTGACCTGTTCTTTTAACTTAAACAAATTAAGCAGGACATTGACTAGCATGTAATGAACCACAGTAATAGAAATCATGTCTTCCTTTTGCCATACTTTGTCCTGCTTTTGGATCCTGCCAACCCTTCCTCTAAGTTCTTTTTTTTTTTTTTTTTTTTGCCAGTCCTGGGCCTTGGACTCAGGGCCTGAGCACTGTCCCTGGCTTCTTCCCGCTCAAGGCTAGCACTCCGCCACTTGAGCCACAGCGCCGCTTCTGGCCGTTTTCTGTATATGTGGTGCTGGGGAATCGAACCTAGGGCCTCGTGTATCCGAGGCAGGCACTCTTGCCACTAGGCTATACCCCCAGCCCTCCTCTAAGTTCTTAGTCTTGTCTTCGTCCTAAGATTTTGGGCTTTCTTTTAGTCGTAAAAATAATATTTATGAGGGATTGAACAAGTTTGCACTCCCACCAACAATGTAGTAGAGTTCCCTTTTGGCCACATCCTCTCCAGCATTTTTTATTATTAGATTTCCTGATAATAGACATTCTTACTGGGGTGAGGTGGTATCTCAATGTTGTTTTGATTTGCATTTTTTTTATGGCCAGTTATGTAGAGCACTTTTTCATGTGACTATTGGCCATTCTCATTTCCACTTCAGAGAAGTCTCTTTTTAGGTCTTTAGCCCATTTGTTGAGAGGGCTGTTGGTTCTTTGATTGTTTGTTTTGGAGGAATTTAACTTTTTTAGTTCTGTGTACATTTTAGATATCAGGCCTTTGTCCATTGTATGGCTGGTGAAGATCTTTTCCCAATCAGTGGGCTTTCTTGGACACTATATCCTTTGCCCTGCAGAAGCACAGTGTGGAGGTTCCTAAGAAGGCTAAACATAGAGCTCCCCTATGACCCAACAGCCCAACTTTTGGGCATCTACACAAGCAAGACCACACAGAAGCCACCAGCACAATTATGTTCATTGCAGCACAACTTGTCATCACTAAAACATGGAACCAACCTAGTTGCCCCTCAGTAGACAAGAGGATCAGGAAAATGTGGTACATATACACAATGGAATTCTACGCCTCCATCAGAAGGAATGACACTGCCCAAGTCCTAAGGAAATGGAAGCACTTGGAAAAAAAAATCGTACTAAGTGAAGTGACCCAGACCCAAAGAAACATAAACCCTCATAGGGAATAGTTAGTACAGGAATAGGCTAGTCATGGTAGAAGACCAAAATACCCCCAATAACTACACCCATATGACCACTTAAGATGCCAAGTGAAATGAACTCCACGTTACAGAAACAAGAGTTATACCACTGTTGTAATTATTCTCAACATTCTATGTGAACCAGTATTACTTTTTTTCTCTTTTTCCTTGTCTGTTTCTTTGACTGAGTGGTTTGTCTAGTTTTGTTTCTCTTGTAGTCCCTTCCTGTGGCTGTACACTCGCTACCACTGTACTATATACAAGTACCCTATTGTCTGATATGGGTAATAGAACTGGGGAAAGGAGAGGGAATATCAAAATTGAGAGACAGAGAACAAAAAAGACAAACCATTCAAAAAGCAACACTTAGAAACCATTTGGTGTAAACCAACTGCACAACTCTTGGGAGGGGAAAGAGGAAGGCGGAAGGGGGACAGGGAAATGAGGGAGGATGTAACAAGTAGAACGAGAAATGTACTCACTGCCTTTCATATGAATCTATAACCTCTCTGTATCACACTTTGACAATAAAAAAATGTTACACATTAAAAATATTTATGAACCAAAAATAATATTCAAGAAGTGAAATAAAGCATTGAATGCTATTGATATTCTTTGAATGCTAAGAATTGCTAAGAATGTAGTCTTCATACAAAAGATGGATGTGATTATTCTCATCCATGAAGGCTTCACTAGGATGTTACCTCCCTTCTAATGACACTATCTTAAAAATCACATAGAAAACATATATGCTGTCCTCCAATTCCCATTCTCAACATCTGCTCTGACTTATGTTTTGTTTTTTTGTTTTTTGCCAGTCCTGGGGCTTGGGACTCAGGGCCTGAGCACTGTCCCTGGCTTCTTTTTGCTCAAGGCCTCTTGAGCCACAACACCACTTCCGGCTTTTTCTGTTTATGTGGTGCTGAGGAATCGAACCAAGGGCTTCATGCATTCGAGGCAAGCACTCTACCCCTAAGCCACATTCCCAGCCCCTAGCTCTGAGCTTTGGATCAGATAAACAGAGAAGAAAATAGTCCTGTCATGTGGTCCTGCCCCTGCTCCTTCCACCCCTCCATCAGATGAGAATAGAGAGAAAAGGAAGAAGGTTCTGACCCAGCTTTCATTTAGGTACATAATATCTCAGATTAAGAAATATCACAATTGACAGATCCACAACAGTCTATAAAATAAGGGGGCATTTTGTAAGCAGTGGCATGTTAGATTCAATAAAACACAGCCCTAAATCTACCATTTTCCATTCTGTTTCTCTTTTTTGTTTCTTCCCTCAGTGAAGCAAGATTATCTCACCCCCGACCGAGGAGCAATGGAAGAGAGCCTTACACAAACTTAAAGAAAATGTATGGTAAGCATGGCACAGGGAAATTCAGTTTTATTATGTATAAGTAAACAAGTTAGCCCTTGCTTAAACAATTTGTTTGAAAACTACCACATGCTTCAAATTCAATTCAGCCTGTTCTTCCAATATAGGAGTCCTGTCTTATCATTTGAAGGATCCCCAGGGGAAAGTTGGATGATTCTGGGGAGTTCCATAAACACTGGAAAGATATTCTTCAGCCTCAAGTAAACAGATTTGGATCGATACCAAATAGACCTCATAGCAATCTAGAAACCTTAGTAAAGATTGGCTTTGTAACATTAGGTGAGGGCTTCATCCTCAGACACTGGATGCAGGAGCTGTCTGTACATCTGGCAGGGACTATAACCCGCCAATCTCAGCCTGGAAAGCATATGAAGGAGCAGAGGGACTGTCTTTCCAAATGCAGATTCAATGCTCTTACAGCATGGCAGTATCTGAAAAGCTATGCACTCTATATTTAGAGTGTAAGTTATAAATATAAAAAGATAACTTTTATTTTTTGAGGAAAATCAAGAAAGCACAATCAGGGGCTGGGGATATAGCCTAGTGGCAAGAGTGCCTGCCTTGGATACAGGAGGCCCTAGGTTCGATTCCCCAGCACCACATATACAGAAAACGGCCAGAAGTGGCGCTGTGGCTCAAGTGGCAGAGTGCTAGCCTTGAGCAGGAAGAAGCCAGGGACAGTGCTCAGGCCCTGAGTCCAAGGCCCAGGACTAGCAAAAAAAAAAAAGAAAGCACAATCAACATTTCTTTTATAATCCATCATATCACTGTGGTTGACAGTTTGAACTCATGCATGCCTTAAAACGGTGACTACTGAAGTTGGATCTTTAAACATAGCCTTGTGGTTACTTGTTAGAAACTGCTGACTTCACGAAAATAAAAATAAAGTAAAACCTATAACTCCTGACATAGTAGCAACCATTGTTGAGAATGCTGCCTTGGTATCGTTGGGGAAAAATTTAAAGTGCATATTACTCTGGAAAGAACCTGGTAATATCAAAATATAGAAGAGTGTAACTCTAGAGGGTCATAAAATTCTTCTAAATCCTGACACGCATTTACAGCCTATTCATAGTTTTCCTCTTTCATTTTATACAGTATAACATGGGGATTGAGCTCTTATAAATCTCCTTTTCTGGCTTCTTTCCTGGTTTGTATTCTTCTGGACTCCTTCCCCTGATTCCGTGCCTTTAGTCCCTGCAAGTAGCTCGACAAACCTGCTCTCATATTTACTCTCAGGAACATTGTTATACTGAATATCTGATTTTAAGATAGGACATTTAAATAGAAACTGGACTGTGCATTCTTCCCCTTTTCCTTTCTTTATGGGAAAAGAATCCAATGTAAAAGTGAGGGAATCCAAGAGGAAGGTCAGGGGTGAGTAGGAGAGGAATGGGTGAGAATGCTGAAAGAGGTGACATTAATCATAATATATCATATTCATAAACTGCTTTGTTCAACAGCAAATCCTTTATATGTTCACTTAGAGATTAAAAAGAGAGAAAGAAGAAAAAATAGAAACCTGGTCCTGCTCATTGTGGGAGAAATCACTGGGCAGAGGAAGGACAGCTGACCATGTCCAAAAGTAGAAGTGCCTCCCTCAGAAAATATGGAGCTAGGCAGATGGAATAGACGACATGAGCCACACGAAGCTCCAGCAAAGCTAACCTACATTCTCCAATGGGATGATGTTTATATGACATATATGGATGGCTGTGACCAAAGTCCCTGCCAACATGCCAGAATATTCTTTTCCCCATAGAATGCTCAGCAGGGCCAAAGTATCTAGGATGGGAGGCATTTTTTTCTTTGCTTTCTGACAGAGTCTATGTCATGTCTATAATAATGACTTCACCCAATTGGTAATGTAACTTTAACAAATCTGAAGCCAATATCAGCCCCTTTCATAAATCTCTAGACCCTCTTTGCTTTTTTTCCTTTTGAACCTAGGCTTTGTTCTACTTCTCCACAATCTTCTATGAAATGTAGCTGAATACAGAGTCTTATCTAGGGCAGCTAAGTTCCTCAAATGAAGGGAAAGGTAGAGAAACCCACTAACAAATGCATAGAAATGGTGACGGAATTCAAGGGAATTATACTTTCCACTTGTATACTTCATCACTACACCAGTACTAACTACTAACTTGTCAGCCTCTAGAATCAGAATGATGTCTTATCAACCATGGATCATAAACAATTTACAAACCTACTTAAAAAAAACAGAGTCTGTTTATGGAAGCCATGACATGGCTATAAAGTCAAATAAAGCAAAATAGATATCTTAATTCACTTAAGCTGTGAGATTTCTTGGATTGATGTATTGGTTGAAGCAACAAAAATGTAGTATTATGACCACTCCTGGTAAGAGTGACATGGGTGTTTCAGTAGGACAGAGTTTGGCAAATGGCACTATGTGTGATGGACTGGAGAAGAATATTCCAGAAAGAAAATAAAGGATCTCAGCATAGGAATGGCAATTCGAGACAAGGCTTTGTTGACTGGAGAGAGTGTAATTTGCTCACTGTGGGAGTTAAAAACACAACACATTTCCCCACCCAATCATTTGTTGACTTGTGCAGAGTCTAGTGCCTTTGCTTAGAAAAAATTAGTGAGGACCATGGTAGCATAAGGGTTGAAAGCTTTTCCCTCATTTTAATGTATTTTCATATTGCCCACTTTGAAAATTACATTTGGATACTTTATGGCATTTTCATACTTGTCTATAACGCACCCTGAGCATATTCATACTCTCCATGATCCACTCTTGTTCTCTTATATTTTTCTATGACTCAGGAAACAAGGTGGTTGCCCTCTCCTCCAGCATGTCTAGTATTGAATTCCCTGATACACTGTTGCCATATCGACTTTAAACAAGTTTGACATTTTTCATATAGTAAGCTTGAGAATAAGATGTATAAATTATCTTAGCCATGCACCAAAAGGACAAGAGAATTATTCCTGAAAAGGTAGTTATTAGCTGGTGCTCAAAATATTTCAAAAAAAAGAAAGAAAACAGCAGACTTTAGTCTTCAGAACAAATCTAGCCTGTTATCTATCTGATTAAATTAACAAAAATGTCTAATGACTTATTTATCGATGTTTTGTACTCCAATGGAAGGACCAAATAACTGTGTTAGAGACAACATAGATTGTTCCTAAAATAGAAAACTCTAGAAGAAGTGTGACTATTTACACAAGTAGGACATATTACTTGAGTCACAGGGTGGTGACACAAAGCAGCCCACAGCCATCAGAGCAGTCTGAGCCTGCAGCTGATGAGCTGAGCTTGCCTAGTATCAATCCCAGGAACAGCAGCAATCTTCCTTCCAGATTCAATGCCCTCTGTTCTATTTTCACTCATGATCTGCCATGCTCTGTATTGCGGTATCTCATGTTCTCCCTTGCAGTCTCCCTTTAGCTGGCTTCCAGCTGAATTTGGATAATGAAAAATACCAGGGGGAGATTGGAGAGCGAGAAGACTGTGTATTTCTTTACCTTTTCTCTGTGGCTGGCAGCTTTGGGGGCAATGGCTATACCTCTTCCACAATCACTATTCCTGATAACTGCCTCATAGAGTGATACCTTCTGCTTATATCATTTCTTCACTGACTCCCAAGTTTAAGAAAATGCTGACTTCTAACCAGTTAAGGAGAATACTGGTTACTAATCTTAGGTTTGTTTGTGACTCCCCTGTAAGAATTCTTAGTCCTTACACCACTCCAATAACAATTCCCCAGTACTAAATTCCTTTTGCCGTAAATAATCAAAGTGATTTCTATTTCTCTAAGGCTCAGTGGTTTCCCAGATGAAATACAGTCAAGTCACTCTGCCACTGCAATGGCAGCAGCTTTGGGACAGAGCTCAGTTACCAGGTCTAGTGAGCAACAACAGGGTTTAGTGTGGGGTGCAAGCATTTAAGCCACATCTTAAGCAGCCTCCTAAGCCCTTCTGGGGTAATGAAATTCTTGCATGAAGAAGCAAGAGTTTGGCACCCATGAGAAGCAGGCATCTCACTGGTTAACGTAGCTTAAGTTATGCCCAGTACAATAAAGGCTGGAACTTGCAGGCTACAAACCAACAATCCCTTTTGAACTATTGCTATTGGTTTGTCTTTATGTGCAATGTCATTGAATATTTTTCCCTAAAAATAACTGAGTTACTAATTCTTCTATGGAGAACAAAAGAAGAAATTGAAGAGATTTCAGTCAGATGGTGTTTTTTCATGATGGATGCTAAAGATACTCATAAACATTAAAACTTAAATACCCATTTCCAGGTCTATTCTGGTAACAACTCTGAGAAGCAGAGAGGCCATAATTTAAACTCATAGCCTGATAGGAAAAGTCAGCCCTAGTTAAATGCCATCAATAGCTAATGCAGTTTAGACAGCTTAATTATGTACTTGTCTGAACAGTTGTCACACTTCTGATGACTTCAAAGCAATGTAGTTGTCTCAGGCACTACAATCTGCAAAGTGTTTTATGATCATTTTTATTAGTGCATCTTCACATTATATCAATCTATGAGATATGAAGAGGTTAAGTAATTTGACCAAGACTAACTTAAACTGACAAGAAAAAAATTGAGGGTGAAAATAATTGTCTAAATGATTCAAGTGCGATTAAAAACGTATCTTTTGTTTGAGGAAAAGGGTAAAGAAAGAGTGGGAGGGGTTTGAATTACTAAATGAATAATTTGATAATAAACTAAACTCATAGGCCTAAGATTAAAATTTATTTTCCCCTAAATCTGTGTTAGAATATGTAATGTATTTCTAAATGCCACTTTTTTATTGAAATGATGAACCCTTTGTATGGTATTTAAAGATTCTGTCAATTTATGGTCATTTTAACAAACTGATACATATTTATATCGCCACCTAGTGGACTTATTTGTAATAAGGACAAACATGGCTTGGAGTAGCAATGATGAGAACAGAAAATTCTTTTCCTGGACATTTCCTTCTGGGATGTCTGATCTCTGACCTTGAACCTGAACATTGTGTTCTCAGAATCAACTCCCAGACAAGGAAGTTCAGAATCATGTTATTAACAGGCATGTCTTGCTTCCTCAAGGAGAAACAGATAAATGAAAATCCCAGTGGCCAGGAAAACATGAACATATGTTAAAGTCATTAAAGTCTGTGTTACTTCTGTTCAGTAGCAAGATATAATGACACAACGGATTTGTGCTTTTTTTCTCATTATGAAGTGTTAACAAGGAAAGTAATTATGACAGAGAAGATAGGAATGGACCTGTTCTTTAAGTTAGAAGTATCAATTTAGTCCCAAATGCATCTCTTCCACTAGGAACAATGTATTTTATAGAAAACAGATCTGTTGTTATTCTTATGGCACCTAGCCATCATGTCATTAGAAATTAACTGGGATTCTGGCTTTGTCCACTGAGTCACATTGTACAGCACCACTATTCAGGGTACTGCTGCCTTCGCCGTAAAAATGACTTGTGTGGTCTGTTTTCATGTTAAGACAATTTTTCAGGGTCATTTCTGTAGGATATAGCTTTGAAATCTAATATTCCTTCTATATCCAAGGTACCAAGAGTTCATGCCTTTGCCTTTAGAGACTGTGGTGTGCTTGTAACTGACAAGCATTTTGAAAAGGAATAAACTTCTTTCTGTTGAATCAGCCTCTCTCTATTCATACAATTCCTCTAGGTTTGTGCTAAGAATACTCCATACCATTTAAACTGGGAGCATAGAAAGAATTCAAGGCCTCCGTATCTAACTGATAATTGCTAGACTCTTCTGGTTATTAAATTATTTCTCTGAAAAAGTAAAAGTAGATGTGGATATACATCTATTATTTTGCTGCATTACAGTCATACTTTATATGATTTTTTTTCTTACTCCTTTTTGCACATATTAGTTAATATATTAAGTCTGTTAAGAACTCCATTAAAGAAATATCTAGTGATTACAGGTTATATAAGGCATCTTAAATTGAAATTTACTTCACACACTAGGAAAAACTGTCATACTCTGTATTTTTCTATTTCATTAACATAAAATGAATACCCCTAAAAATCCATCCATTTTATTTGGGACAACTAGGTAAGGGAATGACTTATTTGAAAACCCTAAAGATCAGAGAATTCACATTATTATAAACATTGATGGAGATACTTAATGGATTTAGTCTTTATAAAGACATCCTTCGCATGACAAAACATTTACTATTGTTTGGAAATATGCCTCCAAAAGAATCTCTCTTCTCCCCTCTCTTCTCTCGGCAGTTTTCTCCCCTCCTTTCTCTCCTTTTCCTCCCCTCTTCTTCCCTCCCTTTCTCTGCCCTCCCTTCCCTTCCTTTCTATTTTCTTCTCTTTTCCCCATACCCCTCCCATTGCCTCTCACCATCACTATTGCTTCATCTTTGTCCATAGATTTGAGATCAAGTGAAATTTTGAATCAATAAAAGTGTAAATGTGTATTTGTATGTGTGTGTCTATATATAGAATCGGTGTTTAGGATTTTGTGAATATTTTACAAACAGGCACTTCTGCACTTTAGCTCCATTTCTAATGCTGCTATTTGGAGCTCTGTTAAACTACCCTCATGGTGTGGTTCTCTCTCTCCATCTTTTGATCTTTACTCATAATAGAAACTTTAATTTTAAATAAAATTGCAGATGTAAATAATTTAGAGGGACAGAAACTTCGAAAATGTTTTCTTTGAAAAACAGAACAAGGGGCTGGGGATATGGCCTAGTGGCAAGAGTGCCTGCCTCATATACATGAGGCCCTGGGTTCGATTCCCCAGCACCACATATACAGAAAATGGCCAGAAGTGGCGCTGTGGCTCAAGTGGCAGAGTGCTAGCCTTGAGCAAAAAGAAGCCAGGGACAGTGCTCAGGCCCTGAGTCCAAGCCCCAGGACTGCCCCCCCCCCAAAAAAAAAAAAACAAGACATAATAAAAAGGCCTTACTGTCCCTACTTCCTTGCTCCTATGTTCTCAGTCCTTACCTCAACCACTTCCATCTCATGTAGATTATTATTTTAGCAATTTCATCTTTGTCTTTAATTAATAAAGAATTGAAATGTTATACAGAAATGGGGAGACCTATTCTATTTCTCTCCTCCCCTAATCCCTCAACATTAACATCCCATTCCATCCTATTTCATCATATATTCACTTTGTGATTTTGCACTGGTAATTGTCCAAATTTACCTAATCTATGTTTGTTATAATCACTGCTGAAGAAATGGAAAGTTCTGCACTATGACAGGATTTGTGGTTTTTCCTTTCCAAAACTTATGCCCAAAGTTAATTCGTACTGTAAAGGTGTTGCAAGGTGATGACCTCATGAATGGATTGATGACTTTTTGCAGATTGGATTGGGCACCATTAGATTGAGGTGTTAGGAAGAAAAGCCAGCCCTCATGATTTGGTCTCTTCAGCACGAGCCCCTTGTCCTCTTCTCATCTGTCATTCCTGAGGCAGCATAAGGTCCTCACCAGAAGTCCTCACAGGAAGCCACATGAAGGTGGCATCTCCTTGGGCCTCCTAATCTCCAAATATGTGAGGTAAATAAACTTCTATTCTGTATGAGCTTTTCCACTGTCTAGAAGTCCATCAGAGCAGTAGAAACAAAGAGAAGGTGAAGATTTTTTTTCTTTCCCTTTTCCCGTTCTCCAAAGAGAGATCACTGATTTTCAGATTTTTATTAGCATAATTTCCTATGATTTAAAAAAACAGCCCTGTATTTTTATTGTCTACATATTCTTTGAAATTATCCAAATGCACTGTGTATCCTAACTGACTTTCCTGAAGAATTCTCTTCTAGAGTCTTCCAATCTGCTCTGGTGGTCTTCGGTGTCTCTGAGACTGTGGCTTACCCTCACATTTTCCTTCCTCAGCTCTCTGTGGTTTCTCTCACACCTTCTATCACCCTAGCACCTGCCTTTATCAGATTGCCCCCATATTCGCAGAATATATTCTGAGGAACAATAAAAAGGAGATACAAGTTTCAGAGGTTGTCTGTTCAAATCCCTTTGTTGTATGGTCACATTTGCCAACATTATATTTCAAATTTAGAAAGATTTTTTTGTCCTCTTCATACAATTTAAAGTGTCCCTCTACTGAGTTCCTGTATCTATCATTGCTGGAAGGCTCCCCCGCCACATAACTATTATTTATGTCCACATTATGTAAACTTGTAGGAAATTCTCCTAGTCTCAAAAAAAAATTGGGAAAAAATATGACAAAAGGTTCTGTGGCAAGTCTGTTAGACTAAACTTTTTCCAATCTAGAAAACTTACTTACTTCTCCTGTAGGAAAATTTCCTTAAACAATTTTTGACTCTATCCTACAAAATTAAGAACAGTATGGGAAGAGATGGAAGGGAAGGGATGGGTGGGAATGTTGAGAAGGGGGACACTGATCAAGATATATTGTATTCATAAACCACTTTGTGAAATGGTAACTCTTTTGTACAACTACTTAAAGATAATAAAAAAGATTAACCTTTCACGTTAGACATTGTGAATTAATACTCTAATTTGTTAATCTCTTTTTTTCTGTTTTCTTATTCTGTCCTTTTCCTTTTGTTCTGTATCCAGATGATTTCTTCAACTTTGCATCCCTAATTTTTATATTCTCATAATATATTCATATATTTTCTTAGTTTTTATTGAAAATTGGGTCTTATCACTCTGAGAATATTAGCAACAATCTTCTTTTTAAAATGTTTTCTGTCTTTTGTATATTGCTAAATTTTCTAGCTTTCATTTTTCTCCCAATATTATTAATGTTTGAGGATCTTTATTCAAGTATCCAAGATTGTGGCACAAAAAATTGAAGAGAAAGTCATGAATGGACTTACAGGTGTTTCTGTTGCTATGGAAAGCTTTGGCTGAGACTTTTAGCTAAGGAATTCTGATGTTGAAAGCTGAACTGGCCACATAAGAAGCTTTAAGTCTTTTGATTAGAGGGCCTATCATTCTAGTATTTAAGGAGGAAAGGAGGGCTGTGGAATATCATCATATATATGATACCACATATAGTATATATGATATATATGATGGTATATATAATATGTATTACATATATACCATTCATTCAATACCCTGTTCCTTTTCTCGTACATTTTATTTCAAGTATGCCTATATTTTCCCAAACAAAAGAAAGAGTGATCCTACTTATTTTTCTGGAAGATAAACCTTCAGTGTTTTGTAGTAGTAAGGGGATAGCAGTATCCTTCTCCGTGGAATAGAGTAGGATGAACTAGTTACCTTCTCACAATGTTTTTTTTTTCCAATGTTTTTTTGTTTTCTTTTCAGAAGTGCTGATTGGTGATATTCCCAGTCAGGGCTGCAGCTGATGTGCCACCTTGAATCCAAATTGATCTGTGACTGACTCTATCAACAACATAAGCATAGGGCAGATCTGCTGCTATGCTGTTGCTAAGGTTGGTCAAAAAAAAAGCTGTGTGAAATCTGCTTTTCTGGCTTGGAACACTCATTTCTGGAGTCCCAAATCATCATATAAAAATGTCAAGTGTCTTAAGTACCTGGAGCAGTTATGCGTAGGTAGGCATTCTAATCAACAGTTCAAGCTGAGTCCATTCTTCGTCTAATCTAGCTTGATCATTAGGCTGTAATTTTTAAAATTCATCTTCAAAAGTAGATTCTTTCTGGCTTTTGGAGTCTTCAAGGCTTTTATAACAAAATAACAGACTCATTGGCTTATAAACAAGACTGATTCATTTCTCACAGTTCTAGGGGCTGAGAAGTCCAAAGTGAAGCTGCTGGCAGATTTGATGTACAGTGAAGCTTTATCTTCTGGATGCTAGAGAACCATGTCTTCATTTTCTAGAGTAGCAAAGGAGGCAAAAATCTCTTTGGGTATTATTTCATCAAGCTCTAGTCATGATCATGAAAGCGTCATCCACACAATATGATCACCTCTCCACAACCCTATCTTCCAGATACTGTGTCACTGATGTGTACAGTGACCCATAATTAATTGAGAAGAGACACACATTCGGTCTATTGCACCAGCTGTGGCTCTTCCAAGCCCCCAGTCATTCAAATCATGCCCAATATTTCTCAGACAAAATGAAACAAAAAATTACAACCTTACCATGAGCTTTCTGAATTCCTAACCCACAGAGTTTGGAGCACAATAAAATACCTGTGCTTCATAGTAAGTATTCGGGTGCTTTTCCATGCACTAATAAATAACCTGCACACTTGGTGCTAGATTCACAAACCACTGAGACTTCTGGGCCAGTCAGGTTAATTCTGGGATTTTCCCACCAATTTGTTCAGGTTTGTTAAGTTCTTTTCCGGTAACAAAATTATGGGTCTAGGGTCACCTTGGTGTGCCTACAGGCTTTCGGGACATGAGGAAATGAATTGTTTTCTCCTCATTTTCTTTTTTTTTTGGCCAGTCCTGGGGCTTGGACTCAGGGCCTGAGCACTGTCCCTGGCTTCTTCTTGCTCAAGGCTAGCACTCTGCCACTTGAGCCACAGCGCCACTTCTGGCCATTTTCTGTATATGTGGTGCTGGGGAATTGAACCCAGGGCCTCATGTATACGAGGCAAGCACTCTTGCCACTAGGCCATATCCCCAGCCCTTTGTCCTCATTTTAGAAGTGTGTTTAGAAGTTACAAAGAAGTTACATACACACAGGGTGCCATCTTTACCTGAAAACTTACAATTATTTTTATTTACAATCATCCACATTTGTTCAGAGGCATGTCACACAACTGAACTAGAATAATTGCTGTGGAGTCTATTCCCTGTCTGGTTTTAGGGATTCAGTGTATTTGTGACCAGAGAAGCTTCCCCTTGTAGAATAAATGTTGGCTCTCCTGACCTTGGGGTTTGTGCATAGCCAGGGCATCCTTCATTTGACCTCTGTGTGATGCTTAGAGATATTTTATGCCTTGTAAGAGCATCTAAATATCTACATAACCTACTGAAAGTGTAACACCTTCCAACTACAAATTTATGAGAAGACCCAGTGTGCTCAAGAATATCATCTACTCATGAGGTGAATATGAATATCAGGAGGATCAAGCCCAAACAAAATATTAAAGAAACACCATCTCAAAAAATGTATGTTAATGTATACCTGTAGTCCCCACTACTGGGAAAAAAATAGGCAAGAGAATTTTTATTCCAAGGATAGGGCTGGGAATATGGCTTAGTGGTAGAGTGCTTGCCTTGCATGCATGAAGCCCTGGGTTTGATTCCTCAGCACCACATAAGCAGAAAAAGCCAGAAGTGGCGCTGTGGCTCAAGAGGTAGAGTGCTAGCCTTGAGGAAAACAGAAAGCCAGGCACAGTGCTCGGGACCTGTGTCCAAGCCTCAGGACAAGCCAAAAAAACAAAACAAAACAACAACAACAACAAAAAATAAACCAATCAATCCAATGACAGCCCAGACAGAAACTACAGGATCCTGCCTGAAAAAAAAAAATAGCTAAAACAAAAACAACTCTACACATCATACAGCACCTGTGTGGTATATATAAGGCCCTGCACTCAAACTCCAGTATTACCCTCCCCAAAAGAAGTTGAAACCTGTCAAGTAGTGCACACATTGATTTCATTATCATTCCTCACAAAATGGAGTCTTGAAAGCAATGTATGTGTGCCATCATGGGCTTGTTTAGAAAAAAATCTGTAGTTAGATAGCTAAGATTTCTACCAGGTAAGTTCCGTCACTAGATTTAGCCTTAAATTACATTAACTTCCTGCTACTCAAATTGTGTCTTTTTAAAATCCTCATATAAAATAGTATTTTGATCATTTTTTAATTGGGCCTAAGCTTTACTTATTCCAAGATGGCATATAGTGGGATAAAAAGAGTTGTACTTTTCTTAAAAGAGCTGGGTACTAGCTCTGTCTTTAAAGTATTATTTTGTTCCTTCTAATGTTTGGGGAAATTTATTACCATTGCTAAATATTGTATTTCTTTTCTTTCTTTCCTTTTTCTTTCCCCCCCCCCCCCAGTCTTAGGGCTTAAACACACAGGGCCTGAGCACTTTCCCTGACTGAGCCTCTTTGTGCACAAGGCTAGCACTCTACCACAGCACCACTTCCGGTGTTTTCTGAGTAGTTTATTAGAGATAAAATGCTCACGGACTTTCCTATCCCAGATAGCTTTGAACTGAGATCCTCCAATCTCAGCCTCCTGAGTGGTTAAGATTACCTCTTGTACTAGGGTTTGACGGAGCTCAGGGCTGTGCATTACCAAGGCAGGTGCTCGTCCTCCCTATGCTAGCAGAAATTACAGTGACTGTACAGACACATATTACCATTCCCAATTTATTGCTTGGTATGTGATTTTGGTAACCTTTTGTGCAGGCTGGCCTCAAACCACAGTCTTCATATGTCTGCTTCCCATGTATCTCAAATAATAGGTGTGATACACAACACTCAGCTTTCTTTTATTTTTTTTTTTTTTTTTGCTTTCCTCACCACTATCAGTAACTGGGGTACACTTTTAATACTAGCCTTCACACTTGGGAGGCTGAGGCAAGAGATCACAAGTTTGAGGCCATTTTGAACAACTTACTGAGACGCTCTCAAAATAAAAAGTACAGTGGAATGTGGAGTGGAAGGACATTTTCATAGCACACACAAAGTCCTGGGCTCAGTCATCAGTCCTGCAGATTCATCAGTTCATTAGCAAAATAAATACATAAAAACAACAACCCTTCTCTTCAGGGCCAGCTCTCAGTGTTTATTTTCCACCAAATGCATTCTATTTTTCTTGTTTGAATATTCAGAATGAAGAAGTTTGATGTCAAAATAATGTCCGTCTAAAAGACACATGTCTGATGAGTGGCCCAGTCTATCTAATGTTGTAGGAATTCATCCTCAGTATTCATAGGCTTTTTGGCAATGGGTGATATGCAAATGTGGGGAAGCATGGCATGGATCCATTATTAGTGGCAGTCACACCACTCATCTTCATTGTGCAAGCCTCTAGGCTTAAGTGGATTAGAGTACAATAATCTAATTCAATTAAAAGTGCATCTGGAGAACGATGTAAATTTACATTTAGTGTTGATAACTTGTTTTGTAGCTCTCAATATTCCCTATCATGCACGATTCATGACCCTCTTTGTGCTCTGCCTCTCAATAGTATCCTGAATATTCTCTTACCAACCATTTATTGAAAAAAAAAAAGAATATAGCCATGCACTTATTTCATGTTAATAGCATTGAGCATGAAGAAAACAAACCACACACCTACCCTGTTACACAGATTATCTATAAGCCTCGTCCAGAACAAACCTCTTGTGAGATTAATATCTTGTTAGCCGATAGCATGAATATTTTTCTCTATCAATATTTAACAGAAAAGAATTTGACTTTGAATTCCATCTGCCAATAATGGTCACCGTATCGATTTTGTAAATGAAAGGGTTTTGTATTTATTTTGTTGGCAGGATGATTTGAGATCGAGGAGGAAATGCTATTTTATAACCTCTACACATCCTTCATTGAGGAGAGAAATGCACTCTGCTGGCTGTCCAATCAATGATATAGACAAAATGGATTTCATCATAATTCTGTCAACAAAATTGGTAACTTGTTTAAATCATTCTCGACACAAGGTGAATTAGCTTAAAAATCTTTTTTTGTCCACACAAAAGATTTAAGCATTTAGTGGAGTATTGTAAATACCATCGTTGGTGTCTATTAGCTTGGTGTGTTAAATGCAAATATGTGGGTTGGCAATGTCAGCATTTTCTGGGAGGTCATGCACCTGTCCCATGCTTCTACTTTTCTCATCCAAGGTCAAGAGGAGAGCAAGGTCAATTATCTGGAGAATAGCAGGTGGTAGATGAACGTGGCTCTGTCTAAAACTATTATATATTCTATTTGAACATGACACACACTTATAAAGTATAATTTAATATGCTTGCCAACTAACCACTTCATTAGGGCTTCAATTCAACAAGTTGCTCCAGGTAAAATTTTCCATAAAGAAACAATCTCTTGTCAACATGCTGCTGTGGAAAACAAATTCAAGATATTACATTATTCCTTAAAAATTACTTATTATTACCTTCTAGGATGTTGTTCTTGTTTGAGTGTTTGAGTACTTCCAAAACAGACACATTGTTAAGTGTGTCAAAGGTGGATTTGGCAATGTTTTTAAAAATTTATTACAAAAATAAGTGGACCATGTTTTGTTTTGCTTGGTTTGGTTTGCCAGTCCTGGGGCTGGGACTCAGGGCCTGAGCACTGTCCCTGGCTTTCTTCTTGCTCAAGGCTAGCACTCTGCCACTTGAGCCACAGCACCACTACTGGCCTCTTTTTGTATATATGTGGTGCTGAGGAATTGAGCCCAGGGCTTCATGTATACGAGGCAAGCACTCTTGCCACTAGGCCATATTCCCAGCCCTAATTGGACCAGGTTTTGCTTACTTGATAGGAATCTATTTAAAAGACTATTCAACAGTGTGATTCAATGATGTATTATGATGAAATCTCTTTGTCTTTGTACTCCATTTCCCCAGAAAGTGAATAATCCTTTGTCTAGTGTATTCGTGCTGTGTATGCTACCAGTACATTAGTTATTAGTAACTACCTTGGCTAGCAGATAGGCAACAGGGTTTGGTGCTATGTATTGTTTTAAACATCCACTGAGAATCTTAGATTATTCCCAAAGAAATAAGGATTATTGCACATGCCTATGTCCTTTTATAATATATATATATATCAATATTTTGTTTGAATTCAAGGTACAGATAAAATTATACATAGTATCATATAAATATCAAATATGAACCTTTAATATAAACCACTACTTCAATTCATATCATGAAAATGCATATTGATCAGTTTCATATTATTGATGATCATATTACATAATGATTTCATAATAATTAAATAAGTAAGTGGTCTATTTCTTCTTGTCTTATTGTTGCTTATTTATATTTTCTAAGTTTTCTTTCTAGTAGAACATACTGCTTTTTAATGCAATAGGTATTTAATAGAGAAGAAATAATTTAATGAATACATTATAATTATAAATACAATTGTGTATATTGTAATATGCTACAGTAACAATAAGCAATTTTCCAAGCCAACATTGCAAATATGATTATGAATGGGTGTCTTTGTGTTGTGGAAAGTGGGGTAAGGAGACATTGTCATGCTCCTGTAAGTTGTGGAATATAAAATCCTGACTATTTTATATAGAAATAATGCCAAAGTGCATTTAACTTTTAAGGATTTTTAATGTAGTCTTGATTAACTGCACAAGAAACTGTAGAACTACAATAGCTTTTTCAATATAGTCCCAAGATTGGGCAAAAAAAATTATACTGATACATCAATTGGTTATGTTTTCGAAAGGTTGTTTAGTCTTAAATAATACACACATCAGTGTGTTTGTGTGGGTTTGAGAAAACCTGAAGAGTAATAGGTAAAAGGTAGGAGCTTTAAATATGCATCCTTGAACAGGCTTGGGGTTTTCTAGATTCATCTGTTTTTCTGACTGTGTTTGAAATGGGAAATGTTTTCAGCATTATTTATGGGCTTTTGAGTTATGACATCTAAGTTCATATTGAGGAATAGTAATATCTTTCTTATTTTTAATAATCACTAAACTTTTCTAGCCCCAAATAAATGATATTTATAACACTGACCTTTTTGGAGTTGGTCCCTTTTATTCACTCTCCTCTGTTCAAACTGTGAACAGGCCTGAAAGATAAAAAAATTAAGCTTCCTTATCTTCTTTTGCCAAAAAGCAAGTCATCACAAATTGACTGACCATGGTAGACTCTGAGAACTCACATAGTACGAGTCCTTAGTAAGAAAAAATCAAAGCTCAAGGAAATAACTCTGGAAAATAGATACTTTCAAGAGGGGACATGGGAGCCAAGGGAGAAGGGTAGATACTTGAAGAGAAGGGGAAAGGATACAGTCAAGAATTTGATGTATATACTACAAAATTAAGAAAAGTAGGAAAGAAGTGGGTCAGCGGGCTGATAGTGTTGAAAGTGTTGACACTGAGCAAGATGCACTGTAGTCATAAACTGCTTTGTAACATGGTAACCCTTTTGTACAACTATTTAAAGAGAGAGAGAGAGAAAGAGAGAGAGAGAGAGAGAGAGAGAGAGAGAGAGATTCTATTCCTTCTTTAGGACCCAGTGTCAGTGCTCTGACTTCCAGTGTGTTTTATCTCAACATCAACATTTGAAAAGCTCTCGTTCACTTTTATGCTTAGTGAATAACTCCAATCCTCTACACGTTGTACTCAACTTATTCTTATGGGTAGATTCCTTAATCACTGAAATAAAAATTTCCTAGATCACGGGCTGTATTTCATGTAATCTTGACTTTGCAGCAATGAGTCTACTGGCTGTGAGACACAGTGGGCAGTCAAGAAGCATTTATTTTTGAAGAGAGAATGACAGACGCTGTACTACCTCACTCCAGGATAAAGACTTCAGTCCAAAATAGAGGAGGTGGGGCAAGAAAATGAATGGGTTAATATCTCATTTCCATTAATTGAAACTTCAGTATATGTAGTTTGGGAAAACAAGCAAGGTTTTTGCATCCACAAATTACCTATACGGTACAGCTACACAACAGACATAAACACAGAGGCTGATGGAAGTAAAAATCAAAGCAGAAGCCTGTTGTAACTGGTGGAGGGGGTGAGGGAAAGGTGAGAACCAAATAGTTGCAGCTCTTTCCCATGCAGGAGGGCAAACTTTCCATGTTCATTACGTAAGGTTAGTGAAATACATTATTGATTTTTTAGCCAATATCAAATGAAATACGATAGGGAGAAAGTGGTTGGCAAGTGAAAATGTAATTTCTAAAGCTTCCAATTGTCACATTATTTTTGTTATTACTATTCTATGAAGCTTTTATACCTAGGGCTCTTTTTATTGAAATAATTCACATAACTAATGCCTAGTTCTGTAGGAAAGGTGAATCTTGATTGTAGAGCTTATTTCTATTATACTTTCTGTCTTTTCCAGAAAAGAAGCAAAATGTGTTTTCTATTTTGTATTATAATTACTACCTATTCCTGCAATTGTATCTTTGGAAGAAATAATAGAAAAGAAGCGTGCTATGGTAAGCAAAGCAGGGTGTGAGTGATAACTTCATATGAATAGTGTCAGTCTTTTCAGTTGTCAGCATTTACACAATAAACTATTTTAGAGGTAAAATGATAGCTTAAGATTGGCTATATTGTATCAGGAAACATCATTTCTCATGTACATTTTCTTGTATACGCCTAGGAGTTCATGTTTAGCAGAAGTGAAAGTGAACAAAAGTGGGAGCAAAATGTTGCATTAATATTTAATGTAATGCCTTTTTGAGAGTATAAAGGGAATAGAACTATTCAAATGCAAATGAAAACTGCAAGGATGTTTTCAGTTTGAAAGGTTTTGCTAGAAATACCTTTATTTTGCTGAACTCTTACTTGTGAGAAATAAAAACAGTATAAACAACTGCAGGCTTAGTGTCTATGGCTTGCTCTTTCCTTCCTTCCTTCCTTCCTTCCTTCCTTCCTTCCTTCCTTCCTTCCTTCCTTTCTTCCTTCCTTCCTTCCTTCCCTCCTTTCTTTCTTTTTTTCTTTCTTTCCTTCTTTCCTTCTTTCTTCTTTGTGCCTGTTCTGGGTCTTGAACTCAGAGTCTGGACACTGTCCCTGAGCTTTTTTGCTCAAGGCTAGTACTCTACCACTTGAAACAAACATACACTTCTGACTTTTTGGTGCTTAATTCTAGATAAGAATCTCATGGACTTTCCTGCCCGACTGGCTTCAAACCATGACCTGAGTAGCTAGGATTGCAGGTGTGAGCCACGTGGTTCTTCAAGAGTCATTCTTAGTCTTTAGAATTCAGATGTTGGTAAATAGGAACAGTTTTTCAAAAAGCTACCATGTAATGCCAACTCTAATTTTCTTAGTTAAATTTTAGCTAAATAACTGTAAAACAAATTAAATCCCTATAACTGAACATATTTCCTTTCAGGAAATAGTATCCACGCTGTCCTAATTTGTTTCCTCTTCTTTAAAAAAGAAAAAATCTTGGTTTGACATGTCAGAAAATTCTCATATTGATCTCAATTGAGGACCTAAAATGCAATCAATCTGGAATTCAGAATGTTTTTAGGAGCTAGTTAATTTCCAGTAATTCTTGTATTATTAGTTGGCTTTACTTTATAAGTCAAATATTGGAACAACTTTACTGTTCATCCTATTTCCAGACTTTTCCAAGCCCTGAGCCAAAACTTCCTCAACTGCATATTTCAAAAAGTACATCTCTATTTATCGAAGTGTTAAGTTTCATTAGGAAACCAATGTTGAGAAAGAAATCTATAGAAAATTTTGTAACTAAGGAAAATTGACTATTCTTTTAAAAGATTTGGACTACAGTGTGTTTCTTAATGATAAAACCATTTTATCTTCTTCTGTTATTTACAGAACAGAATGAAAAAGCTGGTTAATTCCCCAAGCTGTTATATGACAACATCTCAATTTATGCATATGATCAAAACTGCTTCACCGGCTTGCAGAGAGCAACATTAATGTCAGTGGGAGACATGATTCATTACTTTAATATGTTCAGTTTATGGATTTCAACACAAATAAAACATATATGATTTCCAGTAAGCAACTGGGTAAATAACAGTAGAAATAAATTGGTTTAGAGAGTTTTTTTCTTCTAAACCTTTCTGATTCTGAAAAATTCTTTGCTGGAGACAATATTCATTTTTGAGAAAAAAGAGTGAATAAGTAATTTAAGAGCTGAACAAAAACAATTACTAGTGATGCTTATGAGACTATGATATAATAAAATAGATGAACTACAAGTATAATACATGATCAGTAGTAACCAAACTGAGGCATACATTACCCAACTATGAATACTAGTCAGGTGCAAATGCCAAAAAGACATACATCATTTGTCAGATGGTATAGAATCTTTGGTGGAAAGAGTTAAATACAAAAACTATTTCTCAAAGAAATTTTGGCAAATCAATTGTTTCTCAGAAATTTTAGAGGTGACAAGGCTGGAACATACCTAATGTATCATTTTTAAATCCATACTTTACCCAGGAAAAAAATATCAGAGAATAAATGCTGGAATGCTATCAGTCTGACATTCTGAGCTTCAACATTCACTTATTTACCTTCGGCTTGTATCTCTAGAAACCCTTCAGTGTAGCATCCAGACCTGCCGTCTTTCAAAAATCACTTCAGGATGACCCCTTCTATTTCAGGGTGGTCAGGATCATGGCTAATTTTTACAGTAATGTCTGGAATCCAGAGAGCAAACAATTTCAGGAAGACCCTTAAGCAACAAGTATTGAGAAGTTCAAGGGTATAAAGTCACATAGAAAGGAAGTAGCACAATCAAGGTGAGTGTGTGTGTGTGTGTGTGTATGTTGTGTGTCCATATTTGAAGTGAATAGAGAATAACACAGAAATAATGTTCAATGAACACTAAACAGGAATATGATCTTTTAGATTCAAGCAGAAAATGTGGTATTAGTGAAAAGATGAGATTCAAATTATGACCCGATATTATAAGAGTGTAAAGAAGATCCTAGAACCATAGGAGCTGGATTCAAAGAAGAGCTTCATCTATGCCATCTAGACTAGAACCATATTGCTGAAATTATAGGAAAGACAATGTCCTGGAGCTTAGTCACAGGTAGACAATAGGAACTCTAAGACTCACAGTCCATGGTCAGGAGATGCTGTGGTAGCAGGGAGATACAAATCTGCTTCATAAGCTGTCACAATGCTATTATGATTTCTCTTAGTGGGTATCCTTTTTTTAATTTGAACAGATCCAAAATCTGTGGCACAGATGAATTGGAAAAATAATATTTCCTTAAAGATTCTGTTTCCAAGAGTGCAAAAAATCCTCATCCAGAATAATATTCTTTCCTATTTCAAGCTATCTCAAAAGAAGGTAAGTTTAAGAATTACATGATCACTTCCACGGATCATTTGTGAAAGGGGAGGCTGGCATGGGTCACAGGAACATCGGACATAGGCTATGGGTAGTATTAGCTACTGAATGTTTTGTGTTAGTATCTATTGATAAATTGTTACAGCATACCTAGGAAGATTGTTGTTCATCTTGTAAGATTCTTTTATAGAAGAAGGAATTTTAAAAACAGTTGAAATCAGTTTAACTCATTTTATCTCACTGAATTATGAATTGGATAGTTACCAGGTAGCAGGCATTGCATGAGGGTTTAATGCAGGAGAGATGAAGAAAACAAAATCATGATTCTAACAAAGCTGAGGCTAATAAAGCATACATAATATATATTTCAAATCAAACATGCATGATTTAATAGAAATGGAGCAATAGGTCCATGTACAGAGTGACAAACTTCGTAGCATATCCAAGAGCACAGAGTAGGAGTGGCTAACTGAAACTGTCAACCCTGAAATTCACTAACACTAATATTCTTCATATCTCTTAAAAAACCAGATTTTGGTAAAAAAAAAAATCATAGTATCATAGGCTGTGTGTGTGTGTGTGTATGTGTGTGTGTGTGTGTGTGTGTGTGTGTGTGTGTGTGTGTGTGTGTGTGTGTTGATCCTGGGGCTTGAAGTTAGGGCCTAGGTATTATCCTTGAACTCTTTTGTTCAAGGCAAGCATGCTACCACTTGAGCCACAACTCCACTTCTAGTGTTTTAGATTAGTTAATTGGTAGATAAGAGTCTCATGGCAGACAGGGTGCTGGTGGCTCACGCTTGTAATGCTAGCTACTCAGGAGGCTGAGATCTAAGGATCTAAAGATCTAATGATCTAAGGTTTGAAGCTAGCCTGGGCAAGAAAGTCCATGAGACTCTTATCTCCAATTAACCACCAGAAAACCAGAAGCAGAGATGTAGATCAAAGTGGTAGTATGCTGGCCTTGAACCAGAAATCTCAGTTCAAGCCCTACAACTAACAAAAATTAAATTCAATTAAATTTTTTTAAATGTCTCATGAACTTCCTGCTGGGGCTGGTTTCAGATTACAATCCTCAAATCTCAGCCTTCTGAGCAGCTGGGATTATAAGCATGAATCATTGGCACTGGCTTTTTCATGAAGGAAGAAAGAGGTTGCAATTAGCATGTTGAGATATTTTGTCAAGTTTTCAAAGTTATCAGTCTTTCCAGGATAATGACTTCTTAGATCCTTTACCACCACTTTAATTCCATGAATTATCATTTAATCCAGAGCATTAGCAAGCCTCTCACAGTTCATTTATAGTGTCTGATTATAGCCTTTCAATTTAAAACAAGTAAGATAAAAAAATGTCCATTTCATGGACAGGGATGGCACAGTAGCAGAAGATTCCTGAAATCCTCTAACTAGTAAAGTGAAATCAAAACCTGGAGCAAAAAAATCTGATTTCAAAACTGTCAGAATGGGTATTTTTTCCTTTTTCTAATATATGCAATTAAAAACTGCATATACAAATGTTGTCATTTTGTAATAATGTTTAAAATATAAATCCTATGGTCTACTACAATACTTGATACTTAATATCTCTTATAAATATTCAGTAAGTAAATTAGAGGGTAAGCTAAATAAAGAATTATAGTGGTAACAGTAAAATAGAGATCAAGAGGATTACCTTACTATTCCTAACCCAGATTATTTTTGACTTTGGGAAGATCATCAAAGTGATCTGTGACTGCAATATTTCTACAACAAAAGTTATAACCTTATCTATTTTAGGAAGGTAATAGAGCTATGATTATGCTAACCAAACTAAACAAAGAGGAGTATGGAATCAGACCTGCTGCTATATCACTCTGTGAATCACTTAATCTTGTGCAAATCACTTAATCTTCATTTCCTTATTGGGAAAAAATAGACAGCATTTTTGGGCAGGTTAAACATGTTCTTTACACTTTTACTGACCTATACTGAAAAAAGCAGTGATAATAATAAATTGTTATGGTTTAAGAATCTTCTGATAGTAAGATATTATTCACTTAGCTGTTTTTAATTTGCTGTCAGTTTAAATCATAAATATAGACATTATTTTAAACACCTAGCATGAAGATAGAGAGTCTTAAACAATAGTATTTTTATTACCACTGTTTAAAATTTCCTTCACAGAACTGTAGTTTTTGCCGAGTGGTACATTTCAACTCAAAAATACTTTTTTTTTTTTTTAATTCTGACTGAGCTCTGCATTGAGAAAGAAGGAAAGTTAAGTTGCACTGATTACTCAGGCCATTAAAAGGTGATTTGTAATTTCTGCAAATGGACAGTCATAGGCAAAGCATGTGTTCAACTGAAACTGTACTATTTGATTGGGTGATCAAGCTCAGCAATTCTAATCTCATCTTGCATTCGGCTGTTGATTGCTGCTCTTTGTGTTGTGGCTACACTATCCCAGAATAGCAGTAACAGGATGAAGATGATATCAGAGATTATAAAAATGAATTTGACTTTATATAGCATCTTTCATGTGCCCTCTGTTTTAAAAATGGAAAAGAAAACTTATGAAAGATATTTGAGTGACAGAGATGGAAATGGAGCCTTAATTGCAGAACAGCTGTAGCCCAGGCCAGGGCCAATGGAAATTTACCCCACAAGGGCAAGTAAAACTGTCTAATCTAAGTGTATTTGTAGGCATCAAGAGGTACCTCTGTCTCTATAAAAAAAAAAAAAAACAGCTATAGGTTACATCTGTAAACTGCCAATACAAATGCAGATAACACTTCTGTTCAAACTTTTCATTCACCCAGCAGAAAAAAAAATAATATCGAAGCTGCTTCTTGTGTTTTAGAATTCCCATTATAGGAACAGGAAGGAGACTCAGTCTCCCTAGAACCAATGTCCATCTTTAGGAGTTGTTTAATTGGTTGCCATTGAGAACACTTTGCTAATGCTTAGAAATAATTAATCAAAGCATATTTAATTCTGCAGTAAGCAATTGTGGAGACTGGAAAGAACCAGTGTAACATAGTCTTTCTCGTCCTTGCATTGTAAAATAAGCACGTTTTAACCTAGCACAGGATGTATTTGGAAAACAATGAAAACCATGATTACATTAAAAAAACACTCTTTACTAAATATGATGTAATAATATGATAATACTCAGACATTTCCTTTTGGGGAAAGCTGCAGCCCTCCTCTGAGGTCAAGACACTTGCTGTTTCCTCTCCTAAAGCTGACCTTCTTTTTCAGAAAATTTGAAACAATTATAATATTATATCTGATTAGACTCTGTCTACTACACAATCACCTCCAGGTTTGACTTTGTCATTGTGTCTCAAGTCATTAGCAGATAGTAAATTCTTTTCGTATTTATTGAAATGGCCAGTAAATTATTGCAGGACCATCAGCCTTATTTCCTGAAAATTATACTTTCCTCTGACTCCTAATCATACATATATCCATTGCAAGAAGTTATTTTCATTTCAGATCCCAGAGTTAACTCATGTTAATTGAAGCAAATTCAAGGGGGAAATAGTATCCAAAGCTTTAAGAAGCAGAATTTCCAGTCAGCCTGCTCTCCTTTTGTTTAAGATCTTTATTGGCAATTTCTGAACACCAAACTAAGAAAGGTCAACTCTCACTAATCCTGCTGCTTCCCCAAGGGAGCCGGTACTTCACGAAGAGACCCTTTTCAGCTAATTTCCAATACTTCTGGAGAAGGGGAAGAATGAGCATAGTCAGGGGGATTCAGCTATGAAATAGGTTTCCCTGTAAGTAACAGAAATTTGAGGACAGAATTGTAGTAATAACATTTTAAATATGTAATTATATGGTGTTTTTCTGCCTAGGGGTTCAAGACATTATTACATTTGTCCTCCCAGGTAGCTTTGTAAAATTACAAATGCCTCATCATACAAAAGACAAAGACAAAAAGCACAATATTAACACCCAGGGGCCATTGCCTTGATTTATGCATATTATTTATCCTCCCATTAAAGCTTCATCATTCAAAACCACAATTATCCCTGCTGCTTCTCAAATAAAAATAATCAGAATCAATAGCTCGTTTTTCCTGATAGAGATTTCCCCATCATTTTCTTTATTTGTAATCTTAGAATGGGGCTGAAAAATCCATCCAGGTATTTATATTTTCAATCATAGATAGATAGATGGTCGCGTTACATACACATATATGTATGATATATGTATGTATAGATATATCTATCTAGATATACATAGGTAAATTTTATATAGGGAGAAAGAGAAAGAGACAATCTATCCTTTAAGATTCAACTTAAAGGGACTCCACTCATAAACCTTATAACCATGCAGAAAAAAACTGATTTCAGTATGATTCTCCATGCTATGGTCACTTAGAGATTACAGAGTCACTCTGGTTTATGTTCCTATTACCAGATTGAAAAAAAATTGAGAGTTCTAGCTTGTCTTACATCATTCACAAAGAGCATTTTTACCTAGGCAGATATTCCTATTCACTTTTTATTTCCAATTTACAACCAGAATCCTTGATAAGTTCTCAAAGTCATTATTGTGCTTTGCCTGTATTACAAAAGAATATTTTATATTACAAGGAATATTTTATTTTTGTATTATTCTGGGTGTCCCATTATTTCACTTTTTTTTTTTTTGCCAGTCCCGGGGCTTAAACTCAAGGCCTGTGCACTGTCCCTGGCTTCCTTTTGCTCAAGGAAGCACTCTGCCAACTTGAGCCACAGCACCACTTCTGGCCTTTTCTATATATGTGATGCTGAGGAATCGAACCTAGGGCTTCATTTATATGAGGCAAGCACTCTTGCCACTAGACCATATTCCCATCCCCCCATTATTTCACTTCTGAAGACAATAAATACATTACTAAAATGTCAAAATATTTCAGAGAATCTCATTTTTCTGACCAATATCATACTTAAAAAAAAGGGTATTGGCTAGACTACCGTTAGGAATATTGCCTACAGCACTACAGTTAATATTGTTTTTATTAAAGTTAGTCTAATAAATACTTTTCATAGACTTTAAAAATCAATGTATTGGCTCCTTAAGTTATGACTCCCATGTATAATGTACACCCATTTACAGTTTTCCTCTTATCCTTGCAAGAATGAAGTGAGAGAGTGTGGCCTCAATTAAGAAATAAAAATTCATCTTTGTTTTCATCAAATATTTCTAATTTTGTCCTTCTGTGATCTAGTAGCTTTTCTACCATCAAAATAGGGAAATGCATAAAAGCTCTCATCTCCTTTTGTTTAAAAGGTTGTCAAATGTATTTGAAAACGCAATACTTCATTTTGCCGGAAAGCAAAAGAGGAATGAAGAAAAGAAAATGAGGTCTTTGATTTGAGATGGCTAATAAAAGAGCAATACCAAAGGATGATCAGTGTTTGAAACTTGATAATCATACTCAGTGTGGTGGTCACCTCGATTATATGCACTTTGCAAGCAAACAAAAACAAATAAACCAACCTCTGAAATTCAGTGAAGTAAACTAAATTCTCCAAGACTACACTGTTGGCAAATGGTGAGATGTGATGAAAGTCTTGCATCTGACTACAAAGGCTATATTTTCAGTCGTTACTTTATTTCTAGATGGGTCAAAGAGAGCAGAGTACCTTGTTAACTATGCAGAAGTCTCATTTTCAGTTAAAAGAAATATATTCTAGCTGAATGCTAGTGGCTCATCTGCTAGCGACTCAGGATGCTGAGATCTGAAGACTTCAGTTGAAAGCCAGCCAGGTAGGAAACTCTATGAGACTCTTATCTCCACAGAATTGGAGCTGAGGCTCAAATGGTAGAGCATTAGCCTTGAGCAAAAGAAACTCAGGGACAGAGTCCAGGCCCTGAGTTCAAGCCCCAAAACTGACACGCACAAATATCTATTCTAAGTGTATGGGTCAGAACTTTATTAGTGCCAGAGAACTGAGGTCCAAGATCAGAGACAGTGCCTAAGAGAACAGTAGGCTTCATTCAAAGGGCTTCTCGTCTGGATTAAGATTACTTAGTGACCAAACTTTAGCCAAATTAGTACAGTGTTGTTTATGGTAGCAGAAAATTCAGAAAATATGTGAGCGGCTAAAAAAATCATTGAAGATGGAAAAACATCCTCAGATTTCAACATAGAGGCGGGAGATACTTTAACAAGCCATGATCTAGGGCCCTGGACTTTGATTCTAGTCAACAATTTTTCTCTCTCTTTCTCTTCCTTCCTTCCTTCCTTCTTTCCTTCCTTCCTTCCCTTTTCTCTTTCTTTCTTTCTTTTTTTCTATCATTATTAAAGATAGTTTGTGAATAGCAAGCCAAATCATTTCAATCTAATTACCTTACGTAGGATTCCAAAAGCATAATCACCACTTAGATATTATTTTATGTGATATATTTTTCTTGGCAATTCTCCAGTGATTTTGTTACTCACTTCTGCTTCTTAGGTTAGAACTTAAAAAACTCACACTGGATCCCAGCTCCAGTCATCATATATTCATTTTTCTTCAATTTCCTGTCTGCACTGCAATGGGCATGTCTTAATGAGTGTGTGTTGTATTATTTAATAATACAATTAGATGTATGTGACACTACTAAGTACCTTATGACTAGTTCATGATAATTATAATTTTCTTTTTCCTGCAAAATTAATATTGTATTTTCTATTCGTCCTCCATGCATATTTTTTAAATTTCTAAGAGATGATATTCTGGGGAGGATTCTCCTTTTGAATCTACTATCTCTCCTTAAAAACTAAATTCATAATCTTCTCTTCATTCTAGCTTCCTTAAAGTGTAACAGTCATCCATTTCTCATTAAAAAATTATTTTACATGTTGCACTCAAAAAGTTATACACTGCTTCTCTTTTGAAAATAAACTTCCCAATCCCCTCTTCCACTGTGGATAGATGCAATAAATGTTTGCCAGTCATTTAAATTTTAAACTAAGCAATTGTCACTTTTATTAACAGACTGACTATATATATTTACTTCATGAGTATCTCAATTATGAACATAAAGAGGTGGAGAAATGACTACAGGTAACTAAAAGCAAGTATGAACCCAGAGACAAAATAAGTTTCAGCTAGCCAATAAGTTGGTTTAGCATATGTTGACAGAGAGGATAAATTGAGTGTATTAAATGATAATCCCTAAACTAAAGCAACTTTTATGCTGTCAATATTCCTTTATTGATTTTACTTCTGGAATTTATTTATTCAATATTCAGCAGTTAGGAAATTCTAATTTTTACTCAACTATATTTTATCTACTCTGATGACTTACTACCCTGATTCCAAGTTTCTCATTTTATGTCATAGGAAATATAACTTCTTATATTTATATTTCCTACATGGAATTTAATTTTAAAGGTTTTCATTAAGGGCTAAGACTAACTCTGTGCTAAAAGCAATTGAGATACTAGAGAATCATAGCATATGATGGTAAGTTTATAATATCTTGGAGGAACAATGCATAAAGTTATTACATATAGAACAAATGGAATAAATTGACAAAAATGATTTAGGGCAAATTTTAGGAAATGTTAAGTTCTGTGATGTAAGGCAGGTGCAAAAGGAGTTAGCTCACCTCATAAGCAGAAGTGTGTTTTGATAGATCTGGGAGTGCCAGGAAAGGAGGTATGTCACAAGCAGGTAATTCCAGAGCAAAGCATGAAGATGTGCAGGTCACTATGATGTATCTTGGAAAAGAGAAGTTGGAAGGATCTTGTGGTTGTTATCTGGATCCATTAAGAAATTAGAAATCAGAGTACCAGCTCATGGTGCATAAGCTGCAGAACTGGAGACAGATATGAGACAGAGCAAGATGAAACTTTGCTACCTCCATATCTATCCAAGTGGACCAAAAGGTATTTACTAAGGATACTATAAATATTTTCTTCCCCTGGGCATTAAGGTAGCCACAGTAGGGGTAGGGACAGCTGCCTTGAGATTCACAACTAGATGTTGGTGGGTTTTCTTACCTAAAAAGATCTACAGAAAGAAGGAAAGTTAAAAAGTAGATGTGAAGGCAACAAGTTAACTCTTCTTGGTGTATGCTAATACTATTGTTCAAGTGATTGCATTAGAAACAACAATGGGACACTTATAAAAAGATTGCAGTTCTTTACTATGACTTTGCATGGTGGGACTGAGAATCTGATTATTGGCATTTGTGAGGTGTATGTTTGCATACATGTATGCGTTTGTGTGTAGCCACAGATAAAGAATGTAAGCGAGGTTTGAAAATGGAGGTGTGCACTAAGGGATGTCCAAAGAAAACTTACATCTTTTAGTGATATGCTAGCGCTGACATTTATTACCTGGCAAAAACCAATGTAAACACCTTTTCCTAATACCACATTAAGTGAACCATTGTGGTAGGTTAAAATTTCTAGTGGTAGAAATATTTATACCACAGATATGACAAACATAACATGTTTAGAGAAACTGCTCTATTTGGAAATTCCATTGTTTAGTATCTATTATCATAACATTGTTTCTTAGATACCCTTTTCTTAGTCTATGTTGGAAATGTTATATTTAATGCATAAATATAAAACCATCTCCTTTAATTCTGTCATTTTTCTTAACATTTTGCAATATCTGATGCTGCGAAACAGTCTGGAGGCTCGTTTCTAAATGAGGAAAAGGATAAAGGAGGTGAAAACCATGTTGAGAGAAAAATGTCCTTAGACAGTTAAACATGGTAGAGATCATTTGAGTAAAGTAAAGAAAGGCAAAATAAGCACCAAGACCCAAAAGGATAAAAGCACGCATATGCTAGTGGCATCACAATAACTAATGACAAAGTAATGGTAACAAAAATGCCATGGTAGTAGTACCCGACTTATGTAAGTGTAATACCTCTGTATGTCACCTTTATTATAAAAAATAAAGTAAAAAGAATGTATTACAAAAGACCAAAAAAAAAAAAACATATAGAACACTGGAATAGAGTAGAAGCTCCAACACAGGTCCATGTAGAAGCTGCCAACTGATCTGACAAAAGTGACTTAAATATAGACAAAAGATGTCTAACAAGCAGATTTCAGGAAACTGATATTCACATATAGAAAACTAAAACTAGACACTTATCTCTCATATTATCCACAATTCAACTCAAAACAGGTCAAGACATTAATGAAAATATAAAACCATAAAATTACCAAGAAAAGTAAACATACATACGGAAAGCATTTCAAGGCACAGACATAGTCAATAACTTTCCCTACAGGATTTCTATTACCCAGGACATAGTAGTAAGAATTGAAAAATGGGATTGCATTAAATTTAAAAGCTTCTGCACAGTCTTGGAAAGACAGCCTAGAGAATGAAATAAACTCTGAAAGCTATTCACACAACTATGGATTAATGTACAGTACAAAATATATCTTAAAAATACTCAAAATGCTAAAAACAAAACAACAAAAAAACCTAAATAGATCCTTTTCAAGTGAATAAGCACAAATGGTCAATAACTACACATAAAAATGTCTTCAGTTATCAGAGAAATGCAAATAAAAACACATTAGAATTCCAGCTCATGCATCAGAATAACTATAATCATGAAAATAAGAACAACCAATGTGGACAAGCATTGGGGGTGAGATCCTTGTACACTGCTTGTGGGAATGAAAATTAGTTCAATCACTATAGAAACTTATCAAAAAAGTTAAATACAAGTCAGGTGTTGGTGGCTCATATCCATAATCCTAGCTACTCAGAAATTTGATCTTAGAGGAACATGACTCTAATTCAGCCCAGTCAAAAAAATTTGCAATATTCTTACCTCCACTTAATCATCAATATATCTGAACTGAAGTTGTAGTTCAAATGGTAGAGCACCAATCTCGAGTAAAAAAGCTAAGAGACAATGCCTAGGCTCTAATTTCAAGTCCTAGTTGTACTCCCCTGTCTCTCACACACACAAGAAAACACTAAAAATATAATGTCTATATGATCCAGCAGATCTAATCTGGTTATACACCCAAAATAAACTAAGCCAGTTTATCTAATAGAGATGTCTGAGCACTTGTATTTATCATAGCACTATTCATTACAGTCAAGTTATGGAATCAACCTAGGTGCCCATTAATGGATGAATGGATAAAGAACATGCAGATGCGCATGGGGTATAATTCAGCTTGCAAAGAAGAAGCAAGTTATGTCATTTGAAAGAAAAGGAACTGAGCAAAAGATTATAGTAAGCAAAGTAAACAAAATAATTCACATTCACATGGTATCTATTTTTTTCTCTCGTATGTGTAGTATGGGGGTTTCATGAAAGGAGAACTATTAGAAATATGGAAAACGAAGAGGGAGAGAAGAAAAGAAAAGGTAATAGAGGTAGTAGGTCTGACAAAACTAGATTAACAAAATATAATCAAAATCTATTTTTGTACAATTACGCTAAAAACAATTCACAAATTTGACAGCTTCCAGAACCAGAGTGAACTGAGAAAATTCCAACCAACAATGTGATCTGAAAACTTTAATAAAAGCAGAAATGAACTATAGAGATGACTTAAGTGGTGAATTGGGTACAAAGCCCTCCACAACTAAATTTGGCTATTTGGCTTAAATTCCACATTGGTTTGGTCTGCTAGGTTTTGTGCAAGAACCAAATCCACGGACTCATAGGTCATGCTTAACATCAATAATAAAAGAATGAAGGAAATATTTATGTACAATATTGTGGTGTATCATCTGTGAGCCTCAAGGTTTATACAGTTAAATAAACCTGGAGTCCAGCTATTCATAGCTCTTTCCTCAGCTTTTCCCCCCAGAAACTGTCAGGTCTTGCTGTTTGTTGCATGTGACAAGAGGAAATAGACACATATGGAAGAGAAAGGTATCTTAATTTTTTTGTTCCTTGGAGTTCTTGGTCTTGAAAATGGAAACAGTTATTAATGTAGTTCATTGACTATGTCTACCTGTTGACCTTTTTATCTTACATGAGAATTATATTTTCCTGCTCTTGTATAATTAGCAGTGGACAAGGCTTCCCTTATGTGACTATTCTGGCCACTAGATTATCAGCAGTAGCAGTGTTTTTTACTTGTACATTTGTGAGTGTTCTTGTCACTATGATAATCTTCAGAAATTTTTCACTCTTACAATATGCGAGACAGTGGATGCTCAGTTACTCTGAACCCCCAAGGTAATATGGATAGGGTCCCTTTACTGACCTGCTATGGGTAAAAAGTTATGAGTAAGGAGATGTTATGTCACTGAAATTTTATGATAGTCTATTAATGCCTATAATCAATTTTCTTGTGACTGGTATTTTAACTGGATGTTTACTTCACACGAGAACAAACCTACTCCAATACTGTTTTCTGCAGTCTTGGAAATACCCAGGCAGTGATGAAAACAGAGAAAGAATTGTGATACTGTTGTACTTCCCACTCATGCATGCAATTCTAAAATTATTTTTCATAGTAAGTCGGTGTTTTATTGTAGAAATCTTTTCCAGTACTTAAAAAGTTTAAGACTTGCTAATGTTTTTATAGACAATATGTAGTATATCACTTGACTGGGGAAAGCCAACTATCCACACATAGCTTGGAGAAAAATTGTTGGAAAAAGCAGAACCTCAGTGTTCTTTCCTCATCCCATTTAAATAAATTCATAGGAAGGAATTTTGGCTTTAGTTTTACTTCCAGTGCTCTGATTACTCCATTTCATGGAAGTCAAAATAAAGGAATATAATATGAATAGAATTTAAGAAGAAATAGCAACTACAGTTATGGGAAAAATAGATGTAGGACATGATTAGTTAACATAGCTAATCTAACATTATTATAAATTTATAGGTGTATGGGAATATATTTCCTGTGTTTTTTTGGAAATGGATGATCTCATCAGTGTCATAGGGAAATAATCTTGATAAAACAGTGATCTTTTACATATAACTTCAGTAAGTTGCAACCCAATTGGATATACCCCGATGTAATTTGAACTAGGTTTATAAATATTTAGACATGGCAAAATTTCCAAAAGTAAAAATAGTTGGTTTGGGGAGATTATATTGGACACACAAACAAAGAAGACTATTCTGATTGTACCTAACAGACATAGTGGCTTAGAAAGTCTATCCTAAACAATGTATTTTTAAAAAGTATTTTCCAAGTACTTTACAAAGTCTCAAATCCGTTCAGTTGTCTAAAAATTATGCAGTTTATGGCTGATATTTGAGACATAACATAAATTTTTATTACTTAAAGCTTTGTGAGCCTTAAAACCCAGCTTAAAAATCATAGGGTAAGTTAATAGACCCTCTGGAGTAAAAAAAATATCATACAGAATATATACAAGGAGAAAGTAGTTGAAGGACCTTTGTTCCTCACATTTGAGGAAAACATAATTAAGAAAATGGCAAATCATTACATAATAATAACTCTGGCTTTTTTAGGGCTATTGACTTCAGGGAGCTGCCAGAATCTGACAGATTGTTTTTAGTTCCAAACTATTGTGAATGTTATAAAGGGCAACACTTACATTGTCTATTTTAAATAAATTGATATAAAAGATAAAATTCCATATACATGTTATATAAATGTATACTAATATATTACACATATAATGATAGAAAAATACTTGTTGTCTCAATGACTCTATTGGCTACACAGAAATACATCTTTTCAAGAATAGTTACTTTTGTCCTCAATTTATATGAAGGAAAAGAAAAGAAAAGAAAGAAAGTCTCATATAACACAAGAGTTACATTCTACTGTACCTCACAACAGCTTGAATGAATATTGATTAGTATTTGTACCATGAAGTCATAGTATGAATTGGCTGTAATTTATTTAACTTTTCCTACTGTGGTAGTTATGTAGACTGTTTTTAATTTTTCACTTCAGAGTGGCCAGAAAAATAGAATTCCAGCTAGATTGATCCAACCATGGTACTGTAATACTTTGAGTTATGAAGGACATTGAGTATTGCTCAGGCCTGTGAAATTGAAGAATACAATTCGAGATTACCAAAGCTGCAGGTGTGAAAGTGTTTGTGCCCAACTTGGCCTTATGGGAAGATGGTGGAATAATTAAGAGGTGAGGCCTACTGAGAAGTTTTCAGGTCACTGGAATACCTATGAAGAGGATTATGAATCCATCCTCATTCACATTTTATTCTTCTTTTTTTTTTCTTTTTTAAGTTTTTATTATAAAACTGATGTACAGAGAGGTTACAGTTTCATACGTTAGGCATTGGATACATTTCTTGTACTGTTTGTTACCTTGTCCATCATACCCCCCTCCCCCCTCCCCCATACCCTTTCCCCCCCTGAGGTGTTCAGTTCACTTACACCAAACAGTTTTGCAAGTATTGCTTTTGTAGTTGTTTGTCTTTTTTTACCCTGTGTCTCTCAATTTTGGTATACCCTTTCAATTTCCTAGTTCTAATACCAGTATACACGGTTTCCAATATACTCAGATAAGATTAGAGATAGTGTAGATACAATCACAGGAAGGTGATACAAGAACATCATCAATAGTAGAAGCTACAGATACACATGGGATGTTGAAAGTAGTTACAACTGTGATATAGCAATCGTTTCCATAACATGGAGTTCATTTTACTTAGTATCATCTTCTGTGATCATAAGGGTATAGTCATTGGGCTCTTGTGATCCTCTGCTGTGACTTGCCTAAACCTGTGCTAATTATTCCCAATAAGGGAGACCATAGAGTCCATTCTTTGGGTCTGCTCACTTCACTTAGTATAATTTTTTCCAAGTCCTTCCATTTCCTTACAAATGGTGCAATGTCATTCTTTCTGATAGAGGCATAAAATTCCATTGTGTATATGTACCACATTTTCCTGATCCATTCTTCTACAGAGGGGCATCTGGGTTGGTTCCAGATTCTCGCTATGACAAATTGCGCTGCAATGAACATTGTTGTGCTGGTGGCTTAACTATGATTTTGTTTGTGGTTTTTTGGATAGATACCCAAAAGTGGGGTTGCTGGATCATAGGGGAGTTCTACATTTAGCCTTCTGAGGAATCTCCATACTGCTTGCCAGAGTGGCTGAACCAGTTTACATTCCCACCAACAATGAATTAGGGTTCCCTTTTGGCCACATCCCCTCCAACAATTGTTATTGTTAGTTTTCTTGATATATGACATTCTTACTGGGGTGAGATGGAATCTCAATGTTGTTTTGATTTGCATTTCTTTTGTGGCCAGTGATGTAGAGCACTTTTTCATATGTCTCTTGGCCATTCTCATTTCCTCATCAGAGAAGTCTCTGTAAGTCTTTAGCCTACTTGATGAGTGGGCTATTGGTTCTTTGCAGTTCTGTTTTGGAGGAAGGACACAAAGTACCAGCTCCTTTGAGACACAGCAAAGGCAGTACTCAGAGGAACATTTATATCTCTGAGTGCATACATCAACAAACTGGAGAAACAGCAACTCAATAATTTAAGGAAGCACCTTAATTTCCTTGAGAGAGAACAACAAGCCAAACCCCAAATCAACAGACGAAAGCAAATAATTAAAATCAAATCAGAATTAAATCATTTAGAGACGAAAAAACCATCGAAAGAATCAACAAAACAAAGAGTTGGTTCTTTGAAAAAATCAACAAGATAGACAGACCCCTGGCAAACCTGACAAAAAAACAAAGGCAGCACACTCAAATAAACAAGATAAGAGATAAAAAGGTAACATCACCATAGAAATAACCGAAATTCAGAAAATAATAAGGGACTATTTTGCAAACCTTTATGCCAACAAATTCAAGAACTTGGAAGAAATGGATGATTTCCTAGAAAAAATTCATATCCCCAAACTGAACCATGAAGATTTAAACCTTCTAAACAGACCCATATCCAGTATTGAAATAGAAACGGCAATAAATGATCTCCCATCCAAGAAAAGCCCAGGTCCAGACAGATTCACTGCAGAATTCTACAAGGCCTTCAAAACAGAACTCACACCAATATTTCTCAAACTCTTCAATGAAATTGAAAGAGAACGTTCACTTCCAGACTCATTCTATGAAGCCAGTATAACCCTCATCCCAAAACCAGGCAGGGACTCATCACGGAAAGAGGACTATAGACCGATCTCCCTGATGAACATAGACGCAAAAATTCTCAACAAAATTCTGGCCAATTGACTTCAACAAGTCATCAAAAAAATCATACACCACGATCAAACTGGATTCATCCCAGGGATGCAAAGTTGGTTTAATATGCGCAAGTCAATTAATGTAATCCACCACATCAACTGGAGCAAGCTAAAGAACCACATGGTTTTATCTCTGGCTGCGGAAAAAGCGTTGGATAAAATCCAGCACCCATTTATGCTAAAAGCCCTGGAAAAACTGGGATTCCAGGGAACATTCCTGAATATAATCAAGGCAGTTTATGACAAACCAACAGCAAGCATAACTCTAAATGGGGAAAAACTAAAGCCATTCCTTTTAAAATCAGGAACTAGGCAGGGATGTCCACTCTCTCCCCTGCTCTTCAACATAGTACTAGAATTCCTAGCCAGAGCAATCAGGCAAGAAGAAAATATAAAGGGGATCCAAGTAGGTAAAGATGAAGTTAAACTTTCTCTCTTCACAGATGACATGATCCTATACCTAAAGAACCCCTTAAAACTCTACCCCCAAGCTACTAGAGCTGATCCAAAACTTTGGCAAAGTTGCAGGATATAAAATAAACCTTCAAAAATCAACGGCCTTTCTCTATGCTAATGACCCGAAGACTGAGGCTGATATCAGGAAAGCAACTCCCTTTGCAATAGCCCCCAAAAACATAAAATATCTAGGAATAACCTTAACCAAAGAAGTGAAAGACCTCTTTGAGGAGAACTTTAAAACCTTGAAAAATGAAATTAAGTCAGAACTAAGGAAATGGAAAAAGCTCCCATGCTCCTGGATTGGGAGGATTAATATAATCAAAATGGCAATGTTGCCAAAGGCTATCTACAAATTCAATGCAATACCCATTAATATCCCAACACCATTTTTTGATGAAATAGAGGAAGCAATCCAGAAATTCATATGGAACAATAAAAGACGTAGAATAGCAAAAACAATCCTAAGCAGAAAGAACAGTGCTGGAGGAATTACAATACCCAACTTCAAGTTGTATTATAAAGCTATAGTAATAAAAACAGCTTGGTATTGGCACCGGAACAGGCCTGAAGACCAATGGAACAGAATTGAAGACCTGGGAATGAACCCACAGAACTACGCCTACTTAATCGTTGATAAAGGGGCTATAACAATAGTTTGGAAGAAAGATAGCCTCTTTAACAAGTGGTGCTGGCAAAACTGGCTCAACACATGCAACAAACTAAAACTAGATCCTTATATATCACTCTGCACCAAAATCAATTCCAAATGGATTAAAGACCTCGAAATCAAAACAGACACCCTGAAAACACTAAAGGAAGGAGCAGGAGAAACACTTGGGCTCCTTGGCGCAGGACGGAACTTCCTGAACAAAGACCCAGAAAGGCTACAAATCAAAGAAAGGTTGGACAAATGGGACTGCATCAAACTGCAGAGCTTCTGCACGGCAAAGGACATAGCTCCCAAGATAAACAGAAAGCCCACAGACTGGGAGAAGGTCTTTACCGGCCATTCAACAGACAAAGGCCTCATATCTAAAATATATGCAGAACTAAAAAATTACCTTCCTCTTCTTCTTTTACTTGATGTCTATAAGGTTAGTGGTTTGTTCTGCCACTGGATCTTACTGTGATATTTCCAACAGGCTCAAAACAATAGGGACCAAACTTCTTAAACTGTGAGTCCAACTAAACCTGTTTTTATAAGCCGATTGCTTCATATACTAGTTAGGAAATATTAGCTTCATAATGTGGCTTAAAGAACAGACTTGAGGAAAGGCCCAGGTTGGGGGGGGGGGGCAGTTAATAAGCTTCAATAGTGGTCTAAGTAATAGGTGAAAGTTCAGGCTCAGTGGCTCACCTGGTCACAGGAGGGACAAAAACAGACTGCACATAACTGTTCAAAAGGCACAGCTGGCACTGATAGATTAAAAACAAAGGGCTACAAAAGGAAAAGGTCAAGAATTAGTCTCAGATTTCTAACCTTAGTAGTGGAGATCAGTGGTGCCATTTACTTGAAATATGGTAACGCTGGGTATAACTGGCTTCTGGGTAGAATGAATGGCTCTTGTTTTCAGCATGCAAATGTGGAAATGCCGCTGACACATTCAAGGAGGCAAGTTGGATATATGACTCTGGAGCTCGGAAAAGAAGTGTGGCCAAAATAAATCTAAATCTGAGTCATCAGAATATAAAATGGTTTTGAAAGTCATAGAACTGAGTAAGATCACGTAGGCAAGGATTCACTTAGCACAGGCAACCCAGGACTTAACTGAATTGAAAGCAACATTGATAAAAATAATCAAGAGAAGAAACATAACATAGGAAACAGAAGGAAGAAGTGGTAAGAATCTGCAGAAGGATTCAGATAGTAGCCAGATCTGGAACTAACCTAAGTTTTGACTCAGTACCATTCCCAATATGACTCATTCACATATTTTACCAGCTATCAATTTGTTGACTCATCTCCCAAGTTTCCCTTTTTGACTGCTCTGAGAAATTCAATATAGGCCCTTCAAGTACTTTTTGTTTGCAAGCTGGCATTAAAGTTTGTTGTAAAGTTTTGTGGAGACATTGCAGGGGAAATCCCAATGTGCTCACCTGGGAGACTTCTGTGGTCTGCAGCTGTTTTGTTGGTGGTGGTGGTTTTATTTTGTGTTTTTTTTTTCATCTTTTTTCTTCTGTATTGTCAAAGTGAACTACAAAGGAGTTACAGTTTCATATGTAAGGCAAATACATTTCTTATCTAACTTGTTACCTCCTCTCTCATTTCCCCCTCCCCCTCCCTGTTTCCCTCTCCCCCACATGAGTTGTATAGTTGGTTTACACCAAATGGTTTTGTAAGTATTGCTTTTGCAATGGTTTGTCTTTTATTCTTTGTCTCTCAATTTTGATATTCCCTTTCCCTTCCCTAGTTCCAATACACGTATATACAGTTTTCAGGGTACCAAGATCAGATACAGTGGTAGCAGGAGTAAAACCATGGGAAGGGAATACGAGAGAAAAAAAAAAAGGGTATGGTTTCACATGGCATGTTGAAAATAATTACAACAATGGTATATCACT
The DNA here is from genome assembly GCF_023159225.1 of Perognathus longimembris pacificus. NCBI lineage: Eukaryota > Metazoa > Chordata > Mammalia > Rodentia > Heteromyidae > Perognathus > Perognathus longimembris. The sequence goes on from NC_063164.1 coordinate 21,522,898, forward strand.
TGTTCCCTTAACTTGCTGTTCATTTCACTTAGCATCATCTTATGTGTTCCTATGGTCATAGCTATTGGGCTCTTGTGATCTTCTGCTATGCAGCCTTGCTATCACCTGGCTCCTAGAATGCAGAGTTGCTCCCAGAAACAACAGTTTTGCCAGCACACCTCTGATAAGGACTTTTAGGAAAGCATCTCAGATAAGACATCTCCCTGTGAACAGCTTTTCTGCTGTCCTAGAAGTCAGATTTTTAGCATTTTCAGAAACTCACTGTTACCCAATAGATATGTTTTATCCAGTGATATCTGGGGTTTCAGCCCAGGCAGAGAGCAAGGGGCAATAACTAGGGAGCTGACTCTCCTACTAACACTTAATTTTAACCCTAGTGATAGTGATTATCCTGTATTATACAATATGAAATCTGCCTAGGTACTATCTCTGCTGCTCCTTGGATTCCATTGGTCATACTAATTAATCAACTGCAATAAAAAATTCCAATTTATTATACTTAATCATCCTTTACAGGAAACCTTCCCTATTCAAAAAGTTATGTAGTTTCCCTAGATTTAACTCATTCTAATACGAATGTCCAGAAATCAATGCTGGTTTTCAGTTAACCACTCAGCAGATAGATTAAATATGAAGAGTCATGAAGAGGAAAAGCTGAGGCTAAAAATGGAAGCAATATATGGTCTATCTTTGTGGTTGGGCTTTGCATGGCATGATGTCTGGGTGAGGTTTCTTATAACCAAGCATGAGTAGTCCAATGACTTCATTTCAGAGCCCTTTTGATTGTTCAAATAAATCACTACAGATCCAGCTTTACAGGGAAGGAAATAGCAAATTATTTGCCATTAACTTACTAGAAGATACTACAATGTGAGATGACAAGTAGTGAGTATTTTTATTAGCTATCAATTGGATAAAATAGCACATTTGTCTGTTGTAATTTTCCTATTCTGTTTTCCTCTAAATTTTTTTTATTTAGTTAGTTGCTTTTGTTTGTTTTGTTTTATTGAGACCCCTCTGTTACCAGATATGTGGAGATACATGATTGATTAACTATCAGGAAGTATCCAACCTGATTGGTATCACTACATAGTTGCAGATGAAAACAATAAAATGTAACACAAAGTGTTCATATAGCTCAAAAATGTATTAAATTGCAGTGAGTTCTAGAACAAGTCCCATGTGTTCTGACTTGCAGTTCAATCTTTGATTTACTAATAACAAAACAAAAAATACATTCTATCTAATTGAAAAATCAAAGGCTGGATGCTGAAATATTTCCAAATGGGTGTCCATCATTTTTGCATGTCACACGCTGTCAAGAAGCCTCAGGAGAAATTATTTCTGGGGAAAAAATTGATTTCCTTTTCTTTGCTAAAACTGGTGCCACCATCTCAATCAACAAATAAGAGAAATTCGATGACAAGAAGCTTCTTTATAGAGCTTGCTCCAAGCCATACCCATTTTGGACAGAACAATGTATTTTATTGAGTGTCTTCAATTCAAAAACTCAAATGACCACTCTACTAGATTACCAGATATCTTAGAGGTGTAGGAAATGCAAAGAACAACACACACCGAAAGCCAGACTGCCAAGCCTCAAGAGTCATATTCTAGTATTGAAGTTAGAAATAAAGCTGTCAAAAAAACTATCTGGCTTTGACTTTGTAAAGGCCACTGTTTCCTTATATATATTCTAGAGTGTAATTAAATTCTGAGCAGCATTAGAGAGCTATTCATGTCTGTGATTTTGTTCTTTTTTTTTAAAAAAAAAAGACTGTGAAAAATATCCTATCATATGATCTGCTTCTAAGTGAGGAGATAAAAGTAAATTGTAAAATGAGTCTCACCCGGGACTCTGAATGAAGATCAGGAAATCATCTACTGAAGCAGCAAACTGAATTCCACACAGGGAATTTTCTCTAGGAAACAATTGTGGGAAAGACACATTAGCATTTAAAGAAGCACTTTTGAATCAGAGTGCAGAAATTTACCAAGAAATGATTAGTTCTTCTGCTACATGTTCCTGAGAACTTCAGTTATGAAGAAGAGTATTTCCCAATAAATGAGGGTAACAAACACTTGGAGATCCCCAATGACACATCAAACTAACCTCATTCCACACCAAAAATTACTTGATGTCCCTCCTTTTTTCTTTCATCTCTAACCATTCCTAGCCTCTTGGATATCTTCAAATATCAAATTAATTTTGCCTCATTACAATAGCCATTTATATGTATTTTCCTTCATCATTAAGGATGGCACTATTTTCAGAAATGCAGCTTCAATGTTGGCTTCAAATAAGCATTCATTCAAATTCTAATTAAATTACTTTGCTGAAACCTATTTGAAACAATTAGTTATTGGAGCCAGTAGTAATCAGAGATTATATAGACTAAATGTTCATGCAGTTCAGAATTTTGAATAGGGTTGTGCAATTTATAAGAATGATTACTTGGAAGGCCTGGATAGGGATTTTTTTTCTACTTTAAAATGCCAGTTATAGAAAATATAACTTCAAATGTATCCAAATATATGTATGTATGCTGGCTGTATATTGATAAAAAGAGGTTTAGATGTGTAGGAAGTTAAACTGAGTAGTTTTCCTAACAAATGCTCTACTACTGAGCTACTCTCAAATCCTGAGTTCTACTTTCTTCTTCTTCTTCTTCTTCTTCTTCTTCTTCTTCTTCTTCTTCTTCTTCTTCTTCTTCTTCTTCTTCTTCTTCTTTGGAGACAGGCTTTCTGTGGTCTTGAACTTGTGATCCTTTTGTCTCCACCTATAGTGTGACAAGATTATACAAGTGTGCCATGTTGCCTAGGTTCCTATGAGCTACTTTCTTATTTTTTAACTTATTGTAAAGGTGATGAATGCACTTCTTTTTAAACAGTTACCCCTTCCCTCATTTTCTCCCATTTACTCTTCCACACTCTTCCCCCACAAGTTGTAAAGTTCATTTCCAACATAATGTCTAGTGAGTATCACCATTGCATACACATTTTTCTTCTGCTTTTTTCAATTTGAAATTTTTGCAGAGTATAATCCTGTACAATTTTATGAATCTTCCATAACAAAATCCCCCTAATGTAAAGCAGTCATAAAAAAGAAAACAATCAAATAAACAAAGTATAATCTAGGATGCCCAATCATCTCAACTGGCCCAGGACTGATCCAACTGTAAAATGAAAAGCCATTTTGCTAGAATGCTCAACCCCAAGTAAATTGAACAGTTCATATTCAAAACAATTAAACTTAGCTGTTTGGGAGAGGACAAGGGGGAGCACAGAAATGGTGGGACAAGGGGTGAACAAGTACAGCAACAATACTCACTAGACACTGGGTTGAAAATGAACTGTACAACTTGGCTGGGTAGGGGAGATGAGAAGGAAAAACAGAGAAAAACTGGCAAGAGGTGACACTGTTCAAAAAGAAATATATTCATTGGCTGATTATGTAACTGTAACCCTTTTGTACAGCACCTTAACAATAACAATTTTAAAAAACAGAGAACTTGTTTAAGGCCCAAAAAAGTCTGGATAGTAAGACTGTGTGATTTGCTTATGGGAGAATGACACCTGCACGAACCACTGAAAGCAAGGACTGGGTTGTTCTGTTATAGCACTTGCCAAGGGGAAATTCTCTAGAACAGGAAAATAGCCTCCTGCTCCAATCACAAACACTGAGCACTCATTCTGTAAGGCAGAGTCACCCAAGGTCCAAATCATTACAGTGTCAGAAATCAAGGGTTCAATTGCATTTTGATGATGATGATGAAGTCCATCAATTACTTCCTTTACTCCCTGGGATTTGCAATCTTGTCTATGCAGCCCATTTTTCTTACCCATATCAGTTAACATATGCCAGTTCTTTCCAGCAGATACTATGACCACCGATGACAAATTACTCATGCAACAATAATTTTTCCCATGAGAGCAAAGAATGAGTTTAACCAACCTATCTGATTTAAACCGAAGATGTCTTTTCCATCCTCCACTTGGTAGGGGTCAGAAAGCAAGCATTTTGTTTGGGGGCACTTTCAGGTATAGGTCAAAGGGCACATTCCAAGAGACAGTTAACAGGACATTGGGAAGCAGTAAGATAAGTGCACATAGCCACCCATCCTGCCTTTTGATGAGATTACTTCAGGAAGTCACTCAGAATCCAGTGCCTTTCCTCAGACACAAGGTAAGATAATTAATCATACCACATGCGATTATCCACTGGCATCAGACCTTTTGCATGTACATGTCATACTTCCCACAGGGTCCTGGGGGTTCCCCAAATATAGGCCACATTGGTAGCATGCATATCCAGAGAATGAGAAACATTCCTTAGTAAGAATTTAAATACTCAGTCTTTCTAAGCAAAGATGAGGTTTTCTTTGGGGAAGGGGGAGCTAGATTATTGAAAGGGTAAAGGAGTAGAGAAAAATTTGGAAGAGTTTTCAGAAGGGATATTAAAGATGTGTGAGGATGTATTTCCCAGCTTGTTACAGTATAACTAACTCTTTTGTTAAATATTTAATAGTTTTATTTCCAAATATAACTTCTGCACTTTGGAAAAATTCACATGGATTTGGCTTATATCTCTAATGGCAGTAATTTTCAGTAACTGCATTTGAAAATATGTCCTTGTGTTACTCCTGTTTATATTGGATACACTTGTCTCCTATTGGGCTATGTCCTATACAACTCTGAAATTTTCCAGGAAGATATATTTTGAACTAAGATGAATTCTTGTGTCTTTCAATAATATCCCATGATCATTAGGTATCATAACATAAAATCTTATTATAGAATTTTCCTCCACTGTCACATTTTCATCAAAATCCTATATGTTAGCTAGTGAGCTTTTTCCCTATTTCCTAATGTTACGGGAATATGCAGGTAGATAGAAAGATATACAGAGAGAAATAAAAAGCGAAATGACTTGCTTTTTAAAAAAAATTTTATTGTCAAACTGTTGTACAGAGAGGTTACAGTTTCATACGTTAGGCATTGGATACATTTCTTGTACTGTTTGTTACCTCCTCCCTCATTCCCCCCTCCCCCCTCCCCCTTTCCCTTTCCCCCCATGAGTTGTTCAATTGATTTATACTAAACAGTTTTGCAAGTATTCACCAAGTATTTGACTATACCTTTGTTCTAGGAATTCTTTCTCTTAAGTAAAATACATGACTTGTGATATGCTGGGTACCTTCATCATGCTAATCAGGCACTTTACCATTTAGCTACATTGCCAGAACTTCCCAAATATTTTGAAAATTAGAGACAGCTTGCTATGATTATGATGCACTTTGTGATTTTTAACCTAATTTCCCTGAATCTTTTTTTTTAGATACAGATTATCTCAGACCCTCTGACAATTGCTCTTTCTGAACAAAACAACATCTCCTAATAAAAATTCCTACAGTGCAAATTGGCAAATGGAATAAAATGAAATGGTAATAACTAGTATTCCAAAATTCAAAGACAGTCTGTAATTATAGTGCTTTGTGTCATAAACTTTAAAACATTTCTCTAAGTTCAAAAATTATGAGAACAATTCTTAGCCCCTCAATGAAGCAGGCACCTTCAATTCAAAGTGTCTTTTGATTTATACAGCTAAAACTTTATGCCAAATGCTGAGCTTGCTTAAAGGCCTCCCTGTCCTCCAACTTTAGGAGGACAGGGAAGTGTGCATGTCCAAAAGTGTTCCTGTATACAATTTTAGCCTTTTGCACAAATGTCCCATGACCTTGAACAGGACAAAATATGTATCTTCATTTCTTCACCCATGACCTTCAACTAAACATGCCTGTTAAGTGTTTTTTCTATATGAATATATACAGACTCCCCATAAAATATCTCCTTCGCTATTTTTTTCTTTCATTTCTTACTTCCTTGGTCACTGTTTTGGAAATAACTCTTTTCTGCTCCTTATGTGCTACAGGTAATAAATCTTTTCTAGTTTTGTTTCTTGACTACGCCTAATTTGGCTTTGCACTCGCTAAGATGTGAAGCCATTGCATTTGATTACAGTGATTTGGAGGAATACTGATATACTCAAAGCATGTATTTTCACTCATAACCAAGTAAAGGATCTTTGTCTCCTCATTAGTAAGTTTCAGCTTTCTTTCCTTTAGGGAAAGTCTTAGGGAAAAAGCTGACGTAAAGAGTCAGATTGTTCAAGGCTCAATATCATAATAACTAACACACCAAGTCAGCAATTAGTAAACAGATTATGTAAATAGAATTCTTGAACCAAGTGCTGACATTTAAGTATCAAAGCTTACCTAGCCTCAGGCTCTTCAATTAATTGTAGCATACTGAAAGGCAGACTGCTAAATCATTTGTTTTCAGGGTGTACCATGAGTTTATCCAGAGAGTATATTAATTAGGCCATGAAAACATTTGTGTTAGTGTCACTGTGCCAGGCAAAGAATTATTTTTAAAAAGGAAAAAGAAAAAAAGAAAAGAGAGGTCTTTCATTCAAACATTAAAATCAAAGGCTCCCTGTAGACTGAGTACAAAGGCAGTAGGCAATAATTTAGAGGTGACCTGTACTTAAAACACTTTCTTTGCGCATTTCACACAGATTTCAACTTCTGCCACCTCAGGAATTACTTTTTTTGAGGTTATAGTGTTTGCCTGTGACTGTGTGTCATCTGGAGCATGAAAATTCCTTCCCTTAAAACTATTTTGATCCATGAATTATTACAAATCATCCACCAAAAGCTTGAATCATTAAGGAAAGAAAGATATGGGTTTGACTGACCCAACCCTTTCTTTCTTCGATGGAAAATGTACTCTTTTAACTATGGAGGGAATATCTATACCTCACCAAATAATGATTTATTGTTTTATAGAAAGCTGTAAACCAAGGCAAAGAACTAAAACTGTAACTACCTTGGTTGGCAATTATATATATGTGACAGGTTCATTTATCTCCCTGCATAGAATTTTAATTTACATCAGCCTTTAACAATTAATTGTAGGGCTCTTTTCTGCAATAATAGTGGTTTTGTATTACTCTAAAAAAGAAATCACTTTAAAATAAACAACAGTGCCATTAATTATCCCATCAAAATAGTACTGCAAAATGCCAAAAGAAAGAGATAAGAGAAAAAAGAAGGTAAAGTACCATTTATGCAAAGAAATAAAAACATCAATTATTGAAAATTTAAGTGATATAACCCTGTTATTTCAAGTCCAAAGGATAGTGAATGGATGGTGATGTTGACAAAGAACTCTTGACATAAAATTATTTTAAAACTCTTCATAGCAATGATATTATTTTTACAAGTTAAAAAAATTCAGAATTAAAACACCACTAAAATTATAACCCAAATCTATAATTTGAAATAGTTCATAGTCTTTTTTCCTTCAATCATTTGTCGATGCACTACATATTTATCTGTTAATCCTTTCTATGTATTTTGAGAAAGTCTCTTATGCAAATGAGTTAGTAGTAAGAAGTATGCTTACAATTCCAGTAGTAGACTTCACAGTGTGAAGAGTGAGTATAATAACAATGGGTAAGGAATTTGTATCTAAACTTCTCTATGTACCATTAATATAAAGCAATCAGAAGAAATTGGATAAGATAAATATATGTTTCCATGTTTCTTTATGTTTTGTCAGTGGTATGTGATATTTGAGCTTTTATACTTTCATCTTGTCCCTCCTTTTTTGGTAATGCCTAACATCTTACATGTTCCTTAGTGTTTAGTTGATGAGTACCTAGAAATGAAAATGAAGGCTTGTGGAGTCTATGATTGTACGGTTTGGAAAGCCCAAGGGTGGATGATTTGAATCTGAATACTGACCTCAAGTATTCTCTGAGTAATCCTGGGCAAATAAATGAACCTCTGTAAGTGTCTGTTTCTTTAGCTTTAAACAAGGGATAATGCTGCTTCCCTTGAAGAATGTGTGTGTGTGTGTGTGTGTGTGTGTGTGTGTGTGTACACATATACAATCATCTCTAGCTGTTGCTCATTATCGATAATTATCATGACTTCCTTCTACCTGCCCCCAAATTTCTTTCTTTAAGATTACCAGAATTCAAACCTCACATTAAAGTTTAAGCTCTAGAAAGATGAATAAATTATCTCCTCTGTTTGCAGAAGACCCTCACACTGACCTTCTGCTTGTGCTTTCTTGTCTGCCTGTCTTCCTGACATGTCTGAGTGCATTCTTCCTAGATCTTTCCAAGAAGTGCCAATTATCCTGTACAGCTTTGCCTGTCACCAAGTGAGAAGTAGCCTTGCTGCTTCCTCAAATACTCTAGTCCTCTTCTCTTGATCCAGTGCTTTACAAGCAGTCTCATTCTCCCACTCGGGCTTTGCCCTTTGTGAGTCATGCTTAGCTCTGATCCCTTCTTCTCTGGGGGCAGATTGATGTACCTGGTGCCCCAAGGATCACAGATGCATTTTTCTTGCCCAGAGCCATTATATCAAAAGCAAAATCCAAAGCCAGATTTAAGGAAGACCAAGACGGAGACTGTGAATATCTGCCCCAGGATTTAAAACACTACTAAATTTTCCTCTATTGAAGATACCTCTTTTTTCTAATAGGTCTCACCCTCTCCGCCTGTCCTATAAAGAAATAGGTAGCTCTCCTGGTAAGCTCTCTTTCTGATTTTATTGTACCCACCAACCATGTATTTATTAATTTGTGGTTTCTTCTTAAAATCAGGATATTTAGACTGAGTAGAATCTTGCCTAAATCTTGTCTAAAATAAAAGATTCATTCCACATGTCTAGTTTACTATAAGAAAGCTTAGGCTCACATAGATGAGGGAAAGAAAAGAGCATTTACTAAATATATGATTAGCACAAAGCAATGGGCATTTTGATTTGTAATAGCATTCATTTTCCGGAATGGATAACTGAGGGTGATTATGTTTCTGTGGCCTCTCTGAAATCATGAAACTTAATAAACTATGAAGTGGAAGAACTGAAAATTTACCAAGGTCTAACACTAACCTGTTTTGACATCACTTTTTACTTAGGAGAAATCTACTTCAAAAAGGTCATACTTCTTGCCTTCAAATATTCCAGTTATAATAAAAGGTAAAATTTGGAGGTCAAGTCTACTCTTTTATAACACAGTGCTTTTCCATCATGTATAAGTGTCTTAAACCTTTAGTTCCAAGACAATTTGAAAGGCACATACATTCACTATATAATAATTTAATTTTGACTGAATTTTTTGAGAGGAGTCATATTATAAAAAAAGGATATATATTATATGTAAAATCTGTAAATGCATTTAAATGCATTGTTTCTGACATTTATCCAGCTGCATATTTCTTATTACTAGAAAAGTAAAAAGACTTAAATGAAATGAAAATAAAAGATTGTAAAATATACATTACACACATGAAATGTAAAATATGAAAGGTATTTCCCTAAACATATCCATTCTCATATAGTATTTTTAGACAACCATAATAACAACCATGATGGATACATATCATTTGCCATTTGCATTCATATAAAATATCTATTTAATTTTCAGGACAAGTCTATAATTGTTATCCCTATTTTATTAATAGGTAAAGACAGGTCATGCTATTTCTGAGCACTGCTCTTTTATAAAACGTAGTTGTATTTTAAAATCATTCTTTTAAGTAGTATACTTAGAACTGTACTAAATAGCTCATTTAGTTACAGTTTTTGAGTATCTGCCAGCTGTTTAGAGTACCTGTTATTCTTTTGTATGAGATTTCGGTATTCAGTTGGTCAAGTAGCCATAAATAATAAAGACATCACCTTTTATGTTAGTATGGTAGTGCAGCTAAATTCTGATGAATTAAATGTAAGCACGCTTATTTTTCTATGTTCTCTTTTATGTTGTTCCTCAAGAAGTGTTCCACCCAACCCATTTTAGTTCTTCCCGTGTTATCTCTTCTGTATTATGAACATGGTTACCTCTGCACTGGCACATGAGAACATAAATTCACACAATAGAAATAGTGGGGCAGTAAATGCTTATAGAGTCCAGAACCCTGCCCTGAGAGCTTTGTGAAGTAAAGATGGCATATCAGACTTAATGCTCACACTTCCATCTATTTTACTTTGTGTGCATGTATTATCTATTACTGAATTCAATGCAAATTCCATAGGATGGATGGAAGAAACTTTAAACATTTCTGTGCTCTTTGATATTTAAATTATCTATTTTTTGGGGGAGAGGCAATACCTCCAGCAACTATTTTCATTTTTATCACAATATAAGAGAGTCATAGAATTTTACTATTACCATAGTATTGCTAGAAGGGATCCCCAAAAGTAGAGCTGCAAGTTCAAATGGCATACAACTTCATAAAATTTGATAAGTTCTTCCCTCCTTTGAAAGGTGGTACCAAATTCCTTTGTACATGAGATTATGTTTTTGTTAATGTTTAGTTACTCTAGGCAAGTACTCTACCACTTGAACATAACTCTGGTCCTTGATTTAAAACCTTATGTATGATTTGTTGTGTCAGTGTATTTAAGCTGAATTTACATATTTTCTATATGATTTCTCAAAAAATTAATTTACTTTCAAATGTGTGTGTATGTGTATAAGGGGCAATATAATGGGCTATTTTTAAATTTTAGAATGGACACATGTTTGCTTCAACACATTTTGTTGACTGGTACACAACTCTGAAACCTCATCTTTATCACACATATTATGGGTTACTATTCAGGACAATGACAGATATCTGAAATTCTAGAACATTTGCTAGCCAATAGAAAAATAAACCCATTCCCTCACTATTCTTTCAATTTATTCTAAGATAAGTTTAAATAATAAAAATTAGGATGCATTTAATATTTTAAATTTTTGTTTAAGTTTCTTACTGCTATTTCTTAAAAACCATGCTGGAAAAAACTATATTGTCGGAATCTATTAATTTGGGGGGGGGGGCGAGTCCTGGGGCTTGGACTTAGGGCCTAGCTTCTTTTTGCTCAAGGCTAGCACTCTGCCACTTGAGCCACAGCGCCACTTCTGGCCGTTTTCTGTATATGTGGTGCTGGGGTATTGAACGCAGGGCCTCATGTATACAAGGCCAGAATCCATTAAATTTATAAGTATAGCATTCAGAAATGAAATCAATGATTATGCAATAATTACTGCTCAGGTTCATGGTTTATAACTAAGATAAAATTATCCATCTCTGGGCCAGCTACCAGGAAAACTATTTTAAAACAACACGTATTTCCCAGTATAACCAACTCTGAGGGCTTAATTCTGATCTTAAACTGATAGTCTCATTGGTTATTATCATTCCTTGGTACATTTCCAGATATGCCAAGTATTTGTTAAGGAATACTCACAGCTTATGTTTTTTGTCTTATCACAGTAGGTCTTATTAGAGAAACCATAGGCATTTGATCACACTTCTTGGTTCTTAGTTCTATTACCCTTTATTCTACCTAGGAAAGTTCTCAAAGAACTCTTGCTTACGTGGAAAATCCATTTCTGCAATCAATGTATCAGCCCAGGTTGTGACTATTTCCAGTCAAACAAAATGGGAAGTTCTTTCTTATTCTATTGAGAAGATTTGATTTATTGTCTGTCATTTAATAGTTGGACAAACCTGGGGACATGGATGACCTTTTTAGAATTTTACTATAATTATCCATAAAATGGGGTGGTAATATCTGCTTTCTTATGCTGCAGACTTCATTAAGTAGAATGGGCCCCCTCCCCACATACAGGATGCACTAACTGAGCATCCAGATTTTGGAATTTACACCAATGAAACTTTGAGTTAAAATTCTGTTAATTTCTAAGGAAAGATTCTAAATATTCAACTTTTACACATATTTAACCTTTTGAAGGTGAATATCTAGTTACATTGAATAAGATATTTTTGCTTATGTAACTGATGCTACTGGCATTAAATAAAAAATTCAGAGAAAAATAAATATATATGTACATATATATACATATATGTATAGAATATATGTGGTCTTAAAATCAGAATGTAGAGTTTGTTCATAAACCTGTCATATTGATTTGTAAATAGCATAAGATCCTAATTTAAAGTTTTCACTTCAAATAAAAATATACAAGATTACAAAGAAAATGCAAATCAAAACAATACTGAGATTCTACTTCAATATAGTTAGAATGGCTATCCTTAAGAAAACAAACAACAAATGTTGGCTAAGATGCATCCAAAAGAGAACTGGGATGCACTGCTGGTGGGAATGAAAGCTTGTTCACCCACTCTGGAAAGTAGAATACAGTTTCTTACAGAAAACTTAACATACAGCTTCCCTATAACCCAGCAATCCCATTCCTGCGCTTCTATCCAATAAAGCATAAACAAGGCTACTATAAAGCTGACAGCACAATCATGTCCATCGCAGCACTATTCACCATAGCCAAGACGCGGAGTTGTCCCAGAACCCCTCAATGGAAGAATGAATCAACAAGATGTGGTACATATACACAGTGAAATTTTACTCTTCTATCAGAAAGAATGATATTGTCATACTCAAGGAAATTGAAAGAATTGGCAAAAAAAGTGTATTAAGTAAAGTAAACCAGACCCAGAGAAACAAAGGTTACATAGTTTCTGTGATGGGGAGAATATGCCTACAAATCTACAAGTAAACAGGGGGGTGGGCTTCATGCAAATAGTTACAAATGAATTAACGGGTCATAATTGAATCTATGGAGAGCTCAAATAGTGTAATCTTTTAGAAAGACTGGGTCAAATCCCAACAAAACCAACACCTGGAAATGGTTATATCCAAGAGGGGAAATTGGGTTAAGGGGAAAAAGGTATATAGGGATGAGGAGGAGAAGTGGGAGAAGAATGCGGTGAAAAAAATATATTGTATATACCACAAAATTAAGAACAGTAAGGGAATGCTGAAGGGGTAAACCTGATCAAGGTGCATTGTATTCATAAATTACCTTGTTATGAGGTACTTCCTTTGTACAATGACTTGAAGAAAATTAAAAATAAATAAAAGTTGAAAAATAGTAAAAAAATATATGTTTGAAAATCTGTATAAAATGAAACATTCTGAGATTCGAAACTTAAATTACTTTTAATCACTTAAATGGCTTATTTTTAATCACGTAAATGACTCCTCTAAAAATCAGCAAAGAGGAATAATGGGACAAACACACACGCACACACACACGCACACATTTATGTGTCAGTGACTACAGTTATTCCAAGTTCATTGTGCATATTGAGTAGCTAATGCACATCAAAAGATTATACAACTCCATGCAGGCTCATAGAAACTAAAACAAATAAGCAGATAAAGTGCTTCCAATATTCCTTAAAATGAAAAGAACACAGGGAAAATACCATAGGAGTGATAGAGAGAATGGGATAAAACACATTCATTTCTTAAAGTTACCACCAGAAGCTTTGAGAGTGTGGATTATATAAGCAATTTGGGATTTCAGAGTTTTGTAGAAAAAAGAAAAATTCATAAACAAAACAACCTTGAAAGAGAAGCAACAAAGCTTCTATTTCTTTCCTTTCAGATATGGCATGATATAAATAATTAGTGTATTCCTGAGGAAATGACATTTTGTTTCTTCTTGATTGGTTTCTCTTGCATAATTTCCTGAGTTGAATAAAAAGCCTTCAAAAAATCTTCACTTTGACTACTTACAAAAATAATAATCACCTATAATTTTTGTTCTTATTTTCATAATAAGGTGAAATTCAGTTCAAACTACTTATATAAGCAAAGTCCATCTTTCATTGTCCAGCTTTGCTCAGAAAATCGATCTGTGTAAGCCCCTTTTGTAGTTTATGTCAGAAGAGAAAGGCTAAATATTCTATTGATATCCTGCCCAATTTTGTACATTCAGTGAACAAACTGAGTAACAACCATTGTTTTGCCTTGGAAGACTTCAATATATTTATATGATTTCTATTCAAATGAGAATTACCTTATTAACATTTGCTTATTTGGTTCGAACACGCTTTTGAATGCTCTCCATTTCTCTACTCTTCCTGTCTTTGTAACAATCTGGCTTGGCTTATGTGAGGAACACCACAAACGACTTCCTGGCCCCGCCCCCCCCCCCCCCCCCCCCCCACCAGCTAACTCCTTTTCCTTTCCCTTTTCTGACTCTGATATTTCTCAAGTTTTTCTCAAACTTCATTGCTGTGTAACTTAAAAACTTTGGATTCCTCTCCTCCCCAACAGGTAGAACGAGAGAGACAGAGAGAGACAGACAGAGAGAGAGAAGAATACTTCACATTACCTAGAGGAAAGAGGAAAGAATTCTTAGCATAGCAGAAAATGGATTTTTGGCCATATCTTCCTTTAGATGTATCTTCTAGCACTAACTTAGAGTCAAGTGTACGTTCTAATCAAGCTAATCTGTTCCCTAACACAGCTGGCATCCTATCATTATTATGTCTTCATTTGTTCCCATTTCCTAGGAGGCTCTTATCCTTGTGAACATCACCGTTTCTATAAAAGTTTCACAACCTCCAGCAGGCAACAGTGTGTGTCACTCCCATCATCGTTAATTGCATTTGCTGGCACATAATTGCATTCATCATATGCCATAGATGTTTTTACATGAGAACATTTGCTTCTTCACCTTGATGAGGTGGTTCCTGAGAAACTCCCTATTCGGTCAATAAGAGGTTGGGGCCATGACATCTGCTTCATTTAACAAGATGAGACTGGCATATGTAATTTGTTCTTCCAAATAAAGGCATTGGAAGAGGGCAACTTTATATCTACTTTCTGATTTGCTTATCTGTAACCCAGGGCAAATAACAAAAGACAATATAAAGTGTCTAACCCAGGTCGCAGAAGATAGTAGATGCTTACTAAACATTTAAATATGCATTCCTCGTATTATAAGGACACTATTTTCCAAGTTTTGAGAACACAAAAATATACAAGGAGCTTATTAAAATATTGAGTAGAGCAGTAAATAATTCTCTGTGACTATTTATCATTTCCAAAGCAAATACAATTCCAGTAATAGTTTTTAGATGGAAGATTTCATCAGACTTTACAGGTATTATGACAAGGAAGCATAACACATTGGCTTTATTGAGACTCTATGAAGGAACAGCCAAAAACCACTGAATTTCTCCAGCACTGTACTTCAACTTGTGAGAAATGTTCTTGAGTTGTAACATCTAATGACAACTATAAATCACTACTTACGATGCATCAGGTTTACTCTGGTGTTTTATATGAGGCCCATGGTCAATAAGATATCAATACTGTGAAAAACTAAGTTTTTAGCACTAAGATATGTAGACCCTATATTTAAGTGGGAGCGTCACTGACAGTGTTTTTATATATATGAAACTAATTTGAAAGATAGATATACATATGCCATGTTTTTGCTACCTGATAGATAGAAATTTAGTCCATGCCTTCAAGCATATGTTTAGAGTTGAAAAGAATCCATATTAAAAGATTAGTTCGGGTTAAATTCGCTTATTTTACACTCAAATAAGGAATGTTCACTGCTTATAAAAATGAATTTATTAAAATATGTGCAATAATACTACAAATGCAGTACTAAAACTACAAAGGTATTCCCTTTATTCTTTATTGATAGAAAATCAATAAATAGTGTTTTGTTTTTAAAATAGTTTTTAGCTTTGCATCTTTCATGTATTTGTTGAAATAACCAGGACATGGACTAAAAAAACTGAACTATCTCTCTCTTCTTCTTCTTCTTCTTCTTCTTCTTCTTCTTCTTCTTCTTCTTCTTCTTCTTCTTCTTCTTCTTCTTCTTCTTCGTCATCTTCTATTTATTCAATATTCCCTCTGTCTATCCAGTTCTCCATTCACCCTTCCTTCTCTCCCTCCCTCTCTATGTCTCCTCTTTAATAGACTGGATACGACTGGAGTAACTGTGTCAATGATAAGAGAACCCTTCTAATTATTATTGTGAGTTTTACTCTAAGAACGCCACTAGGATAAGTTTATTCTGGACAGCACAGGTTAAATCATTAGCATCCATTTTCTGCCCTCTTGTGGTAGGTATTTTCAGCTGACTACTATTGGATTAAGGCTATGAATTAATCAGCAATATTGATAATATATAACAGCCTAACAGTGTTTTATAAAAGGAACATGTATCAGAATTAAAATAACATTTAATTTTCTTTAGTGATACTGTAATACAATTTTAAATGTAACTACTTTAATTTTGCAATTGTATTATTCAAATCACTAACATAAAAAGTGCTTGATTGGAAATAAACCAGGAGATCTAATTACAGCCCCCAGATGCAGAAGCAGCCTTCCACTTTTCCATAATCTGTGCGCTGTAATCAGGTGGCTTTGTTGTGCTTATTTAGAAATACAAAGAATTTGAGAAAATCAGTGCATTGCATAATTGCTGCATTTATCTACATTTATCTGTTGTATTTTGGACTACTTAATGCTGGACAATTCTGCTTTGAAGCATTGATTTACTTTTCAGACATTGCATTTATCCTAACATTAATTGAATGTCTACATGTCTTTGTATACCATACATATCATTGGTAGTACTTTGCCATCTTTTACTAAAAAAAAAAAGGCCTTCTATTAAAGCTTTATGAGGTTGCTTATGTGATATGATTATAAGACAGATAAGAACTGTATTTTACAAATTCATGCAACAAACCACCTTTCTCAGTTTTTTGTTTGTTTGTTTGTTTGTTTTTGGTCAGTTGTGGAGCTTGAACTCATGGCCTGGGCATTGTCCCTGAGCCTCTTTGTATTCAAGGATAGCACTTTACCACTTGAGCCATAGTGCCACTTTCAGTTTTTGAGTGGCAAAATGGAAATAAGAGTCTCATGGGGACTTTCCTGCCTAAGCTGGCTTTGAACTGCAGTCCTCAGCTCACAGCCTCCTGAGTGGCTTGGACTATAGTTGTGAGCCACCAGTGCCTGGCTTCTCAGTTGCTTATTAATGAAAGAAATACCACATTTTCTAACTTCCCTGCTAGCCCTTCAACATTTTAGTAGCTATATTGCTGAGAATGACTGGGAAGATTGTGAGAGAGATCCCACATATTCCCTTGTGCCTTGTCTTATTCTCTGACACTCATTGCTTTTATGCTTCCCCCCTTTTGATTTGCGTATACAATCTGCCTATGAAACGCCTTCTCTTAAAAATAGACAGGACAGTCAAAAGGGCTGTGAATATGGTTGATTGTGGCTGTTCCAGCTGCAAGAGGGTAAAGAAGAGGTCCTTAATGGGCAAAGAAAAGTTAACGATGCTTGCAATATATCTAATATGGATATAATTATAATCAAATTTGCTAATTTTTTTACTAATGATAAAGTTTCCAAACTTAAATGAAGTCTGTGATTTAGTTCATTTCATCTGCCCTATCCTTCTTATTGGTCATATTATTTGTATTTATTTGGTTAAAATCAGAAGGAAACGGGATAGCTTAGGTTTTGTTATGGTCTAAAATATTTCCTAAAATAGTAGCAATTCATTTTTTCTTTCATTGCACAAGTTCATGGGTGTCATGAACTTAACTTCAGTTACTCCTGAGTCCTCCTTTTCTATCACTGCCAATGCTAGAAGGAGAGAGAGCTGAGGAGATGCCCACCCAGCATTAAATGCTCTGTCCTAGAAGGGAACAAAACAATTTTGACTCACAACTTATTGGCCAAAGTTACAGGTGCCTAGGAACTGCAGGCTTTTCATGTGCCAGAGAGGGGAAAGAACCTAGAGATGTTTAGTAAGCAATATCAATAACTGGCCACATCTATTGTCTTTAAAAAGTACTTCTCTACTCTGGAATGCAGTTGCCATGGATTACTACACTCAGTAGAATCTTCCTACACACTATCTTATCTGCATCCTATTGTTTATTCTTCTAATTTTTCTAAGTTTGAGTTATTTTTTCTCTTATTTTGCTTCCCTAATACCTTCAAAAAATGAATATCCTATAATGAAATATGGACTTGTCGTTAGAGATATATTATGAAGTGCAATCAGAGTGCAGATGGGATGTCTATGCCTTAGGGTGACTGAATTTAGGACCCTGGCAAAAGGGTGACATTTCAATAGAATGACAGAGGTGCGAAGGGATTTCAGTAACAATGAAATCAAGTTCAAATGCAAGCATATACAATCAATGCTAAACTATACCGGGTCAGCCTCCTTCAAAATTCAAATTCTCCAGAATAAGTGGCTTTCATATACAAAGAAGGATATGATTGACAACAGCACCAATACCATCATAAATAAGATTGCCTGGTGCCAAAGAGAGAAAGTGGGAGAGAGTTCTGCATGTAGCTGATTCAAAGCTTTTTATTCTTTACACTTCTCTACCTTATGTTAAGTTGATGTTTAGCTGTCATAGTCATATTTTTTAAGTACACAGAGAGAGATAAACTGCAACCAAACCATTTCCCTATGATCATTCTCCACACATAAAATAGCCTATAATAATGCAATAACTGATTTACAGTTTGTGCCTATATTCCTAGGAGGTATCCCATTACTGGAAAGGCAAGCAAGAGTAGTTACAAATCACATTAAAATATCTTAATTTAGAGTGAGGAGAGAGAAAAATGGAGGGTGTTAACAGGAAAGAATAGAAAAAGGAAGAGAAGGAGTGGAGGTGTAGGAAGAAGAAAAAGGGGAAGAGGAGACTGAAAGAAGGGAAACAAGACAGGGAAAAAGATTTAGACTTAATGTTGGTAAAAAAAAATATATAGTTGTATACAACAGTAAAAGAATATCAGAATAAATAAAAGCTAGAAAATCCAGCTATTTGAATTTTATTGTCAAGATTGCCTAGAACTAACTAAAACAATTTGAAAATTGAGTGAAAGAGCCCAGCACAAATGATGAAGGACATAGGTAGCAGGATAAATAGAAAGCCCACAAGTTGGGAGAAGATGTTTACCAAACACACAAGAGACAAGGGCCTCATATCTAAAATATACTTAGAGAACAAAAAATTACCCTTTCTCCCCCAAAAAAATCAAATCCTCAAAGAAACAACTCCTTCAGTAAGTGGGCTAATGACTTAAAGAGAGACTTTTCCAGAGAAGAAATAAGAATGGCCAATAGACACATGAAGAAATGTTCAACATCTCTGGTCATAAGAGAAATCCAAATCAAAACAACATTGCGATTCCACCTTACCCAAGTTAGAATAGCTATCATCAAGAAAACAAACAACTTGGGCTGTGGATATGGCCTAGTGGCGAGAGAGCTTGCCTCGTATACATGAGGCCCTGGGTTCGATTCCCCAGCACCACATATATAGAAAATGGCCAGAAGTGGCGCTGTGGCTCAAGTGGCAGAGTGCTAGCCTTGAGCAAAAGGAAGCCAGGGACAGTGCTCAGGCCCTGAGTCCAAGGCCCAGGACTGGCCCAAAAAAAAAAAGAAAGAAAAAGAAAACAAACAACAGGAGGGAGAAAGATGGCACCGACAGAGTAGGGAGGCACCCTGACTCGCTCCAACTGAATAGTGAGCTGGGAACTCCAGCACCCAACACCCCATCAAGAACCCAGCAAAACCAGCAGCCAGAAGCAGTGGAGAAACGCAGGAAAACAAAAAGGAGCAAAAAAGAAGAGCCGAAAACCCACACGGAGCTGGAGAATCTACGGGGCACCCTCCCCCCACCAGCCGACCCTGGCCCGAACAGGGCCAGGCTGGGAAAGGGGAACCCGGCAATCAGCAAACAGGCTGCCGGGAGTGCAGAATCCAGATAGCGGGAGACCCCACAGTCACTAGGGAGGGTGCGGACCAAGACACACAACAGCAGTGAACAGAAGTTCGGGTCCACACCAGGTTCGGACAGGGGAACCCAGTGCAGCAGAAGGAGGGAACCGGAGAAGCCACCATGACAATTCGCCACCCCCTGAGGGACCAACGGCTGCGCGGGACACACACACACAATGCAGGATCAGTGAGTCCCCCATCACCCCCTCACCCAACAGGAGACCAGCTATCAGAGACCCAAGCCCTACAAAGAAGCTAGATCTCCCTCCCTCCCCGTCCCCACCCCATGGAAACAAAGAACCCCCAAATCAGGCGGGAAGCTCCCTTCGGGTGCTAGGAAGTCAGTTAAGCAGGGGAAGGGTGGGGCAGCCCCAAGGCCCCACAGGTTCCTGAACTGGCCGAATTGGCCCTGCCCCCTTCCCAACAGGGGCCGGGGAAGGCCGGCAGTGCAAACCCCACCCGAGGCGCCTGGACCTCGCGGACTCTTACAACTAAAATCACAGGCGCTGGTGGGCAATACCAGCCCAGCAGGGACACCTGGGCCTGATCAAGTCCCCCCTCGCAGCAGAGGCAAGGTCTGAGGGTGCTAACCCACACGCGGACAGTCAATCCCACTGGGCCCCACACATACCGCCTCTCCCAACAGACTCCCGGGAGGGCGCAAACACAACCCAACAACCCAGGGCTCACTCTGGGAGGCATACCCCACTAAAGTGCCTGTTGTAGTGGACGCACAGCACACAGGAGGGCGGGGCCCCTGGCAATAGCGCCCGCTCTGGTAGGCGTACCCTGCACTGGTGGGCGGGGCCACAGCGGCAGCACCTGCTGCCATAGACACGCCTACACAGGAGGGAGGGAAGAGCTACAAACCAAACCTGAGTAGCTATCCACAGATCTCCAGATGCGCAAATCACAAAGAAACATAACACAGTTCATCAAAGGGCAAGCCAACTCACCAGCTCCAAAAAGCAGCACGACTGAAGAGGAGATGGAGACTAAAAAAGCAAAAGAGGCCATGTTAACAGGAATGATGGAAAGCGTCAGAAATGAAATCAGAAAACAATTCCAGGAGTTTAGAGCGGAAATCTTGAAGGACACCCAGGAAGCCAAGAAAGAAATGGAAGCAAAAATGGATACAATGCAAGCCATCTTTAAAGAAAATCTCCACATCCTGAGAATTGAAATGCATGAAAAAAATAGATTTAAAATACAACTCCTAAAAGGAAGAAATTTCCACGATCAGAGCTGATCTGACAACCATAAATAGCTCTCTGACATCCATAAACTCCGCAATTGAAACCATAACACAAAGAGTGGACCATATGGAATCCAGAATCTCTCACCTGGACGATGAAGCAGCCAACAACAACCAGAAAATGACCACACTCCAAGAAAAGGTGAAGCTTCAGGGCAGACTAATCCAGGAACTAATGGACAAAGACAAGAGATATAATCTGCGCATAATTGGAATAGAAGAAGGAGCCGAATACCAGAGCAGAGGG
The DNA here is from genome assembly GCF_023159225.1 of Perognathus longimembris pacificus. Lineage (NCBI taxonomy): Eukaryota > Metazoa > Chordata > Mammalia > Rodentia > Heteromyidae > Perognathus > Perognathus longimembris. Next base: position 21,544,083 of record NC_063164.1, read on the forward strand.
CTTCAACATGTTCTCAATAAAGTTATTGCAGAAAACTTCCCCAATCTCACAGGGGACCCCAGCCAGGTAACCAAAGCCTATAGGACACCTGGCAGGCCAGACCCCAGGAAAGCCACCCCAAGGCACATAATATTCAAGACTACAGACCTCAAGATTAAAGAGAAAATTCTGAATTCAGCCAAAGCGAAGAAGGAAACTTTCTACAATGGGAAGAGGATTCGAATAACATCTGACTTATCCACACAAACTTACCAAGTTCGAAGTGAGTGTAAAAACACGATCCAAGTACTTCAGGCTAACAATTTGCAACCTCGGATCAAATATCCAGTGAAATTGGAGTTCACATTCGAAGGGAAAACCAGATCTTTCCACACCAAAGAAGCGCTAAAGGAGTATGTGAATAAAAAACTAGCCTTACAGCGAATTCTAAGAGGGGAGCCCCACCCAACAGAGATTGTAAAAGACACACAGACAGAATCAGAAAGAAACTTCAATAGCCAAAGTCCAGCAGAAAGACCAGCTCACTAAAGACAGGAAAAAAAAAAAAAGAGGAAAAAACAGCCCAACAAGAAAATGGAAGGAGAAAAAACACCCTTATCCTTGATCTCTTTAAATATAAATGGTTTAAACTCCCCGATAAAGAGGAGCAGACTGGCAGAATGGATTCGCAAACAAAAAGTTGACATCTGCTGTCTACAAGAGACCCACTTTACAGCAAGGGACAAAAACAGGCTTCGAATGAAAGGATGGAGCAAGATCTACCAAGCAAATGCACCCACCAAAACGGCAGGTGTAGCCATTCTGATCTCAGACAAGCTGGACTTCTCATTAAAGTCAACTCAAAAAGACAAAGAAGGACACTACATATTAATACAAGGAAAAATCCAGAATCAAGACATCACTGTGATAAATGTATACTCACCGAACAAAAGAGGCCCTACATATGTCAAGCAAATTCTCACAGAATTACAGAACAAGATAGATGCAAACACAATCATAGTGGGTGACTTTAATACCCCTTTCTCCCCAAGACACAGATCCAACACCCAGAGGATTAGTAAGGGAGCTGAGGACCTAAATAACACCATTTCCCAAATGGATCTAACAGACTTATATAGAACCTTCCACCCTACAGAGACCCAACACACCTTCTTTTCGGCAGCCCATGGATCATATTTCAAAATAGACCACGTCATAGCCCACACAAAGAACCTCAGCAAATACAAAAGTATTGACGTCATCCCATGTATTATATCTGATCACAGTGGATTAAAGGTAACCCTCAACAACAAAGGATACCACAGAGGCTATACACACTCTTGGAGGCTAAACCCCACGCTGCTATCCAACACTTGGGCCACAGACCAAATTAAAGATGAAATCAACGAATTCATAAGCCACAATGACAATGAATACACATCACAAAGAAACCTATGGGACACAGCTAAGGCAGTACTGAGGGGCAAGATCATTGCACTCAGTACCCACATTAAAAGAATGGAAGCAGAGCAGGTGAATAACCTCACGATGAAACTAAAACAACTGGAGAAATAAGAAATGACAGAATCTAAAACAACTAGGAGGGGAGAGATCACAAAGATTAAAGAAGAGACAAATCTGATTGAAAATAGAAAGACCATTCAACAAATAAATAAGACTAAAAGCTGGTTCTTTGAGAAAATAAACAAAACTGGCAGACCCCTTGCAAGACTTACAAAAAAAAAGAAGAGAAGAGACTCATATACGTAAAATCAAGGACTCCACTGGAAAAATTACAACAAGTACACACGATATTCAAACAATCATAAGGAGCTATTTCCAAAACCTCTACTCAGCAAAAAACAATAATTTTACAGAAATGGATCAATTCTTAGAGAAGTACAAACTGCCCAAACTGAACCAAGAAGAAATAAATCAACTAAATAAACCAATAACTTACTGTGAGATACAGGAGGTAATCAAGAACCTCCCTACTAAGAAAACCCCCGACCCAGATGGATTCACCAACGAATTCTACAAAACCTTTAGTGAGGAGCTAATACCAATACTCCTCAAACTCTTCCGCAAAATAGAAACAGAGGGAGAAATCCCAAACTCATTCTACGAAGCTAATATACTCATTCCCAAACCAGGCAAAGACCCAACAAAAAAAGACAACTACAGACCAATATCACTAATGAACACAGACCCAAAGCTCCTCAATAAAATATTAGCTAACAGGATCCAGAAACTGATAAAGAAAATCATACATCATGACCAAGTAGGCTTCATCCCACAGTCACAAGGATGGTTCAACATCCTTAAATCAATCAACGTAATTCACCACATAAACAGATCTAAAATTAAGAATTACATTGTTATCTCAGTCGATGCCCAAAAAGCCTTTGACAAAATACAACATCCATACCTATTAAAAGCTTTGGAGAGAACAGGAATAGATGGAACATTCCTCAAAACAATAAAAGCCATATACAACAGACCAACTGCTAATATCATATTAAATGGAGAGAAACTTAAATCATTCCCCCTAAACTCAGGAACAAGACAAGGATGCCCACTCTCCCCACTTCTGTTCAACATAGTGCTGGAATCCCTAGCCATAGCAATAAGGGAAGAGGAGGAAATCAAAGGGATCCACATCGGCAAGGAAGAAATCAAGTTATCCCTATTCGCAGATGACATGATCTTATATCTGAAGGACCCAAAAAACTCAGTACCCAAACTCCTACACCTAATAAACCAATTTGGCAAAGTAGCAGGATACAAAATCAATCCACAAAAGTCAGCAGCTTTTCTGTACACCAGCAATAGACAAACAGAAAAGGAAATTATGGAAACAATTCCATTTATAGTAGCCAAAAAAAGAATAAAGTACCTAGGGATCAACTTAACCAAGGACGTGACGGACCTATTTAATGAAAACTACAAAAATATAATAAGGGAAATCAAAGAAGACACAAGGAGCTGGAAAGACCTCCCATGCTCATGGGTAGGCAGAATCAATATAGTGAAAATGGCCATATTTCCCAAATTGTTATACAAATTCAATGCAATACCTATCAAAATCCCAGCCACATTCTTCACTGAAATAGAGAAACCAATCCATAAATTCATATGGAACAGCAAAAAACCTAGAATAGCCAAAGCAATTCTAGGCAAAAAAAAGCAGTGCAGGAGGTATCACAATACCAGACTTCAAGCTCTACTACAGGGCCATCATAACAAAAACAGCCTGGTATTGGTATAAAAACAGATCGGAAGACCAATGGATTAGAACTGAAGACTCAGAAATAAAACCGCACTCTTACAGCCAACTGATATTTGACAAAGGAGCTAAAGACATACAATGGAATAAACATAGCCTCTTCAACTACCGGTGCTGGGAGAACTGGGCAGCCATATGCAGAAAACTCAAAGTAGACCCAAGCCTATCACCATGCACCAAGATCAACTCAAAATGGATCAAGAACCTCAATATCAGACCTGAGTCCTTGAAACTACTGAAGGACAGAGTAGGAAAGATGCTATAACTTATAGGCACAGGAAGGAACTTCCTGAATAGAGTCCCGGGGGCACAACAAATAGGGGAAAGACTCGACAAATGGGACTACTACAAATTAAAAAGTTTCTGCACAGCTAAGGACATAGCCACCCAAATAGAAAGACAGCCAACGATATAGGAAAGGATATTTACCAGCACAGCAACAGACAAAGGCCTGATATCTGTCATCTACAGAGAACTCAAAAAACTAAGCCCCTCCAAGCACAATAAACCTATTAGGAAATGGGCAAAAGAGCTAAAGAGAGACTTCACAAGAGAAGATATAAAAATGGCAAAGAAACACATGAGAAATGCTCAACATCCCTGGTAGTAAAGGAAATGCAAATAAAAATAACCCTGAGATACCACCTCACCCCAGTTAGAATGGCCTATACTCTGAACTCAGGAAACAACAAATGCTGGAGGGGGTGTGGGGAAAGAGGAACCCTTCTCCATTGTTGGTGGGAGTGCAAATTAGTACAACCACTTTGGAGAACAGTATGGAGGTTTCTCAAAAAGCTCAATATAGACCTACCCTATGACCCAGCCATACCACTCCTAGGCATCTATCCTAAACAGCAAAACCTAATATATCAAAAAGACATTTGTAGGGGCTGGGGATATGGCCTAGTGGCAAGAGTGCCTGCCTCATATACATGAGGCCCTGAGTTCAATTCCCCAGCACCACATATACAGAAAATGGCCAGAAGTGGCACTGTGGCTTAAGTGGCAGAGTGCTAGCCTTGAGCAAAAAGAAGCCAGGGACAGTGCTCAGGCCCTGAGTCCAAGCCCCAGGACTGGCCAAAAAAAAAAAGACATTTGTACTTCCATGTTTATCATGGCACAATTCACAATAGCCAAAATATGGAAACAACCCAGATGCCCCTCCACAGACAAATGGATCAAAAAAATATGGTACTTATACACAATGGAATACTACATAGCGATTAGGAATGGTGAAATATTGTTATTCGCAGGGAAATGGTCAGAACTCGAACAAATAATGTTGAGCGAGACAAGCCTAGAACACAGAAAACAAAGGGGCATGATCTCCCTGATATATGACTGTTAACAAAGGGAGACAGAGACAGTAGAGACCAAGTCTGTGAATACTATATATGTTCTTGATACATTGTATATTGTATAGATGTCTACCTGACCTAGAGAAGGGATAGAAAAACAGGACGTAAGATATCACAAGTAATGTACACACTGCCCTACTATGTAACTGTACCCTTTTTGCACAACACCTTGTAAAAAAATTTGTGTTCAATTAATAAACAAAAAAAAAAAGAAAACAAACAACAATCAATACTGGTGAGGATGAAGAGAAAAGGGAACCCTGAAAAGAAGAAAGTGAGGCAGAAACTCCGTTGGTGGGAATGTAAACTTGTTCAAGAACTCTAGAAAGCAGTATGGAGGCTCGCCCCTCAAAAGATTATAAACATAGAGCTACCCTATTAGCCAGAAACCCCACTCACCCAAATGACCATGAACTAACCCATGCTAATGCTACCAGCACAACTATGCTCATTGCAGCATTGTTTACCATAGTTAAGATATGGAGTCAACCCAGATTGCCCTCAGTGCCTAACAGATAAAGAAAATGTGAATTACATACACAATGGAATTCTATGCTTCCATCAGAAAGAATGACATTAACCCATTCATAAGGAAATGGAAAGATTTGGAAAAAGTCATATTAAGTGAAGTAAGCGAAACTCAAAGAAACATAGGCTGCATGGTCTCCTTCATTTTTAACTAGAATATTTCTATAAATCTACAAGTTAACCCAATGGATATTAAATGACAAATAAGTATACTTGGTCATGATTAATTTAACAGCACTGTAAGCATCACACAGTGAGAATAAAGAAGGATATTAGGAGAGGATCACAAAGCCTCAACAGATACGTGCATATAATCATATAAAATGATGCTTATCAAAATGAACTCTAAGAAATGGAAACAAGAGACTTTTTTAGTGTACAGTTTGCAGTTATTGCTTCTTCCCACCCCTTTGGTTTATTCCTTGTTGACACTGATTTTTTTTATTTCTGTTCCCATGGTCTTGTATATAAGTTTATCTGACTTGGGGGAAGGAAATGGAATCACAGAAATGGTGGGACAAAGGATGAACCAAACCAGTAGTGATAGTCACTAGATACTATGTTGGGAATGAACTTTACAACTAGGAGGAAAGTGGTTTGGGGGTAGAATGGGGAAAATGTGATAAGTATAACACTCTTCAAAAAGAAATGTACTTATTATCTTACTTATATAACTGCAGTCCCTATGTACATCACGTTAGCAATAAAAAAAAAAAAGAACCCAGCACCAGTGGCTCACACCTGTAATCTTGGCTACTAAGGAGGCCGAGATCTAAAGATTGTGGTTCAAAGCCACCATGGAGCTTGAATATCCCTGAGACTTTAATCTCCAATTAGCCAACAAAAAGCCAGAAGTGGAGCTGTGCCTCAAGTAGTAGTTTGTTAGCCTTGATCAGAAAAGCTCAAGGTAACAGCCCAGGCTCCGAGTTCAAGCACCAAGATGGACACCAAAATAATAAAAATTGAATAAAAGATTCAGACTACAGTTTAGAAAGATTTCTGTTCCTTCCCAGAGATTTGATCCTCAGTTTTCCACTCTGAAAAGTGAATACTATGAGGTGCCAATCATTAAAGCAAAAAAGGGAGAACATTTTCCCCTGAGGTGATGGAAATGATAATGAACCCAATATTCCCAAAGCCAGCCTTCTCTGAATTTAGGAATGAAATAATTCCAAGAGCAAAACCCATTTTGACTTTTGGTAATGCTTCACAAAGGGAGTACCAGCCTGGGCCACCCCATTCTCGGAGGTGAGGTCAGCACTGCATATTCGTTTGTGCTGGGTCAGTTTTGCAAAGAAATTCTGTACACATGCATTGTATGAGTTAGACAATCTTTTCAAGGAAATAACTTTTGTAAATAACATAAACTTGTCAAATTATTAAGTGTTATATAAATCCGTAATTGATAAGTAAAACCATAATTTTTAATGAAGACAAAAAGTACTTCCATTTAAATTTTTACCATTAAATGTAGAGCTGTATTCCTACTCTGTCACAGATTCTACTAAGAAAGATCCTTCAGGCTCCTCCAATTTCAAATATTTCTGTTCTTCCACTTAACTAATTCCATAAATTAACATAAATTTCACGTTATGTGGGCTTTTGAGATTTTATAACCAATTTCCATATTTTTCTTTTCCAGCCACTCTATCTCTAACAGATACCCACCAATCACATAAATCTTTCTGTTTCTCTGTCACTCACCCTCAAAGGACCTATACATAATAGTATACAAATATATGATATGTAATATGTAGATATTATATATGCGTACATGGTAAGTAATTCTAACTACTCAGAAGACTAACAAATTGTACAAGAAATGTACCCATTGCCTTAAGTATGAAACTGTAACCCCTCTGTACATCACTTGGACAATACGTAAGTAATTCAGAAAGAAAAGAAGACTGAGATCTGAAAACTTGAGCCTAGCTAGGCTTAAAAATGTTGCTAGACACCGTCTCCAAAATAACTAGCAATAAACAGGCCGGAGGAATGGCTCAAGTGGTAGAATGCCAATGGAGCAAACAAGAGAAGCCAGTAGAACACCTTGAGCTCAAATCTTGGTACTGCCAAAATGAAATAAAGGAAGGAAAGAAAGAGAGAAATATGTAACATATATTTATATGTTTATTATATAATTATATATTTTATCTACTATATATCTATTATATATTACATTTATTTACATATAATTATGTATATTATGTATATAATAGATATATCTATACATTGTACCAATAGAAAGTTCTTGGAAATATTTAGAGACAGTCTTATTTGAGAATCACAAGGTAGCACATTTAACAGTAAACCTGACAGTAAACTTGGAATGGTTTCCTGGGTAGAGGCAGGCAGAGAACATGGGTAATAAAAACAGAAATCTATGCTTTTCAATCCAGTAATGAAGCACCATTGAAACATTGTGAATAAAATGGAACTATGGTATGTATTGTGTTTAGAACTAGGAAAGTCTTTAGAAGATCTAACAACAAAAGGATAATGAATGGAATATGACAGGAGGCCAGGTGACATAATGGTTATTACTATAAAGATACCATTTCCAAGTAACAATTTCCTTTCAATTATGGAGCCAACTGAGGAGTGAAGAATAGACATTGTAGTGCTTACTCATATCCACATACATGGACCATCCCTCAGCTTCAGTGAGTATTAACTATTTCCTCAATATTCCCATTTCCTAGATATCCCCATATCTCAAGAGGCTTGCTTTTCATTGAATAGCAATAAGTCTACAATACAGTAAGGCTCTATGGAAAGTCATTTGCTTTATCTGTGGAGTTATCAATTAACACCAAAAAATAGGCAATTGGTATATGGTTTTGTTTATGTTCTGTAGCTGTGCCTCTCTCCCCTTTTTGCCTATAACTTTGTGCTTGTATACTTCTTTCTCTTCTCCATAGTTTGCAGCGTCACATACCTACCTTAGGCTCTAAATATTAGCTGATCCAATATGGTAGGGGTACTGGGTTGGGGATGGAAAGAGTGAACTATTGAATATAAGCCACTTAACTAACAATCACTGATTATTAATGTATATATAGATAGAGATAGAGAGAAGAGAACTTAAAGTTACTTAAAGATAATAAAGTGTAATTTTAAAATAAAATTAATCTTGACTCAGTTCAAGCTTCTATAACAAAATATCATAAAAGAGTAGCAAGCTGAAATTTATTCCTCACACTTCAGAAAGATAGAGGAAGTTTTAGATCTGAGTGTATTCTCTCTAGGGATTAATTCCATTTCTGAGGGTCCCTCCCTCATGACCCTTTTACCTCCAGAAAGCTACACCTCCACATACTCTCACCTTGGGGATTAGGTTTCAATACACAGCTTTGGGAGCTTGAAACACTGACATTCAGTCTGTATCAGGAATTAAAATAGAAATAACGTACATCCTTGTTCTATTAATACCATATTACTCATATAACCCAAATGCTCTTTTTGTCAAATTATCTGAAATGCCTAGTTAATTTTAAGTTAAAAATTCATTTAAATGTAGTGTAGAACATGAACCCTAAATGTTAAAATAGAATCTCCCCAATGCACTAGCCTCTCTTTTAATTAGCTAGCATAATTGCATAAATGTCAAAGCACCAATCCCAAAGCTTTACATTTTATCAATAAAAAAAGGTTTTCCCGGATAGATACTTAGGAAAAATATATAGAACATAAGCACTTGATATGGAAAGAAACTAATTCCAAAGAAATAAATGCCAAAATACTGTTGTTAAATGTATTCTCCTTCATCTCTTATATTAATAGCTTTACTGGGTCTATGACCCAGGATTTTCAAGGCACTGGCTTTTAAATAACCATTAAGAACATTTCAAGCTACCTAAGTCTTCAGTGAAGTTTGTTTCTTCAGTGTGGCAGTGGTAATGCAAACGAAATCTCATCTTCCTTTGGTGACAGTAAATGATGTGAAGTGTCAGGTGGCATAACCAGAACTTATCTAGTGTAGGAATGCTTTACATTTCGACCAAGAAGATGTGGAGAAGTACAAAAGGAGTCTGAAGACCTCATTTTATTCACCCTTAAAAGGTGACAGTAATAGATTTTGTAAAAAGAAATTTCTTGTTCACTCTATAAAAAGTACACAGTTGGCTTTTCTTTTCCTCAAGATCAATACTAATCATGCTATATAACTAACCCAGAGCCCTTGGTAACAAGCTTGAGACAGTAAACTCAATTCTACTTTTGTGAGAAAGCCACAAGTCAATATATTTTGAAGACAACATTTTTTAAACTATGGATGTTTACACAAGCCTGTAATTGGAACCCAGTAATTTCCATACTTATATATAGGGATGGTATGGATATAGTTAATGTTATAATATGAATCATTACCAAATATTTTCCCCCACACTTGAGAGGTATCACTCTATACAATGTCTTATTTCAAAATATCTTTCTATTACCTTCATATGTGTGTGAGACTATTTGTCTGGATTTTGAAAGGTTAAAGGGCTGCAAGATTTCTGAGTGGCAATAGCAAGCACATGTAGTTGGCAAATGCAGTTGAGAGAACAATACAGGGTAATGGCAGAAGTAGAAGGAAATAAAATGCAACTAAGTAAGACAAATTCAATGGAGGAGGCTGACGGTGAATGCCAAATTGATTTTACAAAGAAGCATAGGTCAGCCCCCAAAGCACACATACAGTACCAATGGACTCAGTGTTTATTGCTTGCTTTCTACATGGAATGTGCAAAGACACATCATTAAATTACATGAGCTTTTAGGAGGATTTCAGCAACACACTCTCAGCTAACAAACAATGGGCAGTATGTGATGATACAAAATCAATTTTTCTTCTTTTTGATGCTCCATGGACACACTGACAATTTTTGTCATTCCTCCTACATATAAACTATATTCTAACCAATGTATTAACTCGATGAATCTCCTTTAAGAATACAAATAAAAAACAAGAAGCAATCATCCATCCATCCCTACTGTCCTTAGTGGAAGTAAATAATCACAAATTTCCTCAGTCTTTCTTCTAGATTTTAATGACTAACCTCCCTTTCTATTCTAATCTCTGGTGTCCCCACTTAGCCATTCAAAAGCTCTTGCTTTAAATTCTACTTCACTAGATTCAGCTGGTTTGAACTCCTATCTATTTATCATTTCATGGATACCCTCTAAAATCATTAAATTCTAACTTCTGGTTCATTTTGAATCTGAAGACTAGAGCAGATGATTGGTGAACAATGAAAGATGTATTTCAATGTGTTTTGATATGTTTCAGATGCTGATCTAGACATTCTTTATGAAGTGATCACTTGTCACCTGTATGGGGCTCAAGACATGAGTAAGTCTCTTGGGAATTCAAATCAGTCAGAAGCAATCATGCAATGGATTCTCCACAAGATTTACTACAGAGAACAATAGAAACTTCTGGAGGAAATCTGCTTCAGCATCATCTATACCTCGTATGCTAGCTTGATTGTCCTCCTACTAACTTATCTAGAAATACTAGGATCATAGAATTTGAGAACCAGAGTATTAGTCAGTGTCCATTACAGTAACAAAATACTTGTGACAATGTCTTAAGAAAATGAAAAGTTTATTTTGACTCACAGGATTTATTCCAAGGTCCCATTTATTCCAGTGGTCCCATTACTCTGGGGACTATGAAAAGTTAGTATATCCTAGTGGGAGCATATGATTAGGATGTTCATGTGGCTACAACCTGGAAACTAAGGGACAGATGAGACTGAGAAGGAAAACGAGGTCCTATTATCTCTTCAAGGCCATACTCCAAAGGATGAAAGTCAATGATGAGAGGCATCTCACTAAGCCCAGCCCCTTACAGGTTCCATCGCTTTCCACAGCCTTACACTGGATCAGTGCAGGACAAGACATTGAAATCATTGCACAGAGTAAATGAAAAAATGGCCTATAAGTATACAAAATAATTTTTAAAACCCTTAGATTCGCAGAAAATGAGTGAAGTCTAAAAAAAAACTATTTATGAAAAGATATTGTTTATTCTTCAAATCAGCATCATTTCTGAATACTGTGATATGAGTATGCCAATCTGATTTGCTTTGGAAAATAGTTACATTGTTTTATATGCATGAAGAATTCTTGTTTTCTGTATTTCATTACTTTAAAGAAAGGGAAGATTATTTTGGATATATGTTACATAATAACAAATAATTGTCCCCAAACAACTAAGCAGATCAATTTTCTAAAATTTTATCCCTATTCTGTTTTGCAGAAAGATCTGAAAAAATTAAAGACATCAGATGTATTCAATTTGAATTATAATCTAGCTGAATTCACATCCCACTCAAATTCCTGTGCTATGTGTATACCTTATCACACCATAATGGAAAGTAAAGGGAAATTATATTCATTCTGCTTCATTCAGATGTATGCATTTTTATGAAGAATACCAACAATAGGAAAGAAAATAAAAATGGTTTCTGATTTATCCTGATTTAACCAGAAAAATCAACTTAATCAGAGCACCTGTTCCATAAGCAGGCTGGTTAATTGACGCTTTACTACATTACCTGGGATTTCAGTGGCTGCTTCAGTTACTGAAAATGGGTATTTCCAAAAGCATACCGAAGCTCACAGTCTAGGTATTTGCTTTTTAGAGTTAGTATGAAAACCAAACGTTCACTCTTAAGCTTTACAATATCTTTATTCATTTTGGAATAAAGTTATATTCTTCCTTGTCATACAAAGCTCATAAAACTCTACTAAAACAGTTCTTTAAGGTACTGTCAATGACCAAATAACCATTCCTTAAGAAACAGAAGGGCATTTTGTCACCTAGAATTTCCTGTGTCTGGCAGTTGGTCAGACTCAATATTTTGGTCCATTCATACAGAACCTGATTTCCTCAACATCTCTATTCCAACTAGCTCACTTTAAATCCTTGCTTTTTTTCCCCCCAGATTACAAAAATTTCTTTCTTTTTAAAATTTTATTCATTTTCCTCTTTCCCCAACTCCAGTTCAACTGATGTAAACTACATACATAGACCTCAGACTCCCCATGGCTACCTTGATAGTCATTTATACGTGAAGAAGCACCATTCATAGCAGAAGTCATCTTAATCACTATAGCTCAGCACATTACAATTCTTTGCTCTCTTCTACTGTCTGCTCATACCCTGTATCTTTAAACTCATGAGAACTAGTACCCCATTACTTCTGCCAACACAAACTTGGCCAATTACACTCACATGGAAAAATACATCATCTGTGGAATTCCACTTTATCTCTCATGGAGTTGAAAGAAATGAGGTTGCTAAACAGTAATATAATCATTACAAATAGCAATCTAATACCAATCTTGAATTCTTTTTTTTTTTTTTTTTTTTGCCAGTCCTGGGCCTTGGACTCAGGGCCTGAGCACTGTCCCTGGCTTCTTTTTGCTCAAGGCTGGCACTCTGCCACTTGAGCCATAGCGCCACTTCTCGCAGTTTTCTATATATGTGGTGCTGGGGAATTGAACCCAGGGCTTCATGTATGTGAGGCAAGCACTCTTGCCACTAGGCCATATCTCCAGCCCCCAATCTTGAATTCTTGACAGTTTAACTCTCTAGCCTTATGTTCAATCAGGTACATGAAACATGGGTGTCAGAAGCAAGTGAGAGGCAGGGGGAGACACCTGTCTAGTGAAAATTAGGCCTCTTGAAGAGTTTCTGTCTTCCATGTAGAAGACAACCGCTGCTGCTTCTGCTGACTTCATCACAGAATAAGCACACAACAGTCTTGACCATAACCTGTAGCTTAGATAGTGCTGTTAAATGTGACGCCTACAGAGCAGTGATTCAGAAATGCTTGTTTAGTGTTTAAGCCATTGAAATTATTAATTGTTGTTTCTTAAATAGCAGTATTGAATTAAAAGTCTAGTGGAATGTTGTTATTCCCATGTTTTTCAGTGAAAAAAATTGAACGACAGAATGTATATCACTTGGATAAGGTTAGAACAGAGGTTAGGACTTAGGCTTTCTGCCTTTCTGCTCTTTCCTTTGTCAATCTAACTTGGTCTCTCCAACATTTATTTCTAACCTATATATATAGTCTCCAACTATTATTTTCTTATTTGTTGAATTTTGAAGATATGACTATGGTTATCTAGCTTTTCTCACTATTAATATTTCATTAAAATTTTTAGTTTTCTATCTTTTCTCACTATTATTTTTTCATTAAGATTTTTAGTTTATTACTGGGTTGTCAATGCAATTGTGATGAAGCTATTTGTGCATAATTTGGGGAGCTGACCTCTTGTGTCTCACCCTGGGGATATGTCTCCCTTGTCTCTCTCCAGGCTTTGTTCTCTTTTCTGTCTCATCTGCTTTATTCTGCTACCAGCATCTAATACATGACTCATATGCTGTGGCAGAGATAGTCAGTGAAGAGCAGGTCACCTGAAGTATCTGGTGAGGATGTGGAATTGAATTGGATTTTACATCACAGACAGAGCTTTACAAACAGGCAATTGTCATGTCTGAAAAACACAATGAAAGCAGAGAAACATTCCTGTTGTGAAAATAGTACTGGCTTAATCCATGGAATACGAAAAATAAAAACAATATATAAAATTGACAAAGAGGGTTGCTATATCCATTTCCCCACTGTTTAAAGAGAAAAAATGTAGCATTGCTAATTTAAACCAGCCTTTTCCCGTTTTTGAAGTAGTCCTGGGCTCAGGCACTTTGTGATATATAATTGAAGTGAAAAGTATTGGCAGAATCAAAACCAGACACAATTTTGAGGGAAAGAAGGAAGGAAGGAAGGAAGGAAGGAAGGAAGGAAGGAAGGAAGGAAGGAAGAAACAAAAGGAAAGGAAAAGAAAAGAAAAGAAAGGTTCTCTGGTACAGTAATGGAAGATGTGATTAGGCATGTCTTTTGATTCTGACATTTGTCTTCTGTGACATGGGTAGGCATGTTTATATAGCTCGCATGGAAAAGGCCCTTTGTGAATACAACTAAGCAAATGATTTCAATATGATGGATTCTCTTGGATTGCCCAAACTGGTCCAATGTAATCAATTACCAGAACCCCTTAAAAATATCTGATGGACAAGAAAAGCCCCAGAGACAGAAAGCATGAGGATTTAGTGTGCTTACACTTTCTTATTCTATAAGCAAGATTCCACCTTCACAGGCTTTAAGGGTAGAGAGGTTCACAAACCTAGGATTGCAAATGGCCTGGAAAGCTGAGGAAAAAAATGATGAATAACCAGCAAAGAAACAAACAAACAAAAAACAGCAGAGGAAATAGTAAAATTAGGTCTTAAAACAGAAAGGAACTGAATTCTGATCATCACTTAAATAGGTTTAGAAGTTACTCCTTCCCCTCAAGGCTTTTCCAAAGGAGTCTAGCTGATTGACATATTTCTTGGCTTCAACCAAATCAAAAGACTTACCGGAGCTTCCCTTGGACATCTCATCCCAGAATTGTGAGATAAAGAATGCACATTAAAAATTGTGGTTTTGAGTAATGTGTTTTTGCAGAAATAGAAACCTCAAACAGAAGAAGAGGAAGGGAATTTAAAAAGAAATGAGAGATATCAACAAAATAAAATTTGAGAGAGATTACATAGATTTTTGAAGATTACATCGAGAGATGACTTGGATTTTGAAAAGAAATTAGTGAAAAATCTAGACGTTTGTGTTGGGGACCAGGACAAGCCTTTCAAGCCTAAGAAAAGGGTAGGATATTTTGTCAGGGTAGTATGACCTTGACAACTGGGTTAAATTTAGAGTATGTCTCCCAGAAATAAAAGAGAAGGGAGAAAGACTACAAGGAAATTTGTGAAAGTATCTCCAATAGGACAGTCTGGAGATTTGAACCTATATAGCAGGATTGAGAATTACGGGCAAAGCCCATTTAATATTTGAAGTTCTAGGAACATGGGTCTGTTTTTATTGATGGAAACGATCTCTGAGAAGGCAGAAACCTTGATTTAACTATATCTGTTAGGAAGTAAAGATTTGGGGTTATTAATACATTTGTTGTATGTGCATTCAAATCGGTGAACTAAGATATATATACTTAGCTAGAAGAAGGAGCAAAAGAAATGTATGAAGAGTTATTTCCTGTTATTTCCACTACAAACATAGGGGGCCAAGTGCTTGTGGGGTGTAGGTCATGAATAAGCTCTTTCCCCATGTTATTTTTACACCGAATGGCTCTTACTGGGTATTTTACACTAAGGCTGTTATACTGCTTTAATATGTACATTTTTAACACAGCATGGCCTTTAATTTCAATCTAATCTCATCTAGTACTCAAAATATCATGAGACAAGAAATGGTGAGCTCTACTAACACTGGGCTGGGGTAGAGATATCAGGCTTTCTTTACAATCCTTAGAATGTATTCCAAACTCTTCTGCCATATGAATCCTTTCCAAGGACCTTTCAAGGATACTTGTACCAATAGTAATTTTGACCTTATGTTCTGAATTTAAACCTTACATAAAATTCAAGTCTAGTATGTAGTTTCTATTCTAGTCAGAATACCAATTATATATGAGTTACCACTTTTATGTTCCATAAGTGCTTGAAAAGGTTTTGGATTATAATGCTCTTCAGAGGCCCTGTTTGACTAAACCTGTTAATTGTATTGTTCAATCTTTTATATTCTCATTGATTTCTTTTTTGTCTGTTTGATCATCAATGAGAGGTATGCTAAAAATCAATTATTTCACTTTCCCCTTCAATTAACTTGATATGTTTTAAAGCAACATTTGAGGTGCATAGAAGACCAGTATTGGAATATTATCCTGATAAATTGAATCTTTATCAAAACAGAGTGGACCTCTTTATCTCTATATCTAATGTCATTTTGCCTAAAATACATTTTTGATCTGATAATTATATAGAATCATTGGACTTATAGATTTTATTTACCTAGCATGCATTTTTTATCATTTGATTTTTTTTCAAATATTTTCTAGGGCTTCTTTTTGTTCTTTTTAAAAATGCAATGCTACTGATTCAGTCCAAGGTTTTGCACATATAAGAGGCAAGGAATACAACTGAAGAACAGTCTCAGCCATTGAAATGTCCTTTTTCTTACAATTGCTTGTAACTCATTTTTTTCTTTATTGACAAAGTGAAGTACAGAGAGGTTACAGTTTCATATCTAAGGCAGTGAGTACATTTCTTATCCAACTTGTTGCCTCCTCCCTCATTGTTCCCCAGCCTCCTCCTTCCCCTCTCCCCTCCATGAGTTGTACAGTTGTTTACACCAAATGGTTTTGTAAGTATTGCTTTTGGAATGGTTTGTCTTTTTTCCTTTGTCTCTTGATTTTGGTATTCCCTTTCTCTTTCCTAGTTCTAATACACATATATACAGTATCCAGGGTACTAAGATCAGATACAGTGATAGCAGGGTTAAAACCACGGGAAGGGAATATGAGAGGGGGAAAAAAAAAAAGGTACTATTTCACATTGTGACTCATTTAAGGAACATGCAAGTTTGCGTGAATCTTTTCCTTTTCCCTTCATCTGGCATTCTTAAATCTTTTTAAATTTTGTATTTTTTTAATGGTACCAAGGTTTGAACTTTAGAACTTAGTGCTTATTTACATGAGTTCAAATCCCACCTTTGACACTTAGTAGTTTTTTGGGGTGGCCCTGGGATTTGTACTTAAGGAGGCCTTGGACTTGCTATGCAAGCACTCATCTACTTGAGGCCTACCTCGAGCTCTTTTTGCTTTAACTGTGGTTTTTTTGTTTTTCCTGTTTGTCGGTTTTTTAGGGACTCATAATTCAGACATGGGAGAAAACAGGCACTGATGACTCACACCTGTAATCCAAGCTACTCGGGAAGCTGAGATATGAGACCGCAGCTCAGAGCCAGCCAGACAGAAAAGTTCTGAGGTCTTTTCTCCAATTAACCACTCAAAAAACTGGAAGTGGAGCTGTGGCTCAGTGGTCGAGCACTACCCTTGAGCAAAATAGCTCAGGGACAACACCCAGGCCTTCAGTTCAAGGCCCATGACTGACAAAAAGAAAAAAAGCCAGAATATAAGATATGTCTCGGTAGAGGTCCAGCCATGTGAATGCAAAGCTCCAAATTCAAGCCTCAGCACACACACCACACACACACACACACACACACACACACACACACACACACACACACACACAGAGAGTACGATTTTTCAATTTAGCTTTCCCAGTAGCTCTCAAGATTCCTTTCCTGTACCTCATCTATTTGTTCACCTAAATCTCAGCTCTAAGGATTTGCAGATGCTCCAAGAAGGGCCAGCTTCCTAACTTGCTTACTGCTCTGCATCTGGTCTGGCTTACAAGAAAAATTTTAAGATACAACTGATAATTTTGTATGCTTTTAGCTGGAAAAAAAATTTCCCAAGGAATTTTCTTTACATGTGTCCAGAAACAAATGCCAGACACCGTGTGTACGGTGGGCGTTGGGATTACACTGTAGGCCTTCAGCTCTGCTGCTAAGGGACCTGTGCAAACGTATGGCCTCTGTACTTAAGGCGCTACCCTCAGAGTTACCTCCCTTTTCTTCTGGGACAATCATTCGCATTTGCTGCTTAGCAACTCTATAAGACTCTTTTGGGCCTGTAAAAAATTGAGACTTTGATAACAGTTATTTACTTCATCCAGTGTCTGTCCTCTTCAGTTTGGGCTGGCAATATTTTTTGATATTTAATTATATTTTAAATTTATGGGTACCCACAACATTAAATAAAAATATCCTCTACAGAACATTCTTCACTGCCATCTCTCAATTCCAGGTCTCATCTAAGATACTTGGATGTGTTCATAGTCCCACTCATAAACTCTTCAGCACAAAGGTCCTGTCACAATCTTGATCCTCTCTATGGGTATTTTTCCCCCAAAGGTGAGCTTCCTCATTTTAGCCTCCTTTTAAAGTTAAGATAAGTTGAGGAATTCCAAAACCATGATGTCTTGATTCTTTTTTGCTTAACAATTCTTTCCTCAGTTTACCTGCTTTCTCTCATATTATTATGAGCAGAAAGGATGTACCTGGATGTAACTTCAGCCTTTTGTCTGGAAAAATCCTCAGATGGATGTACAAGTTCAATACCCACTTTTCACACAACAAAATATGATTCAGCATAGTTTCCTTTGTCACTCTGTGACAAAGACTGCTTTCCCTCCGATTTTATAAAATACATTCCCCACTCATTCTTCTAGGATCCCAACAGAGGACAATATGAAATTTTAGTGTTCATTTGTCTACCAATATTCTGTTTGGGACATTACATAGATAATATAGTATATATTAATTAATGTATTATGTATTGTATATTAATAGAATATACAATATAATCATATATAATGCTATATTATATTCTGCAAATTGTAAGCAGTTTTCTAGCTGTGCTTCTTACTTCCATATCATACTACTTATCCATTTTAATTTTTTATCAAGAAAAAGTTCAAGACAATTTAAATCTTGCATAATCACATTCTTTATTACAGGCTCTACCTTTTATCCAATTCCAAGCCCTCTTATATGTTTAGATATTTCTTATTCAACCTCTCAGGGTCCACATCTGTGTTAATTTTATAGGCCTTCTGAAACAGATGACCACAACTTAGGTAGTAGAAATTAATTCTCTAATTTTATAACAAAAATGTGTTTGAATTTAAGGTCCAACCTAACTGATGATTTCATTTTGAAATCTTCATCTTTTATCATCCAAACCTTTGATTCCAAATAAGGTCATAATCTGAGGTTCTTGATATCCATGTCTTTGGATGACATCATTAAAGTCACTTCAATTTTCAAATATATATATATTTATATATATATACATATGTTTATATACATATATATATATACTTTTTAAATTTTTGTCATGGGGCTTGAACTCAGTGCCTGTTCACTGAACCTGAGCTCATTCGCTCAAGGCTAGAACTCTACCATTTTATTTTGAGCCACAGTGCCACTTCTGGTTTTCTGTTGGTTAACTGGAGCTCAGGCTGGCCTTGAAATTCCATCCTCAGATCTCAGCTTCCTGAGTAGCAACTTCAAATATTTTTTACAGAATTCATCTAAATTCATAAAAATTGTCTCCATTTGTGTCTTATCTTTCTAACATAATAAGAGAAAGATTAAGGAATAAAATGTGATAACAACCAAAACAAAATAGTGCAGGTCAAAAAACTGAAACAGAATTAAAAAAAAAAACAACAGTGAGGGTCTTTTAGGCTTTTCTTTCTTTCTTATGCTGCAATAACAATTTTAATTACACACCTAAGGGTACATGTAGGGAAATATCCTACAATATGACAAGGCATAGTGAATGCAATGATTAAGGTCTAACAGTATGACTGCTGGGGACATGGAAAACAGCAAACCCCATGTCACCTGCTCACACTGAGATATAACATTCTTGAAAATAGCTTTTTTTTTTAAACAAGCTGCTTCTGCTTCAAGGTACTCAGAAGGATTCACAGCGAGAATGAAAATGATGTTTTTTTTTGCTTGTTGTTTCCTTGAGATAATGAAAAGTTAAATGGAGCTCTCTTTCACTCCTGCTTTGGTAGCTATTCCATGTGAATGCCAAGTGCCCATCACAGTGCCATTCTGTTCTATCAATTTTTAAAACTGTACCTGGCACGTGTCCATGAAACACTTGTGTTGTTAATAGGGACAATCTAATGGGAATTAACTATGTTCTGGCCGATTCACTAAGAGTACAAAAAAATTAAGAGGGCAGAAGAATTTGTTCATAATTTGATTGTTTTCATCCTCATTAGTAGCTGTAACACAGCAAGTGAGCTGCATGACAAGTAAATCATCATGGATATTTCTCAATGGTAATGACTTTCAGCTATAATGAGCTAAAGATACATTGCTACTTTGGGACACAAATATGGACAGAATGCCAAGTCAGAACCACTCCTGGGGAAATGAAGAGTTTATCCTTGATTCCCCATTAATAGGAGATGATCTCTTTTCCTTGTACCATGTTTATTTCATAGACACTCTCACCTTACTTAAGCTAGTCTTACATCTTTCATATATATATGTATGTACGTATATATACAAATATACACATATATGCTTACATACACCTATGTATTCACATATATCCTTCTTATACATATATACATATACATATATCATATATATGCTTCATTTCTTTCTGTTTGAATTAGAGAAAGCCTATATCCATTGTTAAATAACTCACTCTATCAAAGTGTATATACTTGCCTAAGTGATCTTAGAATAGTCAAAACTTGTTCTTCCATCATGGGGAGGGTTGTGAAGAGGGAATGACCAAGGGGTTCCAGGAAAGTTGTAGAGTTGGGGGTAACAGATAGGTTCAATTATTACTTTGATTATGGCAATGATTTTTCAATAAACTGAAAAAATAATTTGCATTAATTTAACACTTGTGAGTAGAAGAAAATTAAATATTAACCTTGCTTACAGAAGTACATGAGGCTTCTGTGATTTTCTGTCACTTTTTTTAACATCTGTGTCTGATATTCAGCTCTGTCTGAATTCTGGTTGTAGGAGACCAAATGTATCTTTAACTCTAAGGAAACTACTTAACTCTCAGTGTCCTATTTATGTTCATTAACAAGTCTGAGTGTATTAATTTCTCTCCTGAACTTGCTTTACAAGAGCCACCAAATTCCACAATCCTGTAATAGATGTTCCTCTATGGGCATGTGCTAGAGGCATCACTCTAGTCATAGGAACTTTGCTTCCTATATCTTATTTGACTGCATCCTGGGCAGTGGGTTTGGAAACTCCACTGCGACAACAAACCATAGACAATTGTCATTGTATGGAGCAATAGCCACAGGATCTTCACTGCTGTGACTCCTCCAGAATCACATCTGTAGCATCAGATTCCTAAGCCACTTTTTGTACTAGTTGTATTAAATCCAGTTTCCCACACGTGGATTCTTACTAGACTGAGGAAAAGGCAACTGAAGTAGGAAAAGCCAGAGGTAAATGTTTTGAAAAGATGTGATCTTAACTAAAAATTAAAAACACTACTTTTAGTCTATTATGGTTGCCCAATTTACTCCACAATGTTAGTTTGACCTTGCGACAGGGTGTGATCAGACCTTGCTTACACGATGTCCCATTTGATAAGATGTAACTTCCGATTCAAGCCACCTCTGACAACGAAGAGCCAACATTCATTGTGGAGGGGATGCAAAGGCCCACTAAGCAGGGATTACAAAATGACCTATGGGCTACATTTAGGCAACATAAAGGCGGTTTCACTTTATAGAGAATTTTCTGTTTTAAAGCAAGCAACTATTCTGAAATGACAGCTCACACACACAAAAGAAGAATATGGATTTCTGATTTTCCCCCTGGAAAACACAATTTGAAGATCTGGCAACTATAAACCTAGCTTCACACCTGAGGACATGGGCTGGAACTTAGTTTTCCCCAATCCCTCAATTGCCTAATCCTTCTGCCTGTGCACCAGTCCCACTTGTGTCAAAGCACACACAGGCAAGCTGAGTGGGCCACTAATAGCATCTGTGTCTTTCTCTTATATAATCTTGCCTCAATAATACCATTTTCATATGCAATGATATTATCAAATTCATTAATATTTTAAAGAACTAGGTTTTGTTTGTAACAATCAGATTTTATTTCATTGTTCTACCTTCATTTTTTATTATTAAGGTATAATTAATAAGTAGAAAGCACACACATTGGCAGTATATATTATGATACTTTGATAGGCATATACATTGTGAAATAGTTAAGCTAAATAGAGCTGTAAGATAGGCATATAAATTGATAGCAGGTTAGATAAAAGAGATTTCACAGAAAGAGTCCTGTGTGACAACGGACAGACTGTGAGAAAAGGCAAAATCAATAGCAATGTTTTACAGGAGCTTCTGTACCTTGTGGCAGATGACCACATCCTATTCCAGGAATTCACTTAGATCTGTCAGTCTGTGTTAACTTGTATTTAAATACAAGAAACAATTGGTAAATTGGGCTTTGTTACAACTTCAAACTTCTGCTCTACAAAAAAAAAATCTGTTCAGCAAATGAGATGAGCCACTGATTTGCAAAAAGTAAATCCTTTGAAAGATGTACTTAATAAAGAAATACTATCGAGAATATACAAAGGCTAATTAAAATCCAATGTGGGAAGATAAATAACTCAATTAAAAATTGATCAAAGACCATAACAGAAACTTCACTAAAGAAGATATATAGACAGCAAATAAGTAAGTGAAAGTATAGCAATATAAGATAGAGAAATGTGAGATATTCGTGCAATTCCATTACCAAGACCAAAATCCCAAACACTGGCCGTACTACATGATGTCACAGATGTGGAACAACAGAAAGCCAGTTCATTGTTGGAAGATAATTTTTATGTTTGTTACTAAATCAATGATACTCTTATCATACAGTTGCAAAATCACAATACTTGGTATTTGTCTAAGTGACATGAAACACAAATACACACACACAAACACACAATTTTTAAAACTGCACAAGAAGGATTATAGCAGAATTTCTCATAATGGCTAAAATGTGGAATCAACAGAGGTATTGTACAGCATTTTGGATAGATAAATGGTTATATAAACAGGTAACAGGATATTATTCATCAGTGAAAACAAGTGATCTACTAAGCCTTTGAAAAGACATGAAAAAACCTAAATGAACATAGCTAAGCTAAAGAATACTACTGATCAGAGTTACGACATTTTGGAAAAAGTAAAGATGTGTGTCTGTGTGTGTGTGTGTCTGTGTGTGTGTCTGTGTTTAAAAACTCAGTGATTGATGTGGATGGTTAAGGAAGGATGAATAGGTAGAAAATAGAATTTTTAGGGCAGTTACGTTTTTCTGTATAATGTAATGGTTGAAACATAGCATTAGAAGCTATCAAACCTATGTGACACCACTGATGAATGCCAATGTCAACTGTGGACTTACAGAGATGACAGACACATCTCAGTCCATCAAGTGCCACAAACACCCACTCTGCTAAGTGACGCAGGAAGTTGCAGAGGCTATGTGTGGGAGATTATGCAAATTCTACCTTTGGTTCAATTTTCCTGAGGATATAAAGCTGCTATAAATATTACAACTATTTACAAAGAAATTGAAAAAGAAAAGGTGAGAGGACAATTAGAAAAACAAGGTAAGAAAGTGAGTTATGGGTGGATAAAGTGTCTGTCCATTTCCCATGGTTATAACAAAATGCCACAGACTGATTTATAGAAAAGAGATTATTTGGCTAAGTGTTGTGGAGCCTGGAGTTTGACAGCATGACCCTAGCACCAGATGAGGGCTTTCATGCTGCACTACAATGATGGTGAGGGTAAAAGAGCTAAACTCATTCTTTGGGCATGGCCCACACCTGAAGTACAGGTATTAACCCTTTACTGAGGGACCAGTACTGTATGATCTAATTATCTCTTGAGAGTCCTGCCTGTTGTTGTAACAATAGCTATTCACTTTGAATATAAATAGAATGGCACTTTTACAATTAAATAGATAGGAATAGCACTTTAAAAATTAAATATGTATTTTTAATGTATAAAGCAAAGGAAAATGAGTCAAGCCACCATTTAAATCCAAGATTGGCGTTGTGTTTTTATAGTAGAATAAACATTAAATCATCTTATTTGCTACATGGATGTTTTTTCCTTAAAAAGCAAGAGTGCTAAGTTTAAAGATTGGAAAAAATATGGAAGGCAGAAGGGCCAGTGTCATAAAAGATAGCAATAGTACCAAAAAAAATTTTGGTTCAGCAAAGTTTAAACATTTTTATACTTTTTATTTAGTCAATCATGATTTAAAAATCAGAACTATTACAGTGGAAATGTCATATACACTGTAATCCAAAGTATCAAGTTTGAAATCAATGAATAATCAAATCCTGCAAAGATCTTCACTTAGTTTCTCAATAGCCATTCAAGAAACATTTGTCCAGTAGACACTACACTACAGTTTCAACTATGTTTGAAATGTTGGTAATTGTTGATAAACTGATGGTATACACATGGTTTCACCTATACATTCTTATATTATTAGGGGAAAAATCACTTTTGTCCACTCCATTTTTCTCTTTTCTACTCCTTGTTTTTTGTGCTAACAATCTCTACTTGTTCCACCATCTGTATTCTGTCTGTTTCACATTCAAAACACACACACTCACACACACACACACACACACACACACACACCTCATCACTACATGAACAACAGACATATAATATATACATTGACTGCTACACAAATAGACTAGACAGTGTATGATTCTAAAATAACCTCTAAGATGACTGCTACTCACATGCTTTATTTCTGTTCATTTTTTTTTAGGTGAGTGCACTCTTTCCAATGTGTATATTTAAGGAGGGCAAACAGAAGAATCTACTTTCTGAAACTTCAGATTCAAAAACCCAAAACAGCACGTGATGGCATATTCAGTCATTTCCTTAAATAATTTATTTAGAATTTATTTGATACATATTGGTAATTCTACTACTATCTTTTTTTTTCCATTTGAGCAATGAAATAAGACTGATCTACTTTTTCTCTCAAAAATTCCCAGAATCTACATAAAAATAGAAATACACTTGTATAGAACCGAAGTGAGTATTCACTGACACTGTGTTTCTGACTGATTACCACTGGCAATTATGTAGTGTATATGCAAACAAATGCATTTGATACCGCTTTTATTTGTAAAGTATTTTCAAATGGTAGTAGTTTAATACAACTAACATAGTGATATATTGTGCGATTCATAATAGATTTAGAAGAAAAATATATGACAATAAATAGAAAGAAAACAAGAGAGAGAGAAATACAAGTATATTGTCAAAAGATTTGTATGTTATGTGTAAAATTGTAGGTTATTATTTGAAAGGGTGGCTTTGATAAAAGAAATGCATAAACTATAAACCCTAAATTGATAACTAAAATTAAATGTATAGAAAAGTAAGTGTATACATGACACAACTGAAATTATAAAATACCTGAAACAAAAGTAGGCAAAATAAAGAAGAAAAGAAGAATAAAAAATAGATGAGACAGATAGGAAATGACAGAAATGTAGTATGAAATACAGATTCAAACCTGTCAATAGCCACACTGATTTATCAACATTTCTCATCAAATGAGCTCTTTCATATCTCATTCCTTCCCTCAAACATGCAACCTAGCTTTGATTATTTCTCATGAACAAAAGACATCTGCAGGGAGAGGTGTGGAAACATCAAAACATGAAAGGAAGAAGACATGTCTCAAAGAAAACCAGAAGAAATTAGCTGTCTGGAAGCCAAAGTACCAAAGCGTTCTAAAAGGGAAAGTGATTAACCTCCATCAAATGTGACTGATAGATCAATAAAATGATGGGTGAAAATTGACTGTTGAGTTTAGCATCATAGGTATCATTGGTGACTTTGATGAGAGCTTTTCCAGTAGAGCAGTTGGGATGAAAGCATAACTTATGTGCAGCAGAGAATTAAAAGCAGAGAACTAGCAGGTGTGAGTATTAAAGAGTCAATGAATTTTGCTTTTAAAATGAAACACAGTTCTGGTGTTCGGGCCTGAATAGGAATGTGGCCTAGAGTAGGGTGAATGAAACAAACTTCTTGGGGAAGACATAAGATTTTACACAGAATATAGGACATTCAGTGAGGTTTCCAGTTAACTGTAGGTTATCCACTCTGAGGAAAGGAGACTTGAAATTGTTAGGGCTGGAGTGGTATATTCTCGAGGAAAAGGAAAGAGAAAAAATTTGGCACATCATGAATATTAGTCTCATATATCTTTTAAACCCCTAATAGGAATGAGCAAACAAATGAGAGCATATTTTAGGTGTGAGATTATCTGATAAAATTCATCTTGTTAAGAATTTCTTATTCTTATGTGAATGGCATGATGAAAATTATCTCAAATTAATATCTACCCCTACATCAAAGTTTCATCTAATAACCATCCATGTACTTTTAAGCCCATCACATAGCATGCTTCTTTTTCAGAGTAAATACAAAGAAAGGATAAAAGCAAAGTAACTGTGTATTTTACAGTTGATTTACTATTGGGAGTTTAGGTATTGTCCCACCAGAATCCTTCATGGAATGATACAGAAAGCACTGTACACGTGTTCAGCTAAGGGAACATTTGTATATGAACACAATAGTATGCATAAATTAGAGATTGCCTTATGGGAAATTAACAAGTTTCAGTATTAGGCAAGCCACCTCATGCATCAATATTGTCCTGTCTGAAAAGCTCTGGGAAAGAGAAATAGAGATATAAGGTTGTACAGAAACATAGCTGTATAAAACTGTCTGTCTCATTCATGGCTGGAATGAAAGGGAGGCCAAGATTATGCACCCACTGGTATAAGTGACTCTTCCTGTTTCTCTGTGCTATACCTTTACGTATAGAGAATAATCATCACAGTAAGTTTACTTTCTTACCTAACAGACAATGTGACTTAAATAGATGAACAAAATAGAGTTTCTATCATTGTGTGGCCTATACTCTATTGTAGTAAGTGCACAGAATCTTCTACTATAAAAAGGAAATTACAGCTGAGCACTGGTGGCTAACTCCTGAAATCCTAGCTACTCAGGAAGCTGAGCTCTGAGGATCACAGTTCAAAGCTAGTCTTGGGAGGAAAGTCCATGAGATGCTTATTTCCAATTAAACATGAGAAACCTGGAAGTGATGTTTTGGCTCAAAGTGTTAGAGCACTAGCCTTGAGCAAAAGAACCCAGTGACAGCCACCAGGCCCCAAGTCCAAGTCACATGACCAACAAAGAGAGGAAGGAAAGAAGGAAGGAAGGAAGGAAGGAAGGAAGGAAGGAAGGAAGGAAGGAAGGAAGGAAGGAAGGAAGGAAGGAAAGAAGTTAAGATCCACTGGATCTGGTGCTATAATAAGTATTAAATTTTGGATGCTGGGAGAGTGCACAAAGAGAAAAAAAACAGTCTAGATCTTGAGTCATGAAAGCCTATGTAGCTACATTAACTCCATGTTAGTATGTCGTTTATTGTTTAAAATACAGTTTTGTTCATAGGTTCTATAAATCATTGAAAAAGATAAAATTGCATGATTTTAAACTATTTTTGAATTGCATAAAGCTCTGGTAGAATCACCTTTTCTGGGATCATCTCTCCTTTAATGTATAGAAAATTATGGACTTTATAATTTTGAGTATGAAATTCTTTTTAAGTACTCCCATTCTCTGATTATGTATATAATATGTGAATAAATGTCATAATTAGTAGTCAATAAACAAGATTTTAAATCTGGGAAGTCATTATATAGCAGTGACTAAAACATTTTGTGCTTGCTACCTGTATTTCCTTTATAGAAAAATATATTTAGGTCACTTTGGTCCTCACTGTGACTATAAATAGGCAAGTTAAAATCACAAATGCATATATTTGTTTTGAAATGAAAAATATTAAATAGGGAAATGATTAAGGATAAGTATCATCTCAAAATCCATGACATTTGAATAAATAGCTTTCAAATTAAAAACTCTACTGTAATTTATCATTTCAAAATAGCTCTATTTTAAAAATTCTCTTTGGTTATATTCAGAAAGAAAATAATTTTTCAAAATCATTGTGGAGGGACTATTTTGACAATGGAACTGTTTGCCTTTGCTTACTTGTTAGAACTAAACTAAAACATTTATAGGGAGTCTGCAGAATAAATAAAGGTTTCATGGTTGATAACATGAAGCCCTTGAGAATTTCTAGAAATGAACAAATGGTGTATTT
The DNA here is from genome assembly GCF_023159225.1 of Perognathus longimembris pacificus. Taxonomy (NCBI): domain Eukaryota; kingdom Metazoa; phylum Chordata; class Mammalia; order Rodentia; family Heteromyidae; genus Perognathus; species Perognathus longimembris. The sequence continues at coordinate 21,571,991 of NC_063164.1, forward strand.
GCCAGCCTTCCACCTAGACTTCTATGTGGATAATTCCACCTTTGCTTTGTAGCTATCTGTGGTTATAAGTTCTCATAGCATGACTTTTTATGTGTCTGGCAAATAGGAAAATTTAAGGAAGAGAGTATATAGGCAGAGCCCTGAGTACAGTCTGTTGAATGCTCACCTTAAAACAGAGATATTTGAGCACCCATTATAGATACACTGGGGCTTTATTATCCCACCTTTGCCACCTCTGTACTTGAAAACAGATCTTCACGAAGAGATGGCATTTTGAAATCTGCTTCTCTTAGAGGTGGGAACAAGTACTTGGGTGCTAGACACTAACTCTCCTAAAATCAGTGCAAAAATACCTCCCAAGTATTGGCAAGTATTGGCAGGTCTCTTGGATGTGTCCCTTGGCTCTATGAATTCTTCGACCTACAAAATTCATCCTTTAAATACATCCTTTTCAGAGCTTCCTCTCCCATCTCAATTTTCTTTCCTATTTTACTCAGAGAAACCTGGAAAGTCTTTCCATGTCTTACGTGGCTTGAAGCTGCCTCTCTTACCTCATTTCCTGTAATTTCCTCTTCATAGTCAATCATACTTAAGACAGTCAAACACAACACAATGTGTGTAGTAATGTCATTACTAGTAACTCTACCTGCAAAGCACAAGATGGCTTCATAGCTTCTTACGGTATTCAGGTCTATGTTCAGACATTCATACTAAGAAGAACATCTTTGCCCATGGATATTAAATGCCATCTTCACCACACTTGCTAGGCACTTATTTCTATTATCACTCAATATAATAAACACCTAGTGTCTTTGTTTTGTCTCATTGAGTTGTGAGTGAATTAATAGCACTAATTTTGTCTGTTTGGTAAAAAATACATGCATAACTCTGTTGTCTGTATCAGTGACTGCTACATATTTGTTACCCAATAAATAGTTGGTAAAACAGATAAAAGAAATGAAGAATGGGAGAGAAAGAATGTGGGAAGAAGGACGGGAAAGAAGGTTGGAGGAAGGAAGAAAAGGTAGTCTAATCTCAAAAAAACTACTCAGTTTTCTTAGCACTACCTATAAGTTTGTTGCCTCATTGCTCATAGCAAATGCTAGTAACTAATGAAAATATCTCTACTGTCAAATGTCCACCAAATTCAACATGAATTTCATGTGCTAATGTCCCCCAAACATTCAAGAGATATTACTCCTATCTATAAATTTAGAAATAGCCATATTACGACTTCGACCTACTCGTATCCTCTCCCTTGGCCTTTGGATATGTGATGACAAGAGTAACACAGCAAAACTTTCACTTTATAGAACTTTCTAGACACATGGACTTTTGCCCAACTGGAACAATGCTGTTGATTAGGAATCCATTCATCATCAGACTATATGGGGTGCTGACAGGAAAATGCCCTTGATTGCAAAATTGTCCACATTTTCTTTGAGAATCCATCAGTATAGATGTATCCATGTTTCCACTTCAGCAAACATTCTGTTGGGAAGACAGAAATGGAATTCCTCATTTCGGACCCTGTATTTTATGCTCTGGAAGATACACTTTTTTTTAGTACCGTAAACAGCTTGTGTCCTAAATAAATATGAAGAGCGATTGTGACAATGATATTTGCTATGTATGCAGGACTTGACCAAATATTTAAACGACCTTTCAGCTATCTCTGGAGAATGAACTAAGTATCATAGAAAAAAATAAATTTAACTTTTCTCCTCAATTTTGTTATCAGTGATTTCTGGTACAGGACAGAAAGGGATACCTTGGGTGTTAAATTTAAACTCTTGTTCACCAAATAATTAATTCCCAGTAGAATAGTGTTCATATTGGAATCTGAAGACCCAGATTTACATTTCAGTTCCACTGTTTTCTATAGTACCAGGTTACTATCTGTGGAGGCCTGAGCAATAAATCCAATAATGTCCAGTTTAAAGAATGATTAACAACTGTACAACTCCTGGGAGGGAGGGGAGGCAAATGGGAGGGGAGAAGGTGGGAGAAAAATGAGGAAAAAAGTAACAAGTTTGATAAGAAATGTATTCACTGACTTACGTACAAAACTGCAACCCCTCTGTACATTACTTTGAAAATAAATAAATAAATAAAATAGCAAAAAAAAGAATGGTAAAAAGTGTCAAATTAGGTAGATGATATATATGTGTCTGACAGAGCAATCTACTTAAACTTTACCAGACATTTTTTCTTCATCCATTAACATATTTTAAATTATTGCACAGAAACCAAAGGGTCAAAAAACAGACTTTTTAAAATGGAACACCTTACTTTCCCATTATATTCTCAGGTCAGCATGGTGATGTGCTTTCTTGACTTATGTTTTATGCGCTTGAGATTCATGGAGAACCTTGGTCTATTAATATGATCCATGATGAGGACAAATGCATTGTGAAATTATCTGCTCATCATACACAGTTACTCTATGGCAGAAGTCTTCCTGAAGCATATTTTTATACATTTGCAAGTGTCCGTAATGCAATTTATTATTTTTATTGCAAAAAAAAGTGACAGCTAGAAAATAATGTGTTCTTTTACTTTTCCCCTCTCTCTTTTTCTTTCTCAAATAGTCATTATGACAGACTGAATGTATATAGTTCTGATAGCTTATGGTTGATTTCTGAGGTGACTTTGGTTTCTGTCCCATGATGCTTTGGGGTGTGTAATGGGGGCAATTTAAGAATATTTACACTGTTTAAGTGCTACTGAACTCTAGGAATTCTCTTGGCTGCTGTTATTTCAGAAGTTTTCCTCTTAGAAGTCCAATAGTTAGCTCATTGTACTGTAAGAATACCTTTTTCATCTCAAACAACTAACTTCCAATAACAGTTATCAGTAGTGAAATAAACATCCATTACTTCTACTTAGCATTTCCTAATCCATTTTTTTCTCTTACAAAATAGTTGGATTTGGCATTATAAAGAAATACTTTGTAAGCTTTACTCTAAATCATATTATCAATAACTGCTAATAAAGGGCTGATACATGAAAGCTTCAGGTGTCCACTTACATTCCACTTACATTAATGTCAGTCCAACTACTACTTTATATCTATCCATTTATTTCACCTGATCAAGGAATCTATTAGTTACAACACATCTACCCAGGAAATTCACAATGATAGTTTACTGACTGATAGAAATGGATGCTCATAATTATATAAAACACAGAAATGAAGTACTGAACATATATTGAAACAATTCAATTGTATGTTTTATACATCTACACATGCTATTCAATCAGTAAATTGCAATCCAAACAATCAATAAATTGCAAGTATTGAGAGACAAAGGGTAAAAGGTGAACCAATACAACAGCAATATTTACAAGACAATATGCTGTAAACCAACTGTACAACTCGGGGGCTGGGGTGGAATTAGGTGGGAGAGAAATTAGGAAGGAGATAACAAGTTTGATAAGAAATGTACTCACTGCCTTACGTATGGAACTATAACCCCTCTGTACATAACTCTGACAATAAATAAATACACATAAATAAATAAATAAATTGCAAGTAAAATTATTTTACTGCAGACTCTTGCCTCATGTTTATAGAAGGATATGGGCAGAATGATGAGTGAAACTACAGAGTTTTTAACACCCATATCCAGTTATCAGACTGCTACCAGCACTTCTATTCACATGTGTACAATTCTTTACCCAATACATTCTCTGGTAATTCTAATGATTTTGTTGAGACTGCCTTACAGGTAAGTTCTGACAAACACCTATTTTCACTGCTCAAAGAAAGCTTGACTTCTATAAAGACAGATTGTGCAGCATACACAACAGGGGAGCTTGAAAATGTAGTACTTGCAAATACCTATTAGTTACATATGCCACATCGGAACAAGAGCAAACTCTCCTGAGTCATCCCGAGCATGAGATGAAGGAAGTTGATTAGTACCTGGGTACTGGCTTTCCCCATGGATAATTAGGAATCAAGAATTTTCTTTTTTCTCATTTTCCCCTAAAATCAGAACAAATCATCATTCCTTTATTTGATATAACCTAATAGTTAACATGAAAAATCTCTAAAAGGATATTTGAATGGGTGCTATGCACTCCATCTCCTCTAAGACTATTTAATCTTCACCTTAAAGAATATCTAATAATAGAACAGAAAGTGAGTAGAATATGTTTATTTTTTTGCCAGCAATGTTTCAGTTTTAGGTGAAATGATTGACTAAACTATTCTCTTTTATTTGACTTCTACTTCAGGTCAATAAGGAGAATACATCTAACCATTGCTATCAGTAAGAATGACAGTCTATTCAGTACTGTGCTCAAGAGCCTAGGTAGTACAAGCAAAGCTAAATAAATAAAACAGTAGATGGGTATTCCGTTTACAAGAACATCCAAATTATAAAGTACCTAGAAATGTCTCTACAAATCATGTGAAAAATCTTTACTGAAATGAATTATACATTTCATTGAATTTAGAGAAATATAAATAAATGAAGAAACATTGTAATGCTATAGAGAAACTCAGGTCATTCATCTTCTGATATATCTGTTGACTGATTGCTATTCCAATCAAAACTCCAGTAGAGGAGATTTTCTAGGATTTGTCAAGCTGTTCTTAAATATTACATTGAACATCAAAGGGCTAAGCATGAAGAAAGTTCTTTGAACAAGAGAAGCATTTTGAAGGGATGGCTAAAAATATTATTATAAAACACTAATAATTAAGATGCTATCCAATTTGTACAGAACTAAACAACTGGAGGCTCATCATATATTTCAAATTTGATTTATGAAATGTTATCATTGAAGGAGGAAATGATGAATAAAAATGGTATTAGGACAATTGCTTTTCCATCTAGCCAAACAATGGTAAATCTGTATCTCCATACAAGGAAATTAACTAAAGGCTTAATCATGAAAACATGTTTTTAAACATTAGGTAAATGTTTAAAGGAACATAGGAGAAATTGGTTTTTAACTATATTGAAAATGCACAAAGATGCAAAAAAAAGAAATCCACAAGGACAAAGATGTATTTTCTTTATGAAAAGATTCCATGAGAAAGCTGGGCATCAGTAGCTCACACTTGTAATCCTAGCAATTCAGGACGCTGAGTTTAGAAGGACAAGGGTTCTAAAAATCCTGGGCAAAAAATTCAAGAATCCACCTCGAAAATAACTAGTAAAAATGGGCAGGAGGTGTGGCTCAAGTGGTAGAATGCCAGCTGAGTAACAAACTGAGACATATCCTGAGACCAATGTAAAAAAGCATATACAAACAGGAGAGTACAAAGACAAGTCACATGCTCAGAAAGAATGTCTATAACATGAACAACTGAAAAAGATTATCAACTTCCAAATTAACAATAAAAAGAGACTAGCACACTAGAAAATGCAAAGAAATGCCAAGAAATACAGTTCATAGCACAAAGCAGTAACAAGCAAAAGAAGGGCTCAAATGTGTACACAAAAAAGTAGTATAAACCGAGTGTAACCACAATGAGACATTGCTTTACAAGCAAACATACAACAGGTAGATATGGAAATATTTGACAAATCTAAAGATACAACAAGTGTGGAAGAGACACAAAACTCATAACGGCCAAAAAGGTATAAATTGGCATCATTATTTAGGATATTTGGCATTGTGAGGTAAAACTCAGGTTGCTCATATGTTCATATCCTAGAATTTGTGTTTACTCTCCAAGGTGAATTCCACAGAGATGCTCCTGTTAATGGCGTTATTTTCTTTATTTATTTCCATCTGTTATAAATTAATAAGAGAATGAACTGTTGGACAGACGCAGAAATGTTTCAGAAACTGAGGCCTGTACAATTAAAATAAGAGAACTATTGTTTAAGGTTCCACATGAATGACTGTTAGAAACATGACAATGGATGAAGAAATCAAGTGGAGCACACAGAATGTAATACTTGTTGGCTATAAAACTGAAAGGATATGAAAGCAAAAAGCCAAATTCTTAGAGGCATATAAAATTATATTAAGCCTACAGTAATAGTAAAGATAAAGACCTGGGGTCTAGAACGCTTAAGAGAATGAAAATTAGGAAATGAAGAAAGGGTTTGCAAGAAAACACATACCATTCTACTCTGCTTACTAGGCAATAGAATATTTACAGTATGTTTAATCTCTGCACTAGATTACAGATATATTTATACATATTGAATATTCCATTATAATAAAAGTTACAAAGTTCTATTACCCTAAGGTACCACCTCAAAATGTTTAGACACCTTATGTGGCATCAAACTTTTTCTTTAGCACACTTATGCAGCTTTCCACATACTTGCCTTTCTATTTCACATTATAATGATGTTTTGGAAAGCTATTTTTTTTGGATGAGTGATTTACTTCATGAATTACATGAATTAAGCTTACTGCATGCCTTAAACTATAAACTTTCTGTTTCTTTCAAAAGAGTGCATTAATAACAGTATTTAGCTATGCTAACATTTTTCATTCAATTTATATATTTTTTTACCCATTGTCATAGATTTCCACTGACCTAAATAAATCTCCTAAAGGAAAGTTTCATTTTTTGCAAGTTAAAGTATCAATTTGTACAGTGTGGTATCCTTCAGTAAAGCTTATATAGAACCAACAGAAATATATACTATTTATAAGAGATGTCCAGAAGACAAAAGCAAATGACAAAAACAAGTGAACAAAAAATTATCCATAGAAAGATTGATAGTGTGTTTATACTCAAATTTCAAATCACAATATTAAAACTGTAATCAGTAATCATTTAGTCTGTGCAAGGCTGGAATCAGTCAATAACACACAGCTCAAAACCATCGTTCTCTTGGGAAGGAAGATTCAAAAAAGAGAAATTACTAAATGAAGAGATAGAGAAAGGCTATGTTTGGAATAATCCTAAAGTTCTAAAAATTAAAGGATAGCAAGTCAAGTCTGTTTTGATTTATTGATCTGGCCATAAAGTAAATAATACTCAAATCTCTTCTGGGTCCATGTGGTTACAGATTCTAAAGCTGCATTTTACTGCTTTGCCAAGCAACCTCCAAACTGCTGCAGGCAAAACAGGTCATTCTTATGAAGGAAAGATCATTGTGATCTCAATTTTTAAATGTGTATGTGTATACATGCATGCGTGCATGCAAGTATAAATCTTATTGTTTTATCCAGAACCTTGAGTTTGCTAGGTTGTCACTCTACCACCTGATTCGTGCCTCCAGCACGAATCATGAATGGAGATAAGTCTTATGGACTTTTCTGCCTGTGATGGCTTTGAACCATAATCCTCAGATCTCACCCTCCTTAATAGATAGAACTTGCATATGTGAGCCACTGGTACCTGGCTTCTTGGACCTTTACACCAGAACTTGCCTGGAACTAAGATTCTCCTCATGTCACCCTCTCATATAGCCTGGGATGGCAGATACTGACCACTATACCCAGCTATACCCAGCTATGGTTTGAGAAGAGGTGTTGTGAAAGTTTCTTCCCTAATCTGGCTTCAAACTTTGACTTTCTTTCTCACTCCTAAGTAACTGCCAGTAGCTGTGAGCTACTGGCTCACTGTGAATATATATATATATATATATATATATATATATATATATATATATATTTATTTTTTTTTTTTTTTTTTTTTTTTTTTTGGCCAGTCCTGGGGCTTGGACTCAGGGCCTGAGCACTGTTCCTGGCTTCTTCTTGCTCAAGGCTAGCATTCTGCCACTTGAGCCACAGCGCCACTTCTGGCCATTTTCTGTATATGTGGTGCTGGGGAATCGAACCCAGGGCCTCACGTATACAAGGCAAGCACTCTTGCCACTAGGCCATATCCCCAGCCCTCACTGTGAATATTTTAAACTATATTTTCTTAGTAAAATAATACATCCATGATCTAAATAACTGGATTGGTGTTTAAAAATTTAGAGTTGATAAAACTCATCAAAATGGTGCGACAAAGGATAAAAAGAGAGCCAATACAACAACAATACTTACAATATGTTGTAAACCAACTCTATAACGCGGGGGAGGGAGATTGGGAAGGAGGGAAGGTGAGAGAAAAATGAGGAAGGAAGTAAAAAATTGGACAAGAAATGTACTCGCTCCCTTTCAAATGTAACTGTAACCCTCTGTACATCACTTTGACAAAATAAATTTTGAAAACCTCAATCTGGTGGCAGATTTAACTTTCATAGAATTTTAAAGGTCAACATCTCCACACAAACGTTTTTTAGATCACATTAGAATTCCATCATAATAATTTTAGGTGTCTTTAACACCCAACGTACTTCCCGGGGTTAATGCCTACTTAAGAGGAGGATTCTGGATGTGAGGGCGATTTGGGTGCGACATCTGTCACCCTATTGATCGCCAGGGTTGATTCGTCTGATCTGGCTGGCTAGGCGGGTGTACCCTTCCCCCCTCAAGGCTCCATGTGCGTCCCTCCCCAAACTGTGCTCTCGGTTGAAGAGGAAGACCATCCCCGATAGAGGAGGACCGGTCTTGGGTCAAGGGTATACGAGTAGCTGCGCTCCCCTGCTAGAAGCTCCAAACAAGCTCTCAAGAAGAGGATTCTGTGTATACGCACTTCTAGTTCTGAATACTTAAGAAGTATATACTGATGCATAGAGATGCTTTTCTTATTAGAGTGACTAACAAGCCACCTTGCCTGAGAGTAAGATGACTAGATGACATGTCCCGCACCTATTTAGATCTAGCTGTTGTACATATCTGAAGATTTCATTATGAAATAAAATATAAAGTATGGTATAGAATGTCAGAAACAACATTAGGGAAGTCCAACATATGACACTCGTAGCTCATATACTAGGAGTGTGACTCGTGACAAGCTATCACCCGAGACTAAAATTCCTCTTCAGCATCATGTTTCTCAGGAAGTAAATAAAATCATGCCTGAAAACATTCTTCCTAAATTACCAGGTTCTCCCAGAAGTCATTGAGAGGCAACATAGTCCTTGAGTAACAGCATACACACCATCAAGACTTCGCATTGGGCTGGGGATATGGCCTAGTGGCAAGAGTGCTTGCCTCGGATACATGAAGCCCTGGGTTCAATTCCCGAGCACCACATATACAGAAAATGGCCAGAAGTGGCGCTGCTCAAGTGGCAGAGTGCTAGCCTTGAGCAAAAAAAAAAGAAGCCAGGGACAATGCTCAGTCCCTGAGTCCAAGTCCCAGGACTGGCACAAAAAAAAAAAAAAGACTTCGCATTATAAAGTCTACTTCTCACAAATACAGATTGTGGTGGATTTAAGGGACTTCCCAGAATGATCTCTCAATGCAATGAAGTCCGAATCCATACTATTTTATTTTGTGCTTCTACTATCCCAGCACAAAAGCCCCTTTTGTGCCTGCCTAAGACAGTAGAGAACGCTTGAAGTTTGCATTGTGTAACAGGTGCACTCCACAAAAACTCACTGCTAAAGAACTAAAGACATGGGCCTAACAACTTAAGAAGACAAGGATATCAAGACAGAATTTTATCAAGTACTGTTGACTTTGACTTGGGCATAAAATAAGAAAGAGAGATACACTATTTCCTATACTATCCTATGTGATATATAAAAAGTGGAACTAAAATCATATGTATTTTTTAAAAATTTTAAATTAATATATTTGACTTGTGTTGGGGCATATCACAAACTTAAAAGCCAATAATAAAACTGAAATAGTTAAAGAGCTTTCTATCATATCTAATAGAACCTTTCCCTCTTTGATTTTTAATGGTGTAGAAAATAATACAATCAAGATATGAAGTGTTAGAGAAAATATGCTTTCTGAAATGCAACTTCTGAGTGCTTTTATACTGAAGAATCTTCTAAGCTTTCTTCTTCAAAGTGAATCATTTTTACCTACTGAAGAAGACAGATTTACCATGAGCCAAATTCTATATTAGAGACCTATTGTTTTCCCAAGTGTGAGATGGAAGATAGATTAGCAAGCTCCTGAAGCAAGAATGAAACAAAAATTAAGCTCAAGTACAAAGTAAGGATTATTGTAAACAAGTCAATTAGATTGTGTCTTTAAAAAAAAAAGTGGCTTATTATTGCCTTTGTTAGAGCTTGGGAGTTGTCAGGAAGAGAATAAGCACTTCAAAATCTAATCAGAGGGTCAAAGAACTTAGAACCCTTTTCTCTCTTGTCACATTGAAGAATAATATTCATTATTGACTCTTGGGCAATAAAACTGAAATCCCACATATGCTGGGATTGATTCTTCTAGGTTCAGTATAGCTTTAGCTAATGGCTTATAGATTGTGAGATTGCCAGGCCCTGCAGAAAGAGCCTATTATATCTGAAAATGGAAAAATAAGGTCACTAGGCCAGGGCTAGGTGAATAGATTTCCACAGTCAAGCAGGGAAAGCAATTCCTAACAAGATCTCCTACTTCCTGGAACCTAGATAAAGAGTCTCAAAGAAGAGGTGATAAAAGAAGCATGACCATTTTACATCAATGGGCCTCTGTTAATGTGATAGTATTACATCACAGAGTTTTGATTATGGAATAGCAGCATATCTGACCTATGGAGTCAGGATGGGGATTTACAGAAGAGTAGTGCTGATCAAACACAAATGACCCTTGAATCCAAGGCAGAGCTTCTGTAATCTGTCTCCCTAAAACCACTGAGCTGGATGAGAATGAGATACATATCACTTTTCTCCAAATGACTACATGGAAAGGAATGAAACAAAATATAAGGAAAAAAAGTCAAATGTAAAATTTGTTAGCGACTTCAAACATTTCCATTCTGAACACCAAATATAATGACCACTGCCTACATCGAAGAGTTTTGAATGACTGCCTACTAAAAAAAGAAAATGTTTTCTGTCAAGGACCTTCTGATAATAAATAGCAGAATTCTCAGTTCAGTATTCTGTATGTTATTCCACAAAATACTTTAAAACAAATCACTGCAACTGTAAATTGTAGATTGAAATGTGATCCCAACATTGCACACAAAAAACTCCATCTTTATTCTGGGCATATTTATAACCACAAAAGATATACAAACACTATACAATGCATTCAACCTCCTGGGTTGTAAATGTTTCTACTGGGTATCTATGTTTGAATTGTCCATATTATAAAAGTTTAGTCTTTCCTGTATTAACAGAGGCATTTTAGGTCAGAAAAATCACTGTACTCAGAAAAAAGAGAGACTATGTTGTTTTAGTTTCTGTTCCTATCTGAAAATATCTGGTCCAAAAATGTTAAAGAAGAAAAGAGTTATTTTGACTCTGTTTCAGATATTTCAGCCCATGGTCAGGTGGTGGCTCCATTGCTTTGGGATGGAAACAAGGCAGAGCATGGTGGCCAAAGAATGTAATAGAGACAAGGTGTTTGCTAATGGCATCTGGAAACACCCAGGAGAGAGGAGAGAGGATAAAGAAGAGATGGGGGAGAGAAAAAGAGAGAGAGAGAGAGAGAGAGGTTTAAAATGCATGCTCCCAGTGAATTCCTTCCTCCAGAAAGGCCTCATCCTCTATAAAGTTTCCACCATTTTCCAATAAAACCATCAAATTATGAATTCATTAATGGATTATTTAGGCCAGAACAGTCATCTGACTACTTCCCAATATCCCATACGCTGTCAACCAGGCAATGAGGCTTCAGGTGCAAACTATAGCATATATCATTAACATCTATAAAGAAATGTGATAGGTTAGATTAAATTAGGTTTAACAAATATAAACTTTATTTGTATATATTTGCCATATGAATGCTTATGTATATCCTTTACATAGAAAGCCCCTGCTAGTTGAACGTTAGTTCAGTAAGTACTATTCTAAATCTTTATCAGCAAAGGCATATATCAGATTCCCAGTAAAAACGAATTGACAGCAAATGTACTTACTTCCAATTATTGGATATGTTCAACAGTATTAAAAATGACCCTGAAGAAAGACAAAGCATAATTTAGACAAGTGATCACACACTGTATTACCTGTTAATCATCTAGGCTCATTACTTAGTAAACTTATAATTTGTTTTTCCTTCTTTTAGGATTCATAAAAGATTATATAAAGACAGGTTCGAAATGCTTCTGTACTTACAGTAACAAAATAATGTGTGTAATTCTAAGTGTTACTATGTCAAATAATGTAATATATGCACATATTTATTTATCATGTCTTACTCTGTTACTCTTTATTTGACCTTCCAGGGGAACATCAAGTAAGAAAAAAATAATACCATTTTGCTGATTCTTGGAAACACTTAATATTCCCCAGTGAAAGGATTCCTGATAGACTTTGTGAATCTAAGTTTATTTTCTCTGCCCCTTGTCCAGCAGCAGAAAGAAAGAACTAGCTTGTCTCAAGCAATCCAATATGCAGAAAATATGCTTTACAGAAACATAAAAGAGTATTTAGGCTCATATAACACATCAGATCAGTGGGAAACACTTTTTATTGCTGAAAGAAGTGAATACTTTGTGGAAACATTCTTAGACATGATATCTCACTCTGAAAGAGCCACTGAATCAAAAGAAGGCTTGAGGAATAACGAGGAAAGCCAGTTATAATCTTGGTAATTGGTGTGATCTCACTTACAGTGTGGCACAGTGCACAAGAGTGGCTGTCCATTATACTTTGCCACCAAATCAGAAGGTGGCACTTCTAAGAGACACCTCAAGATTTCTATCTCAATAACAAATCATGGCCCTGTACAGTAGGACTTATTCTTTATAAATAGCTATACAATCAGAACATATAAGAACTACATAAAATGTTGAACAATACTATCAATGACAGGAGATCATCCTTGAACATTCTCTGCCTACGTGTCTTAAGCACATAAAAGACAGGCACTATACACTAAGGGACGCAAGATCTATATAAATGGTTTATATAAAACACTGATTATTCACCATTTCAAAGATGAATTTGGCTAGTGAATCTAAGTGGGCACAGCAAAACTTCTTAGAGATTTGTTTTAAAATCAGACTCGCTTCTCTGATTTTAAAACTAATTAAAGAATGTCATATGCTGTATAGCCCCAGCCCTCAAAGGCAAACATTTTTATTATTAATTAGTTGTACAAAGAGGTTGCAATTCCATAAGTCAAGTTATGAGTACAATGCATATACCAATATGCATATACCACTGTTATCCCTTCTATCATTTCCCCCTCGCATTCCTACCTTCAAGTTACATAGCTCCATTTTATATAATGTACATTGGATATAATGAACGACTGCATTTGCTCACCCTTTCTTCCTCATTCTGAGTCCCCTTTCCTGTCCCCTTCCCAACATGTCTCCATTTCTGGCAATTCATTTTGTTGAAGAGTTCCAGGTCATATCCTAAAATTATCACACACACACACACACACACACACACACACACACACACACACACACACACACACTTGGTACCTACTAGATGCATTTTTAGATTCTAGACATTTTAAGTGTATAAAATGTCTTTCTTAAATTTAACAAAGGTGTGTGGGTATAAATGTCTCTACAAGCAAGAAAAAGCCTCCAAAAACATAGACACAAGCAGCCATTCTGGGATATAGTAATGAATCCCATGGAGAAAACCAAGTTAAAAAATATGGTAGCAGAGGAAAAGAGAGGACAGAGATTAATAATCAAGGAAGGAAGTGATTATCCCAAAATTAAACCCAATAAACTACTAAAAGAAAATGTTTCACTGGTCATTTACGTAGGAAATATTACACTCCCCATTTTAGTTTACTGAAATATTAAAGTTCTGGTATTGAACAAAACAAACTAAATTATACAATGAAGGAGAATCTCAGGAATAGGGTAAAGCAGAGTTTGAAGGAATAATTCATAGAAGATAATCATAGAGACCAATTCCTATGTACCAGGACTTATCAAGTTATCTGCGTGCAAAATTGGTGATTGCCTAGAAATTATAACCTCATTGAATATCTTTGAAAAAGAATAGGTCTGTAGGGTGCCTGTGGTTCATGCGTGTAATCCTAGCAATTGAGGAGACTGAGATATGAGGATCATACCTTGAAGTCTATGAGACTCATATCTCCAATTAACCACCAAAAATCCAGAAGTGGAGCTGTGGTTCAAGTGGTAGAGCATAGCCTTGATCAAATAAGCTCAATGACAGAGCCCACACCTTGGGTTCAAGAACCAGGAAAGAAAGAAACAGAGAGAAAGAAGAAGGAGGAGAATAAGGAGAAGATGGAGAATGGAAGGGAGAGGAGGGGAAGGGAGGGGAGGGGAGGGGAGGGGAGGGGAGGGGAGGGGAGGAGAGGAGAGAAGAGGAGGATGGAAAAAGACAGAAAGAAAAAAGAAAAGAAAGGAAGGAAGAATGAAAGAAGGGAAAGGAAAGAAAAAAGAAAAGAGGCCCTTAAGCATGTCCAAACAATAAGATCCTGGTCAAGCCTATGAAACACTACACTATCAATGATCCTGAATGGTGAGATCTGAGTAAAACAAAAATGTTACCATAGAAATATGCATTGGGCTCAGGTAGTCTGGGACAAGTTATGACAGAACTTGAAAGATTCCTGGAGAAAAAGAGGGTGATTTAAGTTGAAGGTGATAGGAGAAATTTTATATTCTTGAATGATAAAGGAGATATTTCAGGAAAATGAACAGACTTCAGGACTGACTAGATTGGAAGAAAATTGTCCAGCAATACAGTAGCTTAGAAGGAAAGAATGAGATATGGAGTAAGATTTACCTAGAAACAGAAGTATAGAGATGAATTGCAGTAAGAGACTCCTTTTACAGGAAAACATAATAGACCCATAAAAATAGACAAAAACTCAGTTATGGGATTCTAAACATAATTCTCAGTATTGTGTGTGTGTGTGTGTGTGTGTGTGTGTGTGTGTGTGTGTGTGTAGTAAAATAACCTCAAAATTGCCTACAAATGAAATCGGATAATTTCCACAGCTTCATTTTATAAAGTAGACAAAGAAGAGACATTTGAATTTAGTCTTAAGCATATGAAATTTGAAATGACATACAATAACCAGGTATGTCAAGTTTTCTACACAGCAGTAAGTGTTGAATAATGGTGAACTCGCAGAAAAACCACAAAATGTATTGACTTCAAATTAAAAAAGGTAAGAAGAGACAAAGAAGGCTACTACATACTAGTAAAGGGATCTCTCCTACAGGAAGAAATAACCATTCTAAATATCAACACACCAAATGCAGGGGCACCCAACTTCATCAAACAAACACTACTGACTCTAAAAACACTCATAGACCAAAACACATTGACAGTTGGGGACTTTAACACTCCACTAACACCTCTGGACAGATCAACACACCAAAAACTTAACAAAGAAACCACAGAACTTAATAATTGCATAGACCAACTAGACTTAACCAACATCTACAGAATATTCCACCCAGCAACAACAGAATACACATTCTTCTCCACAGTACATGGAACATTCTCCAAAATAGATCACATCTTAGGGCACAAAGAAAATCTGTACAAATTCAGAAGTATCAAAACCATTCCCTGCATTCTCTCAGACCACAATGGAATAAAATTAGAGCTCAACTCAAAAAGCCAAGATAAGAAATGAAACAGGTAACATCACCACAGAAACAACCGAAATTCAGAAAATAATAAGGGACTATTTTGCAAACCTTTATGCCAACAAATTCGGGAACTTGGAAGAAATGGATGATTTCCTAGAAAAAATTCATATCCCCAAACTTAACCATGAAGATTTAAACCTTCTAAACAGACCCATATCCAGTATTGAAATAGAAACGGCAATAAATGATCTCCCATCCAAGAAAAGCCCAGGTCCAGATGGATTCACTGCAGAATTCTACAAGGCCTTCAAAACAGAACTCACTCCAATATTTCTCAAACTCTTCAATGAAATTGAAAGAGAACATTCACTACCAGACTCATTCTAAGAAGCCAGTATAACCCTCATCCCAAAACCAGGCAGGGACTCATCACGGAAAGAGGACTACAGACCGATCTCCCTGATGAACATAGACGAAAAAATTCTCAACAAAATTCTGGCCAATCGATTTCAACAGGTCATCAAAAAAATCATACACCATGATCAAACTAGATTCATCCCAGGGATGCAAAGTTGGTTTAATATACACAAGTCAATTAATGTAATCCACCACATCAACCGGAGCAAGGTAAAGAACCACATGATTTTATCTCTGGATACGGAAAAAGCACCCATTTATGCTAAAATGAAATCCAGCACCCATTTATGCTAAAAGCCCTGGAAAAACTGGGATTCCAGGGGACATTCCTGAATATAATCAAGGCAGTTTATGACAAACCAACAGCAAGCATAGGTGTAAATGGTGAAAAACTGAAGCCATTCCCTTTAAAATCAGGAGCAAGGCAGGGATGTCTAATTTCTCCCCTGCTCTTCAACATAGTACTAGAATTCCTAGCCAGAGCAATTAGGCAAGAAGAAAATATAAAGGGGATCCAAATAGGAAAAGATGAAGTTAAACTTTCTCTCTTCGCAGATGACATGATCCTATACCTAAAGAACCCCATAGACTCTACCCCCAAGCTACTAGAGCTGATCCAAAACTTTGGCAAAGATACAGGATATTAAAAAAACATTCAAAGGGGCTGTGGATATGGCCTAGTGGCAAGAGTGCTTGCCTCGTATACATGAGGCCCTGGGTTCAATTCCCCAGCACCACATATACAGAAAATGGCTAGAAGTGGCACTGTGGCTCAAGTGGCAGAGTGCTAGCCCTGAGCAAAGAGAGGCCAGGAACAGTGATCAGGCCCTGAGTCCAAGCCCCAGGACTGGAAAAAAAAAAAAAAAACCTTCAAAAATCAATGGACTTTCTCTATGCTAATGACCCGAAGACCAAGGCTGATATCAGGAAAGCAACTCCTTTTACAATAGCCCCCCAAAACATAAAATACCTAGGAATAACCTTAACCAAAGAAGTGAAAGACCTCTTTGAGGAGAACTTTAAAAGCTTGAAAAATGAAATTAAGTCAGAACTAAGGAAATGGAAAAACCTCCCATGGTCCTGGATTGGGAGGATTAATGTAATCAAAATGGCAATATTGCCAAAGGCTATCTACAAATTCAATGCAATACCCATTAATATCCCAACACCATTTTTTAATGAAACAGAAGAAGCAATCCAGAAATTCATATGGAACAATAAAAGACCTAGAATAGCAAAAACAATCCTAAGCAGAAAGAACAGTGCTGGAGGAATTACAATACCCAACTTCAAGCTGTATTATAAAGCCATAGTTATAAAAAAAAAAAACAGCTTAGTATTGGCACCAGAACAGGCCTGAAGAGCAATGGAACAGAATTGAAGACCCGGGAATGAGCCCACAGAACCACGCCTACTTAATCTTTGATAAAGGAGCTAAAACAATAGTATGGAAGAAAGATAGCCTCTTTAACAAATGGTGCTGGCAAAACTGGCTCAACACATGCAACAAACTAAAACTAGATCCTTATATATCACCCTGCACCAAAATCAATTCCAAATGGATTAAAGACCTCGAAATCAAAACAGACACCCTGAAAACACTAAAGGAAGGAGTAGGAGAAACACTTGGGCTCCTTGGCTCAGGACGAAACTTTCTTAACAAAGACCCAGAAAGGCTACAAATCAAAGAAAGGTTGGACAAATGGGACTGCATGAAACTGAAGAGCTTCTGTATGGCAAAGGACATAGCTTGCAAGATAAACAGAAAGCCGGGCTGGGGATATGGCCTAGTGGCAAGAGCGCTTGCCTCGTATACTTGAAGCCCTGGGTTCGATTCCCCAGCACCACATATACAGAAAATGGCCAGGAGTGGCGCTGTGACTCAAGTGGCAGAGTGCTAGCCTTGAGCAAAAAGAAGCCAGGGATAGTGCTCAGGCCCTGAGTCCAAGCCCCAGGACTGGCAAAAAAAAAAAAAAAAAAAAAAAGATAAACAGAAAGCCCACAGACTGGGAGAAGATCTTTACTGGCCATGCAATGGACAAAGGCCTCATATCTAAAATATATGCAGAACTAAAAAAAATTACCTTCTTCCAAAACAAAACCACAAAGAACCAATAGCCCCCTCATCAAGTGGGCTAAAGACTTACAAAGAGACTTCTCTGATGAGGAAAGAGAATGGCCAAGAGACATATGAAAAAATGCTCTACATCACTGGCCATAAAAGAAATGCAAATCAAAACAACATTGAGATTCCATCTCACCCCAGTAAGAATGTCATATATCAAGAAAACTAACAATAACAATTGTTGGAGGGGATGTGGCCAAAAGGGAACCCTACTTCATTGTTGGTGGGAATGTAAACTGGTTCAGCCACTCTGGCAAGCAGTATGGAGATTCCTCAGAAGGCTAAATGTAGAACTCCCCTATGACCCAGCAGCCCCACTTTTGAGTATTTATCTAAAAACCACCAAGAAAATCACAGTAAAGCCACCAGCACAACAATGTTCATCGCAGCGCAATTTGTCATAGCGAGAATCTGGAACCAACCCAGATGCCCCTCCGTAGACGAATGGATCAGGAAAATGTGGTACATATACACAATGGAACTTTATGCCTCTATCAGAAAGAATAAGATTGTCCCATTTGTAAGGAAATGGAAGGACTTGGAAAAAATTTTACTAAGTGAAGTGAGCCAGACCCAAAGAAACATGGAAGCTATGGTCTCCCTTATTGGGAATAATTAGTACAGGTTAGGCAAGTCATAGCAGAGCATCACAAGGCTCAATAGCTATACCCTTATGATCACATAAGATGATGCTAAGTGAAATGAACTCCATGTTATGGAAACAATTGTTATATCACAGTTGTAACTACTTTCAACGTGCCATGTCTATCTGTAGCTTCTATTATTGATGATGTTCTTGTATCACCTTCCTGTGATTGTACCTACACTATCTCTGTAATCTTATTTGAGTATATTGGAAACCGTGTATACTGGTATTGGAACTAGGAAATTGAAAGGGAATACCAAAATTGAGAAACACAGGGTAAAAAAAGACAAACAACTACAAAAGCAATACTTGCAAAACTGTTTGGTGTAAGTGAACTGAACACCACAGGGGGGAAAAGGGGAAGGGGGAGGCGAGAGGGGGGTATGAGGGACAAGGTAACAAACTGTACAAGAAATGTATCCAATGCCTAACGTATGAAACTGTAACCTCTCTGTACATCAGTTTGATAATAAAATTTTGAAAAATAAAAAAAACAAAACAACGCAAAATGTCAAGTGATAATTTTTTTTAAATTTTTAATAGGTTTAGTGATTCAACCAATAATTTTCAAGTAAACCAGGTCTGCTTCCAGATAACATATACAAAAAGAATCAGTGTTTTCATGGAAGACTATCTCTCTGTTACACAGATAATAAGCATCAATATATTTAAGGCTGGTATCTCTGAGAATAAATCAAATATACAATTCTGCACCTGTCTCGTCTTATTTCTCATGACAGAATCAGAAGTTGTAAAATTCCCCAAACAACAAAATGGAAAATAAGAGAGCAAGAACTTCAAAACCCTTGCTTTGAATTAGAATTCAATAAACCATTTTTACAAATTGTAATTTTCTTGTCTATCAATCTCCAGATCGTAAATGAGACTTGTTTGGCACCATGCCACAGATGGGTCTCTAAATTGTAATGACACTCGACTTTTATTTACAGAGCTATTGATAACATCAAGAGCAGAAGCAGGCAGTGGCACAATAAAATTGTCAAGCAATGTTCTTCCAATTTGGCAGAATAAGTTTAACCTACACAAACACACACACACACACACACACACACACACACACACACTATCCTTTAAAGGAAATCAGGAACACACCTAACCACCAATAGGGGGAGAGATCAAGTAGAAGAAAGGCTGATAATCCTAATTAAAATATTTAAAGTCCTGAACACCAAAATTTTTGTGCTTGTATTATTATTATTCTGCAAAGTAAGTTTCATGTAGTTAAATACTCCACTTTTCAGAAAGGATCTAAAGCGGATCCTTGCAAATGGGAACATCACTTATCTCATTGTGAGCTTGCATCAGTATCTAAGTTTAGTAAGAAAAAACACTACCGGGCTGGGAATATGGCCTAGTGGCAAGAGTGCTTGACTTGTATACATGAAGCCCTGGGTTCGATTCCCCAGTACCACATATATAGAAAATGGCCAGAAGTGGCGCTGTGGCTCAAGTGGCAGAGTGCTAGCCTTGAGCAAAGAGAAGCCAGGGACAGTGCTCACGCCCTGAGTCCAAAGCCTAGAACTGGCAAAAAAAAAAAAAAAAAACCAACAACACTACCACACTTTCAAAGGGATAAACCAAAGTCAAGAGAAAATAAAGGGCCCTTAAAGCAAAACATTGACATACACCTTAGCTATCAGTTAGCAACTGTGAAAAGAAAACATTAGATATGGTTACCTCTTATTTTAAAAGAGGAATATATAGTATTTGCTATCATAATTTTTATTCTAAGAAAAAATTTCAGGGTGGTGATGGAAGGAGGGAATGAGAGAGAAAGAGGGAACAGCTGATACTAAGCAAAAGGAAAGATGTGTACATATCACTGGATATATGTAAAAGTTACCCCACCATATATCACCTCTAAAACAATTTTTTTTTTAAAGAAAAGATTTCAGAACAGACTTGTAGCTTCAAAATTTAAAAACATAAATACTTTTGGCTAGTTTATATACAATTAATGTCATGTGACCTTGATCTATTTATTAGAGTTTTAAAGGTAGCATGTAACAAGTATGTGTCTGATATTGACATAAATCCGCTAAATTATTAGGTGTGAAAGATTTTCTGTGATATTGAAAAGCATGTTTGTGCGGTCAAGTACATAACCAATCTATGTGGACATTTACCAGAAAAACAAACAAAATTGAAGTCAGATCAAAGGGTTCTGAGATCCTCCTAAGAATGTTAATTACACTGAAAACAAGGGGGTATGGTTACCTTAAAACACATTCCAAAAACAGAGGAGTCTTTCGACTTTGATTTTACTTTACATCATGTGCTATATTATTAACACAATTTTCTAAAAGCCCTCTGGCTGTGGAATTGGTCTTTGGGGAAAGTTTAAAAGTGGAGTATGTATGAATAGTTGACACTTGTAACCAAAAAAAATTGTAAAGAATTCTTCAGATTCAATTTCCAAGTATAATTTGTATGTTGTTATACAACTTCTTGGTTGTTTTGAGACTATTTTCAAAATGTACACACTGTTGATAGAGGAATGCTACCTCTTAATCTCCCCGGGATCTACCAAAGTTGCTTAACGAAGGATATTTTGGAAAAGAGAACAAATGAGATTTAATGGAGCAGCCAATAACATACATGATATTAACCAGATTACAAAACAGTATAAATAAACTTCCATACTCTTGCATCAGACTTTCCTCACACAGGCCCAGGACCCGAGATACTTATATACCATCTCCAAAAGTCATGCTAGGAAAGGGTATAAATTATTGGCCCTTCAGACTTACCACACACTAGGTAGTATGGCTTGCTGTGGTTTCCTTGGAAAATATTCATTAAACTTAGATGTACAGATTTTTATATCTGAAGCTGGGTAGAATATAATAAAAAGTCCAAAGAATACAGAGGGAGCACTGGCATCTCTACTACTTTTTTTCTTCCAGTGAGAATAAAAATACCCTAATTCTTTAATCTTTGTCTTAGCCATGCCTCAATTCTTGAGAAAATCAGAAAACAGCTAGAAACCACATCTGAAAATCGCCCAGTTAATTTACTGAACTTTCTAGCAGGAAATTCACAAAATCAGTTCACCATTATACAATAAATAAGAACATAGCATAATTTTTTTCCATGGGTTCTCTCTTGTAGAGTCTGAGATTCCCTATTTTCAGTGATAACACAACTCAAAAAATCAGATTTAATTCACAATTGTGTCATTTCCCCAAGATCTTGAAAACATATTTCTAAATTAACAAAAAGTAAACAGTAACAATAAATTCTCCATATTTTCTAAAAATAATTTCTAAAATTTCATGATCAAATTGAAATCATATAGAATTTACTTACGTAATTTATGTATCTGGGAATATGTATACATATATAATATGTATAATAATATATAATATAATAAATAGGATAATATATATATATAATGTATACATAATATGTAATCACATTCCAATACAGTGTTCAAATAAAGCCTTTTTTTTTTATAATACTACTGTTCTTCCCATTTCCTTATCTGTTCTAGAATTGGTATAAACAAATTGAGATCATGTATCTTTTTTGGTATATTGCTTTACTGGCTTAATGTTTAAAACAATACTGTGTTACTGCATGTCTCAGTGTTTTGTGTATTTTTTTTTATTGCTCAGAATAATCCAAGTAAGTAAAAATACCAACATTAGTTTATCTGTAGGATAGTGATATATTTGAGATACTTTAAGGTTTAGGCTGTCAAGAATAAACTCTGTCATGAATACTTTTCATGTACACGTTTGAATACTTTGATGTACACGTTTTTCTTGTTTGGGGAAAATGGGTGTAGAGAAGGTTTCTGTGTTCCACTGAGGTTTTGACTGTTCTTATGTAAATGATGCATTCGGGATTGCCAGAGTAATCTGAAAGTACAAATCTTCCAAAATTGCTCTTTGTCAAGATAGTTTTTAGTTTTGGAAATCAGCCACATTTCCTTACATGTTTTTATATGTGATTTAAAATTTGTGTAATTTTATAGAGTCAAATACTACACCAAAAGTGATTGAGATTGTTATTGAACTACATTGAATCTGAAGTTAATTTGGAGAATATTTACATCTTAGCAATATCAGGTTCTCCAATTCTTGAAGATGCCAAGCTGAGATTTTTTCACTGGAATGACATTGAATCTGATATTAGTTTGAAGAATATTTACATGTTAATAGTATTAGGGGAGAATTCCAGGAAGATGGCAGAGGAGCAGCAGAGCCCTAGCTGCGCTCCCTCCAACTTTACAGTTTTCCCACCCCAGAAAAACTTTTACCCCTAGATAGACAGCCCAAATAAGTGATAACAGTACAGGGATTCCGGCCAGGAAGGAAAAATCGACTTTGTTGGTCTGAAAACACAGATCTGAGCTCCAGGCAGCATGCCGCCACCATGCCAGTGCGGGCACCAGCACAGCGCCCCACACTCCACACAGCTCAATGAAGACTGGGGAGAAATCCTCCAGACGGCAGCATACAGACACGGATCACAGGCTGAGCACGGACAGGCTGAAATCGCAGAGACAGCATAAGTACTCCCACGGAAAACACTCTCACTCACGCCCACAGAGTGGCTCCTTCCCCCACCGCCAGAGCAAAGTGCCATCTTTGACACTGGCAAAGGGTCAGACCACACTGGAGCTAAAGACCGCCTGGGGAAAGCGAGGAAAAAGCGGCCATCTTTGAGAAGGGCAAGAGGGACCAATCAGTGAGAGCCAGCTCTGCCCAGGAGAATGCCCCTTACCCTGGCGAGGGGCTTGTCCTGGTCCTCGGCTCAACTAGAGGTGCCTGCCCTGCCCACCGGAATTCCTAAATTAAAAGCAAAAGTGGCGAGCAGCTACCGGCAGCATGGAACAGCCACATGGGAGAACAAACTTCCTGAGACAGATAAACGGTCCCATTTAGAAGCCCAATTCCCAGCCTGAAACGAAGCTGAATTCCATACCCAGCTCTGCCCAGAGGGCCGCCTCGCCCAGGAGGGAGGAACCTCCTCCAGGCAAGCAACCCTGAGCCAAGTAAACCAGGCCAGAGGCGCCTCGCTCTGCTGAGTCCACAGCCTATTCAGAGCCAGGCATTAAAGGCAGTGGCCACACAGCAGACAGAGGAGCCACGGTTCCCAAGACTGTACACGTCCCCATCTACAGTGGACGCCCAAGGCCTACCTGCTAGCTGTGGGAACCACAGAGCCAAGGATTTCACTAACAGGGGAGGAGGGTCAGAGCAGATCCACCCCCTCCGAACTGAAAGCAAGTCAAACCAGCGAAGCGGCAGAATAGACTGCAGACCATCACAAGGAAACCAGAGACTGTAGAAAGCCCACCCAAAAAAGGAAGCCTTTTTTTTTGTCTCAAAAATTTTTTAAGCTTTCATTTTTATTTTTATTTTTTTTCTTATATTTTCATTTCTGAAACATCATTGGTTTGTTTTTGTTTTCCATTTTCACCTGTTGGTTCTATCAAGATTTTGTTGTTGTTGTTGTTCATTTTTTTTCTTTTTTCTTTTTCTAGTTTTTTTTCCTCATATCTAAAATGTATGCAGAACTAAAAAAATTACCTTCCTCCAAAACAAAACTGCAAAGAACCAATAGCCCCCTCATCAAGTG
The DNA here is from genome assembly GCF_023159225.1 of Perognathus longimembris pacificus. Lineage (NCBI taxonomy): Eukaryota > Metazoa > Chordata > Mammalia > Rodentia > Heteromyidae > Perognathus > Perognathus longimembris. The sequence continues at coordinate 21,596,282 of NC_063164.1, forward strand.
GGCTAGAGACTTAAAAAGAAACTTCTCTGATGAGGAAATGAGAATGGCCAAGAGACATATGAAAAAGTGCTCTACATCACTGGCTATAAAAGAAATGCAAACCAAAACAACATTGAGATTCCATCTCACCCCAGTAAGATTGTCCTATATCAAGAAAACTAACAATAACAACTGTTGGAGGGGATGTGGCCAAAAGGGAACCCTACTTCATTGTTGGTGGGAATGTAAACTGGTTCAGCCACTCTGGAAAGCAGTATGGAGATTCCTCAGAAGGCTAAACATAGAACTTCCCTATGACTCAGCAGCCTCACTTTTGGGCATCTACCCAAAAGACCACAAACAAGAACACACTAATGCTACCAGCACAACATTGTTCATTGCAGCACAATTTGTCATACCTAGAATCAGGAACCAACCCAGATGCCCCTCAGTAGACGAATGGATCAGGAAAATGTGGTACATATACACAATGGAATTTTGTGCCTCTATCAGAAAGAATGACATTGACCCATTTGTAAGGAAATGGAAGGACTTGGAAAAAGTTATACTAAGTGAAGTGAGCCAGACCCAAAGAAACATGGACTCTATGGTCTCCCTTATAGAGAATAATTAGTACAGGTTTAGGCAAGTCATAGCAGAGGATCACAAGAGCCCAATAGCTTACTCTTATGAACACATAAGATGATGCTAAGTGAAAGGAACTCCATGTTATGGAAACGATTGTTATATCACAGTTGTAACTACTTTCAACGTGCCATATGTAACTGTAGCCTCTTTATTGATGATATTACTGTATCACCTTCCTGTGCTTGTACCCACACTTTCTCTCTATCTTATCTGAGTATATTGGAAACCAGTTATACTGGTATTAGTACTAGGAAATTGGAAGAGAATACCAAAATCGAGAGACACAGGGTAAAATAAGACAAACAACTACAAAAGCAATACTTACAAACTGTTTGGTGAAAATGAACTGAACAACTGAAAAACTCATGGGGGGGGAAGAGAAAGGGGGAGAGGGGAGGGGGACGGGGGGAATGAGGGATGAGGTAACAAACAGTACAAGAAATGTATCCAATGCCTAATGTATGAAACTGTAACCTCTCTGTAATTCAGTTTGATAATAAATATATATATTATTATTATTAGGTTCTCCAGGTTTTGAAGATGACCAGTATTCTGTAAGTTTAAAAAAAATTTTTTTGCTTTCTTTTTTCCAATCTTTTATTTTTTTAATTTTTTTCTTATTTATTGTCAAAATGATGTACAGAGAGGTTACAGTTTCATATGTTAGGCAATGTATACATTTATTTTACTCTTTGTTACCTCTTCCCTTATTCCCCCTCTCCCTTCCCCTTTCCCTATCCCTCCATGAGTTGTTCAGTTGGTTTACACCAAATAGTTTTGCAAGTATTGCTTTTGTAGTCGTTTGTCTTTTTATCCTGTGTTTATTGATTTTGGTATTCCCTTTCCACTTTCCTAGTTCTAATACCAGTATATACAGTTTCCAATGTACTCAGATAAGATACAGTGAGAATGCAGGTATGACCACAGGAAGGGGATACAAGAGGATCATCAACAATAGAAGCTATGGTTTCACATGGCATGTTGAAAGTAATTACAACAGTGATATATCACTCGTTTCCATAACATGGAGTTCATTTCACTTAGCACCATCTTATGCCTTCATAGGGGCATAGCTATTAGGCTCTTGTGATCCTCTGCTGTGACTAGCCTAAACCTGTGCTAATTATTCCCTATGAGGGAGACCATAGAGTCCATGTTTCTTTGGGTCTGGCTCACTTCACTTAGTATAATTTTTTTCCAAGTCCTTCCATTTCCTTACGAATGGGTCAATGTCATTCTTTCTGATAGAGGCACAAAATTCCATTGTGTATATGTACCACATTTTCCTGATCCATTCGTCTACTGAGAGGCATCTGGGTTGTTTCCATATTTTAGCTATTCTAAAATAATTTTTTTCTTACCAGTGTCTTGAAGTTTTTTGTGCCATGTTAATGGTATCTGAAGGTACAAAGTTTTCAAATCTTCTTTATTTACATCCCTCAAATTTTGATTTGCTCTAGAAATTATATAATTATTTAGGCAAACATTTTTCTTGTGTAACTTTTTAAAACCATAGAGGAAATTCCAGATGCTTATTGTGGTCAGAGCACATGCTTTAAATCATTTTATTAAATCTGAGGTTTCTTTTGCAATATCATGGCCTAATTTGGTGATTGTTTCATGCACAGAGGAAAACAGGTACTTTTACTATTATGTAAATGTCCATTTGACAAAGTAGATTGTTGATAATCCACTATGTTCTAAGTCTGATTTCACATATTGCTATAATTTGTTATCAGGTGCAGGTACTTTTAGAATTAGTCATTACCAAGGAATTGTATTTTATCATGACAAAATTTTCCTCAACTGATAAAGATGATTCTCTAGCTGGTGACATTATTCTGGAAATTTTGGGAGTTAGGGCATGGGTGGAGATAGTGGTTCTCTAGAGGCTTATCTGTAAAGAATATTATCTTATCTCCTGCTCTTTCATATCTTTTGTTTCTTCTTTGCTTCCTGGCTACTATGAAGTGATCAAATTTTGTTCTACCATGCATTCCTGCCATGTTGCTCTGCCATATTCCATACCATAGCAATGGGAAAAACTAACCATGGCCCAAACTGTGAGACAAAGTACACCCTTTGCCTTTTAAAGTTGTTGGTGTTATTTATTTTGTCACAGAGATGAAAGACAAATGAGTATACACTATTGATGTTTCTGAATCTCTTCTCTTTTTTTTTTTTTTTTGCCAGTCCTGGGCCTTGGACTCAGGGCCTGAGCACTGTCCCTGGCTTCTTCCCGCTCAAGGCTAGCACTCTGCCACTTGAGCCACAGCGCCACTTCTGGCCGTTTTCTGTATATGTGGTGCTGGGGAATCGAACCTAGGGCCTCGTGTATCCGAGGCAGGCACTCTTGCCACTAGGCTATATCCCCAGCCCTGAATCTCTTCTCTTGATATTTACTATGATATAGATTTAATCATGCCCATTTCCAAATACCTTGTATTTTCCTAACATATATTTTATACTCTTCTATTCTTGTCTGTGTCATTTGAGTCTATTTAAATGACACATAGTTGAGTTTTATTTTTATCCAGTCTGACAACTCTGTTTTTCTATAGAAATGTTTTACATGTTCAAGTTTAATAACAATTCTATTTGTACTTAGAACTACATTTTGCTGTTGATTTTTTTTCTTATGCTATCTGTTCCTTTGATCCTGCCCCCTTTCTCTGCAAACATTTTTTTTTCCAAAAGTTTTATTTGCTATTATTTCTTTTTCCCCTGGCCTCTAACTATGTGTTTCTCAACAGTCATTTTGCCTTTCATATCATTGAGTCTGTTGATAATATTTTACCAATATCTTTGCTCCCTGTGCTGTTGTTTAGAAGATTTCTACATGCTAGTCATTAGGTTGACCAATTTTTGTCTAATATATTATATTTTAATATTAAATTTTAATACCTGTACCAGAGCTTAAACTTAGACTTTGTATTCTTGTTGAGATTTTTTTGCTCATGGCTAGTGCTCTACCATTTCAGCCACGCCTCCAACATGTCACTTTTCCACTTAATAGGATATTTAGTCCCACAGACTTTTTCTGCCAAGGCCGGCATTGAACTTTGATCCTCAGATCTCAGTCTCCTGGGATTACAGACATGAGCCACCAATACCTGAATGTCTAGTATATTATTAAAACTCTTGGGGCTGGGAATATGGCCTAGTGGAAAGAGTGCTTGCCTCATAGACATGAAGCCCTAGGTTCAATTCCTCAGCACCACATATATAGAAAAATCCACAAGTGGAGCTGTGGCTCAAGTTGACAGAATGCTAGCCTTGAGCAAAAAGAAGCCATGGACAGTGTTCAGGCCCTGAGTTCAAGCCCCAGGACTGGCAAAAAAAAACCCAAAAACCTCTTTAGTCACGTTTTAAAAATTTTCAGACAAAATATTAATTGTTAATTTCCTAGATTATTTATTTTTAATGACTTTCAAATACCTCTTCATATTCTCCATCCCTTTTAGCAGATTTCTACTGTTTCTGTTATGTATTTATAATTACTTTAATGTCCATGACTGATAATTCACTTATTGTGATAACCTATTGCTACTTTCTACTGACTCATTTCTCTTTTCATCCTCTATTTCAATTTCTCTTTTCTTTTATTTTTTGTCTTCGTTTTGATATAAAAAAGCAGTATAAATTTTTGTTTTTTCCTATCAGTTTACCATTTTTTTCTGGTAATGTATTCTCTTGAATCACCCATTTTTAGTTTTGTGTCATTTCTCTCACATTTTTATTAGCATAAATGACTTGTACATGAGAATTTTATTTTGAGGTGTCTATATATGTATACAATGTACTTTGGACAGACTCACAGTGTTCCAAGCACTTTTATCCCTTTTCTGTTCCCAAACTAATAACAGGAAGCTAATAGTTCCATTTTCATACATGTACATAAAGAACATTGATTACATTTATCCTCTACCCTCTGAGTTTATGCTGAAGGATCTGTCTTAATTTTCTCCATACTCTTGGGGGGTATCTTTTGCTTAAGACCAATGCCAAACTCTCTTTTTCCTAGAGAGAGAGAGCAGCTGAAAGTTCTGCTCAGGACTTGGATTTAACCACCCGTTCCCCAGGGCTACTTGGATGTCTCCCATTCATGCATAGAGTAGAGATATGCCAAAGATTTGGAGGTGTCATATGTAATTGTAAGGACTTTTTTACAAGTACTTTCTAATTCTCTGGGCTATTTCTTCTTTGTTTCCAGCTCCTTTTCAACCTGTGATCTTACTACTGACTCCTTGGGTGACAAAGCTGCCATGCTCTGAGCTCTAATTTTTCAACATTCTTTCAAAGAACAAATTACAGTTTCTTCCTGTTTGGGGTCACTCTCTGGTGCTTCTAAATAACTGTATAGGCATGTACACCCATATAGGCTTGCCTGTTTTATTTATTCTTTCTAGACTGTATGGTTGCTTTAGACATGAGTTACTGCAATGCATGCCTTATTAGAAAAGCTTCTTTGCTTTTTTAATTGGTCAATGCATGTATTTTTGGTGTAGTTTTGTTGTGTGTCAACTACATGTGTGTTTCCTAAAATCATATATTTGTTAACAGTATTATCTAGATGATGTATTGGGAAAGATCTATACTGTGTGATTCCATACTTGCTTATCTATTTACATTTGCAGAATTATCAGAACAGAACAGATTCATTATCAATGGAAGTTGTTGAAAAAATAAACAGCTTGCCTATAAGTGTTGATGATAACAAACAACAATAATAACAAAAGACAGAATGCTACCAACAATTGACATTTTTGTTATTAACAAAAAAAAAGACTTATAGAAACATTCATTATCTGGGGATTCTCCCTAGAAAAATAGACAGTAAGTGAATATAGATCATCGAATATCTACTTATTGGCCCAGCAGAGACTTATTTGTTCTAAGAATTTTTAAAAGACAGAAATCTGTTAGATACAGGAGTAAAAGTAGGCATGGGCTTAACGAGCTGATGGTTCATAGCAGTGCCATTGTACAGATAGGTTAAGCTGGTCAAAGCACATGATAGTTGCATATCACAACCCATCTCCTAAAATGTTATGTGAAGATGATATAGTGTACATATGATGCTAGTTGCAAGGTATGGGCGCAAAAAGTCTATGCACATTTAGAAATCTTTCTGAAAAGAAAACCAACATGGAATGAAGTATGTCATTGGTCTAGGGATCTAATTAGTATAAAATTGACTGTTCGATAATCCTGGAGCTTCTGAATTTATATCTTCTTAAAATTCCATTTACTTTTCACCTCCTTCAATGTACCAATTGACTAAGACCCTAAAGTGAATTATATTAACTTTATGACATATATGGAAGAAGTAGAGAGGGACAATCACTGGGTTGAGATGGACAGATTCTGGAACCCTTAATTTATATCCTATTGTTGGTGATCAATCATGATCTTGTCCAATTCTGATCCAAGAAACAAGGAGTGTATTGGCCAAGCAGCAGAGTTCATTCAAAACTGAAGCCACCTTGTCCAGGGACAGTGAGCACTCAAGAACTCTATGGTTTAGGTTCTCTCCTATGGAGGATTTTTAGGACACCCTCTATTTGAAGTGATTAAACTAAATTAGGTCTTGACTGGTTAAGTCCAAGGTATATAACTCAATCCATGTTGTGCATGTGCAAAATGCTCATTCCTAGATTTTCAATCGGATTCATGAGATACAGGTAATATTCATGAGCTATTAAGCGGAGGAAATCACTTAAAAGGTACTTGAGGACATGACTGAATATGATTTTAAATGCAAATGCTTTGGGGACCATTTAAATACAGTCATGTTCCTTACCCTGTTTGCAGGATTGCATCATAGGGACTAAGGTGATAAGCACAAAAGGGCCATTTCTGGGCTATTTGGGCATGATTTACTTCATACCTGTCTTATGTTCCCCAGCATCCTGCTCATCTCTGTCCTGTACATCCCAGTGCACAGTGCATTGCTCACTATTACTCTGCATCATAAACCCTCTCTTGTCAAGGGATATATAGGGCTCCAGGACCTTGTCCCTTATCACAGTTGACAAAACCTGCCAGCTACATGGAGATCACATGAGTTGTCCAAAGAAGAGCTAATGACTCAGTGGTACATGTTATATAAAGTTATTGTCATTATTCTTTCTTTCTCTCTCTCTCTCTCTTTCTCTCTCTCTCTCACTCTCTCTCCTCTCTTTCTATTCTCTTACACACCTCCAAGGTCTCTTCCTCAACTCATTCCTTATATCCCTTCACTTCTGCAACCTCTCACTCTTGAGGAAAAGCCTCGAGTAAATCTTCTGAGGGTTTCTACGCTACATCTCAGTTTTTATTTCTTATCATCACTGAGAGGCAGTGGCCACATACCCAAAACAAGTAGCACATAAAAAGTATCCATTGTAGCATCTGTAATGTACATATTCTGGGAGCCCATTTTCATTTAGGATTTAAAGTTAATTCTATGAAAAGGCTGTTCAAAATGAAAAGCTAGTAAACTAGTGGTTAAAATTCAAATTACATTGTTTTCTAATCACTTCAAAGTAGAAATATTTTGAATGGTAGGAACAAACAGTACACCTGTTTTTAAAGTATATTTGTAAACAAAGACCTCTGCTCACACATTTATTACAAGTTTGATGCTGGTAAAGGAATAAGTAATGATATCCCCAAAACTCAATCCACTTGCACTTGACACAGTAGATCTACAACTGCATCCCAATGATATTTCAAGATTCTTTTCAGATAGGCCAATATTCACAAATCTTTAATTACCACTTTCAATGCAGTTTAGGCACATCAGTGAGGTCATTAACATAAATTTGCATATGAGTAAAGATTACACAAATGGCCCTACAAAGTTAGTAGAACAGAGCAAATAATGAAAAATAGATGAGTTCGGGGTTGGAAATTCTTTCCATATCTTTTCAGACCATAGCAGAATTTTTATCTGGCTGCTGATACCTTTAATTTTAATTTTTCAATGAGATGTGGCATGTTTATAAACATGAAATATATTCAGCAATTTGGAACACCTTTAAGCGATTTGAACCCCAAATTTCTTTTTCTCTAGTAACATGAGAAGAAAAAGATATCATGAGTTCTGCATATGGCATGAACAAATAATCCACAGATTTCATCTTAAGCAAAAATTATAATGCTTTTTAGTGGGAATCTACGTTCTACAGATACCAGAGTAAGCCAAACGATGTCACTTGTGACAAATACCACAAAACAAACTGAAACTTCAAGGAGGTATCTGCTCCCATGATTCACCACCCCATCCCTTCCCTCTGCCCTAGGTTTTCCTGAAGAGTGCAAGATACCAGCCTACCTGAACCAAGTAAGTAGGAAGTCCTTGCTGAGTAGATATGATTCAGAGACTCAATTCAGCTCTTATCCTAATTGTGGTTTCTCTGTTGCTACCTTACTATTATTGTCTCCTGAGAGCAACTACTCTATTTTGTAGACTGGAGGCTGCTAGAATCACAAACTTCAGGTAAAAGTCAATTTGATCTCCAATTAAATTTGTTGTATTGTCTGTTGATAATGTTATGTACTCTCTGCTTGGTATATCAGAATATTAAAAAGAATTTGGTTCATTAATCTTGCCAAGAATGCAAGGTGCTATTCAGTGCTACTCTTCATTTCCTAATTTTCATTTTATTACCGATGCTCTTCTCACTATGCCTGATTTTCATTCATATACAGAAGACTCCCAAGTGTAATGTTTCAAACACTTCCCTAAACCTGCTTTTAGTAAAACCTATTCCCAAAGTTAGACTTAGTCAAAAACCCATGTTCTAGGATTTTAAAGAATTTTTTCTATGTAATACTATTCTCATGAAATTTTCAGTATCTATTCAGAATTTTCTTGGTAACATTAAAACTTCAGTAACACCTAGGAAAATTTAGCTTCCATCCTATACTTCACTGAGTGGTCTTTTGTCAAAGTTACTAAAAAAGTATCCAATTCAAGAGTCCCTTTTCCTCATCTTAATTATTATCTTGGTAATTTTCTACAGAGTTGATTATTCTTCCTTCTTTTCAAATTTTTTTGACATCAGTGTTACTACATCCTTATTGGTATTTAATTTCCCAGCTATTCTTCCTGTCAAGATCTATATTTTGAATACTCTAGAGCTCCATTCTAAGTCTTTTTCTATAGGCTGCCCATGTAAAATTTTCAGTACCTATAGATTCTAATCCATATCCTTTCTGACAACCCCAAATAAATTATGTCACTAGTCTTAACCACTCTCTTGAGCTCTAGGATCTTATATCAATTTTCCTATTTAACATATGTGCCTGCTCAGGAATCTATTTGACTATTCCTTAGGCACATCATTATTAATGTTTTCAGGCCAAACTCTTGAATTTCCCCTGAAAGCTATTTATCCTGAGTCTTTTTTAATTAAGTGAGCCATGTCCCTATCTCCCCAGTTGCTAAGACCAAGAACCTAGAAATAATGTATAATTCTCATTTCCCTCCCTTTCCTTTATACAATACATCAGTGAATTCTAAAGGGACCAACCACAAAATGTATTTAAATGCATTCATTTATTTCTCAGCATACTCACTCACCACTGTAATTCTGGTCCACTAGTATTTTTCATCTAGGCCACTGGGATAATGTATTTATTAAGGTTTTGTCCATCCTTTTCATTTTCTTAAATCTATGCTCTTTCATCAGTCTTATTTATACGAACAATCTAGATTAATTAACCACAGTGCTTGAAATCCTTCATGTTGTACGTTCCCACAGCATACAATGTTCCATGAGGCCGAGGTGATTGGAGGTTCTTGAGCTCCCTTTTTTTTGTTTTGTTTTTTTTTTTGTTTTTTTTTGGCCAGTTCTGGGCCTTGGACTCAGGGCCTAAGCACTGTCCCTGGCTTCTTCCCGCTCAAGGCTAGCACTCTGCCACTTGAGCCATAGCGCCGCTTCTGGCCGTTTTCTGTATATGTGGTGCTGGGGAATCGAACCTAGGGCCTCGGGTATCCGAGGCAGGCACTCTTGCCACTAGGCTATATCCCCAGCCCCTTGAGCTCCCTTTTGACTGCATGAGTGACAAGATACATTGGCTTTCCTTCTTCCTACCATACTCCTAACCTGCCACAAAACATTTGCAACCACTCCTCTTCCATGTAAGAAATCCTCACCCTACTTCCAACCCTCTGAAATTATTAGAACTTTCTTGACTACTAAATCAGAAGTAACTAGATTGACTATACTATTATGGATTGCTGTCAGAGAAACATAAAATCTCTAGTTACTCCATCCCCTCCTAGTATTGTATATGCAGTCTTTAGAAATTATAGCATTATTTCACTGTGGTTTTAATTTGCATTTCTCCATTGACTCAGCATGTTGAGTGACTTTTATCTGCCAGTTTGTAATATGTAATTCTTCCTTTAGTTAAATATCAGTTCAAATTTTAACCATTCTTTCTATACATTTGTAAGAATTCTTTAATACATTCTGCATATAATTTTGTAGTAGATGCACGTTTTATAAATATTCTCCCACTCAAGGTTTACCTGTTACATTCTTAATAGGTTTTCAAAGAAGTTTTTGTTTAAATTTTAATAAAATTTTATTTTTTTCATTTCCAAGTCACAAGCATGACAGCTACACCTAACCTAATGTTAACAAGAATTTTTCGCTCATATTTTCTTTGATAATTTAATAATTTTAGCTCTGACAACTAGTTCTATGATCCGTGTTGAGCCAATTTCAGTTCCTAGTCTGAAGTAACAATTCATTTTTTCTTTCTTTTCCTTTCTCTTTGTCTCTCTTTCATTTTTCTTTCTTCCTTTCTTTTCTTTCTGTCTCCAAAGATATTTTAATTATTTAAATACCTTTGTTAAAAAGAAATATACTTTCTTCACTGAAGTACATTTGCACATCGTTGCCTTTTTTTCAGAACTAGAAAGTTGGTATCCCACATGAGGGTCTTCCTCTGTTTATATTCTTCCAGAGCAGTAGTCTGTTATTGTTTGTTACTCTGTGCTAGACTATTTGTCAACAGAAAAGAGTTGATTTTCTAGCGTCTACTTCAGGTTTAGGCAGGCTCTTCAATCCAGGCGTTTGTGGTGGCAATTTTTCAATACGCTTGTCCAGAACCACAGTAGCAGACAATCTCGGCTTGTTCATGGGGACAGGAGAGTGTTTCTTAACCCTTCACTGTTAGTAGAAACTCTTTCTTATATAATAGCAAAATATCCTTGGCCCCAAATTCCTCCTTGCCTCTTTCCTAGGATTACCCTTTTTGGTTTTATCTTTCTTTTTGTCTTAAAAAAATACATTTTATTGTTATTGTAGAGGTGGTATACAGTTACATAAGTCAGGTAATGAGTTCACTTGCTTTTGAATCATGTCATCCTTTCCTTTGCTCTATCCATTTTTCTCTCCAGTTCTCACCCACAATTGTATAGTTCATTTTCCACATAGTGTACCATTGCTGTATTTGTTTATCCTTTGACCCACATTTTCTGTTCTCTGCCTTACCCTTCCAAAAACAAGATAACAAAGAGGGCAAAATGAAAGCAATAATAACAAAAAATCTCTTATTACCCTTTCTTGGAGTCCATTTTGAAATATATTTCTTACATTATTTTATATGATCATGTAATTGTAGTTATTGAGCCTTTGTGATCTGTTCCTATGACTATCCTTCAGTTTCACTGTGTGAGTGTCTAGAAACCTGTATAATTTATGATATCTGTGTGTGTGTGCATGTGTGTGTTTGTGTGTGTGCATCTGTGTTTATGTGTTTACTATCTAGTATTTACTTGTAGATTTTTTTTTTCTGGTGCTGAGTCTTGAACTCGGGGCCTGGGCCCTGTCCCTGAGTCTCTCTGTGCTCAAGGCTAGATCTCTACCACTTAAGCCACAAAGCTAGTTCTAGCTTTTTCTGAGTAGTTTATTGGACATGAGAGACTCACAGGTTTTCCTGCTCAGGCTGGCTTCAAACCTTGATCCTCAAATCTCAACCTCCTGAATAGCTAGGATTACAAGGGTGAGCCACTGGTACTTGGCTACTTGTAGATTTATAGGCACATTCTAGTTATCACAAATGAAGGAAACTGAATGTACTTTAAGCAAAAAAAATAAAATTAACCCCTCAAAATAAACCCTCAATAAATTAACAGCCCAATTGATAAATGAGCTAAAGAACTAAAGAGAGACTTCTCAGAAGAAGTAAGAATACCCAATAGACACATGAAGAGATGTTCAATATTGCTTACCATAAATACAAATAAAAACAACATTGAGATTCCAATTCACCCCAGTTAGAATGGCCATTATCAAGAAAACTAAAATGGATGTGGCCAAAAGGGGACTCCATTACATTGTTTATGGGAACATAAACTTGTTCAACCACTTTGGAAAGCATTGTGGAGATTCTGGAAAAGACTAAATATGGAGCTTCCCTATGACCCAATAATTCCACTCCTGGGCATTTATCCAATAGCTCACGGATAAGGCCAAACTAAAGCTACCAGCACAAGTTCACTGTAGCCAAGACACAGAATTAACCAAGATGCTCCTCAACATTCAACATACAAATGGATCCAGAAAAAGTAACTATACACACACACATACACACACACACACACACACACACACACACACACACACACACACACACACACAATGGAGTTCAACTTTTCCATAAGAAAGAATGATATTGTAACATTCGTAAAGAAACAAAAGGACTTGGAAAAATTATATTAAAGGAAGTAAGGCAGATCCAGAACACAACTGGTTTTCCCTTTCTACCAGAAGACATGGATTTTTCACCAATGTCCTGATAGCCAACAGTGTGTCTGCCCCTTTTTCAAAGGCCTTGGGTTTGCTTATACTCCTCTATAAATAGTGGCTTTTTGTCTTGGTCTTGTAAATTGTCTTTTTGTTTTTGTCTTGTACATATCCTGACTATCCCTAGAACATAAAGAGTTTTTCACCATTTGAGGGAAAAGGCCTTGGAAACAGACAAGGAACTGAGCCAATTTGTTAGCTCCTGAATAACAATATCCCTTGGAACAAGGAAGGAAGTATAGTAGATGTGCTAGATTGAAGAAAGGTTATTAATAAGCCCCCTTCCCTGATGCTAGAGTTTCTTAGGGGCATCATGGAAGTTGTGAGTGTTTGCCTGCCAGTTATGCAAAACTCTCCACACTGCTCTCACACTTGCATGTCTTAAAATGTTAGCCAATTATTTTAAAATCACCTTTTTATCCAGTTCATTGTGAAAGGTAAAAACATTTTCATATTTAGCCCTTTCCCTTTGAAAAGGCCTTTGAATTGTGTGATGGGCCTAGAAATATGATTTTGTAGATTACTGTAGCATTTAGTCCATTAGTGATTAATCCTTTTAACAAGTCACTGCTCTGCGGAATCTCTCAAATATTTTTTGAGTTCTTTAGATGGCCAAATTGTGACTTTTCCAAAACTATTTATTCTGCTTCTTTTTGTTCTGTAATCTAGACAACAGAAGTTAAAAGTAACCAAGGCGGGGCTGGGAATATGGCCTAGTGGCAAGAGTGCTTGCCTCCTACACCAGCACCACATATATGGAAAACGGCCAGAAGGAGCGCTGTGGCTCAGGTGGCAGAGTGCTAGCCTTGAGCGGGAAGAAGCCAGGGATGGTGCTCAGGCCCTGAGTCCAAGGCCCAGGACTGGCCAAAAAAAAAAAAAAAGTAACCAAGGCTTAGCTGAAATTCGATTCTGTTTGAATTTTTTTTCTAAGTTTTTCATTATTCTAAAACACAGCCTTCCATAAAGCCTTAGGGCATAGATACTATACAGCCAAGTCATTTGCAGTAATGTGGGAAAAAAATGGTCTTTAATTTTCAATAGGATTCTCATTTTCATCTGAGTCTAGATCTTTGGTTTACTTGTCTTTGTCGTCATGAGAATCATCTTAGTGATAATAGCAATAGAGGATTATCTTAGTGTTTTGTGTTTCTCCATAGGAATTTGTTCCTTCAATGTCTTTCAAACTGCATCTGCTACTAATTACAAAACTATTTTCATATTTTCAAGTAGAATGATAACAATTATCAGTATTTGTATATTTTTGTTCCAGAATCAAGATTTGAACTCAAGATATCATGCTCTTGTTCAGCTTCTTCTTTTAAAAAAATACTAGATAACAGCATAGCAAAAGATTCAGAAAGGTTTTGATAATCATACCAGATATCTGCTCTGCAAACTAAAGCAAAAACAAAGTTACAATGGGTCAAGAATCTCTGACCATTAATCATGAAATAGACAAGAGAAATAGGAATTTTAAAAAAAAATATTTAGAATCACCAATGTAGACCATCAGTCATTGGTGAGTTTTGAAAACCTAGTGGTGACAAAATCCAGATTAGAAGAAAATAATAAATGGATTATAAAGCAGATGGAAACTGTGGAAATACCTCACTTTTTAAAGATGGCTTTGAAGCACCTACAGGAAAACATGGGCAGAATACCTCAAGGTACAGGCAAAAGTAACAAATCCCTGCATTATTCGGGAAATAAAACAAAGACATGATGAATAGGAAGGATTCAAATTAAAAGCATGCTGCATAGCAGAAGAGTCATAACAACAGAGAAAAGTGTGCCTTGAGAATGGAATAAAATCTCTGTCTGATATTAATGTAGCATGAGATTAATATCTGAAATATATAAAGAACTAAAACCTTAAGAAATAAGCAAATGATACAATAATGGGCCATACAACTGAACAAACACTTTTCAACTGAAATTTTCCCCTAATAGCCATTAGGGGAATGGAAATCAAAACTATTTTCAGATTCTATATCATCCAAGTCAAAATGGCTGTCAGCATGAAAACCCGTAATAGCAAATGCTTGTGGGGATGTAGGGGTAAAGGGGAACTCACATCCCGTCTGGTGAGGGTTTAATAATAGAGCCCGGCACCGGTGGCTGACACCTGTAATTCAAGCTACTCAGGAGACTGAGATCTGAGAATAGCAGTTCAGAGCCAGCCCAGGCAGACACATCCCCATGAGACTCTTATCTCCAATTAACCACTCAAAAACCAGAAGTGGTGCTGTGACACAAGTGTTAGGGTGCTTTCCTTGAGCACAAAGAGGCTCCAGGACAGCACCCAGGCTCTGAGTTCAAGCCCTACAACTGAGCAAAATAAATTAGTAATCAAATTTCCATATAATGCAGTCCTGTCTCTTCTAGGTGTGTGCCGCATCAGAATCAAACACAGATCACTAGAAAAATATCTGCATACTCATGTTTATTGCAGCACTATTCACAGGAGCCAATTTGTCGAGTCAGAATTTTTTTTTTTATCGCTGGATGTATAAAGAAAACATGGTATATATAAAGAATGAAATTTTATTAAGCCACAAAGGAAAATGAAGATACGTCCTTGGCTGGAGAATGGAAACAAATCAGTTTAACAAAGATCAACATCTCATTTGTGGAAGCTTGTTGGAGGAAGGAAATGAAGTTTTGAGAGTAACATAAGAGGGTGACTAGAGAGATGGAAGGGTGGGTAATGGGAGACTAAGAAAATGCAATAGCGGATAAACATGATAATGAACATTAAATGAATATATGAAAGTATCATAATGAGACTCTTACTTTGTGCAATTAATACACCATAACTTTAAAAAAAGAGTTAAGAAGATGGGTTGTGATGGACAGAAAAAAATCTACATCTTTACAATGTGACCTAGATCAGAGAAATTTTTATTAGATAAACAAAGTTAATTGTCATGTTAAAGGACAGGAAACAAATGACATAATCATAAAATAAAAGTGAAAGTCTAATCAGAATCTTTAATATAGATTAACATGTTGGTGTTCCAATAAAACTTTATTTGAAAGAAACAAAACAGTTGGTGACACATAAAGTTGGCCTTGAGGCCTAATTTGCTAACTTATTTCAGGGAATTGAGAGAGAAGACAAAATACAAAAAGAGGAGAAGAAAGTACATCATCATATTTTACCTATGTTCTTGTTTAATATACTCAAATGGCTATATCACCATTCCTATATCATCTGACAAAACTTTAAAGTCTCACCTTTCTTAATCATGGAGTTTTTTGTTAATATTTATTTCATTTCATTACAATTATGTGACCATGTATCCATCTTACCTGAAATATTATGACACCCTTAAAAGATGGTAATTGGTCTCATTCATCTTTATATAAATTTTAGGAATGTTGTAAGTTTAGAAAAAAGTTGAAAAAACATATATGGTCAAAAAAACCTAACTTCTATGATGTCAAACTGCATTCTCTTAGCTACGACAGAATTACTATTTTTATTGAAAGACGCTGCTCAACTTCCAATGCATTTATATCTTAATACTCCCTTGGTAAGTTGAACATATTACCAATCTAAAATGTATTTAATGCAACTATCCTGTGAACTCACACTGATTAAAGAAGTGCATTTCGGGGTATTTTGTTCATGCTTATGATCAAATAGTTCATTGTCTTGACCTACAATCATATGGCACATTGCTAGCCTAGGAAAAGATCAAAGTACATTTAGAGAAGAAATTCAGTGTGTATCACTGCCATACCACCTTAAAGTTCAGAAATTGTTGAGCTGAAACACAATCATCTATATTGTTGAGCATTTCTTAATTGTGAGAAATATGAAAGAATATTCAAGAGACAGAGGATGAGTTTTTTGTGGGTAACAAGGACCTTAAAACATCTTCATTGTAGGATGAATTGCAGTAGTGGCAAAGTTGATAAGGGAAAGAAAAGTAAGAATCAGATAGGAAACGGTATATGAAAAGGCCAGAAAATGATTTTTTGAATTCCAGATTTTTGGTACAGATGCAGGACAATTTTGATATATGAAAACAGTCTAATAATTTGGAACATTCTAATATCATTCCAAAAAAGTATAAATATGACTGAAATTCATGGTGAAATTTCTGGATTACACATCCCTAGGTGTGAAGAATATTGTTCCTAACAGACAACAATAAGTATTTAAAAAGTAATTCAGTAGAGGTACTAATCAATGGACAAAGATTCTCCCACCTCTGATATTTATAATTATTTCTTCTGAATTGTGCCAGTTTAACAGATTTGTAAAATTTATGCAAGACAAAGATAAGATGTTTCTGCTACATAATATTTGACTGGGTGGGTTGATGCTACTGATAAGGAAAGAGGGTAAAGCCTGTCAAGTTCTTCAAATTCAGAAAATGTATTCAATGGTTCACATGGTATTTTTGTATTTCCACTGAGCATTTCATGGTAAATAGACCTAAGCTTTCTCAGTCTGTGACTTTAAAAAATTCTACTTCCAATGTGGCTTTTTATATTCCCAAGTGTTGCCATGTTTCTAGACCTTTCATTTTTCTTCCATCTTATCTCAAGGCTGAAAGAAGTTTATCACATTATTAGACAACAGAGCAGAACAAAACAATACATCAAGCCCAGCACTCTACTGTGTTTCAGAGAAAAACAGGTGAATTATTTCAGTGTGTGGTTAGAAACAGAAGAGTTTGTCCCAAGTATCATATTTCAGAAGTTGAAAAGAGTAGATATGTTTAATTAATGACATAGCGAACAAAAGTATGGCAAACAGATTAGAAAGTAATTAAAATAAATACTCAAAAACCCAGAGCTTGAGAGGAGAGATTTATTAAATAAATATCAGGAAGATGCAAAAGAGAAACTCTGTTGTGATGTATGAATTAAGCACATAATAGAATATTTTATGCAATAATCCAAAAGGAGAGTCTGGGTACAATGTCATTCTTTTATATATAAATTCTGTTTTTTCCCCTAACATTAATATGTGTTATATTGATCATATGCTCTCATCAATTTATGAGATCGTGATAGTCTCTTCTCTGAAAATATATAACTGAAATAACTCTAGCCATATGTTTTCAAGAAGTAGCCAAGAAATGAAGTAACCTTTGTAACTTAAAAGCTTTTCAGAAATACATTAAGATGGAGAAAATTATTTCTTATTACTCAAATAAATTTCAAGGAAAATTAGGTCAGGGCCATCAAATCTTTGTTTCCTCTTCAATTGGGGAAATGAAGGCATTTCAGCTATGAGGGGTGAGACTACTTTGAACTCAATTTGTCACACTGAGCTGAAAATATGTGTTGAAGTTTGTCCTGTGGTATTTATAGAGGTAAAACACAGCTGATGCGATACTTCGTCTACTTGCCTTGGATGATTATGGCATGCCTCAGCTGGATAAGGGAAGATGGTGATACATTTGGTCATTTGCTCTATATGAATGACCTGTTGCATCATTGGGTGCTGAGACAGATTATACATGTTATAAGAAACACAGTCACAATCATATGAGAGGGCCCTGAATGCTACTGAGCCACCACAGGGTCAGGCTACACCAATGGTACAAAGCTTTGGAGCAACCTAACTTCCCTCATTTTGACTTTTACGCCTATATTTTGGTCAGATAAAAATAGATGTCTGATGAGCAAGGTTCTTCTCTGTGAGGTTAATGAGAATCCCTACAATGGCAGTAGACTTCCAGCGGACACCACTACAAAACGCCATCACAATTGCTGAAAGCTAAAAAATAGATATTTTCAATAGTTTTTCATTTTCTATTGGAAAAGTCTTTACATTAAATAAGTCTCTTTCCCCCCAAAGAAATAGTCTAGCTTTTATTATGATGCCAGTAAAAGGAAGGTAACAGCAAGCAGAATCTGGTTACAGCACAGTGCAAATGAATCTAGAGCCGCTCACCCTCAGAACCAAACCAAACTGTGTCACACCTGATTATATAGAGCAGCATGGTTGAAATAATCGTCAGTGGTGGTAAATTCTGTAGGAGGGTTTATTCTGAGCCATTCACTTTTTGTAAGGGGGAAATGGGTGGGTTACAAAAATACCATTGAAGTAGGGTGGGCTGTGGGTGGAGGGTTGGGAATTTGTCTTGAGAAATAAAAACTACAAAACAGTTTGTACACACTGATTTAAAAAAACAAAACAAAACACATTTTCAAAGATGTAAAAAAATAGATGTCTGGCTCTTACACTTATGAGAAAAAAATAATTTTAAAAGATCATCACAGTTCTTTAAAACCACATTTCTTTTCTTATTTTTTGAATATTTTTATTCTCTTTAAGTATTTGTACAAAGAAGATGCTACTTGCCTGAACAGTTTATGAATACAATGCATCTCAATCAATGCCACCTCTTTCAACACTCGCACCCATCCCTCTCGACCCACCTCTTCCCTCATTTATCTCACTGCTTAGGTTATGTTCTGAATTTCTTGCCATTTAACAAAGCAGTTCATGTACTCAATGCATCTTGGTCTCCGTTATCACTCCAACATCTTTTTCCATTTATTGCCCTTTCCACAAATATGCTACTGCTGTGATGTAAGACAGTAGAAGTCCCTTAATCAAGATGTAATTAACTAAGCATTTGTAGATCAATTAGGTTAATCCCTGTAGAAAGTTGACTTTGTGATTCTAATTATCAAGTAGGGAAAAAGTATGAATCTTGATGGTGTTTTGTTTTGTTTTTGGTGGAGGGGTGTTTGTGGTGATACTAGAATTTGAACTCCGGACCATATAGTAACTAGGTAGATGTTCTACTCCTTGAGCCAAGCTTGTAGTATATTGTTCCTCTGGTAATTTTGTGTGTTTATTTGTTTTAGCACTGGTACCAGAGTTTGAACTCAGTTTTGTGCTTTAGATCAGATGTTTTGCTCACTCACAGAGATAGTGCTCTACCATTTGAGCCATGCCTCAGAGGTTTTTTTGTTCGTTTGTTTGTTTTGTTTTGTTTTTTGCTACTTAATGGAGATAATCTCATGGATATTTGTGCCTGAGCTGGCTTTGATCTATCGTCCTCAGACCTTACTTCTCCTGAGTAGCTACAATTACAGGCGACCAGTGCTTGCCTTTTCTGGTTATTTTGGAGGCTGAGTCATGATCTTCCCAATCTCTGCCTTCAAGTAGCTATGATATAGTCATAAGCCAGTAGTATCCAGCCATGAACCTGGACAACGATAAAGTCAACTAAAGATTAGTCATTGAAAACTTGAACTTGTAAAATGTTGATAGGAAAATATTTATTAACTGCATAATGCTGATGGACATTCTTAGGAAGGAAATATTTTCCTTATTCCACACGTGCTCTGGTTTAATAAACAGAGATTAGTACATCATGTTTAGATCCAGTATTTTCTTGTTGAAAGTGAAGACCTCTGAAATAATTAAACCATTTAAAAAGTTTATTCTGTTTATATTATTGACATTAAATATTTATCAAGTTGAAGCTATCTGAAAAATTATGTTTGCATTGCTAATCTACATAGCCAATTAATTTTCTGTCTCCTGAATTTGTGCCTTTTCAGGTAGGATTAAGGAATAAAGTCTGTATACAGACATGGGAGCATATTTGGCATTTACTGAGACTAATTCATTTTTAATTGGGCTGGTATAAAGAATTCCTGAAAAAGAGACAAGGGAACAAAGAAAAGTGGGCCACCTGAAAATCATCATAATTATAAAGATGTTAAAGCATGTTCATCAAGAATGAAGAGTCTGCAGTGGGTAGCGAATTAGCATTACTTTGTGTGACACTCTAAATAAAAGACTATTCCCCACCCAGAAGAACAGCATAGAGCCTCACTTTGTTCAACACAAAGCTTACAGAGTCAAGGAAAACTGCTTAAGTCAGGAAGAAAAGCTTTGTGATACTGAAACAAGCCAAAGTCCTTTATAACCCTTTTCAGTGGTCGGAATACAATTCAGAGCCGCTTCTCTGGAGTCAGTCAGCTTACGAATGCTACGTAATGTCCAGTCTTATTTTTGACACCAAATGCATTAGAACTCCTTGACCACACTGTACACTGTACTAAAATAAAATGGGACTCTCAAAGTGGCCTTATGCGTTGTTCATATTTTCCTTGACATTTATAAAACAAAAGAAAATGGAAAGTTTGCATCATTTTTATGGTAGAAATTTCAAGGAGTCAAACTTTTCTTTTTCTGTTGTATGATCTAGGCCATACATTTAGACTAGAGCCTTTAACAGGAAAGCCAGGAAAAAAGGCAACTGAGAAAGGATTCATATTTTATTTTCTTTGCCAACTTTAAACTGTGTGTTCCTATGGTGTGGTTAACTGCCAACTCCACCAAATCAATCATTGTATTGGTCATCTTTCATTGTGGCTGAAATTCACATGGACATTTCTGTTTCTATGGAAAATACACTACTATTAAACTTAGAATTCTTATTATAGTCATATCATACTTTACCATATTATAAGGGTTGAAATGGTGGTATTCGTGTTTCATTTAATCCTATCACATAATTAGTACTTCCTTTTAAACTACTTAAAGGCAGCTGTGTCCAAATAGAATGCATTATTACCTTAAGAAATTCCATACTAGAATTTATTAATATTAACTTCTCTTTAAATTTTCACAGTATATATATGTATATATATATATATATATATATACATATATATATTTGCAACAGATTTGAACTTACTAGAATCTAGAAATCAAACCATATTGCTGGCCTAAGGTGATCGAGAAAAGTCTTTCATCTGGCTTAAAAGTGAGATTTCTAACCCCTTGGAAAAAGGCATTAATCAAACAGAAAGGCAATAACTTCCAATAGTGGCTTTCACAGAAGACACTAAAGGGAGAAGAGTCTTTGCCATCGGAACACTTTCTATCACTCTAGCCAATGAATAAAGTGAGACCTTTTCAAAGTAAAAAGTTATGGTCCCATCTCCTCTAATAAGTATTACTGCATATGAATTTTTGGTTCCAGGTAAAGAAGTTGAAATTGAGAAGTCCCTTCTAGTCACAAACACTAGAGGACTAAATTTAAACTATGTGCTTCAAATAAATTATATACAGAATCTTGAAAGTGATAAGATCTTGGATCAAAGGAAGAACAACATACAACATAGATTATAAGCACATTTTAAAGCACATTTCAAGTGTAGATGTATGTATTGATATGTTGATGGGCTATATCTCCCTCTCATAGCACCATTTCACATTAGTTACATGGTCCATGAGATATCCTGTGCTTTTAAGAGATTAATTCAAATTTGTTAGAATTTTTGTATCCATTTTCAGTAATCATATTGATCTATAGTTTTCCATTCTTGTAATGTCTTTAGTTTGGGTATCATCCTTATACTGGCTTCAAAACAATGAGTTTAGAAGTTTTACTTCCTTTCTATTTATGGGTGATATTATATAATAGATATTATTTATTTTATTTTTGATAGAATGGGCAACAAATTCATCAGGGTCTGGAGTTTTCTTTGTCAAAAGGCTTTTAACCACAGTTTTAACTCTTTGGTAGGTATGAGGCTATCAGGGTTATGTATTTCTTTCTAAATGAGAGTAGGTAGTTTGTATCTTAAAGATATAGTTACTTATAGTAATCACTTACTATCTTTTTAATAGCTGCAGAGTATATATCTTTCCAACTTCTTGACCTGGTTGATTTTTTTATACCCAGTCCGTTTGACAAAAACTTCAATTTGCTTCCAAAAATCAACTTTTGGATTTAATGATTTGTGTGTGCATATGTGGGTTTTAAGTGTGTATATGTGTGTGTGTGTGTGTGTATGTGTGTGCCAATACTGAGATTTGAACTCAGGGCCAGGGCAGTGTCCCTGAACATTTCTGCTCAAGGCTAGTACTCTACCCCTTGTGCCAGAACTCCACTTCTAGCTTTTTGGTAGTTTATTGGAGATAAGAGTTTCACAGATTTCCTTCTCCAGGTTGACTTCAAGTCACAATTTTCAGATCTGAAATTGCTGAGTAGCTAGTATTACAGGTGTGAGTCTCTATCACCCAAAGGATTCACTGATTTTTATAACTGCTTTTCTATTTCACCCATTTCTCCTGTTTTTCATCTGTTTTCCTTGGGATTAGTTTGGTCTTATTTTCCTAGCAGGAAATTAACATTTGTTTTATATTGTTTTGATATATAGCATGTAGGTGCTCTTAATTTCCCATAAATATAGCTTGACCAAACTGTATCACACAAATGTTAATCTGTTGAGTTTCCATATGCATCCATCCAAAGTGTCTTCAAAGTTTCTTTTTACTCACTGCCTTACATATGAAACTGTAACCCCTCTGAACATCACTTTGACAATAAATTAATAAATAAATTTTAAAGTAAAGAAATAAAAATATCTTTTCCCAGAAAAAAGTTTCTTTTTAATACTTTTTCATTTTTAATTTTGGGGTAATTTATTTAAAATTTAATCTACTGTGGTCAAATGACATACATATAACATCAGAGTTCTTTAAAATTAATTGAGATGTATTTCATTACCTAGACTATAGCCTATGCTGGTGAGGTCTATCTTGTGCATGTTTCAAAAGTATGTGTATTCTCTTCTTTTTGACAATATGAGTAATCAGTCTCATATTCGATCTAAAAAAGGACCTGGTTCTATAAGATCAACCAAAGAACTGTGATGGAACTGTAAAGTGGTGAAGATGATTTGCCCAAAGTAACCTTGTTGAAACAGAACACAAGTAATGGAGAAAAATTATTCTATTTCTTAAACTATAAATATACAGAGTGGCTCACTCATAAAAATTATAGTGCATGTCCACCAAATACTGGTAAAACAGACTTGAAATAATTTGTTTTTTACAGTTTCTTGATACAAAGATATACTATGGTAACAAGAAACAAAGTATTGAAGAGTCCAATGATAGAACAAAAACAAAACATGAACCAATGTTTGCTGATTCTAAACCAATGTTCTTCTCTCATTAATTATAATATTAATAACAATAATAATGTCTTCTATTTTTCCAATGTGTATAAAACATTATAAGAAATAAAACATTAGTTTTAAGAAATAAGAAATAAAACATTAGTGTAGTCATTTCTAGGAATTTTTTTCCATTCCAATAAATCTAATTATGAGAAAAAATATTTGCCATTTCACATATAATCTAATTACATGAAAGAGTATTTGCAAATTTAGAAACTATAATGCTGAGTAATATCTTACTAAAAGTAGATTGTATCTCTTATTTATTAAAATGTTGTATAAAACATTGGCCAAAGGTTATATTTGTTATTATGGGAAATCCTATTGTATACCAAAATAGCTATAGATAATGAAGTAGTTTAATGTTAACTGAAGGACACTAATTACATTAATGAAGGGAGAGAATAAATTCAAATATTATTGAAAAGAAATGCAAAATATTTTAATCAAGTGACTTATCACCAACAAGAGTAGTTCATGTTTTTCTCATAGCACATATTTTTTAAAAATACTACAAAAATATGAAAGGTACTCACTGCTTTACATATGAAACTTTAACTCCTCTGTACATGACTTTAACAATAAATAAATTAAAAAATATTAGCTCAAGTAATGCTTAGTTGCTTGAATTTTAATTCATTTTAACAAGCAAATTTTATTAAATAGTTAAAACCTTGCTTTGAGTCTTTAAAGTGTACAAGTCAATAAGCCCAGATCTTTAGTTTGTTAAAATAATTAAACTCTAAATATCTTTAATCATCCAGTAATCTGTATGTCATTCTACAATTAGGCAAAATACAGGAATTAATTTGGCAAAACACAGGAATTTTTGACATGTTAATGGACTCAGCATATTTCCTTCTGCAGATTTGTACTTCAACCTTCCTAGATATTCAGCTACAATTCTTGATTTCTGGATCTCAAAAGATTTGTGCTCTATGTTTAGCCTTCTGAGGGACCTCCATACTGCTTTCCAGAGTGGTTGAACAAGTTTACACTCCAGCCAACAATGCAGTAGGGTCCCCTATGACCCAGCAGCCCCACTTTTGGACATCTACCCAAAAGACTACAAGCCAGACCACACTAAAGCCACCAACACAACTATGTTCATCACAACACAATTTATCATTGCTAAAATATGGACCCAACCCAGATGCCCCTTAGTAGATGAGTGGATTAAGAAAATGTGGTACATATACACAATGGAATTTTATGCCTCTATCAGAAAGAATAATACTGCCCCATTCATAAGGAAATGGAAGGACTTGGGGAAAAATCATACTAAATGAAGTGAGCCAGACCCAAAGAAACATGGACTCTATGGTTTCCCTCATTGTGAATAATTAGTACACGTCTAGTATAGTCCTAGTAGAAGATCACAGTAGCTCAATAGCCATGCCCATGTGAACACATAAGATGATGCTAAATGAAATGAACTTCAAGATATGGAAACGAGTGGTATATCATCGTTGTTGTTATTTCAACATGCCATGTGAAACCGTGCCCCCCTTATTTTTCATTTTTCCTTCCCAAGGTTTTACCCCCTGATATTACTGTAACTGATTTTAGTACCCTGGACATTGCGTGTGTGTGTGTGTGTGTGTGTGTATTGGAACGGGGGAAGGGAAGGGGAATACCAAACTCAAGAGACAAAGGATAAAAGGACAAACCAATGCAACAGCAATACTTACAAAACTGTATGGTGTAAACTGTACAACTCATGCGGGGGAGAGGGAAATAGGAAGGCGGGGATGAGAGAAGAGGTAACAAGATGAATAAGAAATGTACTCACTGCCCAACATATGAAACTGTAACCCCTCTATACTTCACTTTGACAATAAAGGAAAAAAAGGAAAGACACAAAAAAAGGATTGGTGCTCATACATTCTCTGCTTTCAGCAGAGAATAATTTAGAAGATTCTAATTTAAGCCAGGAGTTTGGCCTAGTAGTAGAGTGCTTGCGTAGCATGCATGGCACCCTGGGTTCGATTCCTCAGTACCACATAAACAGAAAAAGCTGGGAATGGCGCTGTGGCTCAAATAGTAGAGTGCTAGCCTTGACCAAAAATAGCTCAAGGACAGTACCAGGCCCTGAGTTCAAGCCCCAAGAGTGATCAAAAAACAAAATGAGGAGAAGATTTTAATTTAAAAGATAAAAAATTCTGTTAATCTTTGTCTTCCCCCCCACCCCGTCCCGTCCCGGAGCTTGGACTCAGGGCCTGAGCACTGTCCCTGGCTTCTTTTTGCTCAAGGCTAGCACTCTGCCACTTGAGTCACAGTGCCACTTCTGGCTTTTTCTATACATGTGGTGCTGAGGAATCGAACTCAAGGCTTCATGTATGGGAGGCAAGCACTCTACTAGGCCATATTCTCAGCCCTGACTTTTCTTTTTAGCTTCCTAGAATTGAAAAATTTTAAGTAACAATTTGTCCTGTAAATCCCTCCTATCATAAAAGTAGCATTTTCCCCATCACCCTTTTTGTAAATAGTGAACATTTTCTTCATGCCTCTTACCATATACAGAGTGCTTTATCCTATGTTTATACTATAATACTTCCAACTATTTTCCACCCAAACTGAAATTATTATTGTTTGCTGTTGTGTTTAACCTAATTGGGAATTAAAGTGCTTCTTACATGGATTTTTAAAAATTAAGTTCGAAATTTTTCTGTCCACAATGAAATGTAATTTGTGGCATTTTCTTTGTGCCAGTAAAAGCAGTTATTCTCCATTCCATTAAGTGATCACAATGTACAGTTTATATTATGGGGTTTAATGAGACAGACACAGGACAGATGTTGTTAAAGTATGTAAATCTGATGAGAAGTTTATCTTCTAATATGATCAGAGTAACTGATACTGGTTCACTTGTGGACTCATGAAAAATGACAGAAGAAACTGAAAGGAATACCATTTCTTAAGTCCCCTTTCAGTGGTAAGAAAATTAAAAGGAACATTTTACTAATTGTATATATGTGCAAGCTACATGGAATTGTATTCTTTTTGCACTAAAGGACATTGTGGTTGCATATCCTAAGGTTTTAAATAGTAAGACAATTTATGTCAGGAAAGAAAAGCTTGTGCATGAAATGGGACTATCAGATACTTGCCCAGAAACCAAACAGGTTATCCATTACTTTTACAATTGTTGTGAGAAAAATACAGCCTATTTCTATGGTGAACATTTGACAGGGTTAGAGCATAAGGCCTTCTAACAACTCTATCCTAGATACATTACCAGTGAGACATGTTGTTTTGTTTTGTTTTGTTTAGTCAGTTGTAGAGCTTGAACTTGGGGACTGGACACTGCCCTTGAGTTCTTTTGCCCAAGGCTATCACTCTACCACTTTGAGCCAAAGTGCCACTTCCCATTTTTTGGTGGGTAATAAAGATAAGAATCTCATGAATTTTCCTGCCCTGGCTCTCTGATCTCAGCCTCCTAAGTAGCTAGGATTACAGGTGTGAGCCACCAGCACCTAGTTATAATGATTCTTTTTAATGGATTGGTAAGGCAGCTACTTAAGGGTGTCATTTCAAGGATCCTGGAGGATAGCTCTCATCCCTCTGAACAAAGATATATCTACTCACTGTTCTGCCACAATACCTAAAATGTTTAGGATTATCTGTATTAATTTATAAATTAATGAGAGAAATGAAAAAAGGTAACAGTTCAGTGGATAGGCTGTCTAAATCCTGGATCTGCTAATAATCCATATATGGAAGAGTAGGCTTTGAAGATCTCATTAAACTAAACAGGAAATTATCTTGTTGTTACCTGGGTGGCCCCTAAGTGTAACCAGTGTCCTTACTGAAACAAAATCAAGAGTGATCTGACTATGCAGAGCAGAAGAGCACAAGATAATTATAGCCAGGTGTTACTCATCTGACCTTGAAGAAAAGAAGATACCTGGAGCCAAAAAATGAAAAGAATACAGGTCTAATGAAGGTAGAAGACAAATATCATCTCTCTGGGGTCTACTGGAGAGAATTCCTCCTTGCTTCCCAGATCATCTGTTGTTCTTTTTAAACTATCAAGTTTATGGTCATTTGAAATAGCAGCAATAAGAAACTAATACAGTTGGTTTTAACCATATAGCCTATTAAATCTTCTGAGTGCCATCCTAATTTGTGCATTCTGATAAGGACTGGTATTCTGAAACAGAGTAGCAACATGGATAGTCCTAGGTCACATTTCATCCTGAAGTCAAAGCAATGGCATGTATAAGTTTTTATCACAACTTACTTGAGTTGTTTTCCATATTTAATTCTGTCCTAAGAAGTTTTATAGTTAGGCACATATCTCAGTAAAGTAACATCTCCCTTGATGATAAGGTGAATAGTTACCTTTTTTTTCTCCTGAAAAGTATTCTACATGGATAGACTCATTTCTTTTTTTAAATTTGTGGTAAAGGTAATTAACAGGGGGGTTACAATTACAAAAGTAAGTAATGAGTATATTTCTTTTCTTTTTTTTTTTTTTTTTTTTGGCCAGTCCTGGGCCTTGGACTCAGGGCCTGAGCACTGTCCCTGGCTTCTTCCCGCTCAAGGCTAGCACTCTGCCACTTGAGCCACAGCGCCGCTTCTGGCCGTTTTCTGTATATGTGGTGCTGGGGAATCGAACCTAGGGCCTCGTGTATCCGAGGCAGGCACTCTTGCCACTAGGTTATATCCCCAGCCCAGTATATTTCTTTTTAAACACTGTTACCCCTCCCTCCTTTTCTCCCCCTTACCCCTCCCTACTCTCCTCTGCCTAAATTGTAAACTTCATGTCCAACATACTATCTAGTGAGTATGTTGCATTCGTTCATCCTTTCTCCTGCTTGTTTCTGTGATTCCCTTTCCCTTCCACAGATCAGATAAGCTTACATGTAAGACAAAGGTACAGAAAACTAAAATAGAAAGAAAAAAAAAGAAAGAAAGAACGGCTTACAAAGAATCACAAAGAATCTTTGCTTCCAACTCTTGGAGTTCATTTTGATATGCTTCATTATATATGGTCCTATGTATTTAACGATTGAGCTACTGGGATCCCCTGCTAAGAATATCATAGACATGTTGTAGTTATTACAAATGAGGGAACCAAAAAAAAAAAACCAAAAAACAAAAAAGTGAGGGAACCTGCAGCCTCATTTGCTTTATATAATTTTTCTAGATCTTTCCATTTCCTTACCAATGCAGCAACATCATTCTTTCTAATGGAGGCATAAAACTCCGTTTTGTGTATATAGCACATCTTCTTGATCAATTAATCTACTGAGGGGCATCTGGGTTGGTTGAACAAGTTTACCCTCCTACCAAAAGTGTAGAAGTGTTCCCCTTTGGCCACATCCCTGCCAGCTTCTATTATTAGATTTCTTCTGCCTTACTCCAGTTAGGATAGAACCATTTCTTATAACAGGAATGTCAAATTTAAAAAAGATAAAAGAAATATTATTGCACTTTACATTTTCAAGGGATTTGAAAAACAACCAATTCCAGATAACCAGCTTTTTTGTCCATGGTCCAAAGAATCTGTCACCTGACATTTTGTACTGTATTCACTCAGTATTCTTTATGGAAACATACTAAAGAAATACAAGAATTCAGGGCTGGGAATATGGCCTAGTGGCAAGAGTGCTTGCCTCTTATACATGAAGCCCTGGGTTTGATTCCCCAGCACCACATATATAGAAAACGGCCAGAAGTGGCGCTGTGGCTCAAGTGGCAGAGTTCTAGCCTTGAGCAAAAGGAAGCCAGGGACAGTGCTCAGGCCCTGAGTTCAAGGCCCAGGACTGGCAAAAAAAAAAAAAAAGAAATACAAGAATTCAAGCTTAGTAAGAGCTAATGACCTGGTTAAAATGGTGGTTATGCCTATAGCATAATCCAAACACATATTGTATTGCACTCCCTATAGATTTGAAGACTATATACTTACATATTTTAAAGTTCCCTCTAAACCAACATATCAGAAATATAATGCAGTATGCACAAAGGAGAAGCATTGAAGAGAAATCATTGAATGTAATTAATCAGGAAAAGTTTCTCCAGAGGGTTAGACTTTCAAACAAAAAGTCATAGGCTAGAAAAAACGGAAGTAAATTCTTGCAAACACCAAATCCTGAGTCAAAAGGAAAAGTACTCTTGTCCCCAAGGGCCAAAGATTTTCCCACAACCAATATGAAGTATTAATGCAAGTGACACCTCTGTGGTTTAAACTAGATGTAGCAAGTAGAAGGCAAGTACATTTTAAACCCCATTATGGCACTTTGTTTAATGGCAAGTGTGAACCACCCCTGCTAAATCATTCCTGGCATAATCAATGTAGTCACTGCCGTATCTAACTGCATTTTCCTAAGTTTGCTGCCTTAGCACATTTCCAGAGTTATTTCTTCCTCTCCTTCACCAGCTCACTCCTAAAATGCTCTGGTAATCATCCTTTGCTGAACTTGAAGGCTGTGTCCTCTTCAGAATGTTCATGTATGCCGATGGCCTTCTGAATTTAATGGCTTGTAATTACTGTTCCCTCCTTAAACTGTGTAACTTCTGTAACAGTAGAAGTTAGCAGTAGTCTGCCAAAAATCCTTCCCTCTAGGAGAAATAAGAAAGTGAAGCAAGGTTATCCATGCCAAAGAGAAAGACACTGACAAAGCCGAGTCATCCTCTTGTCTGCAGGATTGAATTAAAGGCATAAGCCAAGGCTTTTTCTGAGCCTTGACCTCACTGGGGCAATGTGCAATAACCTTATTCTTCATCTGTGTCAGAGGAAACGGGTGTTGTGAGAGTGAGCCAACTTTGGACTATTTATTTCTGCTAATACAATCAATTATTCTGACAGTTCATCAAGTTTGTGAGTGAGTGAAATTTCTGAGGATGCTCAGTCTATGAGAATCCTATTGCAAGAGACTCTGTAGATTAGTGTCAGCAAAATAATATTCAAACACGCTTGACCTCATACTATATAAACAAACCCAAATGTAAATATCACTCATTCAATCAATATATATGTAATATATCATTCTCTCACCCTTTTTTTTATCACATCTATGCATCTTCTCTATGGATAAATTAAAAATATATGTGTTTGGAAAAACAACTACAGTTCTATTTGTTGTAGACATTATTTTTTAAAAAGTTGAGTATCCTAAGAAGAATTTTCAGAGAAAATATAATTTAAATACTTTAGAAGTGAATAAACTCTGTATAGAAGAGAAATTATTTCAAAAAGTAGTTACATTGAATATTAATTTTGAGAATAAAATATTTTATATAAAATACAATTAGCAATAAAAATAACTTATTGGTCATAAGGTCTCACACATTTTTTGTTCTTGTTTTCAATTTTTGGCCTTTATAATATTTCTAACTTTCATCCTCCACTTTCTGGTTCTACAGAAGGCAAAATATGTCATTTTCATTACTGTGCGAAGGATCAAACTCACATACACTATTCAAGTACTCTACCACTGAGCTATATCCCAAGACAAAATGTGCTAACATTAACCCATGTGTGAAGCTAGGTTCTGAGAGCTCTTGGAAGGAATTTAACTCTGCTTTTTCCATAGGACTACACAGTTGAATGGGGAGAAATAGGAACATTATGAAGCTGATGGCAAAGACACATGCATAATTTAGGTCTTGGTATGGATAGAGAAAGATTTGATGTGATCCTGACAGAGGAGTGTGTTCACTTTCTGTACCTGTGCAATGTGTCTTCCATGCAAGGCAGCACTATTATTCTTCTTGGCAAGTTGCTGGATGCTATCTCTACTCGGGTAGATGACCTTGTAATGGAACACAGGAAGTAATAACCTGCAGTAATAACCAGTGACCACTAACCTTTGCCTGCTTTGCACTGCTGTTTGGGTGGCTCATTTGCTGTGTATACCTGGAAAGTCATTATGCCATTACTTTAACCTTTAGCTAGCCTTTAGTTTTCTCATCTGCAAGTGTCTGTCATGTTGATCAACTTGAAAAGCTCATTTTCTTGGTTCTGATCTTATGTAGTTTCCATATCTGTCGGTCTGTCTGTTTGTCTATCTATCTATCTCTTTTCAGATACAGTCTCACTATGTGGCCCAGATTGACCTCCCACTTGTGATCTTCCTTTTTCAGCCTCCCAAGTACTGGGATTATAGATGGGTGTAACTATTCCTGGTCCTTTATTCACTATTTTTTTTCATTACTAGGATTGGGCCCAAGAATAATGTATAGTACTTTTTCTTTATTCTAATTTATTATTTCTTTTTTGTAGTCTTTGCTTAAGAATTCAGATTTACAGGTTATAATTAGCCACCAGCTCTTTGCAAGAATATGAATATCAAACTATTTTGGGGACATGTAACAGTAAAGCATTAGGAATTAATTTTGTTGTAAGAAATAAGCTTAGAAATGTTTTTTGAGAAAATAATTTTGAAAAGTTGGCTAATTATCTTAGCATGTTTTAACACTGTAAATAGTCTTTGTCCTCATTTACTTGTAATAATAGGACTTTCAGACCATAAATATTACATTTAATCAATTGTGTTCTTGACATTTCCTATTTCCATGACGTATCTCTTTTCAGAACAGTTTTTCTAAGAGTTTCTTTGTTCTAAAACTTTGTATCTGTTTCTCTCCCATGGCTTCATTATTCTCTACTTGCCTGATTTCCTTTGTTATTCTGTCCTTTTTGAGCTTACAACTGAATTTTTGGTTCACATTGTCCATTAGCCTCCAAAATCTTACTGCTATTTTCACTGAAGTTGTGGTCTTTAAATATATTACTGGAGAAGAATGAGTTATTTTTTCACACATAAGTTATGATGTACTATTTTTGTTCAGATATTTTATGTCCTTTAGAAAAAACTAAACAAAAATTTTCCTTATATACATATTATCTATATCTTCTTCATTTTTCTATGTCTTTTATGCTTTTGTAACTATTGTGAACAGTACATTTTCCCATTGTATTTTACGTGGTTATTGGTTATTGTCTTTTCTAGTATTTTCAGTAGACCATCTCTGCTCCTTTTTGACACAGGGTGCTACTGTACAGCCAAGCTTGCACATGACCCCCCGGTCTTTTGACCTCCCAGTCCTTCTTCCTCAGTCTTCTGAATGCTGGTATTACAGGCATACTCTACCACAATTGCCCCTGTATCTGTTTTTGATTGCTTTCTTTGTAGGGGCATTCTTTGTCATATATTCTTTCCAAAATAGTGGTAACTTTGTAGAAGGAATTGGGAAATTTTCATGTTTTTTTTTTTCTATACCCCGGGAGAACCTTAAAACACAATGACTTCAAAGTTTTTAGTAAATTTACTCATAATAACTAGGAGAAAATGCTATACTTTAAGCAAATGATAACTTTTAACATGTACTCTTTGTATCAGTCAATATTTAAACTAACACAAAAACTGATTACAACTAACACTGATTTTCTAATGATCTGCGAAGATTCGAGAGAGAAACATCAGCTCCAGAACCAAACAGTATAGTGTCTTAAAGCCTCCCCTTGTATTATGTGAGTAGTACAAATTATTCTCATGAAGATTTGTTTAGTTTTAGTATGTAACTTTCTATATCTCACTAGCTAGAGAGTTATACAAACAATGTACCTTCTGAGACGCAGTTATCCATTTGTGAATCCCACAACTGTTTAGAATAACTCTAAAAAACCCAAATATGTTGGCCCATGCCTTTAATCCCAGCAAATAATATCCCAGGGCAGGATTGTGAGTTCAAGTTCAGTCAATGCTGCAGAGCAAAACACTGAAACAAGCAAACAAAATAGAATAACCACAGAAAGACCAGGTATATCTTACTGAAATAATTTTTAGATATAATTTCATGACTCATACCATAGTAGCTCCTTTGGTTTCCTTGTGTACTAAATACCTGCAAGAAGGTGTGGACATTATTCCCCCATATTATATGCTTACTGACTATCTCCATGTTCCCTAGCTACTTAGAGATATATTTAAATCCTAAAGCAAATACATCACAATCAATACAAAGAGTACCTGATAATAAATGTCATAGTTCCTTCTATAATGTTGATTATGCCATCTTTCATATTCCTCTGCATATATTTTGCTTTATATTTCTTGTACAATCGCTAAGTCATGGTTATTCTCTTGTTTTATTATCTATGAGCCATATCTCACATATTAATCCTTCTTTCACTGGAGTCATTATTTTTATATAGACATAAAATCTAAAATGACTATCAGTAAAATGCAGTATCAAAATTTCTATAAATTATATAGATGAACAAAAGAAATGGTTAAATTTTACTTTTAAATATTACTTTACAGCCCAGATTAATATCTAATTTCCCATGTAAACTTGAAACTAATATGTATTCAACTGTTTTTTAATAAAGTGTTCTATTCGGGCCATATTATATACTTACTGTCTTCCTTCTTTTTCTCTAGTCACTTAAAGAAATGTATTTAGATCCTCAACTAAAATTGTGGATTCATCTTTCTCATTTTAGGTCTCTAATATTTCTCAGATTGTCTCAGAACATCTTCAGTCAGGTGCACAAATACATGTTACCCTTAAAGAATTGACTCCTATGATCACTATGAAATAGTCTCTTTATTCCTGATAATGTATATTTCCCTGGAAGTGTCCTTTGTCTTGTATTAATACATAATCATTCAAAATAATTTTTTGTTTAGCATTTGATGGTAAATTAACTTCCTATTTTTATTTTTAATTTCTCTAATTCTCCATATCAAATATAGAGTGTACACATTCTCCAGAGTTTGCCAAACAGTCTAAATTAAGGACACAGCCCTACACAAGACTTCTCTCACAACTGCAACGGTAACTTCAGAAGATCCCCTTAACTAACCTAAGGTTTATTGGTTTTCTAGGAAAAAAACCAATCTCATAGAATTCACTGAAAGCTATCATACAGTTACAATTGATTACAGTGAATAGGAATAGATCAAAACCAACCCAAGGAAGAAACACATAGATTGAAACAGTTTCAAGTAGAAGGCTTCCATTGCTTCTACTATGAAAAGCTGATGCATTGCCCCAGTAATTGCAATGAGTAGCAATATGCTTGGAGTTCTGGCCCAACACTGAAGTTTCCTCAAGCTTTAGGATCCACAGATTTGATTTGATGTAATTACATGATCATAGTTAATTTGATTGGTTGGCTGATCGACCAATCAACCTTGACAGACAAATGAATGTTGTCTCTAGGACAACTGATACTGCATTATGCAAAGGCTCTACTATCAATCATTTGGTTGAACTTTTGGGTGACCATCTCTAAAAGTGAACTGAAACTCATACTAGGTATCACAGAAAGTATACCCCACACATAAAAGTTGAGGCAAGCCCAGGTTTTTGCTGTCTTTGGGGAAAGCCAAATTTATTGCTACACCCAAGAACTGCTCTTGCTCTATCATCCAACTTAATGGTCCCTATATTTTTACTCCTAGGTTTAATTGTACTAATTGTAAGTACTGATAAGATAAAAATCTACCATGGTTTTATCTCTTTTCTCTCTGTACCATCTGTTTATATTATTTCCTTTACTTCTTTCCAATACACCTTATCTTGGGTTAATTGAATATTTCTCTTAGTTCATTTTTATCTCCTTTGTTGGCTTATGTTTTTAATTTAAATTGGATATACTAGATTTTTAGCAAACATATTTAATCAGTTAAAGTCTTCCTGGAAATGGTACTGCATAACTTTATGTGTAATGTGGAATATTATATATTGTGTTTCTATTCTTTCTAGTCATCACTATGCTGTTGAAATATTTAACTATTGTATGTACTATAATCACATTATATTTTTGAACTCAATTTTTAATCAGCCAATTACCTTTTCAAGCAATTAGAAATTTTAAAAATTAGTTTGTTTAATTTATCCATTCCATTTCCATTACTTTTAAACTTTCTGTATATATTTAGGCCACTTTCTGGTGAAGATTTCAGTTTCTAAAGAACTTCTTTCCACATTTTTTATAGAGTGCATTTACTGACATCAAATTGCCCCAGCTTTTTATTTTTAGTGTGAGGAAATATATCTACATATAATTCTGAAGGAAATTTTTGTTGATCAAAAAATACTGGATTGACATTAATTTCCTTTTCTGGTATCTGAAGATACCAGACTACTAGCTTACAACTAAACAATGGTTGTAATTCCATCTTTTCCCTCTGTGAGTAATATACCTTTTGTTCTTTTACTGACTTGAATATTTTCACTATGTGTTTCTTTTCTAGATGTGGTATTTTTGTTTTGTTTTGTCTTGTTTTTCATCTTCTAAATTTTTACTTTACTTTTACCTCATTTTAAATTTTATAGTATTTTATCACAGTAGTCATCTTGTTATTGTTTATTTTATGCCTACCTTGGGATCTGTTTTTAGTTTTGGAAAAATTTTGACCAGAAGTTCAATATGTCTTCCTGAAAAATTCTCTTATTATTTTTGAGAATTGTATTTTCATGTGTTGAGTGTATCAACATTTTCTATTGTTCCAGATTTCTGAGATGCTCTGTTGTTGCTGACAGTATTGTTGGCATTATTTTATCATTTTGTTTTACTGTGTATAATTTCCATAGTTATTCCTGCTTGCTGATTTTACTTTCAGTTGTGTTAACTCTGTTGAGATCTTTATCACAGTTACTATATTTCTCATTTGTAGCAATTCCTTTTTCTTTCATGCTATTATCTCATTCTCTCTTTCTCTTTCTCTCTCTGTCGTACACATACACACACATCTGGCTTATTTTCCACTTTCATTGTAATTCACTATCAACTTTTTTCTTCTGAAGTTTTGGGAAGGTCTATTTGGTTAATTTACTTGTTACTTTGTTGTCCTGTCATTAAGAAGTGGAGCCTGAAAATTCTGTGTGTTCTATGAAACCTCAGCGATTAGAAGGATTTCAGTTTAAGACCAGCCTCATGGAGGAAAAGAATTAGCAAGACCCTATCTCAACAGAAAAGCTGTCTGTGGTGGCACATTTGCAAATAGCAAGATGAATAGTCTGAGCTAAAAAGCAAGATTCTTTCTCAAAAAATAACTACAACCAAAAGATTATGCATGGATCAAGAGTAAAGCACCTGCCTAACAAATGGAAAACCTTGAGATCAATAGAACCAAAACAAACACAATAAAAACCCAAAATTTTTAAGCAGACATTATGATCCTATGTAGTCTATCTTCTTGCAGCATTCCTTTCCTGCTTCACCTATTAGAAAGGTTTGCTTCTTCCACAGATGGAACCATTTCTCCCTTTCCCTTTAGCTAGCTGCAGAAAATATTCTGAACAAGAGAATCTGTTTATCCCTTTTCTCATCTGCCCCTACCCTCACTGATTAAGGATTTTGTTCCTTAAGGGAGATAAACCTTAAAAACTTGCAAGATAATTTTGTGCCTTGCTTTTACAATTGGTCTTCTCTGAACGTTTACTAAAAGGAAAACTTTCTCAAGATACTTTCAATTGTGTATGTATTTGTGAACATCAGATGGGGGTTCTGTAAGTAAAATCTATATTAGGGCGTGTACAATTGTTGTAGTTTTGGCTAACTTTCTCTCTTTATTTTGTAAAATGATCTATAGTTCGTTGTACAAAGAAGTTGACATTTATAAAGGGTTTTATGAATAAAACACACCTTGATCAATGTCATCCCTTTCAACATTCTCACTCATCCCTCCCCTGCCCTTTCCTTCCCTCACTCTTCTAAATTTTGTAGCATATACACTGTATTCTCCCCCTCTTATTTTCATTT
This sequence comes from Perognathus longimembris pacificus, assembly GCF_023159225.1. Taxonomy (NCBI): domain Eukaryota; kingdom Metazoa; phylum Chordata; class Mammalia; order Rodentia; family Heteromyidae; genus Perognathus; species Perognathus longimembris. Next base: position 21,633,404 of record NC_063164.1, read on the forward strand.
GTCTACCCCTCCCCCTTTGATCTCACTCCACCCCTGTCCAGAACCCACTTCCTGGTATTTGACTTTGGCTGAACTTTGATTTTGCCTTGATAAGGAAGTACACTATTTGAGTCCCCTCCCTGGATCTACCATATCCGTATTTCAGTGTATGCATTTGTACACACTTGCACTCTACCCAATATATTTACTTATACTGCACATTTGTCTGCCTTTTGTTTGACAAGCAACCTAACTGAACATTCATTAGCAATACTCCTAAAACAGAAGGAAGAATTATATGGATTTTTTAGGACAAGGGTGGCGGGGGGAAGGGGGGGTTCTGAGGCTTGAACTCAAGGCCTAGGCACTATCCTTGAGTTTTCTGTTCAATACTAGCACTCTATCACTTGAGCCACAGCTCCACTTTTGGCTTTCTGGTGGTTAATTGGAGGTAAAAGTCTTACAGACTTTTCTGCCCAGGATGGCTTTGAACCATGACCCTCAGGTCTCAGTCTCCTGGGTAGCTAGGATTATAGGCATGAGCAACCAGTACCTAGCCCATAAAGATTAGCTTTGCTTGTCAATTCAAAGAATAGGTTATAAAATAGTTTATAGATGTAGCCTTTATTAGTATAGGGTTAATTGAAAACTTGTTTGACTCAGTCCTTTTTCAAATATTTCTTTAGTGCCTATTCTGAACCCAGTTAATCCTCAATAGAACACTAGAATCTAGAAACAACTCCCTGCAAACCTTAGATGCTATATATGGCATATATTTAGGGTTATACCCACAAGAGAAAAATAACAGCCCTAGCAGAATTTCTGTTACTAAAACATGAGCTTAAAGGTCCAAAATGATTCATTGGACATATATTCATGTTTGATAAATAAATCTGTGGAAAGTAAGTACAAATTAAAATATGCACACTCATTTATTCCAAATTGTGAATAAGCAGTGACTGAGATCTACTATTATAAAAATGGTACATTGATGGAAGCAAGCACCTGTAAGAGCTTCTAGATTCTCGAGAGTTGTTAAAATAATGATTTTATGTACATTTTGTAAACTGACTTGATGCTATACAACCATAACCAGTTGTTCAGAGTTATTTCCCTAATGAGTCCCTTTCCATCCTAATCATCAAAAGCATTTCACTTGGCAATGCCATGATCACTAAACAACAATGATGAAGAATCCAATGAGTCAAGATGCAAAGTCAAATGTCAAATATTATTAAAATAGAAGTAGTAGTACATGGAAGAAAAAGACGAAAATACAAAGTTACCAGCCCCATTTAGTCAAGGGAGATTACTTGAATAAGTTACCAGCATTCCTCTGACAAAAAATACAATATATATGCGTGTGTGTATATATATATGTGTGTGTACATGTATACATATATAAATATATAAATGTATATATACATATATGTATATTGTATTCCACAACATCTGGTGAGAAGCAAAAAGCTTCTCAAAAGCTGCTAGAACACTTCAAATAGAGGAAATTTCCTCAAAAATAGACTATACCCTGGGATAAAGCACACACCAGTAATTTTATAAAATTATTTTATCTTAAACAAATGCCTAGCCTCATTGCTTAAAAGTGACCAAATATTCTCTACCTCACAAGCAAGATGAAGCTGAGGCTCAGCCCATAATCAACTGTTATTTGGTCAAAGCAAGAACAGAATGTGCTTTATGTCTGAAGCGAGTATTTAATTCTGACAGCCTGACTTCTCGGGGCTTCACTCATCAAAAGCTCAGCACATAAACACGCCGCCTGCAGCCTTGCATTGATTGTCAGCACAATTAATTGCCAGAAAACTGCAGCTTTATTAAGTGTACTGCACTAACAATAAAAACATCACTATTTATAGCACAGAGCATGGCGGGATATCTATACAAATAAAATATAACAATAATAAACAAAAGGCCAGCCTGTAGTCCCACAGAGGAACATCAATGAACTTGTTTTAATGCCAAGCCACACCAGGATACTCAAGTGGCCCTGAGCATGAGATACTACGACTCCACTAACAGATAAGAGGAAGCAACGTGGGTGTCAACTACTCTCTTCAAAACTATTTTCTTATAGCTTCCATTCCCAGTGCCCTACGCAGTTTATATAGATGAAACATCTCTCTACTTAAATGAGGTATTGAAGAAGAACACCTGAAAATATAATTAATGGCTTTTTTTGTTTGTACTAGTACTAAGCCTTGAACTCACAAGCTAGGTGCTCACTCTTAGCAATTCTGGTAAAGGCTGATGCTGTAACATTTAAGCCACACCTCTGCTGCTGGCTTTTTCCTGGCTAATTGAAAATAAGAATCTTACATATTTTTTCTTCCCGAGCTGACTTTGGAATGAGATCCTCAGCTCTCAGCTTCCTAAGTAGCTAGGATTACAGATGTGAGCCAACAACACCCAGTCTTTCAATGATGATATTTTAAGGCAAATACCGCTTGATATATTATGAGAGATGTAAATGGCATGTTGTATCATTGAGGAAATCAGTCTAGTGTTAGCAATGAAAACTTTAGGATAAGACTGCAATGCTAAATCTTTTATTAATATCTATTCACTTATATAGTTGCTTATTACTATGAGTTTTTTCATTATAGATGGATAAAACAGAGTTTTAGAAATGATATTAAATTTAACAAAGGAAGGAACAAGCATGTGGAGATTAACATGTATTGAACATACCATGAAATATTTGAGAACCAATATTTGACTTTAGCACAACACTGGTTGGTCCCATGACACATGACAGTATGGTGATTAATAGGATTATAAGAATCTTTGGTCTTCAAGACAGAATGCCATGAGAGATTGCTGCTCACTCTTCTACTTATAAGCATTTAGGCCTGAAACACAGTTATATAAACTCCCTACACCTCAGTGTTCTCATGTGGAATAAAGGCACAGGAACACTTATCAAAGCAAAACTCCATTGGGACACACACAGTGAAGGCTCCTGAATGTGTGTTTTGTGACTTTTCTCCTCTTACACCAGTTGCCAACATTGCTACATGGTTCACACTGAGAAGCTCAGCAGAAACCACACAGAAAGAAAGGCCAAGGCTGGTCATTCCCCAGTGCTTAGATGCTAACCACAATTCCATTTGGTCCCAACATCTTACTCTTTCTGGATTGCCTATCACTTAGGTCTCATCATGCTTTGCAACCACACCATCATCTTGGATATACTAGTCATCACACCCATGTGCTAGAGCTTTTACAAGTCACCTCTGCTTTCAGAAATAACTAACGTCATTTGAACCATCTATTACATGTCTCCTATTTTATGGCCTTTCTGCTATGACTCACTCAAGCCCACTGTAGTTGTTAGAATTACTTAGATGCAAATCCCTTATTTAATTAAAGAATGTGTACTTCATGCAATGTCTTGGTAACAGCAATTCAACTACACAAGACATTTCTGATGGAAGCAAAGGCAAATGGTTCCCATCATGCAAAAGAAAACGGGTCCAAGTCCAAAACAAAAAGCCATGCCTTGCTCATCTCTTGGTCCCAGCATGAGGCACCAATGCAAACAATATATTTGTTTTGAACAGGAAAGAGCTCTTGACTCATGAATTACATCTTTGAATGAGAAGTTTCACACATATGCTTCAAAAGATGCTGTTTTTACTACAGGAAAAGAAAACTTTGAAACACTCAAATACTATATTTGTATCTATTTCACCCTAATTTTCAAGACCTGTGAAATTCAAAATATTTGCAACAGTCACAAGATTCATTTTACCACGCCATGAAAGGGAAAGCAAGATGGGTCTGTGAATACACTATCAGAGTAAACTTTTCTTTCCTTTGTGAACATTCCAGGAATTTTATCTGTCTGTACTGCCCCCTTTCCGTGAGTACTGAAATTATCTCCTCATTTGGGGGGATGGTTCCCAGTGATTGTTTTGGCAGACTAAAGAAACGACTTGCTGAAATCTGTGTTGAAAACCACATGCTCTTGAAAGCTGGCTGGTAGCCAGGTCTCACATCTGTTACTCATTTATGCTGCTGAACTAGAAGCTAGGTCAGAAGAATGGGATTAGAAAACCGAGCTGTTTAGTATTTCCTCCTTTTCTCTCTCTTCGCCTCTTCCATCTTCTCAACCAGCAGATTTGTGACTACCAACCTCTAGAATAGGAATTAGCTGTAACCATCACAGAAATGATATCTGTCCAACATTTTTAATAATTTTTGGAGCACACCACCGGTCTACTTTTTAAACTTTAGTTTTAAAAATTGTTCTAATTTTGTAAGTTTTATTTCCAAAAGTTGATGGTACAAAGTTACATTTATTCATATGTAGTTTTCATTTTACAAATATCTTGAGTATGATGTATTTGTTACAATTTTTGAACTAACAATGGATAGGTTAGTTTAAAAGTCCCTACTTCACTTAATGTTCATTAGTTTTCACTTAAAGTTGGTTTCTGTTCCACGACTTTAAGCAGGATTCACACTATATTGAGTCACTAGGTTTACCTAGGCTCTTCTTATGAATTCCTCAAACTTCCTTTGTTTATGGATAACCTTGAGGGCTTGGTGGGGCTCAGTGGAACGGTATATAGAATACTCCTCAGAATTAGGGTTTGTCGAATGCATGTCTTGTGATTTAATTGAGGATTCACGTTCATGAGAAATAATTCAAAAGTAAAAAGCATTTCTCTCATATCTCACATTATATCAAAGGTACAAAAACCATTATGAAGTAAGACTCTTTGCATTGATCTTCATCCCTCATCTTACATAGTTGTAGTCATTTTTTTTCCAAAGCATTGTTACTATTTCTCCCATTTCCATACCATGTTTTTAAAAGGAAATCAATATATACAAACTACATGTAAAAGGTGGGGAGTTATGATCTATTTCTTTGAAAGAAAAATATCTACGTGTTGTTTTTGTCCTATATGGAATTCCTAAACTTTGAATTTTTGCCATGGACATTTTTTATTATTTATTTAATTTCTCTAATTATTTATATCACCATTGGCTCATGAACAGTAATTTTTTACTTTGATAAATAATCCAAATATAGCTAATACCTTTATTGCTCAAATTTAGTCGTAGAAAGCTGCCTTGTGACCTTTTGACATAATATTAATTTATTTATTTCTCCTTCTCTCCCTCCCTCCCTCTCTCCTTTCCTCCCTCCTTCCCTCTTTTTTTTCATGTTTTCTTTTGTAGCATTTCCTTACTGTCTGGCAATACAATACGTTTTAGGCACATGTTACATATTTTTCCCACCCCAGTTCTGACATCAGCTACTTTTTCATTTACTCTTTGGTCTCTGTCAGTGTAGAATGTTATCAAAAACCAAGATCTGTACACTACTAGGGAGTCTACTCCTAGGGCCTCTCAGCTGACAGAACTAAAGGAACCATCTGCACATATACCTGTAACTGTTTCTGTATTTAACTCTTACATCTATAAAAGCTACATATGAACCTTTAACAGGCTTCCAACTCCTCTGCTGGTTTATTTATAGTCAAAAGTATATAATCAGGCTGGGGATCTGGCTCAGCGGATAAGCGCCTGCCTGGCAAGCACAAGGCCCCAAGTCTGGTCCCCAGCTCTGGAAAACAAACAAACAACAAAAAAAAAAACTATAAAAGATCAAAAGTATGTAATCTGGCCCCCGTCACCTGCCACCTATTTGCTATTTTTTATTTGCACAATCCCATACACTTCCTTCACAAGGATATTTTGTACATTTAAGTGTGTTGTTCAAGTTGCATTTAAATAGTTGAAGGCGTTTTAAGTCACTTAATCTGGTTCAAGAAAATATCAACATTTAGAGTAGTAATGGGGTGGCTAAATTGGCTCTTAGGGACTTACCTATCTTCAGGATGTTTGTTACTGAATGGACTTTGTACTGTATTCAAGACATCAAATGGCTTTCTCCTACAGTGCTGGTGACTCACTCCTAGCTTTGTATATGGGATGAAATTGATGATCTTACCTCAGCCTCCATAGCAAATCCACATATTGAAGGACCCCATAACACAGCAACCATTTGAAGGTGTGAGAAATTGTGATGTAACTGCCTCATCACAACTTTCTTGTTTGTATCAAGGATGATAAATGGGCATAAGATAGAGATGGGGCCTAAATCAGTACAGTATCAACTGTTGCCCTCCCACACAACTGTTTCAACTCCAGTCCTTTTAATTTTGGAAATGCAATTTTTCTGGTAACCATGAAATTCCCTTAACTTCCTCTGATATACCTGCAACTTGATCCCTCTCCTCTCTTTTTCACTCTCTCATTGTTCTCCACTTCCTCCCAAACAGAATTTAGAAATATGAATGTTAGAAGGATTTTACTGCAAACTTGTTCGTCATAAAAGAACAGGTTTTAATTAAGTTTTATATACATATATATAAGCACACCACCACAGGCAACACTAAAACTGACAAGGAATGCATTCTGTTAATCTTTTCAGAGAGACACTACTGTACACTGCACTTAATTTAATTATGTTAAGAAAAGGCCTATTCAATCCTAAGGGAGCAATGTCCTTTTATTTCGAGGACACGGCATTTATATAAAGTCATTTTAAATATCGAGCAATACATTCCTAAATAGTAATTTAAAAATATTACATGCCATTATTAAATGATACCTTGTTGTCATTTCTTACTGGATGAGACAACTTTCATTTCACGGGGAAATTTCAACTCCTACAGTCTCCCCTCCAATAATTTATTGACTTTGAAAGTGTTAAATAATTAGGGCCAAGTTCCATGGAAAACAACTGCACTAGGGAAATGCATGTCAAATCTATATTGCAATGGATAATGTATTTGGTTTATGCTTTACTTCTAGGCTACGGTACTGAGTGATAACAAATAACTTTTATATTAAAAATTCTATTCTAGTTGAGAAGTAGGTTACTTTCTGAGGTCACTCCTACCAGGAAAACTTTAAAATGTATTTGTCTTTGTAATTTTTTTCTTCTTTTTAACTTCAAGTCTTTGTTTTCAATATTTCAAAAATCCTCATTGACTCTGTCCGCCTATTTGGGTACCATCAAAAAGCTAGGCAGACTTGTCAGTTTGACATACTCATTAATTACAATAAAAAAAGTGACCTAATCTGCCGGCCATACAACGGGCAAAAGCCTCATATCTAAAATATATGCAGACATAAAAATATTACATTCCTCCAAAACAAAACTGCAAAGAACCAATAGCCCTCTCAACAAGTGGGCTAAAGACTTAAAAAGAGACTTCTCTGATGAGGAAATGAGAATGGCCAAGAGACATATGAAAAAGTGCTCTACATCACTGGCCATAAAAGAAATGCAAATCACAACAACATTGAGATTCCATCTCACCCCAGTAAGAATGTCCTATATCAAGAAAACTAACAATAACAAATGTTGGAGGGGATGTGGCCAAAAGGGAACCCTACTTCATTGTTGGTGGGAATGTAAACTGGTTCAGCCACTCTGGAAAGCTGTACGGAGATTCCTCAGAAGGCTAAACATAGAGCTCCCCTATGACTCAGCAGCCCCACTTTTGGGCATCTACCCAAAAGACCACAAACAAAATCACAGTAAATCCACCAGCACAACAATGTTCATCGCAGCACAATTTGTCATAGCTAAAATATGGAACCAAACCAGATGCCTCTCAGTAGACACAATGGAATTTTATGCTTCTATCAGAAAGAATTACATTGCCCCATTCGTAAGGAAATGGAAGGACTTGGGAAAAATTATACTAAGTGAAGTGAGCCTGACCCAAAGAAACATGGACTCTATGGTCTCCCTCATAGGGAATAATTAGCACAGGTTTAGGCTAGTCACAGCAGAGGATCACAAGAGCCCAATAGCTATACCCTTAGGAACACATAAGATGATGCTAAGTGAAATGAACTCCAAGTTATGGAAATGACTGTTATATCCCTGTTGTAATTACTTTCAACAGGTGATGTGAAACTGTAGCTTCTATTATTGATGACTCTCTTGTATCCCCTTCCTGTGGTTGTACCTGCACTATCTCTGTATCTTCTCTGAGTACATTGGAAACAGTGTATACTGGTATTAGAACTAGGAAACTGAAAGGGAATGCCAAAATTGAGAGACACGGGGTAAAAAGACAAATGACTACAAAAGCAATACTTGAAAAACTGTTTGGTATAAATCAACTGAACAACTCATGGGGGGAAAAGGAAAGGGGGAGGGGGGAGGGGGGAATGAGGGAGGAGGTAACAAACAGTATAAGAAATGTATCCAATGCCTAACGTATAAAACTGTAACCTCTATGTACATTGGTTTGACAATAAATTTTTTTTTAAAGTCACCTGAGAATCACATTCAACAGCCAAGCATAAGTGAGAACAGTTCAGTTAGAAAGCGGGAAACTAAGACATGTTCTATTTCATGTACTTATTTTACTTAGTGATTGTTTCCGCCCAAAATATCTGTTCTGTAAAATATAAATGAAAATGAAGTTGTGTTTGCTAAATCTTTGGAGAGCTACATTAATTTATTCATGAGAATAACTGAGTTTATTCAGGGTACATTAGGAGGTAGTGATAACTCATTAAGAAATGCAGCATTTATGTAAAGTCATTGTATTATGAGGCAATTCATTTCAGCACAGAACTTAAATGTAACAGTCCTGAGAATTCTATGTCTGCTTTCAGGTGTAAGAGATGTTTGGAGTTGTTTTCACTCTAGAAAATTGATTGTCACAAAGTTTATTTCTACTTTTGTAATCTATCAGTACAACAAAATATATATTCCTAATTAAGGGGACAATATATTAATCAATAAGTGGCACAAATTCACTTTCTGCAATAGATACCAAGCATCTAATTTTCAGTTATAGTTTGAAAACCCAAGATGACATCAGATTTAAAATTATTGTTATTAAAGCATTCATTTTAAGGCAGAATGTTCCTTGTTGTTTATGTTCATGAAGACTTGTATAACTGATTCAAATTCATTTGACCATTTATGTAAAGATAATAATTTACTGCTTAGTACAAAGTCAGAACCAAAGAAGTCTCCCCAGGTGAAATATAAGCTAAATATTTAGAAGCTACTGCATAAAGGTTAGGCCCACATGTCTGCTTACAAGGTAGACTTAGATCTGAAACCTTTCTCTGTTATTTATTAGCTACATTGCGTTAAGCTTCTTATTCAGCCTCTAATTATTAAGATGATAATAACAGATTGTTGTTGTAAGGATTAAATCTTAAAATAAAATTTATTAGCATAATTGTATATGGTAAGTACTAAATAAATGTCAGATGCTATGGTATTTGGTAGAAGCAAACAATTCTCCAACATTGTTTTGCATTCCTTGATGCTTTAGCTGAAATGCTTTTGGCCGCTAAATGGAAAATCTGATTCAATTGATTTGCTTTTGGAAAAAAGAATATCTAGCATCTCAACTAAAATGAAGCTAAAAGTTGAATACTCAAAAATTATTACAGGACGAACAGTTTCAATGCCCAAGGTCTTGTCTATATTTCTTTCTTCTGCCACACGCAGAAGCTTACACCCATCATAATATGACTGCCACTCATCTGTCCTAATGTGATCACAGAACATGGTCCAATGGCCAAGGTGGGAAAGAGCATCAGGAACGGTACAGTGTTGAGGACTGACATTACTTGCAGGCTAGCAAATTAACCTGCCACAGTTCCCCACATTCTGACAGCACAAACAAACCCATGAGTGAGCAAGAGATGGACACTTTATTACTCATAACAAAAGCAATGGTCACAGTGCCATCATTTTGAACCATTTCCCTAAATCACTATCCTGACAGAATACCTGTATGCTCAGTGGATTGTTTTGCAATAGAGGAAAACAATATTAAACCTATGTGATCTTTTATAATTGGATTTAAGCAAATCCACTTGACTTCTAGAGGGAAATGTTTAGTAATAAACCTGATCTATAAAACTATGTCTATCTTTAAAGGCTTTTCAACATTTAAAAACCTTAAAAAATAGCCTAATTCTAATATAGGAAACGTATTAAATAAAATACAACCACCCATTACAGAACAATAATAATTTCATAGCTAAATCACAATAGAAGCTTAGGTGACAAAACAGAAAGCAAGATTAAAGTGAATGATAATAGTTAAAAGTGTAAAGAAAAAATTTCTGGAACAAAATGGAAGAACCCCATTCTGAAGCCATTTAACAGCCTCATGTACCTTGTTCAATGTAAAAAAGACTTCTCAACGTTTCCTCCTCTACTTCATTCAGAATGTTAGAGTTTCATTTTTATGCATAGTTCCAGTGCTACGGTGGCCATTTCTAACCAATTTTAAATGTAGAATAAGGGGCTGGGAATATGGCCTAGTGGCAAGAGTGCGTGCCTTGGATACACGAAGCCCTGGGTTCGATTCCCCAGCACCACATATATAGAAAATGGCCAGAAGTGGCGCTGTGGCTCAAGTGGCAGAGTGCTAGCCTTGAGCAAAAAGAAGCCAGGACAGTACTCAGGCACTGAGTCCAAGCCCAGGACTGGCCAAAAAAAAAAAAAGTAGAATAAGAAAGGACCAAAGCTTCTTCTATTAGTATTAGTCAGACCTCCTACTAGTATTAGTCAGAAGAAAAGACTTGTTCTGGATCATGGTTTCAAGGTTTCATTCCATGGTGAGTGTGCTCACTGTCTCTGTGCCATGGTGAAGCAGAGCATCATAGAGGATGGTGGAGGAAGCACATGAGGGAATTAAATGCCATGATCAGACCTGAGCATTTCAGCTCATTGGTACCCAGGAAGTAGAGTGACAGAAAGGCCCAAGGGAAGTCACAGCCTCCAGTGACATACCTCTTCCAACCAGGCCCCACAAGGTAAAATTTCCCCTGTCTCCCAAAACAGTACCCCAAGCTAGAAACCAAGCCTTCAACATGTAAGATGAAAGAGAAAATTTAATATTCAAATGATAATGTCACATTTGGAGAAAACTAATGTATTTTCCTTTAAAAGGGAAAATAGACGATTGGTATAAAGCAGAAAAGCAGCCAATACGATCTGTATATTTCTGTATATAGGTTTACAAATGTCATTGGGGAAAAAGTTTTATGTGTTTTACATATATATATTTACATATACTTATATTTATATATTCATATATATAAAGGTATTTAAGTATAATAAAAATTGAACATATATGTATAATTTGAATTATGGTCATTGCAATAGGTAGAGAAATGGATCTCATTTTTTTGACATTATTGAAAAATGTGATACATGAGAGAATAAATAATAGCTTTTTTAAGTTACCACTTTTTTCCTGCTGTTTTTTCTAAATTTTCTCCCATTCTACCTTGAGTATGCATAATGATTTAGGCTCTATAGTACTGAAAATTTCTGTTGAAGTACCTACCCAAGAAATGTCTTAAGAGTATGAATGGTGTTGCCATATTTTTTGGTATTTTATTCATCACTAATTACTTTATGGAAATGTATACTATTATGGTTGGAAGACATGTACTCTTAGGGTACATGTTTCGTGTAGACATTACATTTGAAACACAACATTTGAACTCATGCTTGTCTATCCTTTTTGCCAACCTACTGGTGAATCAAAGTCAGTATTATTTGCTGTTCCCTTTGGAATTGAAGGAGGGGATGATGGTTGTCTCAGAATTCTGTAAGATTCTTAATATTGTTATTCAGAGATGTGCTGCCGACAATCACTGAATTGAGTTGAGGAAGTTCTCTTTATGAATTAAACCAAAGGCTGAATATAAAAAGTAAATAAAAGTGTACTATACAAAAACTAAATATCTCTAGTGCCACAAAAAAAAAGAACTGACTTCATGAATTTTTTTTTAAATTCAAATCTAGTTTCCAGATTAACACCCTTCAATTACACATAAAAGAGCTCCTTGGGAAAATAGCTGGTTCTAGTAGTAGATAAAGAAACAATACAAGATGAACATGCCCAAAGGCAGAGGCCAGTGGGTGTCAAAAGGACGAAGGAGTCAACCACAGGAATTTCCCACTAAAATAATTGAAGACTTTGATAAAGAATTGTATCACTGGCTTCTAACTGGGAGAAAACATTATGTAAGGTTTCCTAGTAGATGATTAGATAAATACATGAGAATATATCTAAATAGCCTTGTACTTACCCATATCTTACTCCTTTTTTGTTTTGTGTTCTCAGGGATAAATGTAAAATATGCTGAGGCTATAATATTCTGAAATTGAAAACTGCATGAAACAACTCAGGACTTGTTCCTGCCTTTCTTAGTGATGTAACATCTCAGGTTAGGGGACAGCCCCTACTAGGGACAGCCCAGGTTTTATACTTTTCCCTGGAAGCAGACTGTCTCATCTATTAAAGCTTTTCCAACAAGTCATGTGATCCTTGACCTTGTTATTATTCAGGTCCCTCCACTGTGATGAAACTGAACACACAATGCCAAGAATCCATCTTCTCAGAGCTACTTTCTTGTGCATTAATGGAGCAGCTCAAAAAAAAAAAAATGCATCCTGCACTTCTTTTGTTTCCTGCTGTCAATCGGTAAGAACAAATGTGCTTCATGTACCTACCTGTGTCTCAATGTGTTCTGTCTCCCTGAAATAACAAATTAAAAATAAAGGCACATTGAACCTCTACTAAAAAGTTAGTTTTGTTCAGTTCTTCTTGCAAGAGACAATTTCGGGCAAGATGCAAAAGATAATCAAAGTGGCAAGAAAGTTTTTAGGAAAGAAATACCATGGAGACAGGAAATTATTATTACAAAGCGCCTTTGTTTATTTTTAGCATTCTTTTTGGTATATCTCAGGGTAGACAGTTATTGGGTGAGACTCTCAGGGATGGTGTCTCCCATTAGTATTTGGTTCAAGGTCCCCTGTGTCATGAACAAAGAATGGAACAGGACAAAGACAGGTAGTAGTGAATGATAGGAAAGAAAGGGAAAGTGAGCTCAGAAGGAAAGGCATGGATGGGCAGAGTTGGAATGCTGTAGACATGAGGTCAATATTTCTTCTTGCCTTTAGGACACTAACCAAAAGAGATGGATGGGTCATTGGGTGGAATTTGGGTGGTCCTTTGTTTGGTTCAAACTCTGATGGATAGGTTCATCGACAAGTAGAACATACGTAGCAGGAGTTTATCTGTGCATGCCCAGGCTTGTTGGAACATACTAGGATGATTGTGCCACATTCTCCTCATGTACACTGGATAATCCTGAACCAAGGACCTTGGCATTGTGCAGCCAAAAGTCATTGGAGGGTCTTTGTCCTTGTTTTCTATGCATACTCATGGGATGAGGGCTCTGCTTTGCCAGACAAATTTCCCAATTATTTGGGTTTGGCATAAGTTCATCTGACCCCAGGAATTTTAACAGCATTTGTTATCAGCACCATTTAGTGGTCTCTTCCCTGTGCTGGTCTCAGATGATGAGGGGTGAATCTTGTGGGTAGACTCAGGGCCTGGTCTTTGAGAGAGGCCCAAGACACCATGGAAAAGTATGCCCTGCCTGTCACCTGGTAAGAACCTTATACTGTTTGCTTACCTCACACCTACTCCAGTAGAGGTTTAAAACAAACAAACCAATGTGCTCTTTTTCTTTTTTTCTTTTTGTCATTATCACAGTGTGTACTCAGGACCTTGCACTTTCCAGGAAAGCGTTTTACCACCTGAGGCACACTTCTAGCCATTTTTTTAGACATTTTTGGCTCACATCTTTCCAGATTTTCTCAGACCATGACCATCCTAAACTCTGCCTCCTAAGTAGCTGGGATTAAAGGCATGTACCACCACATCCAGCTTACTTTCTTCCTTCTTAGTTAATGATTATGGAAGTAATGAAGAAAACAGAAAATGACCATTAGGATATCATGTAAGAATTTCTAATCATGATCCACTGATAAAAGATAAAAATGAATGAGTAAAACCTTAGTCAAATCAGTTTCCTTAGTTTCAAAGTATCTCTCCACATACATTTATTACTTTGTTGATTTTTAAACATTTTTATTATTTTAAGTAGTCATATAGAGGATTTGTACCAAAGCAGTTTATGAATATAGTGCATCTTGATCAATGTGACCCTTTTCAACATTCTCACCCACCCCTTCCAACCCACACCTTCCCTTACTAATCTTAATTTCAAGTTATGTATAGAATTTCTTGCAATGTATGTGCACAATGCATCTTGATCTGTGTCACTACTTCATCATCTTCTCCCACTTTTGACCCACCCATTCCCTTATATTGCTCAATTCTGTGATACACACATGAATTCTTGCCTCCTTTTCTCCACATTCCTCCTTCATTCTTATACCCCTCTCCTTTTGGCCCTGCTCTCTCCTCGTGCAAATACCCATTTCCTGGTACTTTTGTTGTTGACCTTTGACTTACTCCTCTTAAAGAATTATACTATTTGCACTCTCCATACAGTCTACTACACTTCTGTTAATACATTTGTAATCCTTTGCTTATTAACCAGTATGCTTACTTGTAGCTTTAGAGGCAACCTATTTCTCTGGGTCTCACTTCAGTTCATGCATTTCTTGCAAGTCTTTCCATTTCCTTACAAATGGTACAACATTATTCTTTCTGATGGATAAGTATAATTCCACTTTGTATATACACACATTTTCTTGATTCATCCATCCATTGAGTAGCATCTGGTCTGATTCCATAGGATATAGCTAACAAGCAGAATCGAAAGCCCATAGAATGGGAGTAAATTTTCACCAACTATCCAACAGACAAGGGCCTAATATCCAAAATATACTTAGAATTCAAAAAATTAACGCCCCCCCCAAAGTAAACACTCAAAGAAACAACCCAATTAATTCATAAGCTACTTAAAGAGACACTTCTCAGAAGAAGTAAAACTTGCCAATCGACACATGAAGAAATGTTCAACACCTCTGGCTAAAAAGGAGATGTAAATCAAAACAACACTGATAGCTGAGAATATGGCCTAGTGGTAGAGTGCTTGCCTCATATACATAAAGCCCTGGGTTTGATTCCTCAGCACAACAAAAAGCCAGAACTCTTGATATGGTATGGCTGAAGTGATAGAGTGCTAGCCATGAAAAATAACCCAGGGACAATGTTCAGGCCCTGAGTACAAGCCCCAGGACTGGCAAAACAAAAAACAAAAACCCAACAACAACAAAAAAACACACTGATATTCCACCTCACCACAATTACAATGGCCAACATCATGAAAACTAACAATAACAAATGCTGGCATGGATGTGGCCAAAGGGTCCTTTATTACATTGTTGGTGGAATGTAAGCTTGTTCAACCACTCTGGGAATCAGTATGAAGGTTCCTCAGAAAGCTAAATGTTTAGGTACCCTATAAGCCAGCAATTCTTCTTTTGGGTATTTATACAATAAAGCACAAACAAGGCCACACTAAAGCTACCAGCACAACTGTGTTCTTTGCAGTATTACTTTACTGATTTTTAACATATGACCACAAAACTTTTTATATCCTTTCAGCATGGGCTGACCTTAGTAAATCTATTATGATAATACTGTTGATAGTAATATATATATATGTATATATATCATTTTACAGTGAATAAATCTAAGTTCATCAACTTTTTATATCACTAGTTTTAAAAATTACTGACACAAAGTGCAATGATGTGATAAGTTGGGGTCTGCAAGTTGGAAATCCTACGTCTCAATCTACTTCTAGCATGAGCTAAGGAGAAGTGTAGAGAAACAATAGCAGTAGTCTATGTGTGCAATGATTGATCTGGACCCTGATATTCAACCTGAGTTTGTAAATGAAAATAATCCTATCTGTTTTACTACTATAAGATATTTTCAGTAAATACAGTCAGTAATAGAGTGATCTAATTGTTAAAAAAACATTGAGTCTCTATGTCCTTTTTACAAAAACAAAATATTTCAATAAATTAGGTAGTCGATGTGTGTGTGTGTGTGTGTGTGTGTATGTGTGTGTGTATGTGTGTGTTTGGCAGTAAAGAAGGAAAATGAGATAAAATCAATACCCACATGTACACAATATGGACTATATGTACAATTTTCAGCAGAATACTATAGTTATATATCCCTTGTGGTTATATGATCAAGATGCTACACCATCAGTACCCCCCATTAGGAACTAGAGGTATCACTCAGTGTAGCACGTTTGCCTAGCATGAGACGGTAGTTCTAAGATTAATCTCCACTACTAAAAAAACCCTGAATTTGTTAGACTATAAAAGACATAATATATATGCACATATATATTATATATGCTAAAAAGAGGTTTAATTTCCATTTAAATCCTGAGCCTCATTCTATGTAGCCACTTTTCTTATCTAGGATATTTCTCAATTCTGATAAAGAGCCCCAGGCTGGTCAAAGCTCTTTTCAGAACAGTGTGTTTCTATTGCCATACACTGTCCTTCTGTTTGGATGCCACATTTTTAATATTACTCTCTCCTGAGGCTAAACTTACCCTCCCTCTTCCTGAAAATGCATCTTTATGATTATATCTGTATATTTCATCATTACTCTAATTGTTTTTTCCAACTTGGAAAAATTCTCATATTGCATTATGAAGAGGACTTTCCTTGAGGCTCAATTTTAATGTATGAGCCACCCAATAAGACTTAGTATTAGCCACATGCCTATACTATAAACTTTGGTTAGGAAAACATGATGGTATTCAAAGAAAAGTGATGTATAAGGAATATAAATATGAAAAAATTTTAGAAAAAAACCTACATACCCACTAATCATCCTACTAAAGAAAGTCTTTGAAGTCTTTTATCACTAATTCTCTATTTAAATTTCTTTGCTGTCTTCTTCTGTTAATGGTTCCTTTATGGCAAAATGATGTTAAAATACTTAAGATATTCATCATTTCAGGTGTGGAAAATTTCCTGGGTACCTATAATATATTCAGTAATATTTCAGTCAGGATAGAAAATGTTAATGGAATAGGGCTATTTTATTCTATGTAAATGGTATTTTTGCCTCTGAATATGTTTTAGGAAAGCACTAGAAATAAATTATCATAGTGTTAGATACTGAACTTAACCAACAGGAATGTGTGAGCTCCATCCTAGATGAAACTAACTAGAAATGTAATTCTCAATAACTTTAACTGACAAGTTGCCAGATTTAAAACTTCCATAGGTTTTGTTTCAGAAGAAATGAAAAATTAAGGAGAATAAGCTGGGAAAATGTAGAGACTAGAATTGTCTATAATATTTGGTTATACAGTAACCAAAATAATTTATTGGGATATTTCTCCTTTGTTCTTTCTGTGTCTCTCCTTTCTTTCTTTCTCCAATAATTCAGTAAAAAATCTCTTGGTAAGTCAGTGATATAACTGAGTGCTGAGTTTATTTTTGGTTGGCATGTCAGGAGTAGGTGGCAAAGACAGAAAGTAGAAAGAAGAAGGAAAGAGATCATGTGAAAAAAAAATGATCAAGATAGTCAAAAATATCAGAGGCATGGGTCAGTGGTAGGGTGTATGCCTTCCAAGGATGAGATACTAAATTTAAACAATCAGCCTCTAAATATGGAAGACCATTGCCCTGTTTGCTAGTCATCATACTATCCTTGTAAATTTATGTGCAATTCTGTTTGCCTCATTCCTAAATCCTGACTAGGAAAGAACTCTGTCACTATTAAAGCACATGGGTTGACTGGTAAGTCTTGTGCTGGTTTTTCATGATTTTAGAGTCACAAATTATTTCCTACTGAATGATTGTGTCCCACTGAAATTTAGGTCCTGAAACCTAATCACCAATATGATGGCTTGTGGAGATGGGACCTTAAGGTCATGCACTTACAGAAGAGACACTAAGAGTACTCATAGTCCTTTCACCATGGGGGAATATAGCCAGAGATTGGCCTTCTACAACCCAGAAAGTTGGCTTTCATCAGATAGCAGATTTGTCAAAGCATTAATCCTGTATTCCCAGCTTCTAATACTATGACAAACAAGAAATAAACTTCTATGTTCAACAAGGTACCTATCTATGATAATTATGTTATAGTTGCTTGAAGAGACTAAAATAAACATAGGTATCTTAGATTCTATCTATGTGTTTTTGGTGTTATTATTATTGTTATTATTATTATTTTGCCATACTGGGGCTTGATCTCAGTGCTTTGCTTTTGCTTACTATGGCACTCTGCCACTTGAGTTATCTACAACTCTTCTTTTGTTTATTTTGAAGATGGATTCTAGTGAACTTTACTGCTTAAGCCAGTCTCAAATGATGATTCTCCAGATCTCAGACACTTAAACAGCTTGGATTACAGACAGGAGCCACCAGCACCTGGAGGAACTTGATTTTTCTTATTGTGCATAATTTCTAACCTATTTTCTAAAATTTTAAGAACTAGATAAGACTCAGAAACAGACACACACACACACACACACACACACACACACACACATTATTTCCCCACCTAGCTCCCACATACGGTCTGTGGCTTCATCTTCTTTAAATCAATGGAAGGAATAATTATATGCCAGTCCCCATCTTTGCAGTGGTGTTTTTCCAACCACTTTAAAGTTAACGCTGTACTTGCAAAGAATCCAGTCTTCCATTAACACTCCTGGCTTAAAAAGCCAAATCCTCTTCTCTAATATCAATGATGTTGCTACTATTGCTAAAATTGAATCCTTGAGGAAAAGAAATTCCTTGTGCTGGAGGATTAATGAGCTTTGCTCTTCACAGCTTCCAGGCAAGGTAACACCTAGTTTCCCTCCAAGCAGAGATCTTTGAGATATATTATTGATTAAAGTATTTTCAAGGGTTCTCTGTGATTGAATGAAAGCCTTAGGGTCAGGTAATATGTACCTATTTGTAGAAAAGTTAACTGGACAGTTGTTTCACACATTATTCTGCCTGAAAACAAAAGTGATGTAGGCATTTTCAATAGAGTCCCTTACCCAATAGAAATCTTGTCCCATTGTCTTTGACTTATTGTTCTCTTTTATGCCTTTCTATTTCCTGAAATGGCAATGACAATAGCAACTTGCAAAGTCAATAGTTCAGTGGTCTATTTCAATCATACAGATCACTACAATTCAGTGACATCAAAACAACATGCATGTATCACTAAGGACAACAATCTAAAAAAAAAAATCTCATTGAAGTAAAATAGAAGTGTCTATAAGGTCTTCTGCACATTCACTCTACAAAGCATCCCCTTGTCTTTTCCAGGCTGTAGAGGCAACTTGCTGTTCCTGGTTTGTGGTCCTCTCTCATTTGGGACTCTGTTGTGAAAGCCAGTAGCATATTACCTTTCAATGTCTTTCTCAATTTCTGAACCCTGCATATACTGTTCAATTGCATATTCTGATTCGTACTCACCCTTCCATTTTCCTCTGATAAAGGCACTGGTAACCTATACTTGTAGCACCTGAAAAACACAGAGTAATCTCATCTCAAGATCCTCAACATAACCAGATTTGCAAACTTCCTTTCCTTTTTCAGGTAGAGAAACAAATTGCCAGGTTATAGTGATCAGTGTGCGGACATCATCATAGAAGATGTTTGCCCTACCACACCAACCATCAAATCCCTAAACATTCTAACAGAGAAGAGCCAATCACCAAAGAAAGAACATCAACATTTTTACTAAAAGCATGGAGAGAAAGAGGCACATTTTTTTTGTAAGCCAGTGAATTTCATCAGTTATATCCGTCTGATAAACTACTGTTTTGTATACAATGATATTGGGTGTTTAGAATTGTTAATGTAATTTATCACAGAAATTCTGATATTTATGTAAGTCATTTTACTATAATATGTGCCATTTAGTCTAATCTATAATTTATTCTTACTGCTTACTTTATTAAATATACTTTGCTAAGAATTAACGATTGTTTAGAAATGAAAGTCACCTTAAGAATGAAATGGAAATTGAGGTTATGTTACTATGAAAGTGTCAGAATTGATGATCTTGACCCTTAGATTCCAGGTGGATAATTAGGGAAAAAAAGCTGTGAGTTATTCTTTAATTTCACACTGTGCACTCCATCTGTTAGTCCACTTGCTTTGGGTTGGGGCTAAACATCTGAGTCCCTCTTCACCATTTCAGAAGCATAAAACTCAATTGTCATGTACACATATTGTTTGTAAAGTTTTCTATTTAGAATATGTAATGGAAGAACTCAAGGAGAGACTATAAGGCAAGAAAATTAAAATATATTAAAATCTTACCTACCTTATTTAGTAAACAAATTAAAACTCAACAGGAAATATGATCCAAACTAACATTTGCCAACAATTAGTCATAATCAATAGTCTTAAGTATTTATTGGCAAAGCTGGAGTCCTTGTTTATTAGTTCTTTAATATACAGGTTAGAACTCAGATCTAACTTTCTGAAGAAAACACTGAACAAATGATCAAAAAATATTGGAAATGTTGCCTGAAGCTACTAAGGAAGTTCCTAAGAAACAATTCAATCAGTCCATTCATTTATTCTATGTGTATAGATAGATAGAGAAAAAAAATCTCACTATATTGCCTTGGCTAGCCCAGAATTTGAAATCATCCTGTTTTAGCCTCTCAAATACTGAGATTTCAAACATAAACCACCCTTTGGGGCCCTAAGAGACACTCAGAATTAGATGTAGTATAATACTATTTGGTGGATAAGCTCTCAACTTGTTAACCTATTATTTCTGGGAAATGCCTATTTTGAATTTTTGTCTCCTTTAGTGTCTCATTTAGTACTAAGCTCTCTTAAATTTAAAAAATCTTGTTTTGAAAGCTTAAAACTAAATTTATAAAAGTACATCTTCTTTTAGTTTTAATATCAAGAAAAAATATTAAAATGACAAAACAAAGTAATATACTTCAGTCTAAACAATGAAGTCTTAAATTTCCTGTGTCTTACAAATTTCCTAGAAACTAAACCCACGGTGTTCACTATGACAACAAATAAATTTTAGGTAAGCATATTAAGGGGATTGCCTATTTATTCATCCTGGAAGATTGATATGCATGTGGTATCAATATGAAGAGTTGGAAATAAGGATGTTAAAAGAGAAGTTGCATATCCTTCTGCCACCAACCTAGAATGTGCTTATTTAAAAGGACTACACAAAAACAATACTTGTAATATTGTAGTTTTTGTCACTGTTTCTCTTTTCTCTTAAGATACTGCTCCTGGGCTGGGGATATGGCCTAGGGGCAAGAGTGCCTGCCTCGGATACACGAGGACCTAGGTTCGATTCCCCAGCACCACATATACAGAAAACGGCCAGAAGCGGCGCTGTGGCTCAAGTGGCAGAGTGCTAGCCTTGAGCGGGAAGAAGCCAGGGACAGTGCTCAGGCCCTGAGTCCAAGGCCCAGGACTGGCAAAAAAAAAAAAATAAAAAGATACTGCTCCTTAAGGCTGGGCACCAGTGGCTCATACCTGGACTTCTACCAATTTTGAAGTCTGAGATCTGATGAGCTTTGTTTGAAGCTAACCTGGAAGGAAACTCCATGAGACTCATTAAAGTCTGTGAGACTTCAATTAACCTCCAAAAAGCCAGGAGTGGGACTGTGGCTCAAGTAGTAGAGTACTAGTCTTGAGCAGAAAAGCTCAGAAAAAGCTCTCAGGACCAGCATGTGTGTGTGTGTACATACATATACACACAATCCCCTTTCAGTATTAATCAATATTAATCTTCACATGTTTAGAAAGCCTATTAAACTACAAAATCCAGTGTCTTGAAGAAAGGAAATCTTTAGATATAAAGTATGCCCCCAAAAGATATCTTGCCAGATGAAACATAAGCAGACAAAGAAAGTGACAGGTACAGTAGGGATGTCATTACTGGCTAGACTCTTTCTAGTCATAGAATTTTCAGCAATACTAGTTACAACAGACTGGATTTGGGAAAGGGGCAGGAAGCCATGATGGATGAAAGTGATATCTTCTCCTCCAGAAGTCTCTCTCCATCACTTGAGAATACATGAAAGATGCCCTGGGGGTGACATGTAAATAGCTTTGGTACCTTGAAGTATCACAACAAGGAGAGAAGTCTCAGGAGGTAGCAGCACCCTCAGCACAAGTATCCTTGCCTTCCTAGAGAATGCCCCTGCAGAGGACATGAGAGAAGCTCAGCGATTGGGTTAACTGTGGCCAATTGAAACATGAGTGAAATGTTTCATAGATTCCACTCCTAGAATGTCCAAACTGACATGCTGAATTGAAATATCTTTGTACAACTAAAGATAATTTAACAAACAAAAAATGGTGTGTGTCCAAAGACTACCAGAAAAAATAGGTTGAGTTACAGAAGAACTATTTGTACATCAAAGATATGTAGCTTGAGGAAAGAGTTGGAGAAACATTGTTTACCATTAAATGTAGATTTAGCTGTAGAAAGAGATTTAGCAGTAGAATACATTAAACAAATCAACAGGGCCAAGTAATTGTTACTAAGGATTTTCCAGAATGTAGCTAAGAAAAACAACAGCCGAAGGAAAACTAGAAGATTACACTTTGAGTGACAGCATCATTTAGTTACAAGAAGGTCAACCAATTTAGCACTAAAATATTTAAATGTTGAGTGTGTCTGATTGGAAAAGCTTCAAACTTAAAAATATTAAATACAATAAGCAAAAAATGTAATAAGGTACCCTTAATCCTCAAATGAATTTCAATCAAGATAATGAGATTACAGATAAGAAACTCTGTCTCTGCTCTTAGCAAGTAATGCAGGAAATAAAGGAATGGACTATATAAAATGTTTCATTTGTTTCAAATTATAGCAGGAAAAAAAATGATCTGCCAGAAATTCTATGTGTTGAGGACTTTCCCAGGTGCAGTTCTGTTGGTCTAACTAGATCATAATGAATCCCTTCCCTCTGACAGTGGAGGATTCAGCGAGGGGCAGTGATGCCTGTCTAGTAGTAAGTGGATTGAAACCTCATGTTCTGTGACAATCATCAGGACTTCAGTCATGCCCTCCATGCCCTCCACTTAGTCTAGCAAAGAGAAAAATCCAGCATCCAGGTGTCTTGACTTGAAAGTCCCAGTTTCTATCCAGGGCCCATGGCTCACATTGTAATCTTACCTATTCAGATAGCTAAGACATGAAGATCATGGTTCAGAGACAGCCCAGGCATGGAAGTATGTGAGGCTCTTATCACCAAACAACTACCAAAAAGCCAGATCTGGAGCTACGGATCAAGTGGTAGAGCACTCTCCCTGAGCTCAAAAGCACAGGATGGTGCCCAGACTGAGTTCAAGCCTTAGGAATGGCATGGGCTTGTCACACACACGCACACACACACACACACACACACATGCACACGCACACACACACACACACACACATTCCAAGTTTCCTGCTGGCCTCAAACAAAATTTAAAACATGTAATCATTGTCTCCCTTCCTCTGGACCACATATGGATTTGCTGAATGTAATGGTAAGCCTCACTTTCCCTGCCTCCTCCAACCTATTATGTCATCATCATCATCAGTTTGGATATAGAGTCAGTAACAACAACGCAATAAAGTATTTCTTAATGTATAATTTTCCATGAAATGAGTGAATTCTCTTTTTCCCAAATATCCCAGCTCAGACCTAAAATCTGTCAGCCTCTTTTAGGCCACATATTAGATTGCAGTTCCTTTATGAAAGTTCTGATTATTTTTCACAAACACTATTCACAAAAGAAGGTGTGATCTGAAGGGAGCAACAAAGGCTAAATATGTGCTGCTGAACTTTAGCGAGGCCATGTGGAATGGCAGAAAGAAGGCAGAGAGAGGACAAGGTTGGGAGTTTGTGGCTCAGGCTGAACTCTGCCCTCACTAGCATCAGGAATGTTGACAGATGGTTCAACCTGAAGACACCCCCATTTCCTTATTCAAAGAGGAATTTAAATACATGCTAGGCCTACTTAAATTGCACGGTGCTAATCTGTGTCTATCTTAGCCATCGTAGAAGATGTAAAGTGTCATAAAGCTTCAGTTATGATCATTACAAACACATAATAATGTGTCCTTAAAAACATTCTCTAGGTCAGTGCTTCTCCTTTATAACCCTCTCTCCAATATGTAGGATTGCTTCTGTCATGTCTGTTGGCCTGTGACTGGCAAGCAATTACAATGAGTAATTCCATTTTAGGAGAAGATAATAAAACGTGATATCGTAACTACCCACAGAGCCTCAAAAGTATTTATGTTTCCTCTAATAACCTGTGTGATGCTGTTAATCTTGACAAAGCCTGCCTGGCAGGTTCTGGGGAGCTGAATCTTCATATTCTCTCACTGTTTGCTGACTCTTCCACGGGGAAGACTCCAAGCTATTAAAATGCAATGGCCCTGCTCTATTTTTAATTACATTTCGTTTATTAGAGGAACAATCAGATGCATATCAAATATTGGGAACTGACTTCCCTCGGTAAAGACCAAGAACATTTCATCATATACAAAATGGGTCATGGGAACTTCACCAAGAGAAGTTAAAACACGATTAAAAGGAATAGTGTAAATGTATCTCTCCCACAGAGACTGAAATCTTCACTGATAATTTCCGCTTTGATCCAGTTAACCTTTTCATTCTGAGACTTACTACTATAAACTTAATGAAAATAAGTTGATAATTCTCTCTTTCAGATCACGTAGAATCACCACGAAATGGACTACTATAATATGTGATATATAATACCTTCTTTGAAATAACACTGCAGGTTGTAAAGTATTAGCAACAATTCTTACAGTTCTGAAGAAAATAGGCTGCGTTCCTTGGCTGACCAAATCAATCTACTTCCTTTCAATATAAAACATTACTGAAGCTATTATTTCATACATTATTATGTGCAAATAGGATTTAAAAATGCCTTCCATTTTATGTGTAAAAAAGGTATACACCATTGAAAAGAGGAATGTATTTTTCACATTTACCTTAAAGTTGTTCTTAAATCTCATTTGTGAACTGAGTCTGTATTTTGGGCAAGTGGCCATTATCATTAATCACCTACAGCAGCCAAAATATAGCAGGGTGTGAAATGCAGATTGTCCTCATTCTTTCTTCTATTTTGAGAGTGGGATTGTGTTATTGTTTCCAAACACTATATAGGACTATTGAGACACTGTGAGCTCAGATGCAAATAGGTAGGGCACATGTTTAAAGTAAATATTCAAGAAAGGGTAGATAGGGGTGCTTGGTTCACAAAATCAAGCATGGAAGTTTGTGCACTTATAGTTTTATTTTTGATAAGTATTAGGTACTACTCCAAGGGATAGTTTAGTTTCCTTTTGGTGCCCATTAACTACTTTAATAAAATATAAATATAAGAACACACACCACATAATAAATTGAGTTGTACTTAAAAAGGTGAAATCATTATTGCTAAGAAGTATTAAGTTTTCTTTGCAATTTTAGGAGCTAAAAAATAGTTTTGAATATGCTTATATTTGCAATTTTTAAAAAAATCTTACTTCCATTACACTTTTCAGAAATGCTGTGGTCCTTTTGAATTTCATTTTTCCTTCCATCTTTAGCACAGAAGGGCAATAAATGATAAGATATTGAGGTATATAAAAATATACAAGAAATGTATTTATCATGAATTATAGTTATTTGAAAGTCACCAAATAATTGCTAATAACCTATTCACAATAGAGTCAATGAAATTGTAACATATGTCTTATGCTTCATTGTTTTAGCTACTGGGTACACATAGGAGGGTAGAAAACAGAATCTTGCTAACTGTGGGAGTGTATAGAGTCATGGAAAAGAAACATATCACACAATCACATTTTTCTGAATATTAGAAGGATAAGTAAAAAGGAGCTACTGAAAATCTACCAGTTTGGGTTGGATGGATATGGAGGAATTAAAGGTAGACTCACTGTGATAATTATGACAATTTAAGGTCTAAAGGATAAGAAGAGATTGCCCATGAGAACAAGAAGAAAGGCAATGGTCTGAGAGGCAAATTAACATGCAAAAAAAGCCTTGAGGGAATATACAACATGGTATTCTGCGGAACAGAGGAAGCCAACATGTCTACAGTTTAGGATCACTGACTATACCTATGTGACCATACATTTTAAATAGAATATTCTGGATTTATTATAGTATAGAGAAAGGATACTAGTATAGTTAAATGAAAATCAATTAATAAACAACATAAAAATGACTGTGTATCAGGTGGTAATGTCACAGAAATATACAACCTTCATTACTATCTGTCCTGCTTCCCTATCTGTACAAAGTATTCATTGAGGCTTATAAAAAGAATGCTCAGAAAAAAAAAACATTTAATTGTGTGCACTGGAAATATAGAAACTGCAAAATAGCATTTGGTGCTCATTCCAATGTGAGGAGCATTAGCCTAGGAAAAGTCAATGATATTCCAGATTTCAAATTGAGACCCCAGAGACAATGTGAATATCAATAAACAATAGCTCCTTTAGAAGAATTAGTTTTGTTTGGCTTTGTAGCTAAAGAAAAATAAATTGGATGCCTCTTGTTTAACAAAGAACTAGTTTAATGTTTGGATCCAAGTTCTGTGACTATTACGAGAAAACATTACAGTTAAATTCTTCAAAACTGACTTTATAGACTAACAGACTGAAGAACACATCAGTTATGATCTAAGCAGTAAGAAAAAAAAATGAGGAAGTGAGGCCTTTTGAATTGTGTCTTGGTGAAAGAGTAGGGTTAGGAATGGTGCATTAGGTAAGAGATAGTTTTATTTCATTGAACTACTGGGCTCCCATAATATGAAATGGCTTAAGAATGAGCAGCCTTGGCAGATTCTGGATGGCTTTAGAAGCCCAGCATACTGACTTGGATTTGACGCAACAGAGCTTAGTGATTTATTGTGAAGGGAAACTCAGTGTTCCTGCCAGTGTTAGTAAGTGATAGGCTGAAATCAGACTGACCAATCAGAGAATGTCAATAATGTCTGCAATGAAATTACAGGCAAAAATCAACGCAGTTACAACTACAAAAGCAATACTTGCAAAACTGGTGTAAATCTACTGAACAACTTATGGGGGAAAAGGGAAAGGGGGAGGGGGGAGGGGGGAATGAGGGACAAGGTAACAAACAGTACAAGAAATGTATCCAATGCCTAACGTATGAAACTGTAACCTCTCTGTGCATCAGTTTGATAATAAAAATTTTAACAAAATAAAAATAAAGCACATGTAAAAGAAAAAAATCAACACAGCTATGGGCCACAAAAATATCAGTAGAAAAAGACAGGAAGAATATTAACTTTTAAAATATCTTGAATTATTTCATATAACCAAAATGAACACACAATTTAAAAAATGAGAATACAGTCATTCATTGCTTAGCTTTATCAAATCTTACTAGTATAATTTATTTCTGATTTTAAGTATCTAATTTGACTTCTATGGTTGCCTTTCTAACAAGATACACTAATACGTTTTCCATTGCTATTAAATGATACCTGATTTTGAATATTCATAAAGAAAGATATTTATTTAACTCACAGATTTGGATGCTAAGAGTCCAAACATCAGGGTGCTGACCCTTGTAATGAGACCTTTGGATATAACACCAAGATGGAGACCATCATCACAGAGAAATATGTGAGAGGGAGGAAATCATATGGAGAGATAGGAGTCAGAGAGCAGGGAAGGGCCAAACGTACTTTTTTTTTCTGTAATACAACAAAGAACACTAAAGGGAACAAACCGGGATTTCAATAATATCACAAAAATTCCTTCTCCGAATTGTACCCCAAATGAATTCCTTCTAGAATCTACATTGCCAGAATGGGGACCAAACTACCCACACATAAACCTGTGAGAGAAAATTACATACAGAATGTAAGAAGAAATAACCTTTATTGTAAATTGAATGCTTATCAGTTTCAGGCATCTGCCTATACATTTTCTCCATAGCCAGATATAAACCCTACAATTTACATTTTTTCTGTTGTTACACTTTATGTAAACAATATCAAATATATTTTATTCTTTTCACTAAATACTATATAGCTAGTATTCAGATATCCCAATTGATAATGTTGATTCTTTTAAATATTGTATAGCTGTAAGTTACAATAAGATTTAGATCTATATTTCCAGTAATAAGCACTTGGAATATTTTCAGGCAGCTATTAAAAGCAATGCCTCATCAAGCATTTATGCATCTTCTTTTTTTTTCTCAAGACTAGCACTCTACCACTTGAGCCACAGCACCACTTCTGGCTTTTTCTGTGTATATGGTACCAAGAAATTGAACCAAGGGCTTCAGTCATGCTAGGCAAGCACTCTACCACTAGGCCAAACTACTGGCCCTACTCTTGTTCTTATACACAAGTATTATTCACTTTCCCTACTTAAGAAGTGGGGTTTAATGCATGTATGATAAGATCATATTTACATTTTTTTTGTTAGTCATGGGGCTTGAACTCTGGGCTTGGGCCTGTCCCTGAGCTCCTCAGCTCAAGGCTAGTGCTCTATCACTTGAGCCACAGCTCCATGTGATACTGAAGAATAGAACCCAGGGCTTCATACATGCTAGACAAGCACTCTACCACTAAGTCACATTTCCAGCCCCCATATTCACATTTTTTGTGGATAATTATGCTACAGAAAAATGGCTATTACTTGTATCAATTGAACTGAAAATGTGTTAGTAGATCTCTAGGCCCATGTCAATTTTTGCTATTCTTATAGACACTGAATGGTTAATTGCAGTTTTCATTTCCATCTTACAAGGATATATGCAATATTTTCCTTACTGGGTTTTCAGTTTTGAATATTGCTTATATAGATTCTCCCCATCCCCTCTTCTTTTACCTACCTCTCTTCCCTGAGCCCCACTCCCTCCTCTTGCAAGCACTCATTTCTTGGTGTTTATTTTGTTTGGTTTTGACTTGGTCTTTCTAAAGAATTACACTATTTGAGCTCTGCATAAAGTCTATTTTGCTTTTGTTAATTCATTTGTAACCACTTTCATACCACCCAGTGTTTTTACTTACATATTCATTGGCACATTCCAACTATCACAAATGAAGGAAATGATGCAACCTCTCTCTCTCTCTTGATCTAACTTCATCTTCACTTAATATAATTTTTCCAAGTCTTTCATTTCATCATGAATGGTACAATATCAGTCTTTCTGATGAGTGAGCAGGACTCCAATGTTCATATATATCACAAACACCAGTGAGGATGTGGCAAAAGGGAACTCAACACTGTTGGTAGAAAGGTAATCTGTTCCACCACTCTGGAAAGCAGGATGGAGG
Source organism: Perognathus longimembris pacificus (assembly GCF_023159225.1). Taxonomy (NCBI): domain Eukaryota; kingdom Metazoa; phylum Chordata; class Mammalia; order Rodentia; family Heteromyidae; genus Perognathus; species Perognathus longimembris. The sequence continues at coordinate 21,662,592 of NC_063164.1, forward strand.
GTCCTCATAAAACTAAACAGAGCTACCCTATGGCCCATCAATTCCACTCCTGAGAATTTGTCCAGTAGAGTACCAACAAAGCTATAGTAAAGCCACCAGGACAACCATTTTCATTGCAGTACTATTTACCTTAGACAATATATGGAAATCAGCCCAGATGCCCTTGGCCTATTGTTTTGTAATGTAACTTTTAAGGTCAAGACTTCTAATTCCACAAAAAAATATTGGTAAGTGTAACTACATAATGCTGACATATTTATATGAAAAGAAAACAATATTTTTCCCTATGAGGGAAACCATAGAGTCCATGTTTCTTTGGGTCTGGCTCAGCAGAGGATCACAAGAGCCCAATAGCTATGCCCTTATGAACACATAAGATGATGCTAAGTGAAATGAACTCCATGTTATGGAAATGAGTGCTATATCACTGTTATAATTACTTTCAACATGCCATGTGAAATCATAACTTGTTTCGTTGATGATCCTCTTGTATCCCTTTCCTGTGGTTGGCCCTGTGCTATCACTGTATCTCACCTGAGTACCCTGGATACTGTATATACTTGTATTAAAACTAGGGAAGTGAAAATCAAAATCGAGAGACAACAGATAAAAATACAAATGACTCCAAAAGCAATACTTGGAAAAACATTTGGTGTAAACCAACTGAACAACTCATGGGGGGAGAGGGGAAAGGGGTGGGAAAGAGGGGAATGAGGGAGCAGGTAACAAATAGTACAAGAAATGTACCCATGGCCTTGTGTATGAAACTCTAACTCCTCTGTACATCACTTTGACAATAAATAAGTAATTATTTAAAAAAATTAAATTGCAAAAGTAATGCTGTGGCTCAAAGTCATAGTGTTCTAGCCTTGAGCAAAAGAAGCTCAGGGACAGTGCCCAAGCTCTGAGTTCAAGCCTCAGGACTGGCACAAAACATAAAATATCATATAAATAAATAAAATCTCTAAAAAAAGAAAACAATGTTTTGATGGAACTGATATTTTCAAAACATATTTAGATATTGTATCATTTATAATTATTGTTATTATATATTTATACATATGTACACATGCATATATGTATATACACCTATATAATTTTATTATATATCTATGTGTGTATATATGTACACATATATCTGCATGCAAATACAGATATATGTATACATATACATATATACATATACAGATATATGTGTGCATATATATAGTTGCATGTATACGTGCATGTTTGTCTACACACACATATATGCAGAGAATGAGATACCACACTTAAATGTGTTTCCCAATGATTCAAGAGGTTTTCCTCTGGATACTTCAGTAGTCAAATGAAGGAAAAAGCATGCAAAAATGACATGAAAACTATACCTGCTCATTTACAATGTTACTGACTAGTGACAGGGAATGGCTTTAGAATTACTTGCATTTCTATATATTTATTTACTCTGTCATAGGTTTAGAAATTTGAAAGGACAAACAGCGGAACCTGGAGGGAAAAAGAAAAACTTGTTAAATCAAAAATTTTAGTGAAAGTTTGGAGAAGCCATCAAGTTGACTACAAATGAAATTTAAGGACGATACAACAGAGACAAAGAAGATTGAAGGAAGAGAATAAGTAGAAATTGGAAAAGTAATACTGTGGTGCTAATCAAACACAAGTCCCAGATGTGCATAATCAGCACACTGTAATCAGCATGGACAGCAACACACAGGAAATTCACTACAGCTGCCGGCACTAGTGAGACTCAATTGTCCTCTCACTGAGCACACACTGCATGCCATCTGATGCAAATACTCCTGTCATAAAAGAAGGTGGCTCATACAGGCCTAGCCCTTCCATAGCCCATCCTAATTAAATGGACCATTTCTTCCCTGGAGTTAAGTTACTGACAACTATGTATTGCCCTTCTAAGAATTTGATGCTTAGACTCTTCATTATTACAAAATTATTTTCTTTAAATATTGACTGTAGTGGATAAATTCATACAATTTAAGTGAATGTTCTTAGTAAATATCAATTGCTTACAGCAAGTACTGTTTGCTTAAAGAGGGAATTAAGCTACCAATTATCAAGTTTCCCTTTGTACAACTACCATGGTAGCTATTATGAAACCTTTGATACACATAAGTGATTACCCTACCACTTCTTCACAAAGGGTAGACCACCAAGTAGTAAGACTAAGCTCAGTCTGCTTATGACACAAATTCTACGCAAAAGAACTTGTCCAAAAGTAACATAATCTACGAAGCAGGAAAAGCTATGTTTATCCTAGTGTTTAGAGTAGAAACAAGAGAACCTAATTATAGTCAAACAATAAAATGTGATAACAACCAAATACTGTGTATTGTAGATGGAACTACTAAGTTAGATTGTCCATGACAGCTAATAGCATGAGGAAAACACATCATCTCACATAAAACCCAATATGGGGTAAAACATTTTGTAAAACAAATGCTTGTAAGTGTATCTGATGAAAACAATAATATTTTCAACATGGAAATCCTCTTAAGTGACTCAGTTTCATCAATATACAAGCCCCCTTCATCACCTTGCAGAAATAAATGAAGCAAATATTTAGCTGACTGCTGGATGGGAATATTTATGTTGAGATTTTAACGTAAATTATGTACATTTTAGTAGCTTTGTCTCTCAATATTCCTTCTTTATTTCTTTTCTTCCTCAGAAAGAGTATTCATTGTTTAAAGATTTAACATATATTATGCATGGATGCTCTTCTCATAGTTGTGTGTGTGTGTGTGTGTGTGTGGGTGTGTGTGTGTGTGTGTGTGTAGTGCATGCCGACATGTGTCCATGAACTCTGTAAACTCATAGAAAAGCCGGCATGGAAAACAAAGAGATGATAGATGATAGATGTATGTGATAGATGAATATTTTATGCAGATAGTAAGACTGACTAAAGGAATCTTAGTCAGTCGTTGGGCCTTATGTATTCAGTTTTGTCTAGGATTTTATAGTTCAATACATATTGGACTTGAATACAGTGTCGCGATTTTCTTGTATGGTTAAAATATTGGGACCCAACAATAAGAAAAAGAGGAATTCCATGTAATTGATGGCTTCATTTACACACTGTATGTTTCAGGATATTCGAAACAGTACTACAAATTAAATTTAAAGACAAACCTTAGGCCATAGGAAATAAATGAATTTTTAAATTTTCACCTTATTTTTCTCATTTCACGACATAAACCATTTTTGAACAATTTTTCAGAGCATTAGAGACTGGGAACAATCCCATTAAAAGGAACATTGCATTTTGCAAGGAGTGGCAGGATAAAATCCAGGCACAGAGGCTTCCAACTAGGATTTCTTCTTACTGAGAGACCCCCTCAGCTCCAAAAAATAGGAAATTTAGCAGAACTTTGTGGCTTTTTCTCCGGGATTGACTTTATAGTGTATACTGCCCTCGGGCTGGAGAGACAAGAATACTCTTTTAACAGCATGCCAGCAACAGAGGAGAAAGAATAGGGAGTAGGACTTTCAGGCAGTTTGGGGAGGTCTGATTTAACAGGACAGCTAAAATATCACGTAAAATGTAATAGAAAAGAAGATGTAATTAGTCCAGAACTCTTTTTCAAGTAGAGTATTCTAGAGAGGAATATTGTGGCCTATTCCAGGTACTTGGGAGAAGAAGGCAGAGGAATCAGACTTATAGGGGACCAGCTTGAGCAGTTATGAGAAAGCTTGCCTTGAAACAAAGTGTCAACCGGGGATGATAAAATGTTATATGTGTGTGTATGGGATGGGGAGTGGATATGATTAAAGAATTTTATACACATGCATGAAACAATGAAATTTGTTGAATTATTTTCTAAGAGGGAGAAGGCAAAGTGATATTAAGAATGGGTTTGATTCAGATATATTATATGTATTTGTGAAAACATCACAATAGAATTCTAGTGTACATCTAATATGCTTTTTGTTGCGTGTGTGTAAATTTTTCATTGCTATTATAAAGGTAATGTACAGAGGAGCTGCAATTATATAAGTTAGATAATGAGTGCATTTTTTTGGACAATATCACCCTCGCTCTATCCCAGTTTTTCCCTGCCATCCCCACCCAGAGTAAGTACCACTCTGTTGCATTTGTTCACTCTTTTTCCCTCCATTTCTGTGCCCTTGCTCTCCCAAGGACAGATCAAGGAACAAACAAGACAAAAATATAAGAAAACAAAGAAAAAACTCTTGTTTCTATTTCCTGGAGTTCATTTCAATAAATATTATTTTATATGATCAGATTAATATGCTTTAAAAAAAAAGAAAATATATAAATGTGTTGCTCAAGTGGTACAGTGTTTGTCTAGTAAATGCCAGGCCCTAGGTTCAGTCCCAGCACTAGAGAATAAAGAATAATGGGAGAAAAAGAGAAGAAAAAAGATGAAGGGAGGAAGGGAGGAAGGGAGGAAGGAAGGAAGGAAGGGAGGGAGGGAGGGAGGGAGGGAGGGAGGGAGGGAGGGAGGAAGGAAGGAAGGAAGGAAGGAAGGAAGGAAGGAAGGAAGGAAGGAAGAAAGGAAGGAAAAGGGAAAGGGAAAGGATGCTTTAATAATCTGCTAGTGTTGGGTTGAAAAACCCCAAGGAACCTGTATGTGAAATGGGACCCTAAGCTAACATGCAGTTGCTTAGTATGATGCTATAGTTAACTTTAGAACTTTATAATGGAAAGTAGAGCTGTAAGTTTGAAGCCGGAGCGCAACTGCTTGGCTAACACCTACAGATAATCATTTTCTGCAGTAGCACTCAGCCTGTTCTATACAAAAAGGTAAATATTTAGAAATGCTCAACTGCCATTCAGTCCTGGGACTACCTCAAACAGCCACATACTGAGCCTGGCTCTAGACAGCCAGGGATGAGTTTCAAGGATGGCTGTGCCCAGTACTGAGCCAGTCTACAAAACAAGGCCCATAGAGACACTTGCCAGAGTTAAGAAGAATGAAGGAAAGACTAGAATTGAGGAAGGATAATGATCTCACTCCTGAGCACGGGACGGAATTGAGGAAACCTTATAAAAAAAACTGTGGAGCCTTTGAAAACAAGCTAACATGAAGGCCCGTGGCACTGTGATTGCTGGTATTGAAAGTTGCTGCCTGGCCTGCAGATCAAAGGTGAGGGTTTTGCTCAGGTCGAGTCTGAAAGAGTGCTTTGTAGATACCAAGGTATGATGATTAGTTTGTGAAAACATAAAGACGCACTCCTTTATAGTCATGTTCTTAATATATAAGCAAATATGTATGTACATATGTATATGTAAATTATATAATCTATACAGAGAAGAAAACCATACAATACTGGACAATATACTAAACTTTTAACAGTAGCTATTCCTGGCTCCAATTACTTTGGTGATTTATCTTTTTCATAATTTTCTGCATTTCTAATTTTTGTCTAATTAGAATTAACTAATTAATGCTGGTAAAAGACAGACAATTTAATATTCATAGAATTATGTCCTAATGAGAGAAATTAAACCAAAATACTGAAGAACCTAGAAAATCATAATCACATATGCCTTGTTTTAAATCTCCAGACAACAAAAATTTCTGCTCCATGTTTCACAAACATGGTTATTTTATATGTATAACCATTGAATCCCTTATAGGAACAGTGGATTGAAAATTGATATAAAACCTGAGAAAGAAAACTAGCATCTATTATATTTCCTTCTCTAGAGAATAGAATATACCTTTCTTTTTAAGTTCCAAATAATCAGGTATACCGCTGTCGAACACATTCCTTTTCTTAGTGTTGTTAATACTTTTGAGCTAGGAATAATTTTATTATAACAGCTCAAACAGCTTTGTCTTCCTAAATGAAATCTGCACAGTTTTGCTCTCCCACTTTGTTGGTTCATGAATATTTTACTTATGTTGCTAATCAAACCCTTTCCACAGTGAAGAACAAAAAGATCTACCATAGATTGGCCATTTTAATGAAAAGGCCTTTTATTCCCTAGTCTGACTCTGCTTTGATATATTTCACAAATGAGTTAAAGGGCAATAAAATGTCAAAAGAAAGGAGGACAAATATCTTCCAGGATTAATGGTTGTTTTACCTCCCTGTAGACATGCATCCTTCCAGGAAGACAGGGAAGGGATGATCAGCAGCACTGAGACACTGAGCAAACAATACCACAGTTTTTTTTCATGGTCCTCATTGCAAATTAACAATTATAACAGTGGGGTGGAAAAGAACTTATTCCAGCAAATTTTGGCTCCAGATTCCAAAGTCTTTTACTGGAAATCCTTTCCGGTGACTCCTCAAACTACAACTATGCAAAAGACTTCTCTTTTTTAATTTCCTTTAAAAAATTGTCTTTGAGTAGTTTCAACTCAATAAACCAGTTTACAACTACAATGCCTCTGGATCAATGGTATGGCTTCCATGTTCTCCTGTATTTCCCAAACCCACCCATACCCTCAAGTTACAAGGTTTCATTTTCCCAGAAGCAATAGGCTCTGAAACATGCTAGGACTTGCCCTTAAAACCAAAGAAACTTCATTTGCATCATTTTTCTTATTAAGAATCGCCATCTCAAAACAAAATTGGAAGTTCACAGGTAAATCTCTCCATCTTGTTTATCCACTAGTAGTCAATTTCCTGTATATACTTGTACAGAAAATAATAGACCAGGGGCTGGGGATATAGCCTAGTGGCAAGAGTGCCTGCCTCGGATACACGAGGCCCTAGGTTCGATTCCCCAGAACCACATATACAGAAAACGAAAAAAAAAAATAATAGACCAATTGCCTAGTCCAAATGAGGCACTCGATCAGAAGTAGTTGACCACGGAGATGAGGTTTATGTTCACCACAGTGGGATATACAGAAATCAAAGTAAACAAGTAAATGATGAAGACAAACGCAGGCTAGTGCTGGGGTGGTGGAGTACATGAACAGGGTGTTTGGCTGAGGGGGAAATGATGGCAGAGGCTTAGTCTATCATGCAAGGCTGCATGGAGGCCTCGTGAATCAAGAATAGAATGGGATCAGAGGGAATGTGCAGGAGGAAAGCAAGATGGGAGAACACTGGCAATGAACAAGCTATTGCTTGGAGTGCCTACATCAAAATACTCTTAAATGTTATTATAAAATTTACATCAGAGTGTTAATTGACTTAGTCAGTAGACTTTTTTTTTTAACCAACTCTCTGAGACTCTTGTCCAGAGAGTAACATGTATGAGGGAGTCATTTAGGGCCTTCACAAGTTCTGTAATGCTACTTTCGAGAAAGTTCCAGAACAGAACTGTCTCTTTTTTTCAGACCTCATAAAGAAGTTCAGCAGATCCTTGGAATTTTGTCTGTATAATTCAAACAAAACTGATGTCTGTAGAGAAGATGTTTTCTATTCTTAATGCGTGTAAAAATGTTCTAAATGGATCTTACTCCTACAGATTAGGGTCCTGGGATTTTTCCTTGATAAATGTTTCAGATATAGCCTGTATCATGCTTTGTGGAAAAACTGCTCTCTATAGCTCTTCTCCTTGGTGTTATTGCCTGGACTTAGTCTAAGAATTTAACATCATAGGTGATTTGATCTCTAACTAAGGTGTGTGGCTAGGCACACTTGGTCTTGTTTCTCCCAAAGCAATGGATAAAAGACACTTCGTTTTGCATACTGCTATAGTTTGGGTATTAAATGTCACTCACAAGTTCATGTGGAAACTCTTAAGTCTCCAGCACGGTACTACTGGGAGGTATTAGAATTTTCATTAGGTATGGCCTTATGAAAAGTCCTAGGCCATTGCAGGTGAACCCTCATAAGTGGAACACTAAATTCCAGCTTCTTCTTCCTCTTCTCTGATTTCCTGGATGATAAGAAGAACAGGATTGTTCTACTAAACTGCAAACATGTAATGACTTGCCACAGTCCAGAGCAACAGGCTCACTTAATCATGGGCTGCAACACCCAAACCTGTGAGCCAAATAGAACTTTTCCCTTTACAAGTTGATTATCTGTGGAATTTCTCTACAGTGCTAGAAAGTATACATAGATTAGAACTTCTCCTACGACATGGTGATTTATAGAAAATATCTTTTTTTCCAACAGAGAGAACTACAAATCAGCATACACAGTTTGGCTAGAAGAGAAGGGATTGAATTGCAGCTGTACTGGCTCCCTGGATTGAGTGTGGTCCAATTACAGCCTGCAACCAAGTCTGACAAACTGCAGACTGACAATTCCTTTCTTATCCCAGGACACACAAACTATAATATGAATCAAAATCAAGAATCCTAAATTATTTTACAGCTAAAGTAGAGTATATCTTATTTTCTCCTCCTTTTTGAGAGCCTATCATTGTTTTATTGGTTTTATGTTGCCAGTTACATGCTGGTAGAATCACTGGCAGCAAAATTTAAGTGATATGAGAGATACAACATCTTTGTTTTACACATTTGAGTTTTTATTATTTTTAACAAACTCAAATCCAGGAAAGTCTTGACTCTTTCTTCCACACCATTGCAGACACTTTCTCCACGAGGCCAATACCAGATTATTTAGCACTCATTCCAAATCCTTTTTTTTTCTTGCCTTTCACATCTTTTCCAGAATAATGTACCCATTTCTACCAATATATGATTATTCAGAGATTTATCATTCAGAATCAGGTATGAGTTCTAGATCCTCGTAGATAATCAGCTCCTACATGTCTGCAATTTGCTAGTGTGTCCTCAAGTGAATTTCAAATTTCTCCCTTTCAAAACTGAGCTTGCTCCAATTTCCATACCCAATTAATTTACTGAAGTAGAATCCTGGGTGAGGTTATTTATTCCTTTGGATCCACCAAGATCTAGAGTGAAGAAGAAACCACTTACACATACACAGCAAGGAAAATCTAACAGAAAGAACTAGTTCTACAGATGATAATGGAGCTGAGAGCTAAAGAGAAGTTTCTGAGGCTTCCCAAAGATTAGCAGTAAGGCCAGGGGAGGACACAGTGTTATGGGGACCTGGAGGTTAATGACATCTGACAGAAGCTGGAAGCAGAGCAAACCAGTCTGAAGTGAGCTGGAGCCATGGGTGACATGCTGCACCTGCAGAGATATGTTTCCTTCTTTCCATTTCCAGCTGGTGCCTGTGTCAGTAGGAGCCTGCTGTAGTGTGGCAACACAGCTTGAAATTCATAGCAGAAAAGGTACCAATGAGCAATGGATCTGATGGTACAGCTACCAATGCAAACAAATATCCCTACATCTATCACCTTTATCCAAGTCCTCTCATGACTTATGCAGGTTCCTAACACGTTCTGGTCCAATACATGCCACATAAAACAGTCAGAGTCATCTTTTGCACATGTAATTTGGGCCTTTTTCAAATACAGTTGCCGATCTTTTCTCCTTTTCCATCTGCTTCATACACATTAGTGACTTCTCATCACAGTTCCTAAGTCTCACCTCCCTGTAAGACTGTTTCTAATCTAGGTCTATTTAGGTCACTATTTATCTCACCCAACCCATACTGGTCTTTCTTCCTTTTAGCTTCTAAAACAGTCCAAGATGTTTCATCTTTATAACCCTGACCATGTTGCCTGTGCTTAGTTCTTGAGTGGCTGGCTACCTTCTTTTCAACCTCCAAAGCTTATGAAATGTCACCAGTTTATATGGCCAATCCAGTAACTTCATCTAGGCAGCACCTGCCATGGGGTTCTGTTTGTTGCTTTCAAGACTCTTTCTCTATTTTTACCTGTGCATGTATTTACTCCTGTCTCCATCTTTAAACTATAAACCTCCTATTACAAAGAACCTATATCATCTCCACTTCCACTAATATATACTTAAAATTTAGCTGAGAGTTTAGTAGATTATTGCCATTCACAAAATTGATGGTTCCAGACATGACATTAGAGGTGAATGGGAATGGATATATTACTGAGAAAAATTAATTAAAAACATGAAATAAGGGCTGGGATGTAGCTCAGTGGCAAAGCACTTGCCTAGCAAGTGCAACATCCTGGGCTCGATCCCTAGTACCAAAAAAAAAAAGAAACATGAAATAAAAATCTACAGTATGTCTAGTAGTTTTGTTTTCTAAATAAATCATTATTATACATGATAATTGTAGCAGTAATATCTTAATTACTAAAAAGGTTAACTGACATCATGAATCCTATTGAAAGAAAGTTTTCTAGTTTATCAATTGAAGTTCAGCAACCACAAAATGTTTTTAGCAATGTAATGAGTCACTATTTTTTAACTTTTCAACAGCAATATTTTTCAAGCTTATTAAACTGCTGATAGTAGGTAGGTCTAGAGTAGGATTTGACAGTCTGTATTTTAACAACTTTCAAGTGTGCCTAAGCTGCTGGTCCAATAATCATTTTTTTGAGTAGCAAAATAGCCATTAAGTTAATGAATTCAATTTACATGAAAGTTTTCCAGTGTCTACTTCTCTGCTCTCCTAGCTCCTAGCTGAAAAGTGGAGAGAAACCACAAAAATCAATATAATGAAATGTTCAATTAGTCTAATCAGTCTCTTTGTCCACATTTTGTTCATGTAAAATTATGGTCTATGCATCTATTAATTTACACTGACATTTTTCAGGAGATTTTGTAGCTCCAGTTTGAATCATTGAAGTATTTAACTAATTTGTAGTTGAGGACTAATAACTAATGTACAAATCAATAAAGGTAATCATCATTTGTGTAGTACTTCATTTGCATAGAACTTTTAGGCACATTATTGTGTTTAATCCTCCTAAGAATCCAAGATGTAGCAAAGGGAAAATCATTAACCTTATTCCAAAGAAGTTAATGTACAGAACACTAATGAATGTGATCATCAGCAATTGTTCATAACTTTAAATTGATAAGTCACTTGAGTGTGTACAGCTGTTCTGTTTGCACAATAATCTTCAAAACTAAATATAGACTTATGCCTGTTATTAGTCATTCCATGTAGCTGTGGCATCAAAAAAAAACATTTTTATCATGTCAATTGTGTTGCATTTCCTCCTCCTTAATTTTTAAAGAATATTGACTATCTGTGGAATGAGAAATTTGCACTGAAGGCTCAATGATCTTACAATTAACTGAAAGAAATAGCCCTTTATAGGGCCAAATTTCTCTTTCTAACTTTCTATAAAGATGATTAAGAAGAATATGGTCTCAACTGAGGGAAAACATTATCCCAGGAAGCTCTTTTGTGGTTATATTATCCAGACCTACTTTCCAACTGAAAAGCAGGTATTTATTTCCTCTCAAATGCTTATACCTGCTCCTTAGTTAGTTTAGTGGTTAGAAAGGACAAAGAGTATAAGGAAATAATTAATTAGCATATTGTTTAGAGAAAACACTATTTCAAAAGATTATTAAGAGACCCAAAGATATTTTGTAATTCAAAATATATAACAACTATGCTTATTATAATACTAATTGTGCTACTATTTCTAATTTTCTCATGTTAACAGGTTGATAGTAATAGAAAAAGAAATTCTGTCAGTATAACCAAGTGAGAAGGAACAAAGTAGGGGGAACTGAGACTGTATTATTGAGGATATGAGTATCAATCCATAGCTTTAACTAGTCAAAGAATCAAGTTCTTGAATATTAACTTTCACTGAGTTAGCAGTTTAGGATATAAAAGATCAAACATACAATTTGCCTCAAATTATTTATTTGGAAAATGTCAAGGCTAAGACTAAAAACTTTTATTTATATAGGTGTTTTTACAGTAAATTTCATTGCCTCAATAGCAATAATGTCATTGCTTCCTTGGATAAGAAATGTAAATAGAATGTAATGTACAACATTTTGGTGTGCTTTAAGTTCTAGTGCCCATCAAAATATCTATAGGCACCATCAAAATATCTACAGGATGGGCTGGGAGTGTGCCTTGGTGAGCTTATCTGGCATGCATGAAACCCTAGGTTCGATTCCTCAGTACCACATAAAAAGAAAAAGCTGGAAGTGGCTCTCTGGCTTAAATGGTAGAGTACTGGCCTTGAGCAAAAGTTCAGAGACAGTGCCCAGGCCCCGAGTTCAAGTCCTAGGACTGGCCAAAAGAATTCTGTAGGCATCATGACTTTTTTTTATACTTAATATTTTAATTTCTTTTTAAAATTTCTTTTAACTGTTACTTATAACCAAATTTTACTATTTAGTGCAATAATCACAGCCTATATTATCACTTGTAATTTTCATCTTAAGAGAATAATAAAATGAAAAACAGAAGAAAGTGTTAAAATTTAGGGCCAAATCCAGAAAACTGATAAGCTTCTAAAACAGTCCCTTTTCAAAGACCATCTGCTTTCCAGAAAAATAAAATTTTTTAAAAATCACAAAAAGCAATAAGATGACCTGGACCATTGGTACTGATAAATATCTTTGTAGAAATGACTAAGTCACTACCATGACCAGATTGGCTCAACATCAAATCAAGGAAAAAAACAATTCTACGAAGTCTACAGTCCCAGTCATCGGACACTCAAGATATCCAGTGTTTAAATGAAAACCATAGAAAGCACATGCAAAAAAGAAAACAAACCAAATACATTTCCTCACAAGTGTCTAAAACAAATAAATTATGATAATGAGCCAAGAAGATACATAAAAAGCAATGTAATTTGGAATGAGCACCACACATGACTAAGATATAGCAAATCTCCAGATAACGTCTACCTTTATGTGAGAATACTTACAATGCAAGGTAGGTTGATTCTGTTAGTAACAACACAAAAGGCAGATTTTTAACAGTGCCAAGTAGAGTACAGCCTCCGTAAGTATCTAGAAGTTAAAGGATCTGCTACAGTTGAGGACATTCCTGGAATTAAAATGAGAGGAAAGGGGCAAATAATCCAAAGCTCCATAATATAATTATGGTACTCTTTTTCTAAAGCACTTCATGGAAGTGCATCATGATTAGTTTAATAAACATTCCACTTAGCTCTTCATTTCAACCAATTTAATACAAGCACATTAAGTGTTTATAGGATAAATAAAGACGACGATGACTCTGTGACAATTCCTGGGGCATTAGAGATTTGGACCCTATAGCAATTATTTATAAGTCAAGTAATAGCATTGTAAAAGTATACAGTGTAATATAATCAATCAGAAAGAGATCTAAACAATGCATGGCATAGAAAGCAAATAAGGCTATAGCAAATAACTTGAGTGATATTAAGCAGGGACAGTGCCCAACTGCTCTACTTTCTTCCTCTGGCTTCCTTTAAATCACAAAGTCTCCTCAAAAAAAACACAAAAAAGAAAAGGTGAGATGGCAAAATCTAGTGATATGACCTAAATGTGGCAGGTAAATAGAGTACGCCCTGCTACAGGTAACACAGGATGCCATACAGCAGGCGCTCAGGGCATGGCTGTTGTCGATAATGACATCATTAATGGGTTATTTTCACTTCAGATGTCACACATTACTGATTATGGGAAAATGATTTGTTGACCATTCACAATAATTTAGAACAAAAAAGGCAGCATGCATATTTAAAAAAAAACAGAAAGAATACGATACTATTAATCATACAGGATGACCTAGGAAATAGAGCAGAAAAGCATCAATGTCAGGAAAAGCATGAAGCAAGGTAACGTGCTAGCTTCTGTGCAAGCGATTTCATTAAAACATGCCAGCTCTGGAAAATAGTGAGGAAATTGTTATTTTTAGGGCACAGAGAGCATATTCTCAGGTCCTATAAAATGGTGTGAGTACAGTGGCTTCAATGGAAAAATTCATTACGTTAACGCAGAAAGCAAATGACAAGAAGTCAAAGAAAAAGCCTTTCACACGCAAGCGGAAAAAAAGAAGTGAAAAAGAAATAAAGGAAGAAATTTTCATTTCCCATGACTTACCTGTATTTATTCAACAGGATATAATGCAGACATGAAAAATTCTGTAAATTCCTCATAGATTTCTTTGGAGGATAAAAATCATGTTGTACCATTTTACATATGAACATAGGAAATATTACTTTTAAATATTGTGCTAAATTCAGCCAAAAAATTGGTGCTTCTGAGAAATTAGCATGAAGAAAATAAGGATTTTTCAAGATGAAAGAGAGTGTTAATCCAAGAAGATAGTGATTTTTGAATTTTCACCATCTTTAATGATAAAAGATAGACATTATTTAAGGTAGGATGAATAGGTATTATGATCTTAGTTTCTAAAGGAGAAATGCAAGAAATAAATTTGAATTTACTGATTGCCTTCTCTTTCTGAAAAATCCACAGAAAAAAGTTAAGAAAAAGAAAAAGGGGCTGGGGATATGACCTAGTGGCAAGAGTGCTTGCCTCCTGTACATGAAGCCCTGGGTTCAATTCCCCAGCACCACATATACAGAAAATGGCCAGAAGTGGCGCTGTGGCTCAAGTTGGCCAAGTGCTAGCCTTGAGCAAAAAGAAGCCAGGGACAGTGTGCAGGCCCTGAGTCCCAGCCCCAGGACTGGCAAACAAAACAAAACAAAAGCCCATGAGATGCTTATCTGCTTATCTCCAATTGACTACCAAAAAGGGGAAGTGGAGCTATGGCTCAAGTAGTAGAGTGCTAGCCATGAGCAAAAAATGCTTAGGGACAGCACTCAGGTCCTGAGTTCAAAGCCCCATAACTGGTACAGATACTCATGCACACATACATGAATATATATGTGTCTGTGTGTGTACACATACATATATACGTGTATACACTGTATATATGTCAAGATCTATGGGATTAAACAGAAGTAATAAATAACCTAGAAGTGAGCAGCTATTGACTACATTATTATTCAATACTAAGAATGTTTGAAAAGAAAAAGCAAATTAAGCTAATTTAAATTGTCTAAGGAGTAGATGCTGACAAATTAAGCATATATTAAAATAACATAACAAAATTTTCACAAAAAAGCCTTTATAATTGTTAAGGAAAGAACATTCATCACTAGAAATCCTTTCCAATGAGAAAACATAGTCCCAGATAACACACAGGTTGTGCAAATGCTTTCAGAGAAAGAAAGGGTGGAATTATTTTGTAGTTCATCTAATGAAGTCAGTAGAATACTAACTCTGAAAACTATTCATCACTATTTCAAGACAGGTAAACATTTCCCAATCAGTTTGATAAACATAGATAAACAAACCTTCTAATCTTCTAACCAAACCTTGAACGTGATACATATAGTGTTACATAAAAATTAGAGTATGTCCCAAAATATTTCACAAATGCAAAGCATAGTTTACCAACCAACCTGGACAATCAATGAATATCATAACATTACTAAAATAACAGAAAAGTCATATGAACATTCCAATAAATTCAGAGGAAAAAATACATTTTTAGGGATCAAAAATACATAATAAACTACACATGAAAGAGATCATTCTCACTAATAAAATATTTAAAAATTTCCCCTTGTTATTAACAGTAAGATATGAATTTATTTGTGTTTAGATATTTGATTGTAAAATCCAGTCTGTGTAATAAATCAATGAAAAGAAAGTTTTAAAAACAACACAGGATCAGAAAGAATACTAGCAATGAAATTCTTATTAGGTCCAGCTTTGCAAATGCTCTGAATAAAAACCCAAAAAATATGCAGAAAAGTTGTGAGAACTGGTAAGTGAACATGTCATTGTTCAATATAAATTCAATGTATTAACATTAAATGCACTTATATGGCAGAAAAATAAAACTTAGCCAATGTGACAAGAATAGTAGTAACAAAAGAATCAAAAGATCAATAACAAACTGAACAAAAGGGATATGTTAGAAACTTGTGCTCATGATACTAGAGTTGCTGGGAACTGAAATCAGGCCTTGGTATTCACGTGTACAAAAATGATCTACAGGTCTGCAAAACAACAAACTTCTTTTCAAATGGTATTTCCACAGGTTTGGGTCTGCGACCTTACATTATGTATCTAAAACCAAACAACTACTAAACATAAAAAGGTCTAGAATAGACCTCTCAGTGGATCACAATAGCTCAACAGCTATGAACACATGATCATATAAAATGAGGATAATCAAAAACAACTCCAAGAGAAGGACACAGGAGGATTCTTTTCTTGACGTTATATTTAACATTCTAAGCGAATTTCCTTTGTTGTACCCTACGTGGTTACTGTATATGATTTTGGTACACTGGATATTGTATATATGCCTAACTGATCTAGGGAAGGGAAAGAAAAACAAGGGTATAAGAAATCACAAGAAATGTACTCACTGCCTTATTATGTAACTGTACCCTTTTGCACACCTTGTCAACAAAATTTAATTAATAAAATAAATTTTAAAAAGAAACTATCAAAAAAATGATCAACAGATTTCTCAGAACAGGTGCTAGGAACAGAGGACTTAATGTGCCATGTAGTTTGTGTTAAAAATTATAAACAAAATGTTACTGTGCACTGAAAGTAAGAGGAAAAGCTACAATCGATACGGAAGATCTGGTTAGAAAGCTCAAAGAAAACTGATCTGCACTGTAGTTCTGTCTTTATGGCCAAGGACAAGGTACAGGAAGCATTGCAGCTGGGATATTGTTATGTTAAGTCCTATAGTAACATAACTGATGACATCTATAGAGTCCAATGAAGGAGTATCACAGAGTAAACAAAAGAGTAAACAAATCAAAGTAAACAAGACCAAGGGGGCTGGGAATATGGCCTAGTGACAACAGTGCTTGCCTTGTATACATGAAGCCCTGGGTTCGATTCCTCAGCACCACATGTATAGAAAATGGCCAGAAGTTCCCAAAAGTGGGGCTGCTGGGTCATAGGGGAGCTCTATGTTTAGCCTTCTGAGGAATCTCCATACCGCTTTCCAGAGTGGCTGAACCAGTTTACATTCCCACCAACAATGATGTAGGTTCCCTTTGGGTCACATCGCCTCCAACATTTGTTATTGTTAGTTTCCTTGATAATGGACATTCTTCCTGGGATGCGGTGGAATCTCAATGTTGTTTTGGAAGTGAAAGGGAATATCAAAATCGAGAGACAAAGGATAAAAAGACAAATGACTCCAAAAGCAATACTTGCAAAACCATTTGGTGTAAACCAACTGAACAACTCATGGGGGGGAAGGAAAAGGAGGAGGGGGAAGGGGGAAATGATGGAGGAGGTAACAAATAGTACAAGAAATGTACCCATGGCCTAACGTATGAAACTGTAACCCCTCTGTACATCACTTTGACAATAAATAATTATTATTTTTTAAAAAGAAAATAAATATTGAATGTTTTCATTATTCTTATTCTATCTATCGTGCAGTTTTTAGTGGTAAATTTTATGAATCTTGTAGATTAGCAAAGGAAATGTAAGAAGATGCTATAAACTTCCAAAAAAAAAAGTATATTAAAAAATCCTCTAGAAGTAGGTCATAAAATACCTTCAGGAACTCATCCTAAAGGTGATATAGGGACAAAAAAGCCTAGGATGTCTCAGCTTCAATGCATAACCTAGAGTGCATTTCAACAACAGCTTTTAGGAGCACCAGGTGCCAATAAGGCAAATATATATCCAATTTGCCTTGTATCTTTTAACCCAAGTCAAGAATAATGACACTAATTCTACTTCTGAGATGAGATTAGATAAATTTAGGTTGTGTCATGAAGGTAGGAGTCGGGGATTCCATCAAGCCATCAGCATCTATCAAATAAATGGAAGCAGGAACCCATGTAGAATGTCGGACAGACCTAGAAACTAATTTCTAGGCAGATTGGACATAAATGCTACCTGAGGAGCCCAGCAGTGCAAAGAGGCAGTGGATATAAGAGAAGCAAAGAGCCAGAAGTTGCAGGTGCTCTTTCCAGGTTGATAGCATGGAGTTGTGTCTCCAAAGTGAGGTTGACACACTCTTTACTGTGCCACTAAACTAAATGTTGTTCCCAATGGATTCTGCAGCCTCTGGGCCCATCTGCTTTTGTTTTCAGCAGTGGATCACGATAAGAACAAAATCAGACTTTCCAAAACAATGTATCTCCCGATCTTACAGAAAGTCCAGCTTACAGTCACGTATAGGTTACATTTGGTTTTCCAAAGGAAAAGGTAAAAAGGATAGGACAGGGAAAAGGAGGAGTTTCCATATCATAAAAGAGAAAGAAGGGTCTACAAACTCTGCCCATACATTTTGGATCCCCGAGCTCCTCGGTTCATGGAAACAACAAAGCTCTGGGATCTCAAGCAGAGCCCTGGATGGGCTCAACACAATGTATTGGAATATCTTAGTGTCTGTATAAGCTCTATATTCCTGACATTGGTTCAGGAGCATCCACTGTGAAAAATTCTGAGCTCCCTGAGTACAAAGAAAAATAAAAAATTTAAAAAAAAACAATGTTACGCTACCTCGAGAAATTTTTAGAGAGGACAGTGAAAACATTCAACACCAGATTTGATATACATCTCTGTATCTATTGCCCTGGCCTTCCTGCCTATAAGTCTATCAGCTATACCTAACCAGTCGTACCCGGATATGGTCCATGAGAAGAATGTTAGCCCTAAGCATTTGTCTTACAAAGATATGAGCCCTTTTATTGTATAAGCAGATAGAAATTTGTTCAAGTAAACATATCACTATGCAAAATAAACTTTAACATTCGCTTGTATGTATCTTGTGGTTTACTATACAGATGACTAAAGCATAAATGCATAATATTCTCTAATGAAATAAGGCTTTAGCTTATAAAATAACATCACAAACACAAACAATATCACATCAGAACTATTGTGACCACCACACACTGAGTTTTAGAGATGGTTTAACTGAGGGTGCACCCATAAAACCCAGGTCAAATTTTAGCTCCAGGACCATTAGGACAGCACTAGTACTGCATTACAGTTCATAGTGTGGCCAATGGGCCAGCAGTACTCTGAAGAATCTCATCCTCCCCTCTCTTCTATTTCCACACATAATCCAGTTTTACAACATCAGTTTGTAGAGTGACATAAGCTTGCCCTACATCAAGGAGCCTATGACTTACCATGACATCATCAACTATTTTCAATTTAGTTTGTCAAGTTTAATTTGGTCCCTTTAACGCGGATTAGAAAATTCTTTCCTCACCGAAATATCTAATGACAGAGTCTGGTTCACTGAGAGGGAATGCTACTTTGAGACCTAAGACTTATCTGCATACAGTCACAGAAGCCAACAACTTGACAAGCTTCAAAAACATGGACTGCCAGGTCCCAGCACCAGTTTCTCTCATGGCTATAATCCTAATTATTAGGGATGCTGAGCCACAAAGGGTCATGGTCCAAAGCCACTCTCAACAGAAAAGTCTGAGTGACTTTCCTGTGGCATATGTGTACAACTTGAGTCTCGTTATAACTATGATAAGAAGAGCTGGTATATTGAACTACATTGACCACAAAGATAAACCAGAAATAAAAACTGTTGGTTTTTGAAGCCATTGACATTTTGTAATTGTTTAATATGTCACCTTATTTAATCTCCCTGACCCATCCTGACATAAAAAAAAAAAAATCAGACACAGGAACGTGCTTTCTCTTCCCAGGATCTGTTTACATTTAAACACACTAAATGCCAGAAGCATCAAAAACAAAGATAAAACTTTGAAAAGCAATTTTTAAGAGGCCAGTATTGATGACCCATGCCTTGTAATCATAGCTATGTGAGAAGTAGAGATTGGAGGATCACAGTATGAGGCTAGCCTGGAAGGGGGCAGAGGGGAGAGAGAGAGACTACGTTTGGGAAAAAAAATAAATTAAACAAAAATGGACTAGGAGCATAGAACAGATGGTAGAGTTGCTTGCTTAGTAAATGCATAGCCCTTAGATACACAAAAATAGACCCTTGGTAACATGGTAGGCTCACACAGTAGGAGTTAGCTCTATCTGAGATACCATTGTGAAGAGGGCACCAGGTTAGGAGTTTTATAGATGCACATAAAAACTTCCACCGCCAGAGCTCTTCAGCACGTAAAACACTGCATAAAATCTTTCAGCAGCCTCCTAGATCACGCTCCGAAATCTGATGACTAAAGCATCACTGGCAAAAATCTGTTATAAGTAATTTATAAGCACTAAACCAAAAGTTGAAAGAAATGAATAAAAGAGACATCATGATGTATGACAGGCTTCACGTTCTCTTCAAAGCATAGAAAACATCAAACTCAAAGATCACTGTTACACCATAGATAACTTCCTGGAGTGACATTGCTGAAAAATGTTATTTTTTAACATTACTATCATTTAGAAATGACATCATCATATGCCTGGACATATAAAAGTTATTCTCCCTGGATCAGTGACAGGAAAAAGAGAGGTAGATTTTAATAGGACTATATGTTCAGTGTCACTTATTTTAATTAGGACTGCAGTCTAGTACCCACAATGTAAATGACTTTTTTTCTTTTTATCTTAGTTTTTTTGTTATGTTTTTGCTTATTTGTTGTTTTTGTCTTTTGGGTAGGATACAGCATTTAAATTTAGGACTTGTGTTTGTTACACAAGCATTCTACCTACTTGAGCCATGTATCCAGCCCTTTCTGCTTGAGTTTTTTTGTTTTGTTTTTGCTTTATTTTTTTAAGGATAAGAGTGCCTAGCTTATGATCCACCCATCCCCCATAACCCCAGAGGCTTGAGCTGCAAGCTTCCTGCCTGGGCATGCCCTAAGAAATACATTTACTTATGTATGAAAATTTAACCCCTCTGTACATCACTTAAATAAATTAATAATAAAAAATACATTTATTAAAACAGTGATTAAAATTCATTTCTAAATAATATACTAAATTGAAAATCTATAAATCATAGGTATTCATGCATTCATATTATAAGGAAAAGAATGTTATTTTCCTACTACCAAAAAAAAAAAAAAGAACTACACGAGGTTCAGAGAGATTTGGAAGATTACTGAATTGTCAAGAAACCTATTTTCTATCTGAAATTTATAATACAAACTGAGGCAAATGTCAGTAATGAGAAATAAATATGGGACAATACCATGGCCGTAAGAATCCCTAAGAATTGAAGGAAATGCCTTCCTACAACATTGAAAAGCCTTTTTGACCTTAAAAATAGATACTAAGGGAATGAGAAGTGTTCTGACCTTCATTGCTCATGTCTCTGAGCTTATGAAGGTTCACCCCCACAGAAGATGTTAGTATTTGGTGCTCCCAACCTAGTCTTAATCTGGGTTTTGCCTGATTCAAAATTATTTTTAAAATTGATTGAGATGACTAGAGTAAAGTTGAAAAAAAATCCTATGACAGATTTCCTAACAGAGATTTATAAAGCATAAAATAAATTGTAAACAATAATGCAAGCTCTAATTAGTGCCCAGAAATATATAAAAATGCCATTTAGTGAGCCATCATAAAAATGAGTCATTTGGTTATCTATGGTTTATCACGAGATCCTTCTCAGAGATCTTGAAAAAGATCTCTGAAAATGTCAACCATTTCAGAGAAAATGGCAGAAGGCATTAAGGTTCCAGGTAAGATGTCCTTCCTAAAGAGGAAACTGCTTCAATTAACAAGCCAAGCAAGAAAGCAGTTACTAAAATAGTGAGACTGTTCTAGACATGGGTGAAAGGGCCCTAGCAAATAAGATTCCAAAGATAACAAAAGTAGTTGGCTTTAGTCTGTTTATAGAAACAAACAAGAAAGGATTTTTTTTTCCTTTTGCCATGTTGGAGACTGAACACAGGTTCTTGTACATGCAAGTGATCTTTACTGTGATACATCCCCAGTCTGCTTTGAACTTTTGCAGAGGTGGGCTTAGACCCTGGGAATTTACTGTTCCTCATGCTCTAGAGCTCTCATCTACTCTCTTAAGAGCCCTCAGAGAGCAGCAGCAACTTCGGAGGCAATGCAGCAGCCATGATAATAGCTTGTCTCTGTTAAGCACATGTTCTACACCAGGCACTCTGTGAGACACTTCACATGTATTCTCTGGGGTTAAATCTTAACAACCCAATGAAAGAAGTCTTGTTATTATCCCTCTTCATAGGATTTGATTCTGGCGGTGATAAAGACTGCACAGCAAATTAGTGGTAGGCAAAGGAATCTATTTGTTATTCTCCTTTGATTTTTTTTTTGAATTCCAAACCCTGTATTTTTAGCACCATAAAATCACAATATCAACTCTTGATACTTCAAAATTACACAATGGGTATGATGATATAAAGAGAACTTTAGTACCCTATTTGTGCTGTTGTTGATGGAAACTTACTGTACAATAAAGCACATGCTGACATTTCTCTTACACCATTAAATAACTTCCTGGCAAACAGTATCCTGGGACAGTATCATTTAATTAGTCTGTGCAAAATACATGCATATATCATCCTCTTTAAAAATTGTTAATGCCTTCGTCAAAGCATTTTTCAAATCACTGCCTACTTCTCATAAACGAGGGAGATCTACCTAGACAGTGACTATATTTGTAGACTCAAACTACACACACACACACATACGTACACACATACATATACATACATTTAGTGAGCTCAATCTTCACTCACTAGCATCTATAGTGTATTCCTCTTGTAAAGTAATGCACCTGTTTCTTCAAGACCTACTTTCCAGTTCTCTTGAAAACATTGCTCTAACCAGGGTTAAATAGTGAAAGTAAATAGATGCAGAATTGCCTCTTTCCTTGTCTCTCAAACCATTATTGTTCAGCTTTCAATGAAATATCCTATGCCATCTTCATATACAAGGTATGTTGGTGTTGTTTGCCTTCTGAGAAATAAAGGAGGTGGTTCTGATTAAAATATATGTATGTTCAAAAACCGTGGTGAAAATCCTTGGCACAATAAAAATACACTAAAAAGAAATAAGTGACAGAAAAGTAAAACAAATTCTACCAGTGAGGTATGTATCAAGAGGAGGGGAATAGTGAAGAGAGTGGGCAAACTGGTATGGTACTTTATGATCATAAATAAAAGTAGAACAAAATAAACTACTGAAATTATTGTAAAAGGGGAGGGAGAGTACAGGGTGGTAATAGTGAAGGTGATGGTGGAATATGGTGTAGGTGTGTATAAAAATGTCACAGAGATATCTACCTGGTACAATTAGTATATGTTAATGAAATTTTTATTTTTTATTTATTTTTACTTTTTAATTCTTTTTTTTTCTTATTTGTTATCAAAGCGATGTACAGAGAGGTTACAGTTTCATACGTTAGGCACTGGATACATTTCTTGTACTGTTTGTTACCTCCTCCCTCATTCCTCCCTCTCTCTCCCCCTTTCCCTCTTCCCCCATGAGTTGTTCAGTTGGTTTACACCAAACAGTTTTTCAAGTATTGCTTTGTAGTCGTTTGTCTTTTTATCCTATGTCTCTCAATTTTAGTATTCCCTTTCAGTTTCCTAGTTCTAATACCAGTATATACAATTTCCAATGTATTCAGATAAGATACAGTGATAGTGCAAAAAGATGCATACCTGATTTCTTGTCCTGTAATACTCATAGCATTATCACTAGAGAAAAACAAAACCTTCAAAAATGTCAATTCCCAGTTGTCAAAGCCTACAACAAATTCTCAGGCAAAATCTCAGCTCTCTTAAGTAATAAGTCACTGAAGCAAACAGCTCCCTCGCCAGTGCAGATAAGATCTCATAGGTTCTTGTCCTTGCTCCTATGGGTGTGTCAAATTACATTGATTGACTTGAATATATTGAACCAGCTTTGCATCCCTGGAATGCAACATGTTTGATCATAGTGTATGACTTTTGATTAGTTGTTGAAGTTGGTTGGCCAGAATTTTGTTGAGAAGTTTTACATCGATGTTCAACAAATAAATGGGTATATAGTTCTCTTTCTTTGATGGGTCCCTAATCTGGTTTTGGGATGAAGGTAATGCTGGTCTCACCAAACGAGTTTGGTGGTTATATTTTGCTTTCCATATAAAATGATGCTAATTGAGATGAACTTCAAAATATGGAAACAATAGGGGCATTTTTGGTTTGGGTTTTGATTTTGAACGCACTGTCTGAAGGTATTTCTGTTCTCTTTCATTATTTTCCCTTTCATTTATTTCCTGTTGTCACTGTTTGTTTGTTTTTTATATATTGGTACCCTGTATCTTATATATATGTTTACCTGATTTGGGGAAAGGAAGAAGAATAACAAAATTATGAGACAAAAGATAAAGGATGAACCAGTGCAACAGTGATATTCACAAGACACTATGTTGGAAATGAATTTTACATCTTGGGGGGAAGGGAAAGTAGAAAATATGGGAGGTGGTAACACTGTTCACTGTTGGATAAGATATGTACTCATTAACTTACTAACATAACTGTAGCACCTCTGTACATCACCTTTACAATAAAATAAAATATTTTTAAAGAAATCACATAGAAGAGTAATGATTTGCACTGTAGCCAGACAGACCATTGCCCTAGACACATTAATTAAGGTTATGATGACTGTCATCATGAAAGAGTACCTCAATGCCCTGTATGGTTTATTATGTAGATAAGTATACCTGCAAAAGTATTGTTTTCATTATGCACAGTGTGCCAAATCAGTCTCAAAAAATCCTACTGACTTCTCCAAAAAGTCCATAGTTAAAGATCATTGTCATGTTAACGGTAAAGTGAGTGGGGAATCAGGAAGAAACTATGTTGTTACAGAGTGGACCAAATCTGGTGCACAGAACTTCAGGCAAAAAGTAGTAACTTATGAGAAAAAAATGTATGACAAGTGTTTTAAACTTGAAGATCTGAACTTTTAACTTTAAATGATCTATGAGCATCTTCAAACTAATGTATATACATATTTTATGCACATATGCAATTTTCTCTAGAGGATTTCTCAACTTGTATCAATTCCTCAGACAGATCTGTGACTTTCACAAAGGTTAAGAACTACTATACTGTGGCATCATACCTAAGAAAAGCATGGTTATACTACTTTTAAAGGTAACACTAAAAAATGAAACTATCTCAAAGCAAAAGTGGTTGAGCTCTAGCTGAGAAGCTCAGGGACGGCACCCAGGCCCTGAGCTCAAGCCCCACAACCATGAACAACAACCAAAAGGTGAAGGTGGTGATCACATGGTAGAGTGCCATCCTTGAGTGAAAAAGCCTGGCAAGAGTGAGAGGCTGAGTTTTCAAGATTTTTGAGTGCTATTATTCAGAATGCCATTTGAGAATAATAAAATAATTTTAAAACATTGCCACAGAAAAGAGGTTTTTGTGCTCAAAAATTCTGTGTA
Source organism: Perognathus longimembris pacificus (assembly GCF_023159225.1). Taxonomy (NCBI): domain Eukaryota; kingdom Metazoa; phylum Chordata; class Mammalia; order Rodentia; family Heteromyidae; genus Perognathus; species Perognathus longimembris. Next base: position 21,687,723 of record NC_063164.1, read on the forward strand.
ACTTCTTATGCAATGGATGCCCCGTTTACTTGAGAAAAATCACTAAAACCATGAACTATCTTTTGGAGGATACTTATTACCATTGCAGATGCTTCCTTCACCAAGGTGTCTGGTGAACCTGTTTTCTTCCTGTGACACAAGAAATGATTTGGAATCTTGTCAAGGGAACCATCTTCCCTCTTTGTAGGGAACATCATTAATTTTGTGAATCTTATTTTTTTGGTGGCTAATTAGAGATATGACTCACTGACTTTCTTACCCAAGCTGATTTTGAACCATGATCCTCAGATCTCAGCCACTATTAGCTAGGATTACAGGCATGAGCCACCTGCACCTGGCAACACTTCTGATGTTTTGCCAGTTAACTGGAAATAAGAGTTTTTCCCGGGCTGTCTTTGAACTTCAGTCCTCAGATCTCAGCCTCCTGAGTAGTTAGGATTATAGGTGTGACCTACTAACACTTGACAGTCCACATGTTTTTCATAGTTTCATACAAGCAAAACCAACTTACTAATTCTAAGCCTTACCTATCCCACCTATTATCAGCATGGCTGAATAAAACTCAAAATTCATCAAGTTAAAAAAAATTCAAACTATCCTTCTTTTGCTATCTTGAATAAAGAAAATCATAATGAATAAAATGTATAATAACATCCCAGAATAATTATCATGAAGCCAACAATGATCCTCTTAGGTGCAAAATCATATTATGGATTATATTAAAAGGACAACAATTACCTCAATTTAGGGGCAGAAATGAAGGATGTGCAAGGTTTTTTTTGTAATAAATTTGTTTCTATGTTAAAATTCTATCATGGGTACACATTCCTGTTACCAAGTGGATGAATAGGTTGTCATCTCTTAACTAATTTTTTAAAGACAGATTGAGAAACGATAGCTGTTTAAAGCACCGATACATATAAATGTCAAAGTTTATAGGCTTTTTGAGCTCACTCCAAGCTGAAAAAGGAAAGGGGGAAGGGAATAGAGAGACTTTAGAAAAGGTTAGGCATTTAAATTGCAGAGTTAATCTAAATATAATTAGACTAACTTGGCCCTTCTCCCGGAGTTCATAAACACACACTAAGAGGCTCTCCTGGGAGACATAGAGTCAAATTGTGCCTTCCTTTAATGACACATTTAAGTGGGCAGCTTTGTCCTACCTGTTCTCAATTTTCTTCTCTTGATACCATTCACCTTTTCTTTTTATGTACTTGTCTGCTCACCTGTGCCGGTGATGTTCATTAGGATAACTCAAAGCCAAAACAAGGAGATTCCAGAACATCTCAGTCTTGCTGGTGAAAGAACCTTGACTTCAACATTAAAACATGTTGAGATACACCACTGTCTGTCTATTTCAGCAATAGTCTTATTTCCCCATTGTATTTCATTTGACTGTGCAGTGTTACATGCAATGATGTATCTCTCAGAGTTTACTCAGGGGAACAAAACTGAGATGTGAGAAAGATACCACTTAAAAATATTTAACTAGGAGAACAAGTTTTACTATTATTTTTCTGGGGTTTTCCCCCCCATTTTAGGATCTTAGGTGCTGCTATGTTGCTTGAAATTCTCTGTCCTCCTGCCCCACCTTCCTGAGTGCAAAAGTTATAGACATACAACATTATGTATATCATTTCTTGTTGAATACAGTAGCTCTAAATAATGAAAACATTTGAACTTCCAAGTCAAGCAGGTGTAGGCTAAAATCTCCACCCTAGCTAGATTTCTACCTTCAACTCCCACATTTAAAGAGCTTAGAAATTCTCACTCTCCATCTCTACAGAAAGGTAAAACGAGTCATGAACTAAAAAATCAGTGAATTTTTTTGAACCTGTTGAAGGACAAAGGATTCAGGGCAAGATCATATTCCAAGAGACCGGTAAAAATCTGTTTACTCCCTAGTGGAGAAGCTGCTGGAGCCACTGGTTATCAATCACTTGGACGAATATTTTGATGAATTCCTGGATCCTGAGAATCACCTCTCTGAAACTGAGAAATTACTGTGGACCAATATTCTTCAAAGGGATCCCAGGATTTAATGGGTTTTTATCTCCAGGGGTCTCATAAAGTTTTTATGAGGAAAATCTAAGACAAATTCCTCATGGGTCTCTTGCAAGGGGACGGGGCATGTAGCAATTATGAGGTTAAACCCAGAGGAGTCTCCCTACAGACCAGCTTTCCCAGGTGAAGGAGTACCACAGCCTTAGTCTTGCTACAGGAAGGGGATTTCTCCCATTCCAGTTCCTCTAGCTTCTCTGTTTTATCTCACAGAGATAAAGTCTAGTGTGACCAGAAACAATTGCAGGTCATAATAAAGAAACATAAGTCCACTAAAATCACATTAGAAAACATTTTCCCATCTCAAACTTTACAACTATACTAACAAGGGTCATGTATAAACAGTTGATTCATGCTAAAGACACAATCTGGGAGAAAGAGAACGTAGGTAAATTCAATGTTGTTGTTTTTTAAAGGAAAGACAGAGATACATTTTGCCATTGAAGACATTTTAAAAAGCTCAGTCTCAGTAAGATTAGCATAAAATATGCCAAAACTAGATTTACTTCAGTTCTTTTTACACAATGCAACATATCTAGTTTTAACAACAACAATAACAACAGAAAGTACAATCCATCCAAAGAAGCAAATTTTAAAAAATTAAAGAAACAAAGCAAAGATCAGAACTACATTCACACATGACATCACTCATGAAATTATCATTACAAGTCACATAATATCTTATAAAATGATGGACTGTATATACAATGATATTCCTATAATATTGGTGAAAATTATTTGTACCACCATTTCTCTACATTGAAACATTGATAAAAATGCCTACTCTTCAGTATAGTAATATGTTGCATAAATTTGTAGTTTAGGAGTAATAGACTGTCTGATATAATCCAGGCTCATAGTACTCTACAACATTTAGCTTGATGTAAGTATATTCCATACTTTTCAAACTCTGAAAAACACCACCTAATGACAAACGCATCAGAAACTATCTCTATTATATACTGCGTGACATGGATTAATCCATTTAGGGCTCAAGTGGAAAGAGGTAGACATATAAGAATTGATGAGTACTATCAGTAAGAAGAAGAAAAGTATAAAGAACAATGTAAAACAAATAATAGAACTAAAAATCACTGTAACAGAAATAATGAATGTACTGATATGATCACCAGTAAACTAAATATAACTGAGAAAAGAACTAGTGACCATAAGGTCATATTATTACTAGTGACTTCAAAAAGCTGAAATGTGAAAAGGAAAATGGGGAAAAAAGCAAAATAGGAGACCTGTAAATATATTTTAAAAGGTATAATGTAAGTACAATTGAGGTAACAGAAAAAATAAACAATAGAAGGATTTGAAGTGATAATGCTGAGAAATGTGAAAACATGTTGATAAACTGTAAACTCAGAAATTTCTAAACTCACCAAGCAAAGTAAACTATGTATATAACATATAATTGTACATATCATATATATTTGTATATATAAATGTATATAGTCTATATCCATGTGTCTATATACAATTTTATATATTGCATATATATACACATAGATTTATCTGTATAGGCTTGTAATAACAGCTGTGTAAAAACCAAAATAGTAGGACTACAGTGTGAGGTAAGCATGAGTAAAAATAAGAAAATTTACCTGAAAAATAATCTAACTAAAAAGGTCTAGAAGCATGACTCAAGTGGTAGATCACTTCCTAGCACATGATGAGCATGGGATTGCAACCCCAGGACTGCCAAACAAAACAAAAACAAAATTAAATTTAGACATACTAAAGCCACATAGAAGAAAAACAAAGGGGCTGAGGATATAGCCTAGTGGCAAGAGTGCCTGCCTCGGATACACGAGGCCCTAGGTTCAATTCCCCAGCACCACATATACAGAAAACGGCCAGAAGCGGCGCTGTGGCTCAAGTGGCAGAGTGCTAGCCTTGAGCAAAAAGAAGCCAGGGACAGTGCTCAGGCCCTGAGTCCAAGCCCCAGGGCTGGCCAAAAAAAAAAAAAAAAAAGGAAAGGAGAAGTAAAAACCACTTACATAAACACAAGCTGAGAAAAATATCAGAGAATGAATAAAACAGATGATTTCAAGTGAGTACAAGATTTTTTTTTTTTTTTTTTTTTTTTTGGCCAGTCCTGGGCCTTGGACTCAGGGCCTGAGCACTGTCCCTGGCTTCTTTTTGCTCAAGGCTAGCACTCTGCCACTTGAGCCACAGCGCCGCTTCTGGCCGTTTTCTGTATATGTGGTGCTGGGGAATCGAACCTAGGGCCTCGTATATCCGAGGCAGGCACTCTTGCCACTAGGCTATATCCCCAGCCCCTCAAGTGAGTACAAGATTTTAAAATACAAAAATAAACCAATTCCAGGATGAATAGATGGGAAGAATCATAAATACGAGGACAAAAATCAATACAATAGAAACAACAACAACAAAAATAAATCCTGGGGCTGGGACTGTGGCTTAGTGGTAGAGTGCTTGCCTTGTATACATGAAGCCCTGGGTTCAATTCCTCAGCACCACATAAACAGAAAAAGCCAGAAGTGGCTCTGTGGCTCAAGAGATAGAGTGCTAGCCTTGAGCAAAAAGAAGCCAGGGACAGTGCTCAGGCCCTAAGTCCAGGCCCCAGGACTGGCAAAAAACAAAAAAACAAAAACACAAACAACAAATTTTTTTTTAATTAAAAAAAAATCCTACACACACAAAAAGAAATCAAGACAAAAATTCTTTAAAAATATAAACAAAATTGATGAACCCACAACCAATCTAACTGATACAAGTTGAAAAACACCGAAGTAAAACAAGATTAAGATTTAAATTAAAAAAAAACCTAGGAATTAATCAAAATAAAACTAAATAAAATAAGATACTTAGAAATAAACCTAGCCAATAAGATAAAGATTTTCTACAATAAAACAACAAAACTCTGAAGAAATACACTGAAGAGGACTCCAGAAAGTAGAAGGACCTCTCATCTACATAGTTTGGCAGAATTAATATGGCAAAATGGCAAAAGATGTTCTACAAATTCAGCTCTATTCTCAGCAAAAGCCCACTGTCATTTTTTACAGAAATAGAGAAACCCATTCTAAAATTAATATAGAAATACAAATAGGCCTAAATACTTAAAGAAATCCTGAGGAGAAAAAAAAAAAGAAACAGAAACAATGCTGGAGGAATCATAATTTCAAACTTCAACCTATATAGATCTATAACGACAAAAATCAGCATGATAATGACACAAAAACCAACATAAAGACAAATGGAAAAGAAGAAATGATCCTACACATGTACACCCATCTGATTTTTGACCAAAAAACATAAAATATGCATGAGAGAAAAGATAGCCTTATCAACAACTGACACTGGATTGCTGAATCTCACCCTTCAGTACCATCAATTCAAACTGGATTAAATGCCTTCATGTGAGATCTGAAATCTTGAAACTACTGAAGGAAAGAGTAGGAAATAATAAATATACATAGAATTGTAATCCCAAAGAACTAAAACAATATGAAAGGAGACTTAGGAAGGTCAGATAAAAGGAATTGTATTCTTTTCTGGGAAAAGATGCTATTCTCTAGGTAAATTAATAATAATAATTACATATATGATAGATTATGAGATACAAGATGTTGACCAGCTGTTCCTCATTTCCACTGAGTCCTGACTATGAGAAAATACAGTTTGAACAGCAGTAGATTTTAAAGAAACAGTAGAATACTTTTAGGAAGCTCTTTCGGAGTTGATGAATGACCATTAATGCCTAAATACTGTAATTTAATGGGCTCAGAAGCTTCTTTTCTTTAGCAATGTGTTGCATATCAGGATAGAAATTAAGTCCACCATTCTAACACTTGAAAGCCTCTATTGCCCAAGTTTAAATCAATAGTTACAAGTTTTACAAAGCATTTCTCCTTTGACTTTCACTATGCTTTGAGATGACTTACTCTCGTGTATTTCACTGTGTTATCCTATTACATTATATATTTGTGATTCACCTGCTTCTTTTGTAAATAAGGGAGAGGAAATGCTTTGTAGTCCAACAAAATGTACTTCCTTGCTCTTCTCACCTTAACTACACTTTATAACCACCACCTCCATCAGTTCCCTATAGGTTCTCTGGCCTTTGTTGTTCTTAAAATATCCTAGCAATGGATGCTCCTTCTAGCTGGAATCAGGTTTCCAATCTGTTTGCATGATGAATTCCTATTTCTTTCAGGAACTTTCTGAAGTTCTACCTTCTCATGAAGTATACCTTGTCAGTTCTTGTCCGTTTTGTCCATCATCACTGCTTCCCAGATCACTCTCAATTGTTATTTCCCTGCACTCCTTGCCTGATCCCCATACCACATTTACAACTTACAGGTTTTGTTTTTATTACTCATGCTTACCATTTATTATCTAGTTTTAATATTACAGGAAAGTATTCTATACATGCAGGCAACTTTATGTTTGATTCGTTGAAAGATAGGTTACCCAAGACCAATAACAGTGCCTGGCATTAATTATATGTATTCCTTGAATGAATGAATGAATGAATGAATGAATGAATATGGCAGAGCAGTAAAATGGGAACACTTCAATCCAGTCTCTGTATATATAACCCATAAGAAAATTTCTGCTGCTACTGAGATGAGAGGCATTGCTACAAGTCATCAAGTTCAAGCAGATCATGTGGGGATGTGGGAATGAAATATGGAACTCTTAGACCCTTTTAGGCATATCACATTATGGGCTTGAAAATTCTAAATCATGAAGTCAGATCCTTCCTGACTCTGTCTCCTGTGAACTTTTCACCTTTTAGGCACAGGGCTTGGTACTAACAAAGGAGAAGGGCATCCAAAATCAACCATCAGGCATAGTCCAAAGATTGGAGTATCAAATCATTACACTATAGCTAGCTTGTGAATTTTAGCCCTACTCGGAAATTATTCTCTTTTACTTTGTCATATCCTTAGTGATACTCTTTTCTCCAATATAAAGCCACATTGTAGACCTTAATGAAAGCTGCTAGAATGGTACATTTGATCCATATTCACAGTGAGCCCTTTATGACTTGTCTTTCATTTTTTCTTCCCTTTTTCTTCATACTGTCCCCTGTCTCTCCTGTAGCTAAAACTTCCTACTTGCACTTATTGGTGACATTCAATTCTCAAACACTAACATTCCTCTATTTAAAAATGAGCATTCATATAGAGCTCTTCATTTCTGACTTAACAATGTCTGAGGTAAAATAAAAAATATATAATTCAAGAGATGCCATTATTTTTATTAGCACATATGAATTGTACAAGTTTCAGTGTGCTCAGGGTTTCAATGTGATATTTCTGTACATGCATCATAATGTACATTGGTCAAATTTACCACCTCTTTACTCTTTCCTATACCCTTCCTCTACTCTCAATTACTTTTTAAAGATTTTTAATGGGTTTCATTATTCTATCTCCATACATCATTTTAACAAAGTAGTATTTATTGAAAAACAGTTATCTCTTCTACTAGCAAATGAAGACAGTGGGTGACCTTTGTCTTCAAGAAGTTTATGGTCTTCAGATTGTAGAATTTAAAGTGAATAGTTCTATACCAAAGAATTACGTGATGTTAAAAAATTACTTTACTTAACCTCATCTATAAATATAACTTAATAGTGGTCATTATACAGCAATAGTAGAGTTGTAATATATTCTTTTCTAAGTGCTGTAGATTGAGCTTTTATATTTGTAAATATGCAGCAGAGACATTTGATTTGACTAAAAAAATTGCATGCCCCTAACATTGCCAAGCAACTCTTGTAACTCTTGCAATTAGGGGCCACATGATCATCTATTACAAATGGTCTTGCAGAAATGTCAGGAGTCATTTTTTGATAAAAGCATTTAATAAATGTAACCACTAACATTTTTCCTTTAATGATAATAAGGGCTTTGTCTTGGTATAGCAGAACAGTGGGATGGGAGCAACTAAATCGAGTCCCTGCATATGAAACTGTAAGACAATATTTTATATGTGAGAAAAAGGTCTTTGCTCCACTATTGAAAATATTGCCTTGCCACTGAAACATAGTGTATCACTTCTTGAAGAATTGTGCATACTTAATAAACTGAGTACACTCAATAAATCTTTGTTGAGGAAAAAGTTCTATGAGTATTACATTCTACAGGGAACTCTGAAATTTGGTATTTGTTTGGATAGTAACAATCACAACTAAGAAATGATCAGGGACAGAGAATGAAATTTCATAACACATAGTAGGCAGAGAATAGATTGTCACAGTACATAGATGATAATATAAACTATACATTCCATCAAATAAAACGAGCTGTGGAATGTTAATCATAAACAATGAATCTGCTTAAAAACTTGGCAGAATCTAGGATTCATTCAAAGGACATGAGTCAGAAATAAAAGCTGTGATTGATCCCAGTCTCTAACATCAACAAAATATTAATCAAGATAGTGATTCTCAACTGTGGCTGTACATTAAAATCAAAGGGACAGAGTGTGGGAATGTGGTTTAGCGGTAGAGTGCTTGCCTACCATGCACGGAGCCCTGGGTTTGACTCCTCACCACCGCATAAACAGAAAAAAAATGGAAGTGGCGCTGAGGCTCAAGTGGTAGAGTGCTAGCCTTGAGCAAAAAGAACAAGCCAAGGACAGGACTCAAGCAAGAGAGAGAGAGAGAGACAGAAAGAGACAGACAGACAGACAGAGACGGAGACAGACAGACAGAGACAGAGAGAGAGACAGAGACAGACAGAGACAGAGACAGACAAGGACAGAAACAGAAACAGAGAGAGGAGCGATAGAGAAGAGAGAGAGATTTTGAATGATGCTGGTGAGTCTCTGCTCATTTCTGATTTAGTTAGTGAGTCTGACTACCAGTGAGATTTCTGAAAGTGAGCAGGTGATACCAAATATTATAAGTGGTCACAAGCACTGACTTTTCCAGGGATCAGGGACTTTTACCCTTCAGAAGGCCAGTTAGAAGAATGATACATGATGCCCTTTTAGGTCTGTTGATAGCAATAAGTTCTGGCATATTAGAGTGGGGTTGAAGAAAGGAAATGTGTCAGTTCTTTCTCATTTCTTTCACTTTTTATTGTTACCATGAAGGTGATGTTCAGAAGCGTTATAGTTTCATAAGTCAGGTAATGAGTACATTTCTTTTTGGACAATGTCCCTCCTTCCTTTGTGCTTTCATACTTTTACCCTCCTATCACCACCACCACAAGTTGTATATTTTCAACAGAGTCTAGTCAGTATCACTACTGCATTTCTTCACCCTTTGTCTCTCCATTTGTGTCTCTCCGTACCCTCCCAAAGAGTTAAATGAACAAAGAATACAGAAAGAAAGCAAACAAGAACAGAAACAAAGAAAATAAAACCTCTTGTTTCAATTTTCTGGAGTTCATTTTGATAAATATGATTTTATATGATCACAGGCATTGCACCTTTGTGTTGCACCCCTAAGAGTATCCTCTTTTGGTCTCACTGTGTGTGAATTCCTAGAGTCCTGTATAATTTCTCACTCTTAGTCCTTTCCCCTTAACATCAGCTCAAGAACAAACTACATTGAGGAACTCAAGTTCTTTATTTTGTGTTTTCAAAAAAATAAAATAAAAATCACACTGAAAAATTCCCTATGATATAAAGCAAAAATATGGCTACATAAACCTCTCTGTATTTTATTTCATTCATCCACTATAAACTCTGGATTTAAGCATTTCATTAAATACTGAAAGTAATTTATTTCTGTTACTTGTAAGAATTAGCCAAATCATTTAGTAGTTTGACCATGTCTCCTTCTTCCTCTACTTTAATTTTCAAACCTGTCACATATTAAATATTCTCTGAAGAGTTCCAATCACAAATTTTGTATACAAATTTTAATTTACCAATGCAGTGTTTTCAACCACTTATTACGGAACTTCTACCTCCCAGCTCCCTCTTCTATCTATACCCTCAGCAGGCATGAAAGCACATATGTCAGAACACATAAACAACATTTGAGGCTGAGTGAGATTAAAAGAACAACAAAAATTAGTCAGCTTTTCCAAAATGCATGAAATATTTACTCAATGGAATATTTACTTATCATAGACTTTTTTTTCCTTTTTTTTTTTGCCAGTCATTGTGCTTGAACCCTGGGCCTGGCCACTCTCTCTGAGCTCTTCAGCTCAAAGCTAGTGCTCTACCTCTTTGAGCCACAGTGCCACTGCAGGTTTTCTGAGAGTTAATTGAAGATAAGCATCTCACAGACTTTCATGCTCAAGCTGGCATTGAACCTTGATCCTTAGGTCTCAGTCTCCTAGGAGGCTAGCTTGGATTACAGGCATGAGCCACCGGTTCCCAGCTCATGGTAGAATTTTATGAGAATCAGTTCTTTAAAAAATGAACAAAATCACCTTTAGCTTTCTAACAAAAATTATCCTAGTCATCAGAAGTTGTACAACAATATATTCCATTATATTTCACTTTGTATATCTGAAAATAATAATAATAAGGAACAAAGAGTCTCCTACATAATAAGTCATTTATTTGGCCTATGCACTAATATGGTTGTGTGGTTATTGAGGGAACATTTTTATTTTACTATTTCTGATTTCTTGGCCTTAAAAACATGTATGGCTACAGGAGCCCCTCTTCAAAGATCTTATAACTGCTGCAATATTTAGGAAATTTAAAATGTCCACTCTTGATCTTTTTAATTCAAACCCCAGAGGAAGGTATTGAGGCTAATAAAGAAGGAAGGGAAAAGGAAAAGCAACTTAAGAAAGAGTCTGCTGGTGTGCTCTCAGCAGACTGCCAAAACATAAACAGAGAGGAGATCAATGACACAGTCTGTTTCTAAGTTGAGTCTTAAAATGCATATTAATGAGAGCTTTTACAAAAAAAAAAAAAAGAAAAGAAAACAAGAAAAAAAAAACATATTACTTAGAAAATGGCACTTAGGCAATGGAGACTACCTAAACTTTAAATTGAGCTTACTATTCCACTGGGCTTCCTGAGAGAAAATACTTCTACAGTTAGTGAGTAAAGTTGTATAATTTATTTTAAAAGTAATCTTAAAAGATTATTTGGAAAAAAATTATATAAGACAAAAGACAAACATAAACAGGTCAAAATGGGGCTCTCAACTCACCCCAAAAGGGTCTCTTAGAAAGACTCACAGATGCTCAATTTACAAGGCCACCTGCTATACTGATGAAAAGGATAGGCTAGCTTTGAATAGCAAGGGAAAAAAGCCAACCTCCTGGAAATGAGTGTTAAAAAGCTGAAAAGATTAGGATTCTGTATCTCAATTCTACAGAACAACTATGCAACATAAAGCAGATTCATGAGCTCAAGAAGAAATGAGTAGAATTGGCTTAATTCAAATTGAATATTCTCCTGAGGTCAGTAGCACAGTAAAACCCCATCTTTCTTTTTTCAAGTAAGTGGTTAGATGAAAGTGACAAAGCATAAATTAAAAGGAATTGGAGTTTTCGGAGATGAGGCTAGCAAGCTGGTCAGAGGCCAGAGCAAGCAGACAGTTGTCACTCAGGCTGGTACTTTGAAAATATACTCCATTCCTTACCTGCCCTAGATTGCTACCATCTTCTCACACAAAATACAATGTTCTGTGGAACTAAAATATATAAAAGGAAAAAAAAAAGGAGAAATACTATGGCTAAGTAGAGAAGCACAGTGCAAGAGCAGAATAGAAGAGCTGCTCAGATTCTCACCCATACTCGGCCACAGGAACCTTGACACACAGCCAAGTAATTGCAGGGCTTTCCCAAAACCATGCTGAACACTCCAGGAAGAGAGAAGGGTGAGTATTTAAAAGCCCAGAGCAAAAGATAGAGATGAACAGATTATGATTTAGATGTGCAGCATCTGTTGAAAACCAGGAAAGAGGATGATTTTGAGCTTTGGAGCTTGAGGGCAAGAAACTCTTGAACTGAAGTCATAGAAATGGAACAGGGACATATTTGGGAGGCAACATGGATAAATTAGTGTTAAAGAGGATTCAAGAGTATGGCTTAGGATAGGACATGGTGGCTCACACTTGTAATCTCAGTGGCTCAGGAGATTGAAATCTGAAGATTAAAGTTCAACGCCAACCCTGCTAGAAAAAATAATCTATGAGACTCTATTTTTAATTAGTCAGAAAAGAAGGAAGGAAGGAAGGAAGGAAGGAAGGAAGGAAGGAAGGAAGGAAGGAAGGAAGGAAGGAAGGAAGGAAGGAAGGAAGGAAGGAAGGAGAAGAAGAGAAGAGGGAGGAGGGGGAAAGTGAGGAGGAATAGAGGGAAGGGGAGAGAGGAAAAGGAGGGGAAGGGAGAGGGAGAGAAGGGACGAACCGCATGGGTGACTAAGGTCATGAGTGAAAAAGTGAGAGCATGAGGCCCTAAATTCAAGCCCTGTATTTCGCACACGTGTGCGCACATGCGTGCGCAAACACACAAATGCAGCTTATAAGCATCATAACTGGGTGGTGATAGAGACAATGTAAAAGGAACAATTAGAAGCTTGTGGGGACAATAAGTTATAATCAGGACCAATTGGGGGTACATGAGGTGTTTAGATGGTACTAGAGTTCAGATGAATGTCTATCTGAAAGCCCAAGGATCATAGGCTCCAGCCTTAGGATGACTACATTGGGAGGAGGTGGAGTGTTTACAAAATGGGGCCTAGGGTTAAGTCATTAGGCTATTGATGGGCCGGCCTTGAAAGAGGATTGTGAGATCCCAGTCTTTTCTTCTTCCTCTCTTGATTGCTGGCTTATAATATGAGTAGTGTGCATTGTCACGATCCCACAGAAATGTGCTTCCCTTTCCAGAAGTCCAAAGAAAATGACACCTGAAATGTATAGGCTCATAACACTTAAAAAATGAAAACTGAAAGGAGGTATATGCCAGAGACAAAGATGGTAGTGTAAGTGGACTATCAATGTGGGTTTGGCATTGATGAAACCATCTAGAGGACCCAATGAAAAGTTAAAAATCAAGTTTTAGGGCTGGGGATATAGCCTAGTGGCAAGAGTGCCTGCCTCGGATACACGAGGCCCTAGGTTCGATTCCCCAGCACCACATATACAGAAAACGGCCAGAAGCGGAGCTGCGGCTCAAGTGGCAGAGTGCTAGCCTTGAGCAGGAAGAAGCCAGGGACAGTGCTCAGGCCCTGAGTCCAAGGCCCCGGACTGGCCAAAAAAAAAAAAACAACAAAAAAAAAAAAATCAAGTTTTAATTGGTTGACAAGGATGTATAAGCTTAGAGGAAATAGATCTACCACAACAGGCAATAAACAATGAAACAAATGGACAATAAATTTGTTAGACAAGTGGTCTAGCACACAAAATAATGTGTAGCGGGTATATGATCAATATTTCTTAAAGGAGTAAATAAATGAATGATTATTATGACCAAAATGAACAAGGAAAAATAGCCTAACAGGTAGACTGAAACAAGAGAAACATAACACATGTTTATTGTGATTATATTCCTTTTATGTTCATCAAGGTACTTCAAGTCCTTTTAACAAAGAGAGATTAATTATTTAGTCCATAAGGAATCCTGATAGTATTCAAATTTGCCTAGAGTCTTACCACATTTCCTTATACTGATGCTTGTTGCAAGAAAGGGGAAGGAAAGGATGGGAATTGAGCTAACATTTATTCATCGAGAGCACTTTGCTTGCATTATTACATTTGATCTTCGAACAACCCTGTGAGGCAAGTATGATTATTTCATCATTCTACAAATGAGGAAACTGAAGTTCAGAGGGGTTAAGTGATTTGCCTCGGGTCTTACATCATTATTTATAGGGTACTATTCTCAGCTATCAAAATCAGCTACTATAAATACTGTAGCAAAGAAGAAAATAGGTCTGTGAGTGCAATTTAAAAACCATTCTGACTGGAGAAATTGAGTGGCAATAGAATATGTTTAGAAAAACAGCATAGAAAGGCAGGAAATTCTTCAAACATTGCAGTGTGCAGAGGAGGCGAGGGAAGGCTTCCAAATTCAACTGTCTGTATTTTATGACCTTGGGTTGGACAAGTTATTAATTCTAATGATATCCCAATGTCCTCATCTTGAGGATAGGCATTAGATTCCTTCATTTTTTATGTGTGATCTAATTTATGTAAAATACTCAGCAGAATGCCTGTCACATTGTAAACCCTTAATTCATGGGAGATGCATTTGTCTTTATTATTTTTGGTATCATTACCATTATCATCCTTTTCTTATCTGTGTTAGGGTGACATGAAGGAGAAAATCTAAAAGGCAAAGCTAACTAAATCTTATCTGTGAGTATTTCCAACTAGCACCACTCCACTTGCAGTTTCATGGAGGAAAGATGTACATTGACTGCTAAAGTGGAGAGAATCACATCACGTTTATCCAAGAACTATGTTTTATAACCCACAAGAAAAGAAAAATATTGTCCCTGTTTTGCTTTATAGATATCTTAGGCCGAAAATATCCTCGCCCATGAAAGCTGGATGATCAGGTGACTTGTTTCAGTACTGTGTATATTCATAATGCATGACAGACAGCCATGTTGACATGGTGAGGTTGTGTCTCCATTCTCTGCATTATGCTGGAATGAACAAATCTTTTCACCTCAGGAAATAGTTTCTCTGGGAAAATTCCAAGCAAGGCAATTTCATTTCTCTCGTTGTTTTGGAGCATCGTTGTTGAAAAGTGACATTCGTGCCTCACAACTCTAGTTAGTCACTGTGTCTTCTACTGTGACCCTGCAGAATAAGTTCCCTTAATGCTGCCATGAGCCTCTGGGTAAATCCAATCCTGGAAAGAAGGTTCATACTGAGGATAACACTTCTTTCCTATTTGTTTTGATTTTTTCTACTGTTGTTTGAGACAGGGTCTCACTCTTGGAGGTCCCAGACTGACCTCAAATTCCTGCATCCAATAGACTTGCATCACCATTCATAGGGAGAATTCTTCCTCATAAATTTCGACAACCCTGGTTACACATATCAGGGGGAGTATTTAGTTATAGAAAGAGACCTATGGAAAATAGTCAAAACATTGAAGCAAATAAGGATGACAAAATAAGAATATTTATAAAGCGTGGAAGCTTAGCTTTTATATGGCAAAGTCTATAGAGGTGATATCCTATGATAGAAACAAATTCCTTAAAGTGTGCCAAAGGGAGTCCAGCAACACAGAAAAGTAAAACATAGCTGAGAATTCGAAATGATGAAAAGATGACCTGTGGCCCTCGGCAAAGCTCCACTCTAAGAATACATTTTATTAGTTTCTCTCCTTCATTTCTGTTTTCAGAGTGTACTTCATTGTGTAAATATTACTGGAGAGTGAAATATTACATAGATGCATAGTTGGTTAGAAGAATATGATTGAGTGATGTGGAAGAATGTAATAAAGACAGAATAAAATGTAGTGTGTTCCTGGATATACCACTAAAGAAAGAAATGTATGGGTTTTGTTTTTTCTTGTTGTTTTTGTGTGTGTGTGTGTGTGTGTGTGTGTGTGTGCCAGTCCTGGGTCTTGGACTCAAGACCCGGGCACTGTCCCTGACTTCTATTTGCTCAAGGATAGCACTCTACCTCTTGAGCCACAGCACCACTTCAGGTTTTTCCTGTTTATGTGGTTCTGCGAAATCAAACCCAGGGCTTTGTGCATGTTATACAAGCACTTTACCACTAAGCTACATTCCTAGCCACAGAAAGAAGTATATTGTTGTGATGAAGAGTCTATCTAGGTGCTAGCATCCATATCTAGGACTAAGTCCTATTATTAATATGAATTAAGAGTATGGCTAGGAACAAAACATTTAACTTCCGTGTGCCTTTGTTTTCTCATCTGTACAATGGAAATTACATCATTGCCTATAGCTCGTTGACAGATAGCAAAACATGCTTTTCCTCTTTTTCCTATAATTCTTCTAGGTGTCAAAGTATTTCTCATGGAATGATCTTTATAGACCTAATTTTGAATAAAGTGTCTGATATATTTTAAATATTTGTTAAATGACAGTAGAACCAATTATCCCCTAAAGACAACCATTGAGTTACTTAGAATTACCCTATAATAAATCCAAGTTCATATGTCACTTAATGATACAGATTCAAGGACAGTTCCCATGATCTGAGTTTTTGAAAGATCACTTGATGAGAAGCACAAAAAATTGCAATCTAATTTTGGAAAGCATTAAAAGAGGGGGGATAGTTTATTAAAAATAATTTAATACAGAAAAGTCTAATGGACTTTCTGAAATCACTCTGCTTCTTAGTGTTATTAGCTATATAAAATTAGGCTGTCAAATGCTGCTGTATGAATAGTCAGTAAGAAGAGAAAGAATCACAAGGGACAAATCACTGTCATTCACCGAAGACTACCTGGCAGTTTAAGAATTAAGTTCACTCTTCAGGGCATGCTAGCCTCAGCTGTTATAAATATGCCAAATGCCTCTGTCAGCAGTCTCAATAAAGAAGTCGCCTTCACCAATATGGTGTTTGTAAGAAACAGACTGCTGCTCAGAGGAAAAGGGAGCAAAGCCATTTTTGTTTCCAATTATTGTCACTGTGCCTTTTACTTCAGCTGAACAATTTCATGACCAGTAACACTGAAAGGATTCTGGACAGTAGGGTAACTAAACAAAATCACTCTAATTAAGTGACACTTGGTTAAGGGCAGAGGACATCTAGACTCTAGAACAACTTGTTCCTGCACGGAGTCAACAGCTCAGCATTGGGGGATTAAAAAGCACTTTAAACTTGATCAAGATGAACTGAATTCAAAAACTGCTTTATAGCATGGTAACTCCTTTGTATAACTACTTAAAAGATAATAAATATACTTTTAAAAATTAAAAAGTAAAATTTTAAAAGCTTCCAATTATTCCATTGCCTCTCTCTAAGCCATGCTGGAACATGAACTATATACGGATTTTCTCATAGGTCATATTAAGACATTATTTCTCATAATAGGTCATAAAGTAAATACTATCCATTATTAGGACTGATTTTTTATGAACAAATGCTATTTTACTTATTTCCATACTTACAATAATTTGAGATTTTAAAATTTAGATATTTAGCCTACAAGTCACCAGAGTTTGGAAAGTTGTTTTTTATATGTTTATATCTATAGTTTATAGTTGATATGCTTCAAAAACCCCAGGACTTTCTCTGATAACCCTTCACAACAATAAATCAATATGACTTGGACCCAGTCAATTTGTAGCTATTCTGTTAGTACTTTTCTTTTAGAAGGTCTTTAGTCTTTTTGAAGGTTCCCTACCTTCTGGAACTCCACAGTCTAAGACTTTAAGAAGACTCAGGGCCTAGGGCAGGAAATTTGGGCTGGTTTATCAGAATACATGACATTAGTGTTCATTCATTTGTGTACTAAATACCTGTAATTCTAGAATTTTTTATCAGCGACCTCAAACTGTAATGATTAACTGTTACATTCCAGAGCCCCTACAGGCCTCAGTGGAGTAGATGTCTTCAACTCCAAGTGCAAAGGAAGCATTGGTAGTGGGATTAAGAAACCACCTATGTGTAAACACACTTTCTAAATATATAGTGAAACTAGCCAGTGCATTGCTTTACTTAAGATATTTCTTGGAAGCATATTTGCTCAAGATTACCTCTTACCATTAATTGATTCTAAGAGGTAAACCAATGGCAAGATGGGGAGATGTTCAGATGAGGCACTCTCATTCAAAAGAGACAAAAAGCCATTCCAAAGGTGGGGGGGGGGTAGTAAGCCTGATAATCCTGATAATCGTCAAATATGTATGAAAAAAAATGTTCCAGCTATTAAACATTAATCTCCAAGAGATCTGAAATTATGGAAACATATTCTACATGAACTAAAACCTATCTACCTTCATATCATGTCAGTTTGCTACAGAAAAAGGACTTATTAATATGGCCCCTTCATTAACATTTGAAATTTTTCTCCTTATTTTTCCTTTATATGACATCTAGGTCTAAGCACTAAATTTGCTGATCTATCTCAGCCTAAGTTTTATGAGACTTTAAGTAAGCCATTACACTTGCTTATTCATTCTTCTCATTTCCGCTATCACCTTCTATCTGTAGAGACCTTCTTCATAGATGCATGGCTTATGCTGATATGCTGAGATTCTTTTAAACATTTATCTTGTGGAAGGTGAAACGTTTTACACTTTCTAATACATGAACATAAACATATGTGACTTTAAGCTGTAGAGAAGCTAAATGCTTCAAGTAGAAATGATGCATTTACATAAAGAAATAGTTATCTTGCTAACAGCATCTAGAATGACTTACATTTTACTCACATCTCAGTCAAAAGAGAGTGCTTTACTGCTGCCCGTACATCATTATGGGGGGAGGGGCGGTCCTACAGAAACTCAAGGTATAATTGCTAGTGCTTAAGTTCTCTCACACTAGAAATTTCTTCTTCTTAACCTTCTGCTTTATCCTTACCATCTAGCATAGCAACTGGTATAGTGAAGACAGAGACACTTAGTTATCAAACAAATGAGTTCCCTACGAAAATGGGTGATTCAGAAAATTCACTTTGGCTTCAAAGAAGTAGCTCAATAGTTGAAACAAGGTGTAGCTTAAGGTAAGGGAAGAGAAACTGTTAGGGATCTGGTCTCCACTTTACTTACAAAGTTATTGGTAGTAAATATTCAATGTAAGCTAACACAGTCTGCTTGTTTCCATTCAAATCTTGCTCCCAGATTGTTCTCCACTCCATTCCACTCCAACCCCAGTCTTGTCTTTTATAGCCTAAGTCCAGAAGTGAACTGAAGAAATCAAGTAAAGCCAAATGCGTGATTTTTTACTCATTATTTCATTTTTCTTCCAAAATTTTTGGTTAAAATTTCCAAAATTCTGTATGTCCAGTCACAGGGATATTTTTCTAACTGACTAAACCATTAAAATATCCACCCTATGAAGACAGGTCATTTTCCTGTTTTGTTCAGTTGCTTTTCTCAAGAGACAGGAACAGAACAGTACTTACAATGAACACTAAAGAGTATTGTTGGGTGTGTTTATGCCGTGCCTTCCTCAATAAACTTAGAGAAGCCTTTGGTACTTTATTCTTGGTATGACTTTGCCTATGTTCACTTCTCATTCCTCAACTCGATACTTTCTTTTCCAAATTATTTATGCATTTTTCTTATTTAAAATTCATTTCTGGGTGATAATAGATTTGGTAAAGGTAGTCACTTATTGGACCCCTACTGAGATATTCTCTGTTTGGATGCTCATTAGTACCATATCATAAGATTCTACCATTGACTGGCAGAACCGGACAATGCCAAAGAAAAAGTGTGGAATTATCATACCTACAAACTTAGGAGCTACAGTTAGAAAGTGTTGTTACATAGGCTACCCTCTAAAACTGTTTTCTTTTAGAAAAAGAAAAATTGTATTTCTTCAATGTTCAAAAAGAGAAACTGAAGCTTGGACAAGCTAGCTTTCCTGAAGTACACAGAGCTGAGAGAGGTCTGACTCTTTTAATATATCTCCCTTTAGAAATTTTCTTTCTATCCAACACTTGAGGTTCAAATGTGTTGGGGTCAGCTGTGGCCCTGGCCTGCCCCTCCCCTTCCTGCCCTTGGCAGGAAGAAAAGGCTCTGCTCCTGGGGCAGCACGTGTGTAATGGAGAACACCCCAGAAACCCCATCCTTGGGGGGCTGGGGCTCCGCCCCCGAGGGAGGTCCCCTGACATCACTTGATGGACACCTCTCATGCTCAATATGTTCTCCCTTTCCCTGTGCCCCGCCTTTGGGGTATATCTGGGGGGCTCCTCATTTGAATAAAGTAGAACTGTCCCAGAGACGTCTCTGAAACTCCATGCGCCTGCGTCTTCCTTGGGCTTGCGGGCATCGGGGTTTCGTACCCACAAGCACCACAAGGCTAAACCCGGGACCCCACTCCCGCGTCCGTTACCCTACCGGCCAGAGGGGGCGTTAGAGAGTTGGTATGGATCCCCAATGAAGAGTTAGGTAAGCCCAGGACCCTTCCCCACGTGATGGGGAGGGATAGAGTTAAGCCCGGCGAATTTAACAACCCCAACACAAGTACATTCCACAGAGTAGTATACATAAGAGGATAAAAGTAAATACTAAACAAGAGACAAGGATACCTATCCTATTTGCCACCCTTGATGTGTTCATGATAACTTTAACCACAAAACAAATGAATGAAACCAAAGACTGAAGAATGAGATTTATCCTCTTGGAAACAAGCTGTCCAGTAAAGAATGGGAATGTCTACAGAAGGTGGGGAAATGTGGATAAGCTTTGAAAGTGAAGGGGGTAATTGTAATTCTGGAGGGATGCACATCCTTGGGACCGCGTGGCAGCTGCTTTCTAGACCTCTGTCACACTCTGCTCTCCCTGACCCCGAAGTCAGTGGGAAAAGGAGGACTCCTTCCCTTCTCACTAATCATTCTTGACACCCAGTTGGCACACCCATCAGAGATCGTCTATTTGTGGCTTTCTAGGTCAGCCTGACACTGTGTGAGGAGAATGTCAGTATGTATAGGTAGCCTAGGGTTGTAATTAGAGTTACTTTGCATAGTTTTTCTGGAGCTCTAGGAGGCCTTTGCTGTCCCTGGGATTCAATTTGCACAAGTGTTCCTGAGTTCTTAAGGGAGGCAGATTTGACCTGAAGCTAAAGAAGTTTAAGCTTTAGGGCCCCTCACTTAGATGGGCTTATTCTAAGACCCAAGAACTCACACTAATGTCTGCACATAGTCATTTTGTAGGATTTGTAAAACTGCTGTGTATCTCTTCCATCTACTAATCATTTCATGTTCCTTTGTGTCTACCAGCATTTTGTAAAAATGACTGAAGGTGGATTGAATTAGAGATGCATTAATTTGGGTTTCATGAAACCTTTATATTTATAGGTTATAATTTAAACTTACTTATTTGTATAGTTCCATGATGTGTAACAAGATCATCCAGCTAGTAAGTGGAAGAGATGAGATTCAAAGACAAATGGTAAGTTGTGAAGATAAAATAATTTTTTAAGTTGCTGACAAGTGTAACTGTTTTTCTTAATCAACCCTGATAAGAAAAAATGTAACCACATTTCTATTTCTCTTTTCTCTTTAGAGAATAATTGTCACAAAATTGCTATCAAAGATCATGCAGCAGAGATGTAAATAAAAGAATATTCCAAAAATGTCATGCATTTAATCAATAAATAAATGTATTTATCCTCTCAGAATCTGTTATTTTTGTAGTATTTGTCATGTTCTGAAATTTATAGTGTGCTATTTTTCTTTTTAATTAAAATTTACTTTATTTAATAATGCTATATTGTTCTTGAAAAAGAACCCTAAATTGAATACACTGTATAACATATGAGTTTGACATTGCTGAAGATCTCTAATAGAAAACACAGATTTTTTTATATGGTCTGTAGATAGAGGAGTTTGGATGCTTTCAGAGCAGCATTAGGGAACTCTGCCACTATATAGAAGATGAAACTCTCCCAGAGCTAGAGTAATATTAGTGCATTCCTTCTTGCATGAGGACTCAGCAAAGCAAAGCCTGGGGAGTCAGAAATGCAACATTGTGTGATATCCTATGGGTTAGTTTCCTTCAGCAACCACAGACAATATAGAGGGAGTTCACAAGAAAGCTCCTCTGTACAGCCTTGCATTTTCAAGGTGTTGATGATGGACAGTTCAGTGGGGAGATGATCCAGCACATTCTCCAGAAGCATTAAGGAAAGGGGCTTAGTGAAAGCCTCCTGGGATTAGGAAGATTACTAAAAGCAGAATATCTGAAACCACCAACAGCAAGTCAGTGATGACAAAGGACCAAGATAAAGTCTATCGGAGCTATCAATCCATAAGATGCTAAGAGCAAAACAAGATCTTCATGCCAGGAACCTTAACACTCAGCTGGAAACCTATCACACATTGGGAGTGACTGGGAAATTTCTGGAGACTTTTTGTTACAATTCTTACAATTTTTGAAACAATTGTAAGACATTGTTGGAGTTGGAAGAATTTGAGTTGGTTTTCCATGTATAGAACATCAATACTAATAAAGATTATTCAGTTTATAACATTCTGCAGAGTACTGGCATTGAGTACATACAACCTTTCTATGGTTAAGTATTGTGATGTAAACATAAAGTCCTTTGGGGTGATATTAATATACTCTAAATTTTATGTCACATAAATGATGGAAATGTGTTTATAAATTCTCTTAGGTTTATTTATCTCCATGTATCCCTTAGAATATTGTGACCCAGTTGGAAAGACAAAGTACATTATTTCCATTATGGAATATACTACACATATTTTCTTCTGTTTGCACAGTTGTGACATTTATAGAGACTGTATTTATACACAGAAATCCACTTTAAACCACCAACTTCAAATTTTCAACTGTAAGAAAAAGTTTTTAAAAGTCTTAAAACCTTTTCAACATGAATATGTGTGAGCACCTCTTTTATTACTGATTCTACTGAGGTGACTCCTGAAAATGTACATACTGTCAAAAAACGATTCAAAGATGTTTGCTCAGTTTATTTGTCCATAGAAAATAGGTTTCTCAAATATAAGACTATAAGCTGATAAGGTGAATAAGGTAATAATCACAGAAACAGAATTTCCTAAGCTGTAGTCTAGGAATAGAGAATCTTGTTTGTATAATTTTTTTGGCTAAGTCCATTAGCTGGCAACTTATATGGAAATTGAGTTAAGCCTTTTGACTTTAAATAGGACAAGTAGAACATGAAAGAAAACAATTTCAGTTGTTTGGGGCTACTCTAGAAAGCTCTGAGGGGTTTATGAGTGTACACACATGACCGTTATCTGTGCTACATTCCCATTGCTAGTTCTATTTTTGGAATTTCGCTTTTTGATATTTTAAAAGTATTGACATACTTATGCTATTTCTAATTACTTCACTTCTATTTTATATTGCACTAGAGATGTTATATTAAGATTTAGGAATTTGGTAAAGAGATGGGTCACATTACACAGGATGCCTACATCAAAATATGAAAGAGCTTTATGAAGAAACTGTAAGAAAGGGACTGCAGGGTTGGAAAGGGTTGAAGATTATGAACAGCAGGCAGAACAGCAAAGAGGAGGTTGACAGGTAGAGACTCTCAGTTGCCACCCTCCCTGAGGCGCCTATCCCCAGTGTGTCCAACACAAGAGGCATTCCATCCACATTTAACAGATGAGTAAATGGATTTCAAACAGAATTCGTATTTATAATCCTCGTGTATCTCTGGTTTTGATTTGCTTTGCTTTTGTAAGTAAATGATCCACAGATCAGAAAAGTTAGCATTTTTAAGAATTTTACTATCTCAGAGAAACTGTTGGCAGAAAGACCAGTTGAAAGATATTCAAGATTTACCCTATAGAGAACCTTCAGAATTACTCTAGGGAAGCTCCACTGTGTATCTTTTTAAAGTCAATAATGTTAGTAGGGGTAAAAACAGAAGAGAGCACACAGGAAGGGGTGACATTGTCGAAAAGGAAATGTACTCATTACTTGACTAATGAAACTGTAACCCCTTTGTACATTGCCTTTATGATATCAATAAAAAACAAAAATAAAAATATATAAGGTCTACCAACAGACTACATTATCATTAAAGTTACTTCCTGGCCTAGTGATTAACAATAAAACAAAAGAGACATATCTGTCATGGTTACAAAAGATATGAATTTTCTCTTGCTTCTATGACCAAAATTAGTTGAGTCCTGTTAGATATGCTTTCACTAAATAATCATATTGGTTCCTAAAATATCAAAATGCAGATGTGTGACTCATCTGTCTGTTTCTAAGAACCACGCCGTAATTTTTCTCAGAGCAACTCATGTTCATCTATGTATGCATATTTGTGAATCAACTGGAACACACTTAAACATATTTATCCAGAGGAGTAGGATTCCTCTCCTGATAAAACAGGAAGGGGAATCAGTACCACAGCAATTGCACATTTCTCAATACTAATGTATTTTTTGGTTATGATCCCTCCTTATCAAAATAGAGTGAATATATACAACTAATAGAAAAATATCATCAAACTTAGAATTAAATGTAGTAAAATACAATAAACGTGGTATAATAAATCTCAAATTGGGACACATTCACAAAAACATAGAATCAACACATTATTTATATCTCAAATTTAATTAAATTTAAAACACCAATAGCGAGATTACATAAAAGAAGAAAACAAGAACATTTCTAAATAGAGTGTCATAGATGAAAAAATGTGAAAAACCACTCTTTTTGAAAAATCAAACTTTTATTAAGGCAAAAGAAGCCATAATAAAGATCTCTTTAGGGCCACTGATTGGCAAATATTTAAAATTCTGTCGCTATGATGAATTCACAAATATATAGAACAACAGGAGCCAGTAAGGTCCCCAGGAAATGCCTGTGGCTGAGGAAGCCACCCAGTATTCAATTTTACTTAGTAAAAACACTCTGGACAACAATATCCCATCATCTGTTACATAATCGGTGCATTGTCACTACAACTCCCTAATTTCACTTTTCTTTCAAGAAGGGATAGAAAGACAAAAAGTAAACTGGGTGCTGGTGGCTCATGCCTGCAATCCTAGCTTCTCGGAAGGCCTGATCTGAGGATGACAGTTCAAAGCTAGCCCAGGCAGAAAAGTCCCCATGAGACACATCTCCAAATTAACCACTAAAAAATCAGAAATGTACCTGCGGCTCTAAGAATTAAAGTGCTATCCTTGAGCATAACAGCACAGGAACAGCACCCAGGCCCTGAGTTCAAGCCCCACGACCAACAAAACAATGGCAGAAAGGGGAAAAAATGCTAAAATAAATAAAAACCAGGACAAGAGAAGGACAATCTACGTGTGCCTATAAATAAAAGAAATACATATTCTGTTATATAAACAATGGAACATTATGGACTTTCAAACCTAAGGCAGGCCCAAACTTGCAACTCTAAGGACAGAAGTGATGAGGCTGGTGAGAATCTAAAGGGCTCTTGTTTCATTCCAGCAGACACTCAATTCCCACAGGAAGTGGAGCCTAAGGAATAGTCTCAAGTAACTGTTGACCAGAACTGGGTTTTAAAACTGACTGAGGGGGCTGGGGATATAGCCTAGTGGCAAGAGTGCCTGCCTCGGATACACGAGGCCCTAGGTTCGATTCCCCAGCACCACATATACAGAAAACGGACAGAAGCGGCGCTGTGGCTCAAGTGGCAGAGTGCTAGCCTTGAGCGGGAAGAAGCCAGGGACAGTGCTCAGGCCCTGAGTCCAAGGCCCAGGACTGGCCAAAAAAAAAAAAAAAAAAAAAAAAAACTGACTGAGGAGGCCAGGAAGTTGAAGAGCATCATCCCACATGTTTCTATCAACTTTCACAGTATTATCTTCACATGCAGCAAGATGTGAGATGCATCTCATTAGGGATCTAATAGTCTTTATTTGTTGTTGTTGTTGTTGTTGTTGTTGTTGTTTTGGCCAGTCCTGGGGCTTGGACTCAGGGCCTGAGCACTGTCCCTGGCTTCTTTTTGCTCAAGGCTAGCACTCTGCCACTTGAGCCACAGCGCCACTTCTGGCCATTTTCTGTATATGTGGTGCTGGGGAATTGAACCCAGGGCTTCATGTATATGAGGCAGGCACTCTTGCCACTAGGCCATATCCCCAGCCCCTAATAGTCTTTATTAAATAACTCTGAGTAACTCTGAGTAACTCTGAGTAAATGCATGCACAAACAAATGTGGATAGGTAGGAGTCCATGAACATCATTTGTTGATAAGCTCACCAATGTTGCAGAGAAACCTTTTCATGGGAAGTTTGAAGTATATACTGACTCCTCCAAAAATCTCACCAGAAGAATAAATCAAACTGGGACTTACCAGTTTTCAGGAAAAGTTATATTTCATGACCTGCCTCCCAAAATCCCTTCTCCCATCGATCACAATTACTTCATTCAAAAATCATTCATATTGCTCACCCTTGAACTACTAAAAAGTACCACATGTATAATTTCTTCTCCACTAATCAGGCCCTTAGCCTCGCTTAGCCTCAAAGATCAGCCAAGATCGTGTTCAGGTTGGTATCCTTTCCCAAACTACATAGAGCTCTATCAAATTTTCTAGTATAGTTATGAAGTTAGAAAATGGCAGTGCATATATATATATATATATATATAACCAATATTTTTAAGTTGGAAAGTCAAATAAGTATCAGTAAAGACTTTGATGGTGTACTCATTTATTCATCAGTCCAAAGGCACTCTACTGTTTAAAATTATTTTCAAGCTCTATACACCAAAGAGAGTCTCATTTCCTAAGTTGTTTGTTCATGGTAAAATCCACAAATATCATTGCTTGATGACATAATGTCCTTTTATTTCCCATTGGCTTTAGATTAAATGAAGCTATATTTCAGATAATACTTCATTCTAATTTCTGCCTCTAACTAAGGAATACTTCAATTGGCATAAATCTCAAAAATATTTCCTTTCTTTTCTCTTTTTTTGTTGTAGACTCAGCCTATCTTACTGGAACTTTTTACAGGTACCTTACTACACTCCATAAATTATTTGTAGGTTCAGTGACAATCCTAGACAGATGGAGAACATGAATCATTGCACACTGTGTTTCTGGAGGTCAAAGATTATTCTCAGCATTATCATATTTAGATATAGAATAGAATGAAGAATGGCATAATCCTTATTTCATTTGTGAAGGCACTGGCTTACTATCAGATGAACAGTTAGTGGTGCGTTCCATGTTTACAGTGAAGCCCAACAATGTCTCAGATATCCCAGAGTGAACACATCCTGATCAAGAGGCCAGCTGTACTCTGTTATTCGTCAGACTGCTGTCAAGGTGGCAAAACCCATTCTGTGTCTCTGACAAGACTCTCTCTCCGCACAGTGAACTCATATAAAAATGATCAATGGCTGGGTCACTAAAACTCTCTTCAGCATTTTTAAAGTTAGTGAAAAGAATTTGTGATTCAAAACCAGGAAAACAAAACTCTTCATTAGACAGAGCTCAAGATTGTAAATTCTAAATTTCCTTCTTGAAATGCCAACTGCAAAGATGTTAGAGCTTAAAATCACCACCTCATGAAACGTGATCCCAAGCCTTGGTGACTGTGCCAACAGAGCAATAAAACATTCCACTTAGCAGAACGGAATGCACGATCTTGGTGCTACTTTGCATTCCTATTTTCAAGAATTTTTTTTTTGCCTTGAGCTTAAACATGGTAATGCTACTTGATAACAAGCAACCATCAGGCAGGATGTTATTGGCTACTTACCAAAAATAAATAAATAGAAAGAATAAACTAAATTGGGTTCTTTGCTGTACAGGTACTTTAATCTTTCTTTGCCAGCAGCAGCTGGGAAGAGGCAGGGACAACACGATGCTTCAGTTCAGCTTTACTTTTCAGCCTGGCTGATTCCAGATGCTAGGATTGCTTGGAAAATGTAATTAGTTTCCATTAAATAACATCTGGCCAAACATAAACATTATATTTGGGATTTGGGTAAAAGAAAGTGCATTTCTACAGGGCAAGCTTGTTTACAGAATGGTGTGAAAAAGATTAAGAAATTCTGTTCAGGCCTTTGAGGAAGAACTAGTTTATTAGAGGTGGCTTTAAAAACACATTCACTGAGTTATTTTCCATCTCCAGGTTTTCAAAGTTAGTCTCCTCTAATATAATTACAGGAGCCAAAATCTGTTCAGTTAATACCAAGTCAAATCCTATCTCGGTAAATATCAATTCGGCTGAAATCTCAGCATGTCTCAACTCCAGCCAAGAGTACATCTATTTCAAGGGAAAATTAAAACACCGTTCTCATAACAAAAGATGAGCACTCTAGGAATTGGTGGTGATGGAATTTAGGTGGCTGTTTCATGGGATAATATGTAGGAGTAAAGAATGGGGGCCCATATTAGTTCTTTTTTTCAAATAGGTGTAATAAATAACAATATACATAATGAATCTCTAAATTTGCCACAGGTAAGGACCTGCACTAGGTACAATTAGTCCTAATGGGAAGAAAAGTCATGCATCATTAAAGGGGCTTTTCTGCACATGTGCTTATGATGCACTTCTATTGTAACTGCCAATGGGCTAAAGAGTATCAACATGGACAAGAGATTCCAGGCTTTGACTATGAAAAGTTAAGTGATTCAGATTCTGTAACATCGAAGTAGGAAAACATTTCGTTTCTTGTTCATTTTCATGTTTGTAGTTATTTAGATAAATTTTCTTGCAGTCATTATCCATGGGAAAAAACTGTCAAAACTCAGGTTCAATATTAAGGGCCTGAAAATTTGATAATGTTGCTTCAAGCACCTACCAAATAAAAGTTTGTAAAGCCCTCCTCAAACACTCTGCTATTGTGCTGTGTCTGTGGTTAGATCAACTGCAGATAGTAGAGTTGAGCTCTAAAAAATAACTGTTTCACATCACATATTCTCTGTGTACAAAGCAATTGATACTGATTTTTGATCAAGTCAGTTTATAATCATAATGGTCATATTTCACAACCTATTTCAGTAATTATGTGGATCATACACATAGAATAAACAACCCATAAATCCAAGAAACATATATGACAGTGGTAAAATATAATCTTAAGTCAAAAACAACTCTAAACTTACTATTTTCCTTTGTATGTATGCATATTAAATATTTTTATTTACAACCCACACATGAAAGCCACATAGTTTTAACTCTACTTCTATTTAATTCAACATAAGAGAATCCCCATTATCTCTCTCTTTTGACATCACTTATTCATCCTCAAATCATGGACCATGGCCTATCCTCAAATGATGGACTTCCATCAATTCATGAATTTATTACAGCACTATTCACCATAACTAAGGTGTAATCAGCCCAAATGCCCCTCAATAGATGAATGGATCAAGAAAGTCTACTATATATACACAATGAAATTTTACTTATCCATTAGAAAGAATGACATTGAGCCATTTGAAAAGAACTGGAAAGATTCAGGAAAAATTATGTTCAGTGATGCAAACAAAGCTCAGAAAGACAAAGGATCCAAATTCTCCCGTAGATGTAGAAGCTAGATTTAGCTTATAAACTAGTAAATTTGTTAGGTGGTATGCAAGTGTATACAAATGTATTACCTGAAATACCATAGAGTCAAGGGAAATCTCAAATATTGTAATTCCTTGGAAAGGCAAAATCAAAGTTCAGCAAAATAAAGTACCAGGATGTTGGCATTCAAAAGAGGTGGAGTGATAAGGGGAAAAACATAGATGAATGAAGAGAAGAGGGGGTAATGCCGACAAGAATCCAAAGTATGTCTGACAAATTGAAGAAGAGTAAGGTAGGGAAGGGATGGA
This sequence comes from Perognathus longimembris pacificus, assembly GCF_023159225.1. Classification (NCBI taxonomy): domain Eukaryota; kingdom Metazoa; phylum Chordata; class Mammalia; order Rodentia; family Heteromyidae; genus Perognathus; species Perognathus longimembris. The sequence continues at coordinate 21,717,100 of NC_063164.1, forward strand.
TGAGAATGTTGAAAGGGGTGACAACTGATCAAAATACATTGTATTCATAAACTGCTTTGTAAATGCCAACTTCTTTTTATTTGTGTTTTTTGGTTTTTTTTTTGGCAGTCCTGGGGCTTGAACTCAGGGCCTGAGCACTGTCCCTGGCTTCTTTTTGCTCAAGGTTAGCACTCTACCACTTGAGCCACAGCGCCACTTCTGCCTTTTTCTATATATGTGGTGCTGAGGAATTGAACTCAGGGCTTCATGTATACACAGTGAGCACTTTACCACTAGGCCATATTCCCAGCCCATCAACTCCTTTTTAAATTAAGAAAAAAAAAAACAACAGGAATTCCTCAATGATTCCCTTGCATTATATTTATCTTGACAAAAACACAAGGAATGTTCCCTCTAGTTGAAAATTATCTGGGCTTCTAATCCACCAGATTCTTGTTTCTATTCCTATTCCAGCCCCTTATTTCCTGGCCTATTTGCTGGTTCTTCTGTCTTTGTAGTCTTAAATATAGGTATTTCTTGAGCTTCAGTTTGACCCTACTGGAATCGAATGTTTCACAGGATCCATGGACAATCTCACTTCAATGTCCACCTTGACACTGAGAACTAATACTTCTGTTTCCCCAGTCCATATCTCATGTCTAGATCCTAGGTCTTAATTTGTAACCGTATACTGTTTACTCATTATGGCTGTTCTCTGCATCTGTAATGAACTTGCCCATCTTTTTTTTCCTCTTAAGGTCCAAATCATCATTCCCATGTGGAACTCTATACCACCAAGATCTGTGATGTTATATGTTCTTCTATCAACATTGCTATACTGTGAATTATACTCCCTAGAATCCTGTTCTCAATTATATAGCAGGTGAACCTGACCAAAGTGAAATCACAGGAGATTTAAAGAGAAGAAAAGTGACCACCCTTGTATTCTGAACATCATTGATGCCTAGAAGCTAAGAGAGACAAGTTAAAAAGTGCTAGAAAGTTCCATCTTTCCCTCTGTGATGGCTAGACCCTCAACTTGAATGGATTGAAAAATGCCTAGTGGGTTAGTAAAGCACACTTGTCTGTGTCTATGAGGGCATTTCTAGGAACAATCAGAACATGGTGCAACCCACTGATGGATTCATAACTTAAATACGTGGGGGAGGAGGCCTGGAAGGTACCCTCTGGTGGCAAGAAGTAAATCACTTCAAGCGTGTCCTTAAGTGACCTATCATTCCCTGGTCCCCTTTCTGTCTCTGCTATACACTCCTGCAGTCATGATGCACTGCTTCACTGCAGGCTCAGAAACAAGAAACCCAAGTGACTATTGAAGTAGAGTGGGGGTTCGCTACAATGAAACAGGGTTCCCCCCAAGGGAGGGGATTCCTGGTTCCCCCAAGAGTCCACCACACAGTCTCCAGCTACAAGGTGACAAAAAGACAGTTTTATTGGGGAAGTAAAAAGTGAACAAAAAGTGAACCGACAGGCCTTGGTCGCAGCCCGGACTCGGGAGCCGAAACTGCCAACCACGTGTGGAGCCCAGACTCGGGAGCTGGGCTTGTACACACCTGGGCGGCCCAGACTCGGGAGCTGGGACCGCCCCCGTGTGGCCTTCCAGCCTGGTTATAAGGCAAACATCACAGACAAACTTGTCACACGCAGGTGACCAATGAAGATACAACACTTACAGAGCATGCTAGGCCGCACGCAGGTGGCCAATAGAGTTACAGTCTGTCTCATAATATTTATTTGAACTAACCTATCATTCTAGTTAGAATTGACGCATGGATTTGGCGGGGCACACATGATGCAGGCGGATATGCCTATTCATAGCTGGTTTCCTTGAAGCTCCCAAGCCTCAGGTGGTTAATCTACATAACTTATCATAATAAAGAGGAGGACACAGGTTCCCTTGAAGCTCCCAGGCCTCAGGTAGTCAATCTACATAGTAAAGGGAGCTTCCCTAAATAGGGTGGGGGAGGGCTTAATGGAGATGGAGTTGGCTTCTGCTCTAATCTGAGCTGGAGTCAACCTGAAGTCCCTCCACAGCTATTGATGGCACTGGGCAGATCTGGCCTCCCCACTACAACTATCAACTAAACACTCAGAAACCATGAGCTAAAATAAATATTGTTTTTCTATTTTAATAGTTTCTTTTGGGTATTTAGTCAAAATGATGAGGAAATAACTATTTATGTAATCTCCTTTTATTCCACTTTAGTTCGTACTTCTGGTGATCCCGTGGAAACTACAAATGTCCATGGACTTCCCCACCAGCCATCCCTTGTAGCTCTGCCTCAAGTTTCCTGATCAGCTTCATAGCCTGCCAGGTCAGGACATTCCTCTCATCTTTTACCTCTCTTATTCAGATATGAACTTCCCCAACCCCTTCTATAATTGTGCAAGTCTACTCACACATAGCTTTTATTTGGTGGTACTGGGGTTAGAAATCAGAGCCTTGAACTTTTGAGGCAGGCAATGCATCATTTTTAGCCTTGTTTCCCTCTGATTTTTCTTCAGTCATTTCTTGAATAACATCTGTTGATTCTGTTTTATTCCCCTCCAGGCTGGACTGAGCCATGAGCTTCCTCATCTCAGCCTCTGAAATACCTAAGATTTCAAGACTCACTCACTGTGCATGGCTATGATAAATTTCGCTCGGAAAATTCTACTTGAAAAAAAAAACACTAACTGGAAGGTATGAGTCAGTCTTCATATATATTAAATGATGAAAGCCAACAAAGCTTTCCAAAGAAGTATACTTGCACTACAAAAGTATTCCATAGGATTTCAGCCTGTTTGAATATTCCCAACTTCCCCAGCAAAATTTAAAATAAAATATGCTTCTCAAGGACTAGGAACCTATTTCTAAGTACATGCCACCTACTCAGTCAATTTAATAAACATTTATTTAGCACCAACTAAATGCAAGTCATTATGTATAACCTTAGGGGAGATATAAAATGAGAAAGGTATGGTCCTTGCCCTTCAGGAACTCATAATCTAAAAACATACATTAGCCACACTGAAAGGAGGCAGATGGTGATAAGTGCTATAATAGAGGCACTTACAATGTGCTAAGGAAGCAGAGAGAGATTAATTCTAACAGTTGAGTAATAAAACACCTTGGTAAATGTATCTTTCACTACACACCAAGAAAGTCTCTTACGGCCCAAGCCAGAGCATGCATTTCTTTGTGAAATACCAGAACTTATTCAAGAAACTAATAGATGTGGCTTTTGTGAGAAAGAACAGAGCTACAATGGAAACAGCATTACCTATTTGTGTTTTCCACCACAAATGGAAGAAATCTGTGGGTCTATTTATTTAAAGAGCTCTCAGTCTATTTAGAGAAGACCAAACATAGTTTTACCTACAAATGCATGACCATTCATAGTATTCCTTTCCAGTTCATTTGTGAGACTAAAAGCAAGACTCTGAAATTGTCTGTCTGGAAATAAGAACTGTATGACATTTCAAAGAAAATAGCTCAAAGAAGGATAAGGCAAAGAAAGTTTCTTTTTTCTTTCCTAAATTTTAACAAGAAACAACTATAACATTGCAAACAGTTGACACCCACTTTAAAGGACTGTACTTAAATGACTGAAGAAAACCAATGATACTAAATGACTTTCTCTAGGTACCATATAGACTTAGGTATGGGTACACAGGATGTTATTCCAGCTTAAAGTGGAGAGTCAGAATAAAAGTGGAAGCACAAAAAAATCATACAAATCTGTCACTAAAGGATGATCAACCTATAGAATTTGTCCTTCTGTTTAGAAGCCAATAGTATGTTGTGTGCACAAAGGAGAATCAATCCATTAAGACATTAATTATCTCCTAAAATAAGGAATCCCTTATGTAATGAAAAACTATATCAGATATGATAAAGTGTTCTTACAAAAGTTAACAGTTTTCTTAATATTTATATATGAAACACTGTAAATTAATAAAATGTCAAAATGTTATTATTTCTAAAAGGAATCATTGTGATTTGGTAAAAGCTCTTGGACACATCCTCTCCAAAAACAACAACAAAAAAGGCTCTGCTTATGTGAAATCCTGAATCTCCTTTAGACAGAACAGGAAATTGATGGAGAAATATCCATGACCTTGTTGCCTACCAATCTTTCTGAGCTCTTTCTACTTCAATTATTCTATCTTTCCAGGATGCTCGGTCTTTCATTTTCTAATATCATCTTCCCCTATAGTTTTGGATCTAAAAAGGTTCTTGTCTGAAAGGGGGAAATGCATTGCTAATGATATATTATTATAGATTTTTCATTTTTCATTTTCTTCTATTGTGACAAGCAGTTTCCAATAGTTGTTGCTACTTTTTCACTAGTTTTGCTACTTAATGCATTTAATCTGACCTTTGTCATTGTATGTCATTGTATTAAAGTATTCTGTGTTTATCCTCCCAATCAGACTTGTTATAAAAAGAATGAGCTCTTCCATTTAATTTCAATATTCCTTCTTCGGTGGGAGGGATTTCATTCCAATTCCTAACATCTGCTTCCTAAGAAGAGGGTTCTATTCAAATTACTCAGGGCTTCCAGCTGTCCCTGTACTTAATCTAATCTTCAGGAGGTGATAATGTGATCATCTAATTCATAAATTTGGGAAGAAACCTATGCTTACTGAGCCCACTGCTAGTTCTTTCTTCTTTGAATGCAGCTCTCTGCAGAGAGCTTGTGTTCTTCTCTGAATTCTGACACCAAGTCTTAGCCATTTGGACCCTCATACTAGCCTAGCTAAATTCAATATTGGTTACCAACAAGTTACTAACATTTACATATTTCTAGAGTCCTGTTAGCATGCCTATTCAGACCTCATGGGCCTCCTGCAGAAATGAAAAAAAAAAGTAGCAGAGTTGTTATTTTTATGCTCTGTGTGTTCTTTATATGCTTTGTTAATTTGCTCAAAATTGAGGTAACAAAGAGGGGTTCCTCCTCTATACCTCAACAACATTTTGTCCTTAAAATCCTCCCTCCCCATGGTTTCTGATATATATGTCTGCATTTCCTCATACTTCTCTCTTGCTTTCTTCTTTATTGTTTTTATTTTTAATTCTTTACTCTTTGAATAAAGGTGAATTAAATGTTCTTTTGACTTTCTTTCATACCATCTATTTCACTCTACATATACATGCACACACATAACTATATAACTATTATAAAATTATTAGACAGATATCACATATGTCTATATACCATCATATGTTATACATTTACAACCCATATATGTATAGATATATAAACATGTACAGCCATAAACACACAGTATCACAAGTCTGATATGAAATATCCTACAAAATAATGACTGTGTTGGGCCTTGTTCTCCAGCTGGTGGTACTATCTGGGGATGCTCTGGAAACTTCAGCAAGTAGTAGTAGCAGGCAGATGACTAAAACCTCTGAAACTCTGAATCAAATAAGTCTTCCCTTAAGTCATTTATGCCAGGTGTTTTGGTAACAGTGATGATCACAGTAACTATTACATAAAGTTCGTACCAAAGTGAGGTCCTTACTCTGCATAAACCTGGATTCTTTGTGGCGGGGGGGGGGGGGGTGGTGGTGGTGGTTAGAATGGCTTGAGAATCCCTACATTTCTATAAACAGAGCTTAATGAGTGATTTTGGTAGGTGCTCAGAGTACTAGAATGTCAACTGGAATAGACAGTGAAGGCCAAAATCCTGAGTTTTCAGATAGGAATGAGAACTGTCATGGGAAGTGAAGTAGATGCCATATGTGTTTAATTGCGGTAAAAAAAAAATGATTGCCTGTATTTTGTCCTTTTCCTGAGACTATATGAAAGGCTCAATTTAAAGAACTAATTAATCTAGTGGAGGAAAGTTTGAGAGCATAGCATTCAGGCTGTGGCATGGTTATTGCTGTTTGCCTTTAGCCATATTTACAATGATAATCGGGAACAAGAACAAGAGAAAGATTTCAAAATATACTGTTTGGTTAGAAAGGAGTGCAGGGGCTAGGAATATGGCCTAGTGGCAAGAGTGCTTGCCTCGTATACATGAGCCCTGGGTTCAATTCCCCAGCACCACATATATAGAAAATGGCCAGAAGTGGCGCTGTGGCTCAAGTGACTGAGTACTAGCCTTGAGCAAAAGGAAACCAGGAAGCCAGAGACAGTGCTTAGGCCCTGAGTCCAAGGCCCAGGCCAAAAAAAAAAAAAATACTGTTTGGTTAGAAAGGAGAACATTAAGAGTTGTAGATAAGGATAGGGTAGATATTAAAGAGATTGGTGCCATTAAAAATAAGTCTCATACCTATAATCCTCGCAACTCAGAAGGTTGAGACCTGATGATCACATTTTGAAGCTAGCCCTGTCAGGAAAGCTCTTGAGACTCTTATCTCTAATTAAGCACCAAAAAAAGCCAGAAGTAGAGCTGTGGCTCTAAGTGGTAGAGCATTACTCAGGAGCAATAACGCTTGAGGACAGAAACCAAGCCCTGAGCTCAAGCTCCAGGATCAGAATAAAAATAAAAATAAAACAATAATAATAATAATAAATCAAATACTTGGTGCCTGGAAAAAAGGGTCATCCATTATAGTCTTCAGGTTGCAAAATTGTAAACTCATTTGAAAGAATTCACTTTGAGAAGAGTTCCAGGGTGACCTGCCAATGCTGGCCTGCCTAGGAGAGTATTTTGCAATGGTCAGGCACCCCGTCAAACGTTAAACATCAGAGACTTCCAGCAGGCCCTATGTATACATTGCCTGGCCTCCCAGACCTGTTTTTCAAATGGCAGTGGAAGCCTCCATGACCCTGCCATTTGAGAATTCTGCATGCCTACAAAGTCAGATTCATATGGGTGATCTCAAGACTTTGAGATCATGACCTTGTTAGCTAAATAACTTATTCTAATCATTGTTACCTTCCACCATATTGTTTATTCATTCTCAACAAAATAATTGTCAACAGTTTATGAACCAGAAATTGCCAATTGCTTATTAACAATGGCAAGAGATTAGATATTAGCTAAAACAATATTAGATGAAGTAAAGTGGTGAACAAAACAGAGACTCCGCTCTCAGTAAAATTTATATATAGGAAGAGGAGACATATACTTCATCTACATAAGAAGTTTCTGCATGGAAACAGAGAGTTAGCAAGCTAAAAAGACAATTAGCAGAAAGGGAGGTCTTTGCCAGCTATATGTCAACCAATGGCCTTATATCCAGAATATACAAAGATCTCAAGAAACAAAACTCACAACGAATCAATAACCAACCTAATAAATGAGCAAATGGACTAAATAGAGTCTTCTGAGAAGAAGTAAAAATAGCCAATAAACACATGAAGAAATGCTCGCTATTTTTGGCCAAAAGGGAAATGCAGATCAAAACAACAATGAGATCCCATCTCACCTTAGTTAAAAAGGTCATCATCAGGAATACATTCAACACCAAATGCTGATTGTAGATATGGTTGAAAAGGAAACCTACTACACTGTTGGTGGGAATGAAAATTTGCTCGACCATGCTAGAAAGCAATATGAAAGATCCTCAAAAAACTAAACATAGAATTACCCTATGATCCAGCAATACTAGTCTTAGGCATTTATCTAAAAGTTTACAAACTAGCATACAATAAAGCAACTCACAAAATCATGTACATTGCAGCCCTATTCACCATATCAAAGGTGTGAAATCAGCCCAGATTCACTTCTATGGATGAAGGAATCAAGAAAAAAATAAATAAGCCAGGAAGCAGTGGCTCACACTATAATCCTAGTTACTCAGGAGGCTGAAATCTGAGGATTGAGGTTCAAAGCCAGCCCAGGAAGGAAAGTTGTGGGACTCTTATCTCAAATTAACCACCAGAAAGCCAGAAGTGATGCTGTGGCTCAAGTGGTTAAGTGCTAGCCTTGAGCTAAAGAGCTCAGAGACAGTGCCCAGGCTCAGAGTTCAAGCCCCATGACTGACCCCCTTCGCAAACACACACACACACACACACACACACACACACACACACACACACGAGTTTTACACACAACGGTATGCATATACATGGAATTTTATTCATATATTAGAAAGAAATTGCAAAAAAATGGATATACCTAGAAAATATTATACCAAATGAAGTAAGTCAGGCCTAGAGAGATAAAGGATGCATGTTTTCTCTCTCATGTGGAAGCTAGAATTAATTTATAAATATACAAGTAAACATATATGAGATTGTATGAAAATGCACACAAATGTATTAAGCATTATATGTTATTTTCAAGAGAGAATTCAAATGGTGTAATTCCTTAGAAAAATAACTCATAGTCCAACAAAATGAATACTAAGAGACTGGCACTAGAAAGGTGTAGGGTGAGGTCAATGGGAAGGGAATGAAGAGAGGAAGTGAGGGAGAATGGAGTCACAATATTTAATGCATATCTTACAACTTTTTTAAAAAATTGAGGGAAGGAGTGAGGATGAGAATGATGAAAGAGGTGATATTGATCAAGATGCATTATATTCGTAAACTGCTTTGCTGAATTGCAATACCTTTGCACAATACGTAATGATAATAAAAATGTAATTTAAAATGTGACAGTGTTGTATATGAAAGAGGTGACATTATAAGAAGCAACAGAGAAAACTTGCATTGCTAGATATGGAATACCTCACTGTGGCATTTACATTTAAACTGAAATCTCAATCACTGGGGTTAGTGGAAAACAGGAAGATATTATAGAGCTTTTAAAAGGAGACTTATTTTACTACATTTCATAAGTGATATATATACAATCTATGTCCAGTTCAATTTCCATTTTAGATGTTAAAAAATTTAAAAAAATATTATTCCATGACAAGTTTTCCCTAAAATAATAATAGGAGAGATGATACTCATTACAATTAAAAGGTTGCATATAAACTCACATATATGCACATTCACATACATACAAGCATGCACGTGTGTTCTCCATGTAGGAGCTTAATGAATGCCCAAATAAATTAGCTAAAGACCATTATGATCCAATTTCAAAACAATTCTTTAGTTTTGATTATGCAAGCAGTTTAAAATGCAAATGAATATATATACATACATACACACACACACACACACACACACACACACATACTTTAATATGATTCACAGTATAGTGATCCCTTGGAGAACTGATTCAAAACATGAAGTTAATTCCAAGTTCCTTGATTATCAATCCTATTTTCCACAAAGGGAAAATGATGAAAATGAAAATGACAACAACAATATGAGGGCAGAGCATGAACCTCCTATTTAGATGGGCTTAAACTCATGTCACAATACGATTTCTCTTCCTCATGAAACTGAATTGCTAAATTTAAAGAAATGTTTGTCATACTATGACAGCGGCCTCTAGATAATCTTATTGGGTCCCAGAACAGTGTATTCCAACTTAATCTCTACATTTCCTGACAGGTGGATAGCCATAGAGGCTTATATTGACAGGGATTAGGGGACCACCTCAGAATTTCTTCATGTAGTATTTCAGTTCTGAAAGCAGAAACTTAATTACTCATATCATTGTAATTTCTTCCCTCCAGAATGTTCTCTTTTAAGTTATGAAATCCTTTGACAAATAACAAAATTGTTATGCTAAAAGTAGTTCGAAAACACTTAAGAGATTTGTCAGAGTTAAAAGATTCAGAGAATATGTTTGACCAAATATAGCTAGATAATGCTAAATTTATTCTGTAATAGTATGTGTTTTGTGAAATTAATTCCCTAATGAATAGGTACAATTGTTAATATACACAAAATACATTGTTTCGTAGTTTTGTTAGATTGATGTTTCTAAGTCCTGAAGAAAGTGGTGATTTTTCTGTGTGATAATTAGACAATTTCCCACATTTTTGTGCTTAGGGATGATTTTAGACATTGGAAATTGCAGATTTCATCTAAATTTCATTCCCCTCAGTCCCTCAGACTTGAGCTTAGTCCTACAAATGACTGGTGTTAGAAATCACGGCTCATTTTCCATAACACTAGTTAAGGTTTGAACTACAGAGTTAAGCATGAAGAATGAATAAACAAATTGGACTTGCCAGATATTACCTCACCAGTCAAGACACAGGAAGTGGAACCACACAATAACAACAAAACCATTTAAAAAACAACTACCTCTGCCTCCATTTACCCCATGTGAAGAGTGAGACAGGAATCTGACAGGAGAGGATTTCCACAAGCCCCTTCCACTGATCACTCTGATCTCTAATGCAGAGAATACACAGGGACTGCTGACAATATCACATGCTAAATTCATTTTGTGCTTTGGTGGGCATGATTTGTTCTCTTGACAAGATGGAAATTCACTAGGGACACAAATCTGACTGTCATGCTCATTCTATTCTCCTTGTGTGCTAAAACAGATTGAAATGCCAAAATTGGTGGGATGGGGTGGCACAAATAATTAGTTACTAGACCACTAGGTCTTTCTTAGTTAAATCAGAAGGGATTTAGCAGGCTGTTCTTAGTAGGGAGAAATTCTCAATACACAACAGAGGCAAAGCAAAAATAAATAATAAATTTAAAATAGTAAAATAATGTAAGTTACAATAAAATAAAATAACAGAAAATCTACTATAATCCTTCCAAATTTATACATCTTTTTTCTCTTTTTGAAGAGTAAAGAGGAGATTTCCAGCAATTATTTTAAGTAGTACCATCCCAGTCTGTAAATGAATATCTACTTGGATTTCTCTGTTTACCCAGTTCCTTTTCATAAAATACCCTCCTACAAAAATCCTCCCACCAGGGCTGGGAATGTGGCTTGGTGGTAGAGTGCTTGCCTCACACGGATGAAGCCCTGGGTTTGATTCCTCAGTAGCACATACACAGAAAAAGCCAGAAGTGGCTTGTGGCTAGCCCTGAGCAAAAGAAGCTCAAGGAAAGTGCCCATGCCTAGAGTTCAAGCCCAAGGACAGGGTGAGAAAAAGAATCCTCCCTCTAAAGATCAATCAAGTTCCATTACCCTTCAGCTGGAACACTCAGGCACAACAGTCACAACCTGAAATTGTCCCAGGATAATCACCAGCAAAGTGTCCAGGAGCTTTGTCTAGAGCATCCCTTGGAATTCAACCTGCATCCAGGAAAGCTGTCCTAGAATGATCAGAAGTCCTTCCCGCTGTCAAGGAAGAACTTCCTGACTAGGGAATTTCCTTAATGATCAGTCCTTCTGTCTTTTGGCAACTTCCCACAGGGGAAGGCTGCAGCCTGCCTAGTCATTTGTCTATAGTATTTAACAACCAGGACATTGGGACTCCTTAATGTGGCCAATTCAGGCAAACCCAGAGGGAATACTTGTTACTGTCATTTACATATCATTACAGAACACCCCTTGGCAAGCAGCAACATGCTCTCCAATAGCAGGAACTGTGACAATCATGAAGGATCCATAGGCAAATCCCACTCTTGTCAGTACTCCTTGTCCCTTGGCACCAAGTACCTTTACTCTCCCGGGCTGGGCACAGAGTTCTGAGGCTCCCATAACACTACGTGTTCTGTTCAGTGCTCCCCCTCCAATTCACATATGATCTTAGGTGCAAGGGCAGTATTCATAAGTCATGTCAGTCTATTAACCTTTAGAATATTGGCATTTTCCAATTGTACAGGTAACTAAATTGCATAACAACTAAAGACAGACAATCCCCAGTATGTAGCTCAGAGTGCAGCACTTGAAGGCATCTGGCCTGGCTTAGAAAGGGCAACTGCCTCCAGATTTCCTTAATGTGCCTCTCAGGGGGCATTCACTGAAAAAGCATGCGCATTCTGCCCTTCTCCTCAGCTCAGAAACATACAGGGAACAGGATCAATAGTGTGCAATTAGCAAGTTAATCACTCAGTATTTGCTGTAGGTAATTTTTCTATTAAGAAGGGAAAATGGGAATTATAGAGTGATCCTGAAAAATTAAAAAGGAGAGAGAAAGAGAGACATAAAAGAAAATAAAAGCATACCTGATTTGCTTACTTATATTTAATGAAGGTTGTGATTTCTAAAAGAGTAATAAATTAATTTGGAATAAAACTTTCCTGAAATCATTGTTTATGAACACTGGAAGGTAAAACTTGACAGACATCATCTGATTCATAAAAGGAGGTGCTGAATTGGATCTTAGAGGTCCTTTGTTGTTGTTAACCTCTTCCATTCATTGATAAGCAAATAGAGTTCCTGCAGCATACGTTCTTTGAAATGAACACGTGAACAATTTGTCTCTGTCTCTACATGGAAAATCTCTATTAAGAGCATCTCTAAATTCCCAATCGTGTGTTTCCCTTCCTCCACCTCCACCCCCACCACCATTCCCACCCCCCCGCAACCCCCTAATGTGGGGCTTGGAACTCAGAATCCAGGTGCTGTCCTTGAGCTTTTGCTTTCAAAGATAGTACTCTATCACTTAATTGGAGATAAGAGTTTCACACACTTTCCTGTCCAGGCTGGCTTTGAACCTCAATCCTCAGATCTCAGCCTCCTGAGTAGCTAGGATAACAGCTGTGAGCCACCAGCACTGGGTTTCCATATTTTTATATATACTATTCAGCCCATTTATGCAGACGAAAGCCCTAGAAACTACTAACGTAATAAAACTATGTATTCACAGATGATGGATGGACAATTAAAAGGAGAAAGGCAAACAGGAAAACACACTGTAAACTCTCAGCAAATCAAAATACAAGGAAGGTGGTCAAGGAGAACTACTCCATTTAGAAAACAACAATTCTCTTGTACTTTTTAGACTTTAAATGCCAAACAACTGTGCTCAAGTGAAAAAGTGAGGTGTTTTTCCCTTCCTTCCTTAATCTCAATGCATGAGAAGAAGGGTGTTTGAGAAGGGAAAATTTTAGAGGTACATACAAGGAAGGAAGGAATTCAAGAGCACTCAGGCCAGAACCTATCTACCCAGCACGACAGAGGGGTTCTGTGAATCTTGGGGAGGGATTGGCTTTGATACAGTGCTGAACCCACTGTAACGTAATGTGCTCTTCATAAAGTAGATGTGGCTGAATAGATGTCTGAGCACTGCCTCCCTAAGCCGTGCACTCTACATATCTACATGGAAACAATGAAGGATCTGTGTGGTGTGTGTTGGGGTGGGGTTTGTTGAGGCAAAGCACTCACTAGACCCACAGATATTAAGAGAATTAGAGGAATGCCATCAGAAGGATCAAAGGCGAAAATAGAGCAACAGAGGCTCTGCAATCCAGAATCTTCCCATGCAAGTCTGTGCCTGGTATTATGGGTAATTATCTCAATACCCCTCCACTGGAGATTCTACCTAAAATCTGGCTCTTCCTGAACCATACTTCCTTCTAGGGTCACTCAAAGGGAGTGGACATTTCTCCCTGGTCATGTGAGGTGCTAACTCTAATAAACATCCTATGTCATACTTCTTGTGTTTCAATTTTCACATTGTTAACATAGAAAAACTTCAAGTACCTTGGCCTTATTTGACACTTGATTTTTGTCTTTGTATTTTGACAGTATGGGTACTGGTACAAAAGTCATGAATGAAGTCTTCCTTACCATTTTAGAAAAGATCAGAATCATTTCTAATTTTTCTCTAGCAACACATGCTGCCTATGTGCAAGCATGTGTGTATGCATGGGCACACAAATCTTTCCCTCCAGTGAATCCCTTCTTAAATAGTACTTTAATATGCTTATTCCTAATGGATGCTAAGGACGGTATTTAACATTTCATACATATCATCTTGTTTAACTTTTGTCCTAATCTTTTGGTAAAAAGACTTTCTTATTCTTGGTAGGTGAGTCAGAATGAAATTAAATAACTTCCTCATTTTTTGAAAGACTGAACTAAGAGTTAAACCAACGTGGTCAAACTTGTGTTGGTTATTTTGTAGTATAGAAATCTTTGAAAGAATCTGTGGTAAGAAGGAAAAGAAGAAGGGACACAATGCTTTGGGCTCAAATTTCTGTTTTAATTCAACATAACTGCTTTGATTCAGAACCTTATCATGTATCTGTAGGACTATTAAAATCTTTGATAAGCCGGGCGCTGGTGGTTCATGCCTCTTATCCCAACTACTCAGGAAGCTGAGTCTGAGGATTGAGGTTTCAAGCCAGACCAGGCAGAGACTCTTATCTCAATAAACCTTTCAAAAACTAGAAGTAGTGCTGTGACTTAAGTAGTAGAGCACAAAGAGGCTCAAGGACAGCACTCAAGCCCTGAGTTCAAACCCCACAACTGACCAAAAATGAAGAAAGAAAGAGAGAGAGGAGGAGGAGGAGGAGGAGGAGGAGGAGGAGGAGGAGGAGGAGGAGGAGGAGGAGGAGGAGGAGGAGGAGGAGGAGGAGGAGGAGGAGGAGGAGGAAGGAGGAGGAGGGAGGGAGGGAAGAAGGAAGGGAGTGAGGGAGGGAGGGAGGGAGGGAAGGATGGAGGGAGGGAGGGAGGGAGGGAGGGAGGGAAAGAAAGAGAAAGAAAACCTTGCATAACAATAACTTTTCTTGAGTAAAGTACATGAATTGGTATTTGTATCAGTATGCTCTGGTATTTGTTTCAGCAACAGAAACAAATTTAACTCAAATTGCCCTCCACGATGAGTCAGCTACAGAAACTAAAATTTGTGCCTAGCATTCCTTGTAATCTTCTTAAATATCAAAGCTTGACTCATACAGTTGTTTCACATTCCAAGCATAATGTTATAGAAGATGGAGATGAATTATTAATCAAAATCTGAAAAAAATCATAATTACATATTTATAAAAGTAATCTCCATCTTTGGTTCTACACTTGCAGAGGAAAAAAGACAGCTGAGTCTCTGCTGGAAGGAGCAGCTGCCTGCCTTTTCGTTTCAGCCAAGAAACAATGGCAGATGAGATGTCTTTAAAATATGCCTACACTGCACATTTAAAAAATACTTGGATGTTGCTAAAATTTAAACGGGGAAGTATTAATAAACTATGGTGTCCCTGACATGAATCTGTCAGTACGAAGCAAAGGCCATTCATCCAGTTCAAGAAAGAAACATTAATTTCTGCTGATGGCTCTGGTTAAAAGCTCTTACAGGATGGCTTTTACTTCCCATTTAGGGCATTAAGGCAAGATAAAGAATGCTTCCATCAGAGGAGGTGATACTTTCTTAATATTCTGTCACCTTCTATTTAATGATGCTCTTCATATCATTGCTTTCTCCTTACGTTCAGGGTGTGAACCATAGTTACCTATGGAATGACTTTTTTTACTTCCTAACTTAAGGATTTTAAGGTTGCAACAAAAAAAATTGTAAGTTCATTTTCCTTGAATTTTTACTTTCCCTTTTGTTTATTTTTTAAATATATTTTTATTTTCTTTAAGTAGTTGTGCCAATAAATTGTCATTCAACAAATCAGTTTATTAATACAGTCTTTTGATTAATGTCACCCCTTTTGACAATCTCACACACCCTTTCCATATCACCTCTTTCCTCACTTTTCTGAGTTTTTAGGTTATATATTGAAAATTTTTTACCATTTAACAAAGGGATTTATATGTGCAATAAATCTTGATCTGTGTCATCCCCCCAACACCTTTCTCTCCTTTGACCAGCCCTTCTTTTATTTTTCTCAGTTGTGTGGCATGTACAATGCATTCATGTTTGCATTTTCTTCCTTCCTCCTTCATTTTTCTATTCCTCTCCCGCTGCCCCTTGCTTCTCCCCACCCCCTGCAAGTACCCATTCCCTCATACTTATTTTGCTGGCCTTTGACTTAGTCTTTCTAAAGGATTATACTATTTGAGTTCTCCAGAGAGTTTATTATACTTCTATTAGTTTACTTATAACTGCTTGCAAGCCTCCCGTTGTGTTTATTTCTAGATTTATAGGCACATTCTTGCTCCTGCAAATGAGGAAAGCCATGCAATCTGTGTTTCTCTGGGTCTGGCTTATTTCACTTAGTATAATTTTTATTTCCCAACTCTGTTACATACTTATGAATGGCATAATATCATTATCTTTCCTATAATCAGACATATCCCCTTAGGAAGCCTTTCTTTTAAATTTGGAGAATATTTCTCCCACTCACAATAGATCAAATCAAAATTATTTTGAGTCCATAATGCTGCATGTCTCTCAAATCCCACCCTGTCTTTAATAGCTGTGTGTTTGTATCAGTAAGAAAATGAATCTCATCCCTTGCGAAACAATTTCAAAAGCATTGCTCCTAAGATATCTTTCTTCCTTCTGTCTTTCCACGGAAGCTGTGATATGGATAAAACACCTTTCCTAAACTAAACTTTATGAAAAAAAATCTTTGTACCATATTGTATAATATGTTCATGCTTTTCCATGTGGGCCTTTAATGTCAGTTTCTATCACAATCTAACACATTGTAATCAGTGTGTTTTGAGATGTTAGAGAAACTAGAAACTGGAGGAAATCATTGTTGCAGGTTATGGTTATCATGTGAGGGAACCCTACAATCCACAGAGTGTGTTACACACAGAGTGTGTCTCATACTAGTAGACAGTTGCATAATGGAAATTCTGATGATTATTTGAACAACTTTATGGAGGTTGAATCATAACCTCCACAACAACATTTGTCCTAATCACATGTATATTCTATCACTATCAGTCAGAATAGGCCTCCTACATTACATCAACGTTGTAGTTAGTATTTAAGAAACATCTCTAATAGCGTGCTTTTTGAAACCTTGCTCCATTTTATGATGGAATCATATTGAAAAAAGTGGCAGCAAAATGTTCTCTTGTGAGTTGAATTTATCACAGGGCATTTTATTACTATTGTTTAACACTAATATTAAGATTTACCTTAGAACAAATTAAGATGACTTACAAAATATTTATGACACCAAACATCAATCTAGTTAGTAAAAGTACAATGTGATACTTCATTTAGAAATAAGAAAACTTCATAAAGACTGACAATCTTCATCTCTACAAAACCATCCATGTAATTACTACCCATAAACCAAAACATGAAGAAGCCCTTCTTTAAAATAAGTCTCCTTGGGGGCATGTTTATTATCCTCATGTTCTAACTTCCATTGAGGTTATCTGGAAATACTGAATATTTATGAATTCACTGGAAAAGAATTTTAAAGAAATGTTTTGGTGGTTAGTAAATATTTCAATAAAAGCATAATTTCCACTGTTTTTGTTATATGTGTACAAGAAATATAATATCCAAATATAAGATAGGTTATGAGTAAAGAAATAAGCATTGATAAAATAGTAAATATTAGCATACTATATGCTTATGTGAAATAACACATTTCACAATAACAATATTCTTGGTTAACCATAATGTTTGTATATCCTATAAGCACAGCAACATTCTTTCAGGATTTTTTTGTTCATGGTGATTTTTTTGTCACTTAGTAAGGCTTGGAAACAATTAAATCCCTCTTGGGACAATACTGAATTACTGAAAAAATGAGTAAATATATTTATATAGGTTTAGAATATATAGTATAACTGAAAATACAGGCTACCATACGTTTCAAAATCATCAGTAAGGCCTGGGAAAACACCTCTTTAGAGATAAGAATCAACATACCAGAAAAGGGGAAATGAGATACAATAGTCATGTATAGTTCATTTTCAACATAGTGTCTAGTGGGTACCACTGCTATATTTGTTCACCCTTTGCCCCTCCATTTCTGTGCCCCTTACGCTCCACAAAACAGTTCAATGAACAAACAAAACAAAAGAAAAAGAAAACAAAAACAGCAACAAGAAAAAAACAAAACCTCTTGATTCCATTATATATTTTTTATAGGATCCGATTCCCATAGGTATTGCACTTTTGTGTTCCTCTCCTAAGATTATCTTCCTTAGTTTCAAGAGTGGGGATGGGAGGGAAAAGTTAGGAGAAGCACTGTTCAAAAGCAAATGTACTCTTTAACCCCTCTGTACATGACCTTTACAATAACAATAAAAATGCATTAAAAAAGTCATGTAAACTCCCAGGTTTTCACATTATACTTTATAATCTTAATATAAATTAAGATTCCAGAATATCAGTTTAACATGGAGGTGCAAACTTTCTACACAGCTGCTTCTCAGATTAGGTAACTAGGTAGTGGTTCAAAATAAGTATCAACCGGAATTTATTTAATAATAGTTAGTTGTAACCTGAAATGACGAAAAGATGGTTACCTTAGCATAATTCAGAAATATCTAAATACAGAAGCCGGGTATGAAGATGAATCATACCATTGTGTTTTGAACAGATTTTTTTTTCAAATATTTATTATCAAACTGATGTACAGAGAGGTTACAGTTTCATACGTTAGGCATTGGATACATTTCTTATACTGGTTGTTACCTAATCCCTTATTCCTCCTCCCCCTCCCCCTTTCCCTTTCACCCCATGAGGTGTTCAGTTCACTTACACCAAACAGTTTTGCAAGTATTGCTTTTGTAGTTGTTTGTCTTTTTTTACCCTGTGTCTCTCGATTTTGGTATTCCTTTTCAATTTCCTAGTTCTAATACCAGTATAGACGGTTTCCAATATACTGAGATAAGATTACAGAGAGAGTGTAGATACAACCACAAGAAGGTGATACAAGATCATCAATAGTAGAAGCTACAGATACACATGAGACGTTGAAAGTAGTTACAACTGTGATATAACAATCGTTTCCATAACATGGAGTTCATTTCACTTAGCATCATCTTATGTCATCATAAGGGTATAGCTATTGGGCTCTTGTGATCCTCTGCTGTGACTTGCCTAAACCTGTGCTAATTATTCCCAATAAGGGAGACCATAGAGTCCATGTTTCTTTGGGTCTGGCTCACTTCACTTAGTATAATTTTTTCCAAGTCCTTCCATTTCCTTACAAATGGGGCAATGAGGCATAAAACTCCATTGTGTATATGTACCACATTTTCCTGATCCATTCGTCTACTGAGGGGCAACTGGGTTGGTTCCAGAATCTAGCTATGACAAATTGTGCTGCAATGAACATTGTTGTGCTGGTGGCTTTACTGTGATTTTGTTTGTGGTTTTTTGGATAGATACCCAAAAGTGGGGTTGGTGGGTCATAGGGGAGTTCTATATTTAGCCTTCTGAGAAATCTCCATACTGCTTACCAGAGTGGCTGAACCAGTTTACATTCCAACCAACAATGAAGTAGGGTTCCCTTTTGGCCATATCCCCTCCAACAATTGTTATTGTTAGTTTTCTTGATATAGGACATTCTTACTGGGGTGAGATGGAATCTCAATGTTGTTTTGATTTGCATTTCTTTTATGGCCAGTAATGTAGAGCACTTTTTCATATATCTCTTGGCCATTCTCATTTCCTCATCAGAGAAGTCTCTTTGTAAGTCTTTAGCCCACTTGATGAGGGGGCTATTGGTTCTTTGTGGTTTTGTTTTGGAGGAAGGTAATTTTTTTTTAGTTCTGCATATATTTTAGATATGAAGCCTTTGTCCATTGAATGGCCAGTAAAGATCTTCTCCCAGTCCATGGGCTTTCTGTTAATCTTGCGAGCTATGTCCTTTGCCCTACAGAAGCTCTTCAGTTTGATACAGTCCCATTTGTCCAATCTTTCTTTGATTTGTAGCCTTTCTAGGGCTTTGTTAAGGAAGTTCCGTACTGTGCCAAGGAGCCCAAGTGTTTCTCCTACTTATTCCTTTAGTGTTTTCAGGGTGTCTGTTTTGATTTTGAGGTCTTTAAACCATTTGGAATTGATTTTGGTGCAGGGTGGTATATAAGGATCTAGTTTTAGTTTATTGCATGTGTTGAGCCAATTTTGCCAGCACCATTTGTTAAAGAGGCTATCTTTCTTCCAGACTATTGTTTTAGCTCCTTTATCAAATATTAAGTAGATGTAGTTCTGTGGGTTCATTTCTGGGTCTTCAATTCTGTTCCATTGGTCTTCAGGCCTGTTCTGGTGCCAATACTAAGCTGTTTTTATTACTGTAGCTTTATAGTACAACTTGAAGTTGGGTATTGTAATTCATCCAGCACTGTTCTTTCTGCTTAAGATTGTTTTTGCTATTCTAGGTCTTTTATTGTTCCATATAAATTTCTGGATTGCTTCTTCTGTTTCATTAAAAAATGGTGTTGGGATATTAGTGGGTATTGCATTGAATTTGTAGATAGCCTTTGGCAATATTGCCATTTTGATTATATTTTATTAATCCTCCCAATCCAGGAGCATGGGAGGTTTTTCCATTTCCTTAGTTCTGACTTAATTTCATTTTTCAAGCTTTTAAAGTTCTCATCAAAGAGGTCTTTCACTTCTTTGATTAAGGTTATTCCTAGGTATTTTATGTTTTGGGGGGCTATTGCAAAAGGAGTTGCTTTCCTGATTTCAGCCTCGGTCTTCGGGTCGTTAGCATAGAGAAAGGCCATTGATTTTTGAGGGTTTATTTTATATCCTGCAACTTTGCCAAAGTTTTGGATCAGCTCTAGTATCTTGGGGGTAGAGTCTATGGGGTTCTTTAGGTATAGGATCATGTCATCTGCAAAGAGAAAAAGTTTAACTTCATCTTTTCCTATTTGGATCCCCTTTATATTTTCTTCTTACCTAATTGCTCTGGCTAGGAATTCTAGTACTGTGTTGAAGAGCAGGGGAGAGAGTGGACATCCCTGCCTTGTTTTTCACCATTTAGAGTTATGCTGGCTGTTGGTTTGTCATAAACTGCCTTGATTATATTCAGGAATGTTCCCTGGAATCCCAGTTTTTCCAGGGCTTTTACCATGAATGGGTGCTGGATTTTATCGAATGCTTTTTCCTCATCCAGAGATAAAACCATGTGGTTCTTTACCTTGCTCCGGTTGATGTGGTGGATTACATTAATTGACTTGCATATATTAAACCAACTTTGCATCCCTGGGATAAATCCAGTTTGATCATGGTGTATGATTTTTTTGATGACCTGTTGAAGTCTATTGGCCAGAATTTTATTGAGAATTTTTGCATCTATGTTCATCAGGAAAATCGGTCTATAGTCCTCTTTCCATGATGAGTCCCTGCCTCGTTTTGGGATGAGGGTTATACTGGCTTCATTGAATGTGTCTGGTAGTGAACGTTCTCTTTCAATTTCATTGAAGAGTTTGAGAAATATTGGTGTGAGTTCTGTTTTGAAGGCCATGTAGAATTCTGCTGTGAATCCGTCTGGACCTGGGCTTTTCTTGGATGGGAGATCATTTATTGCCGTTTCTATTTCAATACTGGATATGGGTCTGTTTAGGAGGTTTACATCTTCATGGTTGAGTTTGGGGATATGAAAATTTTCTAGGAAATCATCCATTTCTTCCAAGTTCTCAAATTTGTTGGCACAAAGGTTTGCAAAATAGTCCCTTATTATTTTCTGAATTTCGGTTATTTCTGTGGTGATGTTACCTGTTTCATCTCTTATCTTGTTTATTTGAGTTTGCTGCCTTTGTTTTTTTGTCAGGTTTGCCAGGGGTCTATCTTGTTGATTTTTTCAAAGAACCAACTCTTTGTTTTGTTGATTCTTTCGATGGTTTTTTTCATCTCTAATTGATTTAATTCTGATTTGATTTTAATTATTTGCTTTTGTCTATTGACTTAGGGTTTGGCTTGTTGTTCTCTTTAAAGGAAATTAAGGTGCTTCCTTAAATTATTGAGTTGCTGTTTCTCCAGTTTGTTGGTGTATGCACTCAGATATAAATTTTTCTCTGAGTACTGCCTTTGCTGTGTCGCAAAGGAGCTGGTACTTTGTGTCCTCATCTTTGTTGAATTCCATAAACATTTGAATTTCCATTTTAATTTCTTCAATGACCCTCTGTGGTTCAGCAGAGTGTTGTTTATTCTCCATGAATTGTAGGATTTTCTGTGGTGGCTGTTTGAGTTGAGCTCTAATTTTATTCCATTGTGGTCTGAGAGAATGCAGGGAATGGTTTTGATACTTCTGAATTTGTACAGATTTTCTTTGTGCCCTAAGATGTGTTCTATTTTCGAGAATGTTCCATGTGCTGCAGAAAGAATGTGTATTCTGTTGTTGCTGGGTGGAATATTCTGTAGATGTTGGTTAAGTCTAGTTGGTCTATGCAATTATTTAGTTCTGTGATTTCTTTGTTCAGTTTTTGGCATGTTGATCTGTCCAGAGGTGATAGTGGAGTGTTAAAGTCCCCAACTATCAATGTGTTTGGATCTATGAGTGTTTTAAAGCCAGTAGTGTTTGTTTGATGTATTTGGGTGCTCCTGCATTTGGTGTGTAGATATTTAGAATGGTTATATCTTCCTGTAGGAGAGATCCCTTTACTAGTATGTAGTAACCTTCTTTGTCTCTTCTTACCTTTTTTAATTTGAAGTCAATTTTGTCTGATCCTAGGATTGCAACTACAGCCTGCTTATGGGGGCCATTTGCTTGATAGATTTGATTCCAGCCTTTCACTTTTAGAAGATGTGTACTTTTGCTGGATATATGTGTATCTTGGAGGCAGAAGAAAGATGGATATTGATTTTTGATCCAACTTATGAGCCTATGTCGTTTGATTGGAGAATTAAGTCCATTAATGTTGAGAGTTAGGATTGAGAGATGATCGTTTTTTCCTTTCATTATCACTATCTTGTTAAAAGCTGTGTGTTCCCATTTCTTGATCTGATGTTTACTATTTAGGGTACATTTCTCTGTCTTTGAACAGATATTTGAACAGACTTTTATTCTTTTATAACTTTCATTAGGGACTTATTTCCCTTTCATGTTCACTTAAAATTAAAGATATCATGTATTTATTGTTAAGTTATGAGTAGTAAAATGTTGATAGGTAAGTATACTTTTACTTAAATGATCTAATAAGCTGTCATTTATATTACACAAACTGGAAAGATAATTTAATTTAACATTTTTCCAGTTTAACCACTGATCTAGGTACTTTTATATGTCAGTAATTTTGATAATATTTGCTCATAGAAAGCAAACATAAAGCTTGTCCTTGTAGGATCTATAAACTCAATTATATGAATAATCACCAACCGATTAAGATTGTGATGTAGCTTCACAAATCCCCAGAGTGTAAAACTGAACTGAGAAATTAAATAAATCACAGTATCTCAAATAAAACTGCAAAAGTCTGTGTTCTCACAGATTTTTTATTAAATTCCCCAAAGTCTTAAGCTGAGACTGCCCAGATAGTCTTGTCTGGTGATTACCAAGTTCCTTGACTTTTTAGGCAAAACTACTTGCTGCCAGTGCCCTTCCTGGACATCAAGTTGACTTTGAGTTAATATATTGCCTTTGTGAAACAGAAAACTGCCTGACTGCCCTGCTCAGTGGAGAAGACAGACCACTGGCAATTCCTTTTGGAAGAGTAGCTTGTTTTACATTTTTTACACCAAATAGCCCCACCACTGATATTCTTGCCAGACCTCTTATGTTCTACATTTTGGTTATAAAACAGAATTACTGGTACCAAAAGACCCTCTCTCTCTCTCTCTCTCTCTCTCTCTCTCTCTCTCTCTCTCTCTCTCTCTCTCTCTCTCTCTCTCTCTCTGTATATATATATATATGTATGTATATGTATATACACACATACATATATGTAGAACCTAGAACCTCTCTCTGTCTTTCTCACTATATATACACACATATATGCACACCTACATGTATGTGTATATATTCCATCTATGTACCTAATATTTTGTAATATTAGAAAGTTTATGTTCATACATAGCAGGCTATCCTTCAAAGCAAGAGTTCTACCCCCTTTGGACTTTCTCCAATCATTCCCTATAGTTGAAAGAATAAGACAAAAGTAATTTTATAGTAAAAAGGGTCTATTTCTAGAAGCCAGCTCATCTTTACCTCTCATATTATTCCAATACATAACACTGCCAACAACAAAGTAGAATCTCTTCTCTTGACTAAAGAACTCATCACTAGAAACTGGTACATGTTCAGTTTTCTTCCTTACACACGTCCCCAGAGAATCTTGTTAAATTCAAAATGATTTTTTTTTTACTTTCTAGCTCATCCACTTGCAGTTTGAGCTTTTAAAGATCATGGGGGTGGGAGGAGATAAGACAGACCCCAGGACTGTTTTCATTTGTGAACTCTACATTTTGCTTAAAGGTTGCCAATCATTTTTTCTCATGGGTTGGAAGTTTATTTTTACCGTAACAGCAAGAGATACATATGATTTATTTTCTGGTTTACAATGATTACTAACAAATGTGTCCAAGTTCTAACTTTAGCCTAAGGAGTGTGAACTATGACTAAGCCAGAAGTTGTTAAATTGGCCAGTGTACCTGCTAAAACTATTTTTCTCTGGCAATTAAGGGTCCCTGACAAAAATCAAGCCTCAACACATTTTTAAAATCATCTAAAGATAAAAATTTAGTAAGAAAAAATTATAACCAATTTAATCAGTATAAAAACTCCCAATCAGCTCCTTTCACTTATTTATTCAATCAATAATTAATGCATTTGACAAATCTTTACTGAACCACTACTTGGGAAAATTCCAGACTGGGAGAACAGACATGCATCTGGAGCCAAGTGATCCAATTCGAGATGATTAGAGGGAGCCAAGGAAAGAAAATGAGTCTGGTGTGTCAGGGACAGAGCAGAGAGTCCCGGTAAGAACACAGGTGTGGGTCTGTTGCAGTGCACATTCAGGGGTCATGCTCTCTGAGGTGAGATATCGTTCATGGACTTTGAGCAAAGATAGTGTGTGATTGGCCATGGGCATCCTTGTGGTAAGGATTGTGAAGGATAATGGCAGCACCAGAAAACATTTTCTGTTTACCAGGACTGTCAAAGGAAACTTCGGATCTTTCCCTCTCTGAGGAAAATTCTCAGCATCTGTTTCCTCCTGTGACAAAGTCGAGTGTGCCTATCAGACATCTTCCAAAAGGAAATTCCTTCACACACACCAAGGCGGCTTTCTATATGTTAAGTCATTCCATCAACCCAGCAAAGGCTCCCTGGGGCATAAGTGTGTTGAGAGAGCCTCTTAATCACACCTAATTAAAGAGCATGTAAACAGTCTTAATTTGAGATGTCTATGTGAGGATGGATTTTAATTTTTTATTATTAAATCTTAAACACCTTCTCTATAAGTGGATTTTTTCCCATATGAAATGTGGATGTAGCAATATTCTCAAGACTAGACATATGGTGAGGTAGTTTTATAACCAAAAAATAAAAAAAAGGCAATTTGAAGCTGACACATGCTTTGAATTATATTAGGATCAAGTAAATCATTTACCTTAAAATTAAGAAATACAAAAAAAATTTTGAGTCATCTTTGTGTTTCAGGGGGCTTCTGTAATCTAAAAATTCAACACCTTAGTATTTCATTAACTAAACAGCTTTCATTGTACATTGTTTGCATCTTGATATTAACATGTTTTTAGAACAGCAGTAATGCTTTATATTGAGATTTATAACCTCTAGAGTTTATTGCTAGGTTTCCTGGGGTTTGTAAAACCCCTGAAATTATACCCAAAACATTAGGCATAGATGTATGGGTGCATATCTGTATATACATTTTTAATTTTTGCTGAAAATCGTGGCTATCGATTTTACACAGAGTTTCAAAGAAAATATTTAGTTAACTTAAGAAACACAGTATAATCAATGTAAATAAATTAGTGCAGTCACAAGAGCATAAACAAATGTGTTCTATTTATATTGAAGACTTTTTAGACTCCTTTAATAGCAGATACTGTACTATTTACAAAGAACCTAAAGGGTGACATAACTCTCTTAAAATTTATCATCTTCTGTACAAGATAAATAAAATCTGCACAAATTAATTCAGAGAAAAAGCAAGGAAGTAATCTGAGGAAGGTATAAAAACAAAGCCTCACTGTGAGTTAAGTAAAAAATATGTTATTTTTTTAAAAAAGGAAACTAGCACAATAATTACTGCTATAATTATAAAGTTATGATAGGACCTAGTACATTCTTTCTCTCCTTTTTCATTTATTCTGTAATACACCTGATCTACTCTTTCACTAAACATCTTTTCAATGGCTGACAATTTTGCTTCTCCCAACATTGGCATATGACTGGTTTGGGAATACAACAGTGGTGAGTTGAATCCCTAATTTATGAAGCTTCTATGTCTCCAAACTTTATCAAGATCTGGTTCAGAATCTGCTTCTCTTTAGGTACATTAATTCTGAGCCAGGCATGATAGTGCATGTCTGTAATCCCAGCATTAGGGAAACTTGAGGCTCACAATATAAAGGCCAGCCTAAGCTACAAAGCTATCTTGGACTTAACAGTGAGATTGACTAAAAATGTAATCATTTACTTAGAAAATGGGACTGATGTTCTGAATTTGCATTCTGGATCTTCTATTGGTTCCAAATGTAGACAAGTGCAATCTCTGAACAATTTGAGACTAAAATAGGGCAAACTAGGATATTCAGTAAGCTAGGTGCATTAGCCATTTTGATTTGGGGCATTTTCAACTTACAATAAGTTTATCAGGACTTAACTATTACCAGTAACAGAGAATTTGTATAGTAACAGAAAACCGAACAAGAAAATCACAGTTTAAAAGAACAATAGCTTCTTATGGAGAAGTTTGTCTTCTAACCTACTAAATTGTACTTTGATCTACACAAAGAGCTTGACTGGAGAAGGAAGGAACAAAAATGTTCTCACTTGAATATTAAGACCATAGAGTTTTTGTTGTTCTGCCTATAAATTGGTCAGGAAGATCCCAACATGGGCTCTTTGTTTCTTTATGTCTGTGGAACTAAGATGTATGTAACGATTTCACTGGAGTAGTATTGCACAAAGACACTATATCATTAAATTCTGTTACAAAGACAAGAACAATGAAAAGCAACTAAATCACATTAGCATACTGGTAAGACCATCATCTCTAACAAGTGAAGCTTGAATACATATGTAATCCATGATTTCCTAACTACAAAAATAATTATACAGTGCTAAACACATAATTGCCAGTTTATAAAAGACAGAGGCAAACCACATGTGCAAGAGTCAATAGACAAACATGACTAAAATTGAGATAAAAAAGAAGAAATTAGTGATCATTTTCCATCCATTCTAGGATTTTACTATTTCCCCATTGTGTATTTGCTGAATGTTTAGATAATACAATGAAACATTTTCAATTTACTCTTCTGGAATGTACTCTTCTCAAGATAATTTCTTACTCTGGAATCTCATTTTTTCATTGCCTATTCATCATTTTCAGAACTTGTTCTTGACGAAATATATGTGTCCCCTTAAGATCTCTATTTTGGCCAAGAATGGTAGTGTATACATATAACCCCACCACTTGGGAGGCTGAGGCATGAGGTTCAGTCTGAGCCAAATGGCTTATTCTAGTAAATAGGTTATGTAACCCATGCCAGAGATATACGGACTATAGAATGTGACCCTGTCTCAAAAAAGAAAAAAAGAAAAATACTATGTTGAAATTCTAAACCCAAATATTAGGGTAGTACATATGGTAGGTAATTAAATAAGGCGAGTAGAGTCCTAGTGAATGACTCATAAGAGATTAGAAAGTTTGTTCTCTCAACGTAACACACTCTGACTACAAACTGGGGCACTTTCCCGATACTGGATGTGATGCTATGTTGGGGTTCAGCTTTGGCCTTGAGGGGGAAGGGCAGAGGAGAGCGCTCCCGAGATGCCGCCCTTCCCCCAGCCCTGGGGGAATGCGGAAGCAGGCCACAATTCTCTGGGTCCGGAACCAGAAGAACTGGCTTTGCTATCAGCCCCGCAACTTTCTTGACAGCCCATGGGCTCCCCATTTTCATGGGCTTTGCCCATGGGGTGGTGCTATGCAGGTGACGTTAGCTCATGAGGGGGTCTTATGACAAGCTCGCCAGCCTATAGCCAGCTCCTGGTCTATCACCCCTTTTCTCGTCACCCCTACTATATCAACTGTTAGTCACTCCCTTATTAAATCAGATTTGCTCTTGAAGCTGTCTCCGAGACTCCATGTGCCTGGCTTCCTTCGTGGGTAAGGAGAGAGGAAAAGGGATCTCGTAGAGCCGCGTGCACCTTAGGCTAGCCCGTGTCCCTTCACTCCACCTTGGCCACCTGCTGGTCAGGTGCCCAGGGGAGAGGGTGAAAAGGGGAGCACTGATAAGGGAGTAAGCTTAGCATCCCCGCACCAGGGGAACTAAATCTAGCCTGGCAATGCTACCTTGATCTTGGACTTCAAGCCTTCCGTACTGCAGAAAGTAAATTTCTGCCATTTACAATAATTTGTGTAGTAGTACAAACCAAGAATATGAACACACATGGCTACTTCTAAAGTCTTGCTAAAACTTTCAGAGAATTTCTTTACATTGTGCCTGACCTGAATGGTACATAGTTTATGTTATTAGTATTCGTATGAATTCTACTTTATATAAAGATAAAAGAGACTTTTAAGTTCAGCAATTTGGGTATTTGAAATATTAGTTGAATATACTTTTATTTGTGCACAAATACTTATAATGACCAACAAGCAAAGTGGGAACAAGAAAGAAACGGATGGTAAATTAAAGATTGTCGAGTAGTACTAGAATCATTATAATCTGGTTAAAATTTGCTGTTTGGAAAGCTGAGCCTAGCCATTTCTATATATCTCAATTTTCAAAGAGAAGTCAAAGACTCAAATTTCATGTTATTTTTTAAATGTTAAGAATGGGCTTTTAAACACTCTAAGAAGTGTGGCGTGGCTGGACAGGAGGTGATGGGATCCTAGATTTTCCCCATCTTTAGACTTATGGCTACCAGCTTGACATTTCTGACTCAACTGATACATTAAAAAATAAGATTACTTCACCTATTTTTCTTTAGCCAATGAGAACAAAGTGGTGCTGAACTCAGATGCTCAGACAAAAACCTATGAAGCTGGTGCTGATGGCTCATGCCTGTAATTCTATCTACTCAGGCAGCTGACCTGAGGATCACAAGCCAGCAGGGGCAGGAGAGTCCCTGAGACTCTTTATCTCCAAAAAAAAAAAAAAAACACTCAGAAAAGACTGAAAGTGGCACTGTGGCTCAAGTGGTAGAGCACTAGCCTTGAGTACAAAGAAGCTCAGGGTAACACCCGGGCCTTGAGTTCAAGCCCAGAGCCAGCAAAAAACAGAACACACACACACACACACACACACACACACACACACACACACACACACCCCTCTGGGGCTGTCGTTTAGGTTATAAAAACTACTATAGAAATAAATCTGATTTCCCTGGTAAAACTATGCAAACTAGCTGCAATGTAACCTTTTATGTGGAGCAAAATTGGGGTGGGTTTATTTTAATGAAGTAAACCCACAGTGTTCAGAGAAGCAGAACATATTCTAAGAAAAATGTCAGACAAAATACCTACAGAAGCAGTTTTGTCACGATCACAAACTGTATTAAATCAACATCATCAATCTTTTTAAATAAGCAATAAGCGACTAATTAAATCTAGAATCATAATACCTTCAACAGTTAAAATTCTTGTTGCCAAACCAGCTATTTTTTACCCAAAGATAAATCTTAGTTTGACATACCCATATGTTATCATTTCTAGACTGGTATGGACCCACATCCCCTTTTGAAAGGCAAAGAAAACATCAATTAACTTATTTTCTAAGTATAGAAATTATAGGTACAATCCAATCAAATATTTTGCCAGCCTAGTAACTTGGAAATACCTAGAGGCTTGGCTAGTATAGTCAGCTTTCTCTTCTGCTCACATACCCCTGCCTGTAGTTCTTCCTGATATTTATTGCTTCACTTTGGAAATAAAAACTCTAACTTTTCTTTGGAGGCATGATTGTTACATACATTTAAATCAAACCTTCAAAATGCAATGGAACTAATACATGTCCTCTATTGCAACATTTGCTCAGCCTTCAAAAAATGCCTCCCTGGGGCTAAAACTCCAAGTAGGTATACAACATCTAAGATTTTTTTCTCCTAACTTTCTGCCTTATATATGCCTCAAATGTTGCCCACAAATCTTGCTCTATTTTTAAATAAGTGCTCAGGGGTAATGATTTGGTCTTATTTATCTTCTTGTTCTTTGAGAAAGCAATCTATCATACGATTGGATCTTATGATTTTAGCAGAGTATATATTTAATTATCCTTACAAGGGAAGTGAAACAGGGGAAACTGAAGATTTTGAGGTAGGAAAACAAACCATCTTGTTCTTGTAGGTTTTGGTGTTTGGTTAGTGGCTCACACCTGTAATCCTACATACTCAGGAGGCTGACATCTAAGGCTAGTGGTTTGAAAAAGTCCCTGGGAGACGGTTATCTCTAGTTAACCACTCAAAAACCAGAAGTAAATCTGTGGCTCAAAATGGTAGTGTTAGCCTTGAGCAAAAAAGCTCAGGGACACCCATGCCCTGGGTTCAATTCCCACAACCGACAAAAAAAAAAGAAAGAAAGAAAAGAATTAAGGAGTATAGGTGTGTGTGTGTGTATGTGTGTGTATGTGTGTGTGTGCATATGTTAAAGCAAATACATGCATTGATCTTTTAAATAGTGTGGTAAGTGATAAGGAGAGTGCAATTAGCACATTATATTTCATTATTGTTCATCTCTTCCCTAAAATAGGGATCCCTAAAAAAATCTGATTTTGTCACAGCCCTCTCACATTTCCAGACTTAAGAACAACAGAGAGCTTGATACAAGATATACTCAATAAACACCGAGCCTTAAAATAATAGCACTCAATAATAAATCACTTTAGTAAAACTGAAAACAACATTCTCTTAATAAAACATAATAAAATAAGTGACTACATGACTTCTAAGTATCCTACATAATGTTGGAGTACTAAATCCAAATCTCTCTAGCAGTCTCCAAAAAGTATAATGATTAGAAAAAGAACAAATAAAATTCCTTTTCTTTTCAGCAAAACTAGTCAAAGAAGATAGCAGAATTCAGATGATCTGTATATAACAAAAGAGTATTTTTCAATAGTTGATTCCATGAGCTCTTGTTGTAATGTTTTTCAGACATTTTGTAGAATTTAGAAGAACTGCTTAAAAGAGACAAGGGGTTGAAATAAATTGTAATCTGAAAGCCCCATTCTAGGAAGAACACAAGGTATGAAAAATAAATGAAACAGCAACTAAAATAATCTTGGTACATCAGAGTAGTGACCATGGAGATGTGACTTCAAAAATCACATTGAAAATGACAGCCAGGAAAATGAAAATTAAGTAGCTCCAAAGACCTACCCTGCCACAAAAAAAAAAATTGAAAAATCAAACAATATATATAAGAACCCACTTTGTAACAGTTCTGGAAAAGTCTGGAGATTCACAAGAACTAAGACAACCTGAATCAAGCACATACAATTTCCACAACTTAACAGTAACAAAGCTTTGTGGGTATTCTTACTTGTTCTTATCTACACACCTTTCCAGTTCAATGATTATCTTGAGCTCTGATACAAAGTTCAGAGAGTGAGACTGTGGCATCTAGTTCTGAAGATAGCAGCCCAGATCTTATTCTGAAATCATGTTTTCAGTTCTAATTTGTCTGGGGCTACCTGAGGAACTGCTGGAGGGCATCACTTTTTGTTCTACCTAACTCAGAGCACAGTTAGGACCAAAAAAAAAAAAATACAAAAAACAAAAAACAGGAAGAAGTAGTTACTCAGAATTCCTACAAAACAAAGTATGCCAAATAAACAATTCAGGGGGAAAAAGGGGTTATGGGGAAAAGTGCAGGAGAAAGATTGGGTTATTAGGGCTTTCACATGTTCTCAGTATGGAGGAATTTAGGAAGAACTACATTCTTCTTGTTCTACAGGTCCAATTGTCTCTATCAAAATCACAATAAATTATTGTATGGATAACTGATTGTAAATCAGCAAAAAGAACCAGTATAGCCAACACAATA
Source organism: Perognathus longimembris pacificus (assembly GCF_023159225.1). Classification (NCBI taxonomy): domain Eukaryota; kingdom Metazoa; phylum Chordata; class Mammalia; order Rodentia; family Heteromyidae; genus Perognathus; species Perognathus longimembris. Next base: position 21,748,861 of record NC_063164.1, read on the forward strand.
TTGAAGCCAAAGTCAAAAGATTGACCTTTCAACTTTAAAGCTGACTAGAGATTACAGTAATCAAGAGTCAGGTTTAATGACAGAATATACCAATATATCGAAGCAATGAAAAGAATAGTCTAGAAATAGACCTGCAAAGGCACAAAGAGGGTACAATATAGAAATGGTTTCAGTATTTCACTTTACATTTAAAGAATCAGAACCCACATACAGACATTACACCCTTCATAAAAATTTACTCAAAATGTAAAGTGTAAACTGTATAAATGCAGGAAAATAACACACACAGGAGAAAACTACATGGCTATGGATGTGGTGATAACTTTTTTGAAGAAGAGATCCATGAAGGAGATAGTTGGTAATTTGGGCTTCATTAAAAGTAAAAACTGCATCTCTATAGAAGAGGCTAAAAAGAAAAGGAAAAGGCAAAGACAAAGAGTTGTAAAATAAACTTGCAAGAGGTATGACTAATAAAAGATTGCCATTCAAAAGATACAAAGAACATTTAACACGCAGCAATAGAGAACAACTCAAGTAAAAATTTGGAAAGGACCTGAACAAACACCTGACCAACAAAGACACACAGGAGTCAAATAAGCATATTGAAAAGATTCTTACTCACATATGTTTTAGAATTGTACATTAAAACAACAGTTTGTTACCACTGCACATCTATTACAGGAAAGAAACAATATCAGATGTCGGTGATTGCATGGAACATCAGGAACTCTTACCCACTGCAGTAGGAATGAAAAATAGTAGAGCCACATTGTAAGAGATTGTGGCATGTTATTAATAAACTAAACATTTTCTTACATACTTACTTACTGAAAAAAGTTTCATTCATACTTATAACTTAGATTCTAATATGAACAAATTTAAATTACATAAAATATGAAACGGAAAAGTTTACATCAAGATAGTAGTTTAACAGACAATGAGTAAGTAAGTTATCCTGTATTTCTCTTTTAAAAAAAGATTTTATATTGTATTCAAAATTATTATCGAAACATACCCAGATGGATTCTAAAGAATGTCTCTACAATTATTTGAACTATAAATTCTGAGAAAGGTGAAATTCTATGGCTGCTATGTCATTTTAAGTCATTCTTTAGTGAAGTGCCGATGGCTTATGCCTGTAATCCTAACTTGTCAGGTGACTGAAATCTGAAGATCATGGTTCAAAGCCAGACAAGGCAGGAAAGTCCACAAGATTCTTATCTCCAACTGACCACCAGAAAACCAGAAGTGGTGCTGTGGACCAATGCAGTAAAGTGCTATCCTTGAGCAGAAAATCTCAGAGTTAGCACCCAGGCCCCGAGTTCAAGGCCTACTATCAACACCACCTACAATAAAAATTCTTCAGCTGGGCATTGATGGATCACACCTATATTCCTAGGTACGGAGGAGGCTGAGACCTTTTGGGTCACAATTTGAAGCCATCCAGGACAGAAAAGCCTGCAGAGCTAACTAACCAGCAAATAACTATGATAAAAGCATGGCTCAGGTGGTAGAGTATCAGCCATGAATCAGCAAGCCGAGTGAGAATGCAAAACACTGAGTTAAAACCCCAGAATTGGTTTAAAAAAATTATTACCTTTTTTCTTTCTTTCTTTCTTTCTTTCTTTCTTTCTTTCTTTCTTTCTTTCTTTCTTTCTTTCTTTTTTTTTTTTTTTGCCAGTCCTGGGGCTTGAACTCAGGGCCTGAGCACTGTCCCTGGCTTCTTTTTGCTCAAGGCTAGCACTTGGCCACTTGAGCCACAGTGCCACTCCTGGCCATTTTCTATATATGTGGAGCTGAGGAAATGAACCAGGGCTTCATGTATATGAGGCAAGTACTCTTGCCACTAGGACATATTCCCAGCCCTGACCTTTCTTCTTCATTCTATAAACATTAAATATCTGGAGTAGGTAGCTGCATCTCCACTGATGATTTTAGCTAACTGTTTTGGAAGATTCTTGTTTCTGTACAACCATTTGATATTTTGCCCTTGATTTTGCAGTTATTCTCGCTGTGACTTTAATATTGTCACTCATTCCTTGCAACAATAACTAATTTCTAAGTAAAGCATATCGCATTTTATTGTTGCTGTTTTGCCAAATGATTTATATGGTGATAGCACAGGTCCCACAATTTATCAACTAAAATCTTAGAGAATTCAGAATACTTAGGTTTCTTACAAATATTAACACAGCAAAGGCCACATATTTTCTACCTTGAGTGAGGTCTAAAGAAACAACATTTTGTACACAGCACATTAATATTCTATAGAAAAATGGATGAATATCCCCTGAAAGGGGCTTTAGAAACATTGTGCGTCACCTCAGTTTAGTTGGGGTTAGATTTTGCGATCAAATGACTTAAGAAAGCTTTTACTTTTCTGAGGTTTGGACTTTCAAACCTTTCAAATCCATGAAATTATGGATCTAACAAAACTGAGCACACAAGATTCTCCATGGACCTGTTAACTGAGTGATTGCCTGATATGAGAACATTTTCATCAAGACATCCTCTTTAAAGAATCAGATGTGTGCCTCACTCAGATTGAGTTCAGTGAGGCAGCAGTGAAGTCATGTACAAAATACATCTGGCAGAAGCTAAAAAAGGGTTATGTACCCGGCAGTTTGACTCATTAACAGAGATATAACATTTTCTGGATTCTCTTATGGATATTTAGTGTTTTTCATTAGTATATTCCCAGACTTTCAAAATACAAAGGAACACGTAAGTGAAAAAGGATTTAATTTAGAGATAAAGTTGGTAAGGATGAAGGAGAAAGAGGAGGAAATGGCAGAGGAGGAGGAGAAAGAGGAGGAATATGAGGATGAAGAGAAGGAAAGAGGAAGTAAAGAAGAAAAAGAACTCACCACCCAAATTTATTCCATCTTTTGTCTCATAATAGACATTAGCAAAAACTTTTCTTAGATCTTCTCCATACTTTTTAGTGTAATTAGTACAATTTAATGACAGTGAAAATTTTCAACTTTTCTAGAAAACCAGATGTGCAAATAATTTTCCAGAGATCATTGGTTTTAGGGTCATCAGAAAAATAATTGTGTTTTTACAAAGTTTAGCAAACTGCCATGCTTTGTTGCTCTGTTCATTTTGCATAATTTCTTAATGTCCTTTGTATTTAATTAATGGAGAAAATCAGTTGAATGTTTTGATTGTCTAGGTGAACATTTTTTAAATTATGCTGACAATTATTATTAATAATTACAATAGTAATTCACTATAATTTAATTGTGTGTCATGAAATCAATAAGGAAAACTACATACTGTGCTTGCAAAAACATTGTTTATAATCAATTTTAATTTCCTTCACAGCAAATCTATTTTTCATGTTTGGCATATATCAAAAGCTATAGATGTTTCAAGCCTAGAAGCTCAAACATAAAATGAAATAATCCAACAGACATTTTTAAAGTAAGAGGCATTTCTACTAATGAGTACCAATCTTATTGCTATCTCAAGCTACATACTTTATGTATCTAGTCACTCCGAAAAGATAATTAATAGAAGTAGTCAAATGGTTAAAAGATTATATTTCCAAATAGTAAAAACTTTTGCACTTTCACACATCACATTGTACTCCTGTGGGTCTCAGTACAATGAATTCTTATTACTTTCCAGGCTGCAGAAATCAGTATTTTGCATCAAGACTAAACACTAGTAATATTTATTTATTTGTTTATTTATTTATTTGTCTGTGTCAGTACTACTGGGGTTTGCACTTAGGGCCTGGGCACAGTTTCTTAGCTTTTTCCACTACCCTTTGAGCCACAATTACACTTTTGGCATTTTTGTAGTTTTTGTTCTTAGTGGGAGATCAGAGTCTCTTGGACTTTCTGGTTTCAAACCATGATCCTCAGAACTCAGCCTCCTGAGTAGAAATGAGCCACCAGCAACTAGTAAATTTTAAACTTGACCCCTTTTCTGCCAGAGAATGCCCTAAAGATCCATGAGATGAACAATTCAACAACATAAGACAAAAAAGTTGTTTAAAAAGCATAATGCTTCACCCACTATGTCTGATAAGAATGATTGCTGAAGACCCTACTGCATTCTTTTAAATATGTCTCTGCAAGATAGAGCTTCACACTCAATGAGAAAGAACATTCTTGCCACCAGCATTGTCACAGACTGGGTTGGGGGAGCATTTCTTTATCATGCTCAAAGCTTGGAAATCAAGCTTATCTTTTCCTAAACTAAAATAAATCACCCACTGTCCAGTGTGACACTAACTACAAAAGATTTTACAAAAGAAGCCAATGGCCTCTTCAGTTTTGCCTAAGGAAAGGAATGACATCTAGTTCTTGGGAGTGACAATTGTAAATAATTAATGAATCAACACAAACTAACAAGAGAGAGTGAAGCAACACAAGGTCCAGTGGGTTTACATATCAGAGGCAATTCCTTGTGATTTTATGGGGGATTTTCCAGAGAAAGTCACAAAGTAGCATGACTACAGATCTAAGAAGTATGGAACACGCCGTAGAATGGACAAGTATCTATGGAAGCTGAACTTCTTAGAGAAGAATGTATCATGAGAATGCCTTCGCTATATTCATTAGAGCAGATTCCAGGGCAAATAAAAATGACTCTCTAGACAAAGAGAAAGATAGATGGAATTCTAGCAGGTGAAATGAAATAAATAGAAGATTAACATCATCATGTGAAGGGAAACACAAAAGAAGGAAAATATGTGCCTTTGTAGACTACATTCATACTAGTTGTACCTAATGATTGTTCATTGGATCTGGTAACCAGTGTAAACAATAAAAGCTGCTGCCTGCCAAACCACTACAAAGTGTGCAGCACTTAGCCATCACCTAACACTGTGACCTTCAATCTCAGGAGACTGAAAGTGTTCCTTCCAAAAATAAAAGTTTGTTGTCATTTCAATGCAAGAGTGCCTAAGGTCCACAAATACCACTCAAGATGTCTAGAAACCCTACCCCCCACGTGCCCCGTGCACACTTAGTAACCTAATTAGTCTATGACACTGCCCTGAAAACATTACAACCTCCATTTTGTTCTCAAATGATCCTTAATAGTTTAGTAACGGTTAGTTTACTCCTGTAAAACTAATACAAAGTTGTACAGGTTGAAAGGAAGAGGGGAAAGTCACCATCCATTTAGCAAGTGTAATAGGGAGGTCAGATCTGCCCAGTGCCGTCATTAACTATGGAGGGACTTCAGGTTGACTCCAGCTCAGATTAGAGCAGAAGCCAACTCCATCTCCACTAAGCCCTCCCCCACCCTATTCAGGGAAGCTCCCCTTTATTATGATAAATTATGTAGATTGACTACCTGAGGCCTGGGAGCTTCAAGGGAACCTGCTATGAGTAGGCATATCCACCTGCATCCTGTGAGCCCCGCCAAATCCATGTGTCAATTCTAACTAGAATGATAGGTTAGTTCAAATAGATATTATGAGACAGACTGTAACTCTATTGGCCACCTGCGTGTGGCCTAGCATGCTCTGTAAGTGCTGTATCTTCATTGGTCACCTGCGTGTGGCAAGTTTGTCTGTGATGTTTGCCTTATAACCAGGCTGGAAGGCTACATGGGAATGGAATGTGGTTCCAGCTCCCGAGTCTGGGCTGCACACATGCGGGCGGTCCCAGCTCCCGAGTCTGGGCCCTGATCCTGCACACGTGGTCAGCAGTTTTGGCTCCCGAGTCTGGGCTGCAACCAAGGCTGGTCGGTTCACTTTTTGTTCACTTTTTACTTCCCCAATAAATCTGTCTTTTTGTCATCTTGTAGCTGGAGACTGTGTGGTGGACTCTTGGGGGAACCAGGAATCCCCTCCCTTGTGGGGGACCCCGTTTGGTTGTAGCGAACCCCCACTCTACTTCACAAGACCAGCTTGGGATGCGTGCACATGTGAGGGCACAGGTGTGCATGGAACTGCGCGTGCAACTGCATGCTTTTGGAGAAAACAAATGAAACAAAATGCAAACATTTCCAAATTGTATTATTGTATTACTACTATTAGCAATACAGCCCTATTATCTATTTTACAGCAGAGTGAAGGATTTTACCAAGCTATAGAAAGATGTCAGAGAAAGTCAAATTTAAATTCTTTAGAATTTTTATATTAAGAACTAAATAATAGATTTAATGTGTTCATTACCAAGGAGAATGTATTTTGTATAATTTCTTCTCTTTTTCATCCTGGCTTTTCACCAGAAGGAATACTTACACTCAAATATTTTCTTGTGGAACATTTGTGGAAAGTTTTTCTCTATGTTAAGTGCATTATAATTCTTGCATTGAAAACCTTCTGAGGCTTTAATACTGCTTATGAAAAACAGTACAGCATTCATGGGAGAGAGAAAGTAAAATTATTAAATTTTTATCTTGCATTTTCATCTTTTGAAAAATAAACTTCAAATGGAAAAGCAGAAACAAACATAATTAGGAGATAACTAAAACCAAACATAATATGTATAAGTAGTTATTTAGCTTCTTCCTGGAAAAATAAAAAGTGAGAGAGTGAAGAGCTTGTAAATGAGATGAATTAATGGCTTTAAATTTTTTCAATTCATGGAATCTTTAAAAAGCTGTTACTGAAACAAACACTTTCCAGTAGTTTTGTTTAGGAAAACAAAACAAAACAGAAGATAATTAAATTCTGCACAGACCAACAGGCTGAATCGCCATTGTTCCCTGTCCAGGATTTAGAAAGGACCATTAAAAAAATGGATTGCAGGATGCCGGTGGCTCATACCTGTAATCCTAGCTCCTCAGGAGGCTGAGATCTGAGGATCAAGGTTCAAAGTCAGCCTGGGGCCAGAAAGTCTGTGAGACTCTTATCTCCAATTAACCACCAGAAAATAGGAAATGCCTCTGTGGCTCAAGTGGTAGAGCACTCTGGGACAGTGCCCAGGCCCAAAGTTCAAGCCCCACAACTGACAAAAGTAAATAAATAAATAATAAAAACAAGTGAGGTACCAATGACCATCATGAGTTCACTGGGCAATAAAGTCAAGGTGCACAGCTTTTCTGGTGACAGATCTGCTCTTCTCCACTTGAGGTTGAATTCTAGATCTCTGGTTAGACTCTATGGGTGTTCCTCTATGTTCATCAATAGTCCTTATCCATGATAATGAAAAATGTCTGACCACATTCAGTACAATAAATGTAGCCAGGATTCTTCAAAATTTAACGCACAAAGTCTAAAACTAGGGGAGGAATTGGAACCAACATAAATAAGGTGAGACTGTTTACAAGTGCAATGTCATTTCTATAGGATATGTAGCTGTCCAAATAACTAAGCAAAAGGGAACATTTATGTGTTGATGTTATAGCCATGGAAGGACACAAGCTAGAGAAAAGTGGGTACTCAAAGAAACAGGTGTATTCAGAAACTGCACCTTTTTTATGTCATAATGGCCACACAAAAACGTATTTTTTGTTTTACCTTTTTCACCATGTGTGCACTGTAAAGACATACCCAAAGTACTGCATAAAAGGGCAATCTTTGTGACTGTAAAATCTACCTAAATTTAAAAAAATTGTTTTAATCATCCATGAAGTAAATCTAATTAGGTTAGATGGAACAGACTACTTTATTACTGAATCATTTGAGCCAGAGGAAAGAGGAACTCATTAAGCATTTCTCATCAGACGTCTGTAACACTAACTGATATATCCTTTCTATGTCATCATTCAAGCAGAAAGGAAATAAAGGACTGAGCTGGAACTGGTAAGTAAAATACCCAACAAAATCAGAAGGAAGAAAAGAGACCAAATGTCATTCACGAACTGCATTCGGAACTTGGAGTGAAACATTCTCTCCCTCTTTCAAAACTAGGAAACCTTATAGTTAGCAGTAAGAAAGGTTATAGTAAAAAAGAAAAAGACATGGCTTTTTTCCCTTCAGGCTTGATTTAAAATTCAGCACAAAAATTCTTCTCCAGAGTTTGGAAGAGAGGTCGAGGATAGTTCAGAAGTAAAGTAGCATTGTTTTGGAGTAAACAAGAAAACCATCACTAAGTATTTTAAGAAAAATGAGCAAATAAGTGACAGCAGATCAGAAGGGTTGCAAAAATCCAGGACTATGGAGCAGTCATTTCTCCGTCTTCCTTCTCAAAAGAATGAGCTCCAAACCTTTTCTGTCTTATGTCTCTCCAAATGACATTAAATTTTCAGAGAGAAAGGTCCCATGAATGTAGCTTGGTCCCACAGTTGGAAGGGCAAGGACTAACTGTGGGTAGCAGTTAAGATTATATTTGAAGAGAGGATCAGAAATCCTATGCTTTTGCTAAAAGAATGGACATCGGGGCATTGAAAAAGAAAATAACTGCTACCAAAATGACATGCCTGAACCAAGATTTATTTCACAAGAGCCATGTTAATTTTACAAGCCACTTTAAAAAATCAAATCAATTTTTCCTATCCTACCTGAACCTAAAATTTTCTGTTAGTCATTCATCATCATAACAGATGCTTATACTTATAGATAATGATTGTACTAGAGCAAACATTAATAAGAAGGTATAAAATTAACATATCTACTTTGAAAAGATAATTTTAACTCAAGATACAAAGGAATCTTAAAATGCCATCTGCAACCATAAATGTTTTCATCATATGTGGGCCAAAGTGGGTTATGTGGTAAATAAATCGCTTTTACAATAGAAAGACAGTAAGTTTCATTGTGGAAATAAAATTTGAAACCTAGTAATAACACAGTTTCACTCACTGAGAGGTTTAGTCTAGCTTTCTTCAGGCTTTAATGCCCTTTACATAATTATCTTCCAAGGAGATGTTACAACTAGCAAGGATAGTCCAGATAAAACTGCAGCTGGTGCTATTAATTATCCCCCAAGAATTTTGTTATTTCCCAAGAATTTTGTCTTCCTCTACTTCCATAACAATTCAGAAAAATTAATAGATAGCCAGAGAGAAGTTGCTGTTCCTCAGTCTGTCTTGTAATCATCATATGGCCTATAGTTTGGAGGAAATAAAGCTTTATAAGTTGCCTTCAGAATCCCATAGATAAGTTTTTTTCTACTTATTGTCAAAGTGATGTACAGAGAGGTTACAGTTTCATATGTTAGGCCTTGGGTATATTTCTGGTACTATTTGTTACCTCCTCCCTCATTTGTTAGCCCCTTTCCCTCTCCCCCCATGAGTTGTTCAGTTGGTTTACACCAAATGGTTTTGCAAGTATTGCTTTTGGAGTCGCTTGTCTTTTTATCCTTTGTCTCTCAATTTTGATATTCCCTTTCACTTCCCTAGTTCTAATACCAGTTTCCAATGTACCCAGATAAGATACAATGATAGTGCGGGTACAACCACAGAAAGGGGATACAAAAGGATCGTCAACAATAGAAGCTATGGTTTCACGTGGCATGTTGAAGGTAATTACAACAGTGATATAACAGTCATTTCCATAACATGGAGTTCATTTCACTTAAAATCATCTTACGTGTTCTTAGTTACTAGCCTAAACCTGTGCTAATTATTCCCTATGAGGGAGACCATAGAGTCCATGGTTCTTTGGGTCTGGCTCACTGCACTTAGTATAATTTTTTCCAAGTGCTTCCATTTCCTTACGAATGGGGCAATGTCATTCTTTCTGATAGAGGCATAAAATTCCATTGTGTATATGTACCATATTTTCCTGATCCATTACTCCAAGCATTGCTTCCTGCTGGCTGGAACACAGATGCCAAGTTAGGAGCTGGAGCAGCAGTCTTGGACTCTGAGATGATCTTGAGAATAGAGCTACCTTGATTCATAAGAACAAATTAAAATAAATCTAAATCCTCCAAACTCCATGGAAAATAAATACTGCTGGACTTCTTTCTATATAAAGCCCCTGGGACAGTTAGAATCTCTGGAAGAGAAGATGAGTAGAGCAGTGTGTTAAATTTCCATTATTGTGACAAATACTTGACATAGATCAACTTTAAAAGAATAAAGGTTTGTTTTGGTTCACAGTTTTGAAATTTCTAATACATGACCAGTTGGTGACAACTCAGGCTCTCCTCCTTTACCCCACAGCTGAAATCTAAAGACATTAGAGAAACTGGAGTCCTATGAAGGAATGATACCAGTGATCTTAATTTCCCACTGGGCTTCAAGTCCTAAGGTTCTACCCCCTCCTGGTAGTTCCACAGGCTGGAGACTGAGCCATGAATATACAGGCCTTTTGAGAGATATTTACCCAAAACATATCAAAAGGCCAGGGAAACACTGGACATTGCAGGAGTTTCTAAAAGCACCATAGATTTGGCAAGTCTTAAAGGCATTCAGATAGTAAGGGAAAAGACATGTTAGGATGAAGGCATTTGGGATTGAATTGGTCACCTAAACCTGTGAGAAATGTAACTGACAGACTATCAAATATCACTTTGCTAAATCAGTTACTTTAAGCTTTCTATCTATTTCTAATTCTACTGTTTTGTTTTTTTTTTGTAGATGCTCTTACTGCCTATATTATAGAGCGGAGAAATAAATAAGATTCGACTCCATCATATAGTACCTCCTTCAAATTGTTTTAAACAACTTAATTTTTATAGCATGTGGTAAAGTCTATTCTATCAACAATAGCAGGAGGGAAAGTAGACCAACCTCCTTTCCCAAACTCATTGAAAGGTTTTCTTTCTTTCACTCCTTCATAAGTCCACCCTTGGCACCTCTTACTGTATACCAGGCAGTGGATTATGCTCTTGAGAAGTAAGAAAATTTAAGACCCACTCTTGTTCTTAAAGCAATAGTCTGGTAGAGACCACAGGCAGAGAAGTCAAGTGTTACTGTGTTAAATGAAGGATAAAGACAGGACTGTGGTATTTTGGAGAGAAAAGGGGTGCTGCCTATCATGCAAAGAAAGGGGAAAAAGGTGGGTGACATGTTACATGTGAGATGGCCTAATTGAAGACAGATATTTAAGAAACAGAAGTCAGGAAGGTTTAAGACAATAGAACAAATATTCAAGCAGAGAAAAACATTGTAGGGGACATTCAGGCCGGAAACAGCATAATGTGTTACAATGAACCAAACAGTACTCAAGTTGAAACCATAGTTGAAATCAGAACACCAAGAAATGAATCACTTTATGGTTCTTGTAATGAGTGCAACAAAAGTCTAGCATATAAAAGAAAACTATGGCGAATATTGTGTAAAAGTGAAATGATATCATTCCTTTTTTTAAAAAATCACTCTGGATGCTCTTGACAAAAGACTGTAAAAGCACAGTGGCTGATACAAAGAAATCAGTTAAAAAGAGATGTTAAGATTTGAAGGAGAGGTAATATAGTTTAAAGGGTTATTTAGATGATAACTATTTTAAAGATTTGTTAATATTGACAACAATTTTAGTCTGAGAAACTGGGGAGACAAATACAATTTGGGAGGCATGGAAAAACTGGGGGAAAAAGGTTCTAGATGACAACAAAGTTATCACTTATGAATATGAAGAGGACAATTAGACATTCAAGGACTAATTTCATGAGAGTAATTGGATATAAGAGTGTAGAAACAAGAGAAGTGGTTGGACTAATGATATAATTTTGGAATGTGTGTTTATATATGTGTGTATGTGTAGGTGTGCCATTTCTAGATATGATGCTCAGTAAAATTATTCAAAGAGTGGGTGTCTTAGAAAACAGGTGTAAGTATGGCACTCTGAGTGTTTTGACATCCAGAGCCTGGGAAAGAGAATCTAGACAAGGACACTGAGAAATTGAGAGGAACATCAGAAATAGTCTGTTTCTAGATGGCAGGAGTCACCTAACACCATTGAGCTCTGTGTTATTAACCTTAAGGTTGAAAAGTGTTCCCAACAATTCCACTCCATCACTGTTTACTGTGGTCCTGGCTTTGATCCTTACTCTGTGTCAGTTACTATCATTCTGACACCTGAACACAACTGATTCTTTCCCAGCTTTGGCAAAGTATCCTTTTTCATACAGAGCATCTCCTCCCAGAGATACAGTAACTAAATCACATTTAGTATGTATCAGGGGGCAATGGCTTAATAGTACGCGAGATAGCAGGAGCAAAGAAAAACAGATTCAAAAAGCAATTACCTTGTTCATAAAATTAGAACTTGTTTAAATCAGGTCCTTTTCTAATTTCCTTATCTCTATAACTCAATGTGCCAGCCTTGCGTGCTGCTTAGGCATTATCCCAGTTTGGGAGTTTCAGTTCTGCCCATTTTGAAGGTAATTCTGATTGATAGTATTAATATTCTAACATTGCATCAGAAAAAGCTACCAAATATTCATTTTGAAAACTTTGTAATACTGATTTTCATTACATGGAGTGATAATTCTAAGATTGATCTAAACTTTTGTTGATTTTACTTAGGAGGCTAAGAATGGGACATTTTATCTGCTAAGAAATAGACTCTCAAAGTTTGGTCCTTGGACCACCAGCCGCAGTGCTGCTCTGATACCTTGTCAAAAATAGAAATTCTCAAGCTCTATGCCAGACCTATTGAATTGAGTACTGGGGATACCCCAGGGACTAGCACACATGGTTTTAACAGTCCTCTGTATGATGGAAATATTCAACATTTGAGAAGCCACTGATATAAGGCATTGGAAAGAGAGAGAAATGTGAATAAAGAGAAAGAGGGAAAAAGGAGTAGGAGGCTTACAGATAAAATGGAGAAATGGAAAGGAAAGGGTGAAGGGACAGAAAAGGTCGAGAAACAAACAAGGCGAGGAAAGGGATGGGGAAGTTGAGGAAGAGATAGAAGAATAAGAATGTCAAGGAAGGAGGGAGGGTAAAGGAAAAGGAGATGTGTTTGGTAATAATCCAGTAGCTACCCACTAATTAGAAGATGACAATTACTTCAAAATATTATTCAAAATGGCTCAAATTAAGCACTGTTTTAGTCTCCTGGCACCTACTAGTGGTATCATCTATGTAATATTATTAGTGAATAATAGTTCAATATTAAAATATCTCAACATAGCCATCTAAATTGTTTTACTGCATTATTACTAATTATTACTATGGTTTCCATCTAATTTGTCCCCTCTGAAAATACATTTCTGCCATTGTATTGTGGGACATTAGGGGATGGAAACTTAATCAAACTATGGTACTTAATCAAACTTAATCAAACTATGGTAGATGTGAGGTCTTTGATTAAAGAATTAAGTATTGGAGGGCTTCATTAGAGAGGGAGCAGCCCACATATGTGTTCCTTGTCTCTTGACACATGATGCTTATAACCACCTTAGGACTCTGTCAGCAAGGATGTCATCCCCAGATGAAGCATTTCAACCACAGACCAGAAGCAAGAGCCAAAATAAACTCTTCTTTAGAATGATCCAGTGTGTGGTATTGTGTTCATAGCAGCCAGAAAATGGCTCGATAATTATTGCAGTCAATATTTCATTCACATCTTAGTTTGTTTTCATTCTAATCTCATACTCAGTGCCTTAGGATTACCTTCCAGCCCTCTTCAAAGCCTGTGTTTTAACTCATCCAGTCAATATCTGCTGATAGGAACCTTTGAAAAGGCCGCCAGTGAGGACTGATGAATCCTGCGCCATGTTGTAAGGCTCAGCACTGTCAAACAATCCTAGCCAAGAACAACAGATGAGACGGGTATTTGCTCAAATTAAGAGAGGAACGTGTTCATTTAAAAGAGAAAGCCTAAGAGAACCAGTGCCAAATGTTTTTTAGTATCATTGACTTCCTTATGGAGCCATGAAGATTTCCTGGAGTTTTATTACCTACAGAAAGCACCTGAGAGGCCCACTAATTCCAAAGATTCAGCTCTTCTTCGTTGTTTAATAAAAACCATAAAATCCACCTGGCTAGGAAATTTAAAGATTGAAAAAAAAACAACAACTAATTAAACTTAATTGGGTCAGTCTGGGTAGGCTGATTATCCTGTTTGATTGGCCTCAAGAGAATCTGATCACGAAATCTTGGACTACAACCTGGCTAAGGAAAGCCTAAAGTCAGGATAGGTACTATAATTCTATGTGACTAGAGATGTAATTTTTAGTATGAAATACCCCCCAAAACAAAGGAAGTTAAAAAAGGAAACAATGTAAAATGCCCTGGGATATAGCACCATCGGCCACAAACAACCCATCTCACATCCACCCTATTTTCTCAAAGTGGAGCCAAGGGAGTTATTTGAGTCATCCAAGCAGGAGGCTTATTTTATGATAGACCTTATATTTCCTTCACATGAATTAACCAAATATATTTTTGCAGTTTTCCTTAGAAAATACACTTTTGTCTGAAATCCAGAAAATATAAACAGAACTCTGTCAAGTGAATCTAACACAGAAGAGGTTCAGGTACGTCTATAGGATACAAATCACAATAGGCCATGGATAAGAACACTAAACTCAGATGTGTATCCCTATGGTAATCATTTATTCTCAAAAAAATTTGAATTAAACATTGTTAATTTGGTTAACATTAGTCTCGATTTCATTAAAAGAAAAAATGGGCTTTCATATGTGAATGACTTTGGCACCTAAAAAATCATTTAAGAATTTCCCTCCTACATTTTACCTTATAAAGAAATTCAGGAAAGGGGTAGATGAATAAAGAGGAGAAAGAGAGGGAGATGCAATCAAGGCAAGAATCCAATGTATATCCTACAAAATTAAAAAGAGTAAGGGAAGAGGTGGGTGGGGAAGGGTTAGGTAAGAATGTTGAAAGGGGTGAAATTGATCAAGATATATTGTATTCATAAACTGCTTTGTAAAGTGGTGACTCATTTGTACAATTACTTAAAGATAAGAATAGTAAAAGATAAAATGTTAAAAAAATTCCAAGTGGGAGCTAGGGTCATACATGAAGCCCTAGGTTTGATTCCTCACTACCACATATACAGAAAAAGCCAGAAATGGCACTGTGGCTCAAGAGGTAGAGAGCTAGCCTTGAACAAAAAGAAGCCAGGGACAGTGCTCAGGCCCTGAGTCCAAGACCTAGGACTGGCAAAAAAAAGGAAGGAAGGAAGGGAGGAAGGGAGGAAAGAAGGAAGGAAGGAAGGAAAGAAGGAAGGAAAGAAGGAAGGAAGGAAGGAAGGAAGGAAGGAAGGAAGGAAGGAAGGAAGGAAGGAAGGAAGGAAGGAAAGGAAGGAAGGAAAGAAAATTTTCAAGCAGGCTGGGAACATGGCCTAGCTGTGGAGTGACTGCCTCATATACATGAAGTCCTGGGTTCAATTCCTCCACACCACATATATAAAAAAGGCCAGAGGAGGCGTAGTGGCTCAAGTGATAGAGTGCTACCTTTGAGCAAAAAGAAGCCAGGGACAGTGCTCAGGCCCTGAGTTTAATCCCCAGGAGTTGCATAATAAATAAATACAAAAGAATCATGGGGTTTTCTTTAAGTGTGTGTGTGTGTGTTTGTCTGTGTGTGTGTGTGTGTGTGTGTGTGTGTGTGTGTTCATCCAAGTGGCCCTATAGAACGTGTCCTTCAGAATCATGAGTTTAATAATATAGATTTCTCAACCCAAACCTAGGCAACTAAATCAGAAGCCCAGCTAACAGGTCCAGCGACTCTGCTTTCAGCAAATGATGCTTCCTCAGCGGCTCATGTTCACTGAGAAACTTGCATCTCCTGTGGTGCCAGTAGTATAGTAGTTAGGGGTTTAAACATTCTACTATACATGTGGCCTGTGACAAGTGTAATAGGGAGGCCAGATCTGCCCAGTGCCATCATTAACTGTGGAGGGACTTCAGGTTGACTCCAGCTCAGATAAGAGCTGAAGCCAACTCCATCTCCACTAAGCCCTCCCCCACCCTATTCAGGGAAGCTCCCCTTTACTATGTTAAGTTATGTAGATTGACCACCTGAGGCCTGGGAGCTTCAAGGAAACCTGCTATGAGTAGGCATAGAATGATAGGTTAGTTCAAATAGATACTATGAGACAGACTGTAACTCTATTGGCCACCTGCGTGCGGACTAGCATGCTCTGTAAGTGTTGTATCTTCATTGGTCACCTGCATGTGACAAGTTTGTCTGTGATGTCTACCTTATAACCAGGCTGGAAGGCCACATGGACACGCGGTCCCAGCTCCCGAGTCTGGGCCCTGATCCTGCACACATGGTCGGCAGTTTTGGCTCCCGAGTCTGGGCTGCGACCAAGGCCGGTGGGTTCACTTTTTGTTCACTTTTTACCTCCCCAATAAATCTGTCTTTTTGTCATCTTGTAGCTGGAGACTGTGTGGTGGACTCTTGGGGGAACCAGGAATCCCCTCCCTTGGGGGGGACCCCGTTTCATTGTAGCAAACCCACTCTACTTCAACAAGTTGTTTTATTACCTGTCTTTTTATTTATTTATTTATTTATTACCTGTCCTGGGGCTTGGACTCAGGGTCTGGGCACTGTCCCCTCAATTCTTTTTGTTCAAGGCTAGCACTCTACTACTTGTGCTATAGCACTCCTGGCTTTTCCTGTTTATGTGGTACTGAGGAATGGAACCCAGGGCTTCATGCAGCCTAGCTAGCACTCTACCACCAAGTCACATTCCCAGCCCCATCTCTTTGTCATTTTAAACATCAAGATTACAAAAACAAAAGGTATGAGAAGCCAGTTAAATGTGGTATTTTAAATCCAAGTGGTGACCTTCTTGTGCTATGTTTTCTTAGTTTCTGCAACATGCCGAAAGTCTTCATTAAACACTAATGTGTATAGTTTCTTTTGTCTTCATTTTGTTGTTGTTGTACCCCTGAATTGAAAGATGGAGTAAGAATTAATGCAGAGGGAAATTCATTCTGTATAGCTCAAAAACATAAGAGAACCCTCAGCAAAGGGTTCATCATGTAACAGAATGTCTACCTAAGAAGTGAAGGAAGTCACTGTGGATCACATGACCCTCAATACCCAACATAAAGACTGACAACCCCGAAAGAATAAACATAGTCACAGATACAAGCCAAACTTTTAAAAGTGACTTAAATTACACACACTGTGAAATCTAAGCTATGTGTTTCAATAGGCTATCCATCATTAAAATCAGAAACACAAGGAAAGATAATGCATTCCATATTGTGAAAGTTCACACCCAAAGTATCTGTGCTTTATCCATCGTGGGTTTTATGCTACTTGCTTGTACAGATTCATGTGCATGAACTTCTTTCACCTAATTCTCAGAAAACTAGGCAAAAATAATCCTATCTTTCCACATAGAAGGAAATGATGATCTATGTGATTGATTTGCCCATGACCACATTCTGTACTCAACCAGTGTCTGGCTGATTCTAACTTCTATGTCTTGCTCTTCACACTTTGGCCCAAGAAGTACATAGAGGAGCCTCCTGGGTACCCAGCAATGAACAAGGGGACACAGCAATGACAGGTTCTCAGAACTCCAGTCTAGCAGGGAAGGTGAAAAAATGAATTACCCTAACCAATATTATAGACAATAGAAGAAATGACGAGTTCTAAGAGTATAACGGGAGACACACATTACTATGAGGACAAGAAAATGATCCCTCTAACAGGGAACATTTAACCTAAGACATAAACCATGAGGAAGGTCAGAAAGAGAAAGGAACTATTAAGTCTTGAGACTGGAATGAGTCAGATGCTTTGAAGGAAAATGATGGAGGGCTGGAAAGGTGAACAAAGAAAATGAATGGGAGAGTTAATAGGTCAGGTAAGGCTCTGGGAATTCATTCTAAAGCCAAAGAAAAAATAACTTTCAACAGAGGAATTGAGTAGGAGACAGCTGTGAGCAGATTTTTTTCTTTTCCACTGTAATTCACTCCCACCTCAGTGACTGGCACAGACAAGTTAGAGAACTGGCGGGAGTTAAAGGGTTCAGCCACCACTTGACATTATTTTAAACCTCAGATCCATGGCTCCCTGAATGCCTTTCTCCTGCCAGTTCAACTCATTGCCATAAATACAATAAGTACTATAAATACTTTGCGATTTCTACTAAATGATAGCTCCAAGAACCACCTCTTATCTTGATCTCAAGATGTATGTCAGATGTTCCTCTCTTGGCTTATTGTCTGCAGCTGTGTAATAACAACACCCAGAGCACCCATTACAGTCAAATTTACTGGTAACTTCTGCTTGCGTAGGAAGACTATCATCAATCAGCTTCTGGAAATCAAAGCCAAACAACAGCTTGAGTGTTGACACATACTGCCAATACAGCCCCTATTAGAATCATGTGAAAAGACAAGATAACTATTTTTTTTAATCAGTAAAGGGTAAGAATCATATTTTGTTATCTTGCTGATAAAGTCACTGACTGCTTAAATAAATTTTAGGTGAAATCACTGATGATGGAACTCCTGTTAATCTTCAGTAACACATTTGCCTTGACCATTCTTCACAGCTTTTCAAATTTATTATTTTACCTAGAGATTTAAAAAGAACATCTGTGTGAGTAAGCAACTAAGTTGGTTTCTGTGCTCCTTTGATTTGCTGCTGAGCTCTTCAAATATACACATCTGCCCTTCTGTTCCAGGCTGCCCCCTATCTCCGCCTGTATCTCAGGCATGTATCTGTCTGTCTCCTAAAATCTTCCCTTGGCTGTCCCAGCTCTGTTTCTTTGCACCTTTCCTCTTCTGAAGTTCCACTTATACCGTTTTGAAGATGGAGTTTAAAACTAAAAGTTTTCAAGGATGTGCCCAGCTCCTTGGAGAAAGAAGCCTCCGGAATGTAAAATAGAAATGGAAAATAAATAATGTATGTTGTAATTTGATGCTATGATTCCCAGGTGAGACTACTGAGCACATGCATAAAGATTGGGGCACTGCCCTGAGTGAAGAGATTTTGCATGAGAGAGTTTCGGAAGAAAAAATGTTCAGCAAGCTCTTTTACTGGAACTGAGTTTTCCACCAGTAACTCACCACTGGCTATTCTGAAATTAAATTACATCTTGTATACTTCACCTTATTGGGTTACTATGTCACTCCGATGATTTTGTTAAGTTGTGTAACTTATTACTAACTTAGAAAACGGGAAAAGGATGGGTCCACACTACAACCCCACATTTCAGATATGAAAAAAGGTAATAAACACCCAGGAATTTAGATAGATGAACAATCCTTCTATCAAGGTTCACATCTTTATTTAAGGATTACACATTGGGCACTTAACATGAAACTACGGATGATTGCTATACCACAAGCAGTGTTAATTAAGAAAAGTGAAAGGAATCCACCACACATGGGCCTGGCCTCACGTTCACCACTATGCAGGTGCCACAGACTCTCAACCAGGAGTTGCACACTGCTCAGGTTCATTTAGGCAGAGTGAAGGGGTAGACCTAAAAATTTCCAGCAACAGATCTCCTCTCCTCCTTCAATAAAATACCCCCCACTGAAGCCATTTCAGGGCAGTTGGGTGGGTCTTTTAAGAGAAACATTTAAGATCTAGGAAACGGAGGACAAATACATGGATAAGGACACAGGGAATTTACATTATGTTTTAACAAGTGTAAAAAGGGCTAGGCTCAGAAATCAAACAAGTGAACTGAAAAAGGAATTAGGCTTCCCTGGACACATACCTCCTTTGTGATGTTAAGTCACACAAGTGCCTGCAGCCTTTAGGTGCTATCACCCAGAAGACAAAAGTGGCTTGTTGCCAAAATTACTTGGCTATCAACCCTGCCCAAAGACTCTGGATTTTTCTGTGAGGTGCATGCATGACTTTCTTACATGGATGCATTTGTGCAACTTTGACACTAGCTTCCTTATAAGGCCTACATCCTCTCTTCAACCCCAAGCCATGGACTAAGGACGAAGAATTGCTAATGTTATGACACTGCAAACCACAATGATCAGCACCACATTTTTTTTTGTTTGTTTGTTTTTTCATTTCTTTATTGCTAAAGTGATGTATAGAAGGTTTATAGTTTCATACGTAAGGCAGTGCATACATTTCTTATCCAACTTGTTAGTTCCTCCCTCATTTTTCCCCTACTTACCCTTCCCCAATTCCCCCCCCCCACCCTCCATGAGTTGTGCAGTTGGTTTACACAATATAGTTTTGTAAATATTGCTGTTGCATTGGTTTGTCTTTTTATTCTTTGTCTCTGGATTTTGGTATTCCCTTTCCCTTCCCTAGTTCTAATACACATATATACAATTTCCAGGGTACCAAAATCAATTACAGTGATGTCAGGGGCAAAACCACGGGAAAGAAAGACAAAAGAAAAAGGCATAATTTCACATATATGTTGAAAATAACAACAATAGTAAACCACTTGTTTCTATAACTTGGAGTTCATTTCCCTTAGCATGATCTTATGTGTTCATATGGACAAATCTATTGAGCTATTGGGATCTTCTGCTAGGACTATCCTAGACATGTACTAATTATTCCCAGTGAGGGAAACCACAGAGTCTATGTTTCTTTGTGTCTGGCTTACTTGGTATGATTTTTTTCTAAGTCCTTCCATTTCCTTACCAATGGGGCAATGCAAGACCACATTTTAAAAAGGATAAAGGAGTTTATTGCTGGAAACTCGAACCAGACTAGTGCCAAAAAGAATTTCAGATCCCAAAGAGGACACTCTGGGTTTTATACAAGCTGGTTACACACACACACACACACACACACACACACACACACACTTCACTAATCAGAAAGGCAAGGTCAGGGGAGAGAGGGAGTCTCCAGGCCAGGTTTGCAACTTCTACCACATAGCTGTTATCGATCCAAATAGCCCCATCTGGTGTGCCAGAAACCCACATTTCTTTTTTTTTTTTTTTTTTTTTTTTTTTTTTTTGCCAGTCCTGGGCCTTGGACTCAGGGCCTGAGCACTGTCCCTGGCTTCTTCCCGCTCAAGGCTAGCACTCTGCCACTTGAGCCACAGCGCCGCTTCTGGCCGTTTTCTGTATATGTGGTGCTGGGGAATCGAACCTAGGGCCTCGTGTATCCGAGGCAGGCACTCTTGCCGCTAGGCTATATCCCCAGCCCCAGAAACCCACATTTCAATGGACTGCTTTACCTAGCCATCTTCAAGCAATATGGCCTTTTCAGGGAACACAGTTATCATGTCTTCCTTATTGAGATGGTGTAATCACATGTGTTCTCCTAGCTCCAAAGGTATAAAAACAACAGATGAAAACTACCATTTTGCATCTTTAATTAACATTTTCAGTTTGTGAAGCAGGGAAGGCTTCTCTGGTCTCCATTTCTCTACACTTTGTCCCGTTACACAAAAAAGAAATCCTTCTGAAAACTTTTACCTTATGATGCTTTCCTTTTTGTGAGACATCCTGGGATTCTTTTCCTGCGTGAATCTCCAGGGCTGATGGTTTTGCACAGAAGCTGGGAAGCTTAGAAAAGCCCTCCTACATCTTGTGACAATCATCCCACATTGTGATGAGGAAGGCTTGATATGTTGAACCATTGCCTACCTTTCTTTCAACTCAGTGTGACCACGGTTGTACTCCAGGCAAGTGGAGTCACGGTCACAGGAATGTCTTTCCCAGCTCTTTGTCAAAGGTACAACATCTGTGTTGGTAGAACAAGCCACTCATACTTTTGGAGCTTGTGCTGTCCCAGGGGATTTATTACCAGTTAGTGGCTGAGCAGTTTAGGACCTCTTGGTCCTCCCAATCCTCATGCAAATGATGAGGGTCTACACCAGATAGTCATCAGATAAGAAGCTGGTTCTCCATTGCCCTTGTCCCGGGTCTCTTGATAAACAGAAGAATTTACCCTAAACAATCCAAGGTCAGCATGTCAGCATGCCCAGGCAAAGGAATGACAACATACCCAGCTGTTCCTGCTTTTGTAAAGATGCTTCTCACTTCTTGCACTGCTCTAACCCTTGCTCCTTGCTGAGCAACCTCTATATACACACCTACCAGAAACTAGCACAGGTCCTATAACCTTTAACTCCTGCACTACCTTATAAAAAGTCCTATAACCCTAACTGCTCAGGGCCCAGAATCACCAGTGTGAGCTCCTCTGCATAAACTGGAATTCTCTTACTTCTCCCAGTGTCTCGTGGTTTCTCATCAGTACCTTTTCTGCAACATTTCAAATAGTGTTTATTATCCTCAAGTAGTTGTACAAAGAATTTTTAATTCAACATATTATCTTGCGAGTACAGTACATTGCATTTTGATCAATGTTACCCCTATCATCATCTTCCCCTGTCTCTTTCCCATTCCCATCCTTCCCCTCAATTACCTATTCCATTTACACACACACACACACACACACACACACACACACTTTGCATATTAGTAGGGCAGTCTTCATGTCTGAAGAGTCAAGCCATAAACATCACAGGTTAAAGTATATGTCCTGCCATGTACTTTGCTTACAGAGAAGGAGTATCTAGATAACTCTGAAAAAACAAGTCACCATCTTTGCCCCAACTGCACCGTGGTTTTATTAATAAGCAGTGAAAGGGATTCTGATGGTTCCCTGGAAGCAACAACTGTAGACCAGAGAAAAGGCAAAGAGACTACTAAGAAAAAAAAATCCCTTCTGAGCTAAGAACAAACCTGGAACAGATGCTAGCTTCAAACAGAACCCATGCAAGGGGCTGAAGTCTAATTGGATTAGACTACAAAGCAACTCATGCCCCAGGACATGGTTGAAAACAATAGATGAATTGGAAGCTAGAGTCTGGAAGTGTTATTTCAAAAGCAGTCAGTTTCACAGGGATCAGGGAAAAGGGAATCTTGGTAAAACTACTGTCATAAGAAGGTGACTCTGCAATGTGAAAGACTGCACCCTTGGAGGAAGCACTCTGGAAAAAGTACAGATCACTAAAAATAGGTCATCAAAACAGCTGAAAAATAGTAAGTACCACATTGAGCCTTGGAAGGAACAAGTGTAGTGGAAACTAACATAGCAAGTTGAAGATGCAAAGTGGTGCAGTTGTTTTGAAAAACTCTAGCAGATCTGAAAAGGTTAAACACAAATTACAGTTACCATATCAAGTTAACAATGGTGGAAGAAGTCATTTAAAAGCTGCTTTTGATGGGCACATGATTTAACTAAAGACAAAGCTAGACACTCATCCTCCCTATTCTGCATCTGTGCCCTTTGATCTGGGCCATTCTCTTTTGGAGTAACCTTTCAATCACCTCCAGGAAGAACAGAACTTACTACCAATAAGCATCTTCTGACAAAAAGGAAAACGGCCTTCAAACAGGCAATGACTTTTCATCATTTTATAGCAAAAGGAAAAAGGAAGATAATAGCCAAAACCACTACCACCTACTAGGCAACAGTAACCGGCTTGTTCCTGCTCTCCTAGAGTGATGGAGTGACAACTTCTCTAGAACGCCTCCAGAGACAAAAACTGAGAAGCTGATCTGCTAGGCTGCACCTGTAACTGAGAATATTTAAAGACTATGCATACTTTTTCATCCCCCGCCCTCAATTCTCTCTTTTGAACCTAAGATAAATGTCTGAAGACAGCTGAAGATGGACAGAAGTGCTGTCTTTTCCATGGCTGTCACTTATTAATTCTCTTCTCTGCCCCTCACCATGTTTCGTTATTTAGTATAAAAATGAGGAGCTGGACTTGCCATTTAAGACTCTACACTCCTGGATTTTGGGTCTGGTGTCTAAAAAACCCAGTTTCAATGTTACTCTTACACACAGACACAGACACACACACACACACACACACACACACACACACACACACATTTGCATCAGATATAAACATATCTCCACACACAAAAAAATAGAAGCGGGCTGGGGATATAGCCTAGTGGCAAGAGTGCCTGCCTCGGATACACGAGGCCCTAGGTTCGATTCCCCAGCACCACATATGCAGAAAACGGCCAGAAGCGGCGCTGTGGCTCAAGTGGCAGAGTGCTAGCCTTGAGCGGGAAGAAGCCAGGGACGGTGCTCAGGCCCTGAGTCCAAGGCCCAGGATTGGCAAAAAAACAAAAAAACAAACAAACAAAAAAAAAAATAGAAGCAACCCAAATGACCAACAGCTGATGAAGTGATAAATAAAATTGAGTATATTCATATAATTGGTATTATTTGATAATATAAAAAGAATAAAGGATGAATACATGTTCAACCATGAGTAAAATTTGAACTCATGCTTAGTAAAAGAAGCTATTATTTATGTCCAAAAAGACCTAAATAAATAAAGGAGTAGACTAATAAGATCTCATAAATCCAGGAATGTTGTGACTAAATGGAGATGCTCATAGTTACAGTGGCTTATTTTGGGGATCATGAAAATAGCCTAAAATTGATTATGCTTGCTACTAGAGTCATAGGCCACAGGTCTGGTTTCAAGGCTCCCAAGATAATACTGTAACCACTCAATGAATCCAAGTAAAAAAAAAAAAAAAAGACATACTTAATCTCTAACATACTAGCCAATGTATCGAATATGCTACCAGAAACTTTAGAGCAGCTGAACAACCTCAGTATTTTATGTCTGAGAAGAACATAAGAAGAGGTGATAGAAAGTTCATTGGAAGATAAATGTGATAAAGAGGACACATGGCATACCATAGATAAGCCATGGGGAAGATGGTGGTTTGGTTTATGTCTGCCATCTTGGACTATGTCCAGCCATCTTCTAGAACTTGGCCATGGGATAGAGAATTGGATGGCTTTCGGATTGGTGGGTCTCCTTTCTGTTTTCTATAAGTCTGTGATGCCAAAGTGTTGGTGCTGTTTTCCTTATTTCCTCACCATTTTGCAGCCGGCTTTCCCATTTCATTGTCAGTCAGGGTTTACTTTTTAGTTTTTCCTGCCATCTGCAAGCTATATAGTCCTGTTTTCTCCTGGTACATTGCTTTTTGACTAACTAGTATCAGTATTAGGTTCAGCTACTCACTGGAAGAAATTGCAACAGCAGAGAAACAAGTGGTAGTGAAACAAAAAGGGAATTTATTTCAGTATGATCAACACTGAGAAAGATAGGAAGACTGCCATCCTATCCCAACCCTTGAGGTGCTGGCTGCAGTTCCACTATCATGTAGACTGGGAAGAGCAAAGACTGCTATCCTTTTCTCAACCTTCCAAGTAGCAAGGATTGGGCTGGGATGTAGCTCAGTGGCAAAGCGCTTGCCTAGCAAGTGCAACGTCCTGGGTTCGATCCCCAGTACCAAAAAAGAAAACACAAAAAAAATACAGTTAAAAAAAAAAAAAAACAACCCAACCAAGTAGCAAGGATTACAGGCTTGTATCATCAGCACCTGGATGCAAAACACTGCCTCGCAAACATTGCAATAAAACCAACTAATATATTTACTCCATTAAGATGCCTTTTAATAGCTCAAAAGCTATGTATGTATGTTCCATATAAGACAAGATAAGCAAACTCTATTGTTAACGTTACATTTAAAGTCCTAGGTGAATTTCCTTTGGCATAGGCCATGTGGCTACTGTATGTTTTTGGTACACTGTGTATTGTATATATGTCTACCTGATCTAGGGAAGGGAAAGAAAAACAGGGTATAAGATATAACAAGAAATGTACACACTGCCCTACTATGTAACTGTACCCCTTTGGCACAACACCGTGTCAAAAAAATTTTTAATTAATAAATTTTTTAAAAATCACCACAAAAAAAGAACAGACAACTAAAAAATTAGTTACATTGTAAAAAAAAGGATGCCTTTTAAAACTTGGAGAATTTTTAGAACATTCTTTCAGGTGTTTTTGGAGGAAACTAGGGGAGAATGTTTAATTACTTGG
Organism: Perognathus longimembris pacificus; assembly: GCF_023159225.1. Classification (NCBI taxonomy): domain Eukaryota; kingdom Metazoa; phylum Chordata; class Mammalia; order Rodentia; family Heteromyidae; genus Perognathus; species Perognathus longimembris. The sequence goes on from NC_063164.1 coordinate 21,774,473, forward strand.
TTCCTCTGCCAACTTTCTTTAATAAAAAGTATATGTTGCCATAAATTAATACAGAACCAGGAATTTAGGGGTTCAGAGTTGCTTAGTAATGTATAATTTGCCTCAAAAGTTTCTGAGGCTTAGTAAATAGAACCCATGTTGTCCTTTCTGTTCCAAAATCAATGGTTTGCTTAATTCATCATTAGTGAGTCTATTCAGGCATACAACATGCTTCAATGCTGCTTTGAGTTTTAGAGATCCAACCTTTAAAATTAGTCATATTCACCACTCAGAAACACTGGACCTGTAATTTTGGATCACTGCACCACATCTGTGCTTTTCAAGAAGGCAGGATTTAGTCTTTTATATTCATGAAAGAGACTGAAATATATATCCTTTGATACAGAGACATAACCTTATTCAATCAAGTAGATATAAGTGATACTAACTAAAGAAACAATTTCGTTAGAGAAAGTTTTCCTTAAGAAATGAAGGCCTACAGTGCATTTTATAGTAATTACGTTGAAGAAAAAAAAAGAAAGATGATATTTTAGCCCATTTTCTATTGCTATGACTGAAAGTCTCTGGTGGGGTCATGTATAAAGAAATGTATTTCTTACCTTCTTAATGCTTATTTCTTATGGAGGCTGAAAGGGCCAAGAACATGTTTCTGGCATCTCTTCAGTTCTGGTGCTAACCTTGTTTCTGGATACTTACATGGTGTAAGAAGCAGGCTAGCTCTACTTGCTCTTCTTTTTATAAAATGCCATAATGAGAACTTCACCCTCACCCAATTTCTCACCTAATGCTCATTACAAGAACCCCTCTCTGCTGAACCAAGTGGCTAAGACATAATATTATAGGGAACCTATTCATATTGTAGTAACACGCTAAGACATTTCACTTTTAACACATACCCAATCAAATCTCAACTTGCAATCAGACATCCTTTTATGATTCCCTGCCCCCCTGGCTTTTATTACCCATAGCACTCAGTATTACAAAATCTGATAACCAGAGTGCTGGTGGCTGACACCTGTAATCCTAGCTACTCGGGAGGCTGAGATCTGAGGATTACGATTCAAAGCCAGTTTAGGCAGGAAAGTCCATGAGACTTGTATCTCAAATGAGCCACCAGAAAACTGGAAGTAGCACTGCAGCTCAAGTGGTAGAGTGCTAGCCTTGAGCTGAAGAGCTCAGGGACAGTACCCAGGCCCAGAGTTCAAGCCCCATGACCAACAAAAGAAGTAAGACAAGGAAGAAGAGGCGGAGAAGGAGGAGGAGGGGGAAGAGAAGGAGGGGGAGGAAGAGGAGGAGGAGGAAGAGGAGATCTGATACTCTAATTTCTCTATCATAATCCCAGATCATCTTTCTGAAAGTGTCCACATTAACTAATGCAAAGTTTAGTTTATCATCATGACCTAAATGTGCTTAGAATTTATATACCTTTCCATGCATAAGGTAGATAAGGTGTGGTATAAAAACATCCGTATCTTACCTTACCTTATGCCTCATATTTGTTCAAGATAACCAAACGAGCTTGCTTTCACAAATATTGATGTTGTTCTGCCTTTCCCTTTACTTTTGTAAATGCTTCCCTTCCAGAAGTTATTTCTGTTGTTGTGAATCCAGGTGTAATTTAATCAACGTATATCTGTTCATATTTTGAAAATAACAAAATCAGCTGAGTATCAGTGGCTTATGCCTATAATTCTAGTTAATCAGGAGGCTGAGATCTGAGAATCTCAGTTTGAAGCCAGGAAGGGCAGAAAAGTTCTCTGGAGAGTCTTTTCTCCAATTAACCACTCAAGAAACAGAAGTGGAACTATGGCTCAAAGTGGTAGAGCTCTAGCCTTGTGCCCCAAAAACTCGGTGCCAATGCACAGGTCCTGATTTCAAGTCCCATAACCAATAAAAAAAGACAAAAGAAGAAAGAAAGAAAGAAAGAAAGAAAGAAAGAAAGAAAGAAAGAAAGAGAAAGAAAAGAAAGAAGAAAGAAAGAAAGAAAGAAAGAAAGAAAGAAAGAAAGAAAGAAAGAAAGAAAGAAAGAAAGAGGAAGGGTCTTAGCCATTGAACTATTTCAAAGGACCAATATTCTTTAGATATTCTTAATATTGTAGGAGTAATTTAATGCAACATTAGTAAGATGCTGTGTCTAGGCAACCACATCCATTGCAGGAACCAGACCCTCTCCGAACTAGTTGAAATATAAACAAATTGTAAGTACAGATGGATGATTAAATTCTGCTAATTAGTCGATATCATTCCTCCTATCATGTGAAGCACAACTGATTAGTCTTTTAACTTTAAGATAGGTCACATCAATTCATTTTGCATGTCTCAATAGCAATATGCCTATGATCTTCCTATAGTCATCCTCACAATATAGATCATGAAATCAATATATCCTTACAAATGCCCAAATGATTGGACTTATTATATTGAACATTGAGAAGGACAAAAGAGAGACAAAAATAATATCTGTTGTTATCAAAGTCCTTTATTATTTGTTGGATAATTGGTAACCAATTTTAGGATAGTTTTAAAGCAAATAAAAAAGGGCAAAATGTATACATTTACCAAATGAGTGATTATAATCTTTTAAGCAATGATCATCACATCAGTTCTGAGATTATCACATACTGGGTATTCATATTGACTTCCCCAATCCTTCATTATATTTAGCAGTAGAAAGAAGAACATTTTCATTTCCTTTAGATAATGAAAACTTCAACACAGTTTGATGTCTAGTGGCAAAGGTCATTTCTGTTTTGATTTGGTATTTTAAAATATTGGCCTTTAAATTATTCATGGAAATATTTTCAAAGCATTTTTACAACTGATTATAGCTCTCTGCATTAAGCTGTCATTTTTATTATTAAATATTATAATGATTCTAATATAATCACAAATTTTAAAACCTAATCTGTTAAATTGTGCAGCTCTACAAATTGCAATGTATGCCTTTCATACCAAGGAAATAAGACAGTAACAATTTGAAAAAGCTTTTTTTTAATTCAGTCATGGGCCTTGAACTCAGTGCCTGTGATCTGTCCCTGGAGCTCTTTTGCTCAAGTACTCTACTTTTTTGAACCACAGCTCCACTTCCAGTTTTCTGGTGGTTAATTGGATATACAAGTCTCAGGTACTTTCTTGCCCTGGCTGGCTTCCAACATCAATCCTCAGATCTCAGCCTCCTGAGTATCTAGGATTACAGGCATGAGCCAACAGCGCTGGGCTTTGGAGATGGACTTTTTAAGAAACAGTAGGCAAAGCACTGAGTCCTTGTTGATTTCTGTAATTTTCATTCATTGCTTTCTTAAAATGGAAGGGCAGTTTACATCATGTTTTTTGCTTAACAGTAATGTGTGAGTCTGGGTACATTTTGGTCAGCTGGAATCCCTGCCTACACAAATTGGTCATGTCATGGGAAGTGCTTATATGTGAGCAAGGAGGCACTGACCTGGAGCTTTATTACTAGCTTCATCTCTAGTTCAATCTCCTTTTAAATTTGATTAAACAAAGAGAAAATAGGTTACTGCTGTGTAAGGGTGACACATTCATTCATCACAATATGATATATAATTATGAGCCACGTTTGTTTATTATTCAAAAATCATAGCTGCCACAAGAGTACCTAATCTGATAATAATATTGTATTAACAGAATTCAACACCACATTATACTGCTACATTACTCAGATGATTTAAGTGATTGGCGAACTATGCTGCTATACAGTAGAAGGCACCGCAAATGAGCTAATGTGAAGAGACAGTCAATAGACAATGCAGAGGCACCAGTTCCTTTGTGAAAATGCCTGTGAGTAAACTCACAAAAAGAATCCTGCTGCTTATCCTTATAACATCTTAATTTCTATGATAAAAGATCTCATTTAAAAAGGACATAAAGATTTAGGATTGTAAAGCAAATATGGTTTATGATATGTACATGAAGACAAAAAGGACTACAAATGCCTGATTCCTAATTCATGTAAGTAAGTAAGGAAGGAAGGAAGGAATTTTCTCGTTCTCACAGATTCATGTTTCTTGTAGATAACAAGGCTCCCTGGAGGAAAGGGCCCTGGAGAGAGAAAGGTGGTAGCTATTACTGGGAGTTTTCAGGGTGCTAGACTCTTAACATTTCTTATTCCCTTCCAACCTGTCTCTGACAGCTCCCAAAGCTCAGCAATAACACTCTAGCCCAAAAGTAGATGACAGCATGTTACAGGGCAATGTTGCATTGTGGAAATAACACAAGTTAGACAATCAGAAAGGTCTGGGTTCAAATCCTGACTCCATAACCCACAACATATGTAATCCTGGACAGATGGCAGCATCTTGAGTTTCAGTTTTCTTTTTTGCCCCACATTTCTTTTTCACTTGTGGAGCTTGAACTTGGGATCTAAGAATTGTCTATGAGCTCTTCTGCTCAAGGCTAGTGCTCCACCACTTCAAGCCATAGTGTCACACCTGTTTTTCTGGTGGTTAATTGGAGATAAGGGTCTTAAGGGCTTTCTTGCCTGGGATGCCTTCAAACCATGATCCCCAGATCTCAGCCTCTTGAGTAGCTAGGATTATCGGTATGAGCTACCAGCATCTGGCTACAGTACATTTTCTATAAGTATCAATTAATTGTACAATGGGATTTCATATTAACATATCTATATATGTATACAATGAAACTTGATCAGAGTCACATCTTCATCTTTCTTCCCCCTTCCCAAACCAATCTTAACAAGCTTTATTATTCTATTTTCACACGTGTACAAAACCTTTTTGAAAAAAAAAGTATCTTGACCATATTTGCCATCATTTACCTTCTCTCTTTACCTCCTTTCTTCTCACTAGTACCCACACCCTGACAAGACCCTCTTTACATTATTGTAATTCATTTATAAGTGTACGCTAATTTTCAAAGTGGTCACTGCAGTATTTCACACATGCATGTACAATAATTTCATCAGCTTAGCCAGCTTGCTTATTTTCACTTTTCCCATTCCCATCACCCATATTATTCCACAGCTTTCTGTGTGTTTGTTCTGATATCTCCATTCACAGATGTAATGTGTTTCAGTATTGTTCTCCATCTAACATTCTTTTCCTTCACCTCAAGTCATCCCACAGTTACAAATTTAGTATGAGTATGTGTGTACATAGGGTTTATATGTATATATTATTACAAACTTAGTATGAGTGTGTGTATATAGGGTTTGTATGTAAATATTATATATGTATATACATACTACTACACATATGTATGTCTGACCCTATGTATGTTTATATATTCTAGCATCCACATACATCCTCTTCTGTGCTACTTCTGCCTTACAAACTTCCAATACTTGTGCCTTTAGTCTAGGGATCACACAAACTTCCACTTACTCATTTATCACCCAGTTTGTGTCCCCTTTGGCAACACAAGAACAACTTTTGGGGTATCCCCAAATGTGCATGGTAATGGAGGGATCTGAGTCTTCATTGGGGGTAGAGAACTTAGGCACTCAGCTTCTCAGGTTTATTACCTGCATGTCTCATCTCTCTCTCTCTCTCCTTTTTTGTGATACTGGAGTTTGAACTCAGGGCCTCTCATTCATTGGCTTGCTTGCTGACATACCACTTGAGCCTTGCCTCCAGCCCTGTTTTTCTCTAGTTATCTTGGAAATAGAGTCTCTTAAGCTTTTTTGCTAGGACTAGTTGCAAACCACAATCCTCCAAGACTCAGCCTCCTCAGTAGTTATCATTACAGATATGAGAGCTAATGACGAGCTTCTTCTGGTCTCAAACCCATGATTCTCCTGTGTAACCCACTTCATCTTGCTTAGAGCCAACATATGCCATCGTAAGCAGCTTTATTTTTAAGGTTATTTTTACTTATCTACTTTTATTGTATGTGGTACCAGTGTTTGAACTCAGAGCCTCCTGCTTGCCTAGCAAACACTCCACCATTTGAGCTGCACCCACAGTCCTAGTATTCCTATTTTTTTAATCATCTCTAAAACACTCTACTCTTTTAGTTAAGGCTTGTGTAATACTCCAAAAATCACACACTTTCTAGTCTTTCATTTCCATTTTACCTCTTCCTTGTTGTAGCTCCCAAAGCTAAGAAAGCTGATATCTATGCTGCTGGAGAGTTTTGTGGGTTTTTTTTTAAACTCTTTTTTATTAGTTTTTTTCTTTATTTGTTGTCTAAGTGATGTACATAGATGATGTACATAGGGGTTACAGGTTCCTACGTAAGGCAGTAAGTACATTTCTTATCCAACTTGTTACCTCCTCCCTCATTTTTCTCTCTTCTTTCCCCCTCTCCAATTTTCTCACCACTCCCCATGAGTTGTACAGTTTGTTTATAGCATACTGTCTTATAAGTATTGCTGTTGCATTGGTTCACCTTCTACCCTCTGTCTCTCCATTTTGATGTTCCCCTTCCCTTCCATACTTCTGATAAACGTATATAATAAACAGAGTAGGGATTGGGAATGTGGCTTAGCGGTACAGTGCTTGCCTTGCAAGCATGAAGCCCTGGGTTCGATTCCTCAATACCACATATACAGAAAAAGCTGGAAGTGGTGCTTTGGCTTAAGTGGTAGAGTGCTACCCTTGAACAAAAAGAAGTCAGGGACAGTGCCCAGATCCTGAGTTCAAGCCCCACGACTCACAAAATAAATAAATAAACAAACAAACAATAACACCCAGGGTACCAAAATAAGTTACAGGGACATCAAGGGTAAAACCCAGGGGAAGAACAAGGCATAATTTCACATAGTACATTGAAAAATAACAACAATGATAAACCACTTATTCTGTAAACTTGGAGTTCATTTCACTTAGCATCATCTTATGTGTTCATATGTGCATAGCTATTGAGTTATTGTAATCTTCTGCTAGGACTATCTTACACATGTACTCATTATTACAAAAGAGGGAAAGCATAGAGTTCATGTTTCTTTGGCTCTGGCTCGCTTCTCTTGGTATGAGTTTTTTCAAGCCTTTCCATTTCCTTACGAATAGGGCAATGTCATTCTTTCTTATAGAAACATAGAATTCCATTGTGTATATGTACCACATTTTCTTGATGCTGGAGGATTTTTATATGGAAATTGGATCACATTCCTTTCCTGTTTTAAAATTATTCAAGCTCCCTCTACTTGTTTAAGGTAATACCCGAAGTTCATAGTCTTTTTCCCTGTACTAGTTCCATGTTCCCAAAGCATGTGTGGTGATATATTCTGTGTACTACAGTGTTCTAGTAAAACAAGACATTCTTTCATACTATGTATTAGAAGTTAAAGCTTGATTATTACAGAATTTATTACAATGTTAGTATACCATCATTAATCTCCAAAAAGGGACATCATTCACTTTGTTTTCTTTTTTTTTTTCTCAAATTTTTATTATCACACTGACGTACAGAGAGGTTACAGCGTCATACGTTGGGCATTGGATACATTTCTTGTACTGTTTGTTGCCTTGTCCCTCATGCCCCCCTCCCTCCCCCCTTTCCCTCCCCCCCCCAGTTGTTCAGTTCACTTACAGCAAATAGTTTTACCACTTTGTTTTCTTGAAGTCAACTGAAACTAGAAACTTTTTGTAGGGCTTCTAGCCCTCATTCTTCTCAGAATATATGAGGAGTATTGCTCTAAACTTGCCCTTTGCTGTTTCCACTGAGTAGCCTTCCAAAGGATATGGTACTGAACTCATCACAGTTTTGGCAGTGTCACATGTTTGCATAGCTGTTTCCTTTTCCTGAAATGTTTCATGTTCACTCTTCCTCCTAGCTAATTTATATTTTGACCTCAAGACCCAGATCCCATAGACTTTCCTAGACCTCCTCCATCTGATTTAGATTATTTCCTCTGAGCTTCAATAGCCTCCTCTTCATGCCATTTACCACTCTGTACTTCCCTGATGAAAGAGGCCTGGTCTCCTCAGTGATTACTCAAGTATTTGTCAGATAATAGGTGTTTATTAATTGCTGAGTAAATGAAATGTTGTAGATGATAGAGCAGAAATCATGGGTGAAATTAAACCAACAGAATAGCGACTGACGGCCTACAAAATCAATAAGAAACAAAGCTGTCTTTCAGGAATTCTGTAAGTGCAGGAAAATGAACTATCCAACCTCTCAGGTCTTCCACTTGCCTTTGGAGTCTGTGAAGTTCTGGGAGAATAATACATATCTGTATGAGTTTGATCTAGCCCTTTCAAATGGATTTATTATTCTTTATTTAAATAATGTATGACTTACCCTTCCAGCTGAATATCAATAAGAAAAACAAATCTGATCTCAGGTGTCTTAATATCTCAAAGTTAGAACTGCATTTAAATTCAATGAGATTATAAAACGTTTGATTAAAATTACTGGAGATTTCTCCCCATTTTTCTCACCATTATTTGCATGTCTGCCTTTTTCGTGTTTATTTTAACTTTTTAAAATCCTCTTACTGAGATGCTAAATTATCCTTTCTTGGCATGTTTAGTGAAAACATTTGAATCTACAGATAAAATTTGTATTTATAACCATCTTTTCTCCTTGGCAGATGCTGTTTTTGCCTTGTTCTTTTTATGCCTTCTTTTTTTGCTAATCCACTCTGCCAAGGATTTTGACAGTTTAAATATGTGATTAGTGCCATTATATATGGCAATGTATAGACTTAAATTTAGTCACAGTGGTTCTAGTTGAAGTTTTGATTTGTCAAAATATTTTAGTCTTAAATGAAAGCTACCCACACATTCCTTTCCACAAAAACAATTCGTGCACAAAGAAAGATTTACAGTATCCTGCTTCTTAGTAATTCTGAACAGGTCACTTAGAGTGGCTGAAAATGACAGGTTTGCTTTCATTCTCTATATTTCAAGTTTGGATATACAGTGAAATGGTCTGTGTATACCAGTACTTAAGTCTCAGTAAAAGAGCTAACTTCCTTACCTCCTAGGAAGAGCTGTCTTTTCTTTTCTATTCTTTCTTCAATTCACTTCAGGGTGGATTTCACTCCACAAGCACACTTGAACATTATTTGTTTGTTTGTTTGTTGTTGTTGTTTTGGGGAGATTTTTTTGGGGTGGGGGGAATTAGGATGGGGCTTTTTTGGTTTGTTTGTGTTGCCATTCCTGAGGCTTGAACTCTGGGCCTGGTGCTGTCCCTGAACTCCTTTTATTCAAGGTTAGCACTCTACCACTTGAGCCACAGTGCCACTTTGAATTTTTCTATGATTAACTGGATATTAGAGTCTCACAGATTTTTCCTTCCCTGGCTGCCTTTCTACCATGATGCTCAGATCTCAGCCTCCACTTTACTTTTCTTGAGTAAAGTTCAAGGCCTACTGCTTACTATGCTGGTGTCCTGCCACTTGAGCCACAGCCCAGAGTCAGAGAAAAGCAAAGTAGTTTAAAACCTCATACTTCTAAAAAAAAAAAATGGTAGAATTTTTGGAAAATGAGACAGTGTCTATGAGTTAATCAAAATTTATCTATGTATAAATACTTTCATTATGTACTTCAATTTTTTGGTACTACTTTGGATTGAAACCCAGGCCTCATGTTTATAGGAAACCAATCTACCATTTGAACTATACCCAAGTCTGATGCTCTTCTCTGTTTATTAACCAAGAGCACATGAAGGTAGACTGGCACTTTTTCAACTTGAAATGTTATCAGAACACCAGAAAAACCAGAAATTTTTAAGACTAACTTGACCTAGAAATCATACACTATAATGCATATTATCCTAGAAATGACTTATTTGCAATTTAGTCTCCAATTCTTTTTTAATTTTAATTGTTTCTCAATCCAGGACCAATACTCTACCACTGAGCTGCACCCAGAGCCCTGGTTATAGCAACAGAAAACTTGACTAAGAAGGTGTGATGATTACTCTGGACCTGCTCTCTGTCCCTGATCTCTTCAGCTCAAGGTTAGCACTCTACCACTTGAGCCACAGTGCCGCTTCCAGTTTTCTGGGGGTTAATTGGAGTCTCACTGCCCAAGCTGGCTTTGAATCACAATCCTCAGATCTCAGCCTTCAGGATAGCTAGGATTACAGGTATGAACCCCCAGTGCCCAGCCTATCTATTTATATGCACAGTATCTATATAAAGATTGATATAGATATAGATGTAGATATAGATGTAAATGTAGATCTTCTCATATGAAAGTGTAATATGCAAAAGCACATTTAAAATGAAGTATGAGGAGTTCATTATACCAAAAGTTCATTATACCAAAAGGAATATATGGAAAAATGAACCGGGTTAAGTAAAGTTGTCTTCTTTGGAAATAAATATTTCAAAAAAACAAAAAAAAAAGGTGTGATGGTTAATGGGTCTGTGCCCTTCCTGCTAAGCCTTATCTGCTTCCTGTCTGATCATGACTAGTGCACCTCTGCCGGGCACTCTCCGCCATGATGGCCTGAAACCATGAACCTGATTAACCTTTCCTCCTTTGTTCTGTCGGATGCTTTCTTGTTAATCTCAGATTTTTATGTGAACTTTTAACAGTTAGCATATTTTGATGTTTTCAGGCAAATATTAAGAAAATTCCCTCTTACATCTAGTCTAAGGGCATCATGAATTTCCCTGGAGGAAATATTAGGTTTCATATTTTAAAAATGGTTGTCTCTACCCCATGGCTAAACACATTTGAGTGCTTAACTTTCTACCCCATGGCTAAACACATTTGAGTGTTTAACTGTCACTTTACTCCAAAGATTAAGCAGAGAATTGAGACAAATAACTTTATAATTAAGAAAGGCAGACATTAATTTTTTACTTCAAAATCTACCTGTTATCTCTCTCAATCAGTTGAAGGAGAGAGATTTTACCTTGGATAACAGAATCATATTAGGTGAGGCATCTACTAGAAAAGTCACTTCAATTAAACAACAGAGAGAGTGGAAGTTCACTGCAAAGATTATTAGAGAGAGACAAAAGAGAAATTCTCTCTACCAGACAGAAATACCAGGGCCAAAACTTTCCTTTCCCAGCCCACAGATTGGGAGAATATCTTTACCAGCCTTACAGTGGACAAAGGCCTCATATCTAAAATATATGCAGAACTCAAAAAATTAAATTCCTCCAAAACAAATCCTCAAAGAACCAACGGCCCCCTCAACAAGTGGACTAAAGACCTAAAAAGAGACTTCTCTGAAAAGGAAATGAGAATGGCCAAGAGACACTTGAAGGAGTGCTCTACATCACTGGCCATAAAAGAAATGCAAATCAAAACAACGTTGAGATTCCACCTCACCCCAGTAAGAATGTCCATTATCAAGAAAAGTAACAATAACAAATGCTGGAGGGGATGTGGCCAAAAGGGAACCCTACTAAATTCTTGGTGGGAATGTAAACTCGTTCAACCCCTCTGGAAAGCAGTGTGGAGGTTCCTCAGAAAGCTAAACATAGAGCTCCCCTATGACTCAGCAGCCCCACTTTTGGGCATCTACCCAAAAGATTATAAGCAAGACACCAGCACAAAAATGTTCATCGCATCACAGTTTGTCATTGCTAAAATATGGGACCAACCCAGATGCCCCTCAGTAGACAAGTGGATCAGGAAAATATGGTACATATACACAATGGAATTCTATGCCTCTATCAGGAAGAACAGTGTTGCTCCATTAGTAAGGAAATGGAAGGACTTGGAAAAAATTATACTAAGTGAAGTGAGCCAGACCCAAAGAAACATGGACTCTATGGTCTCCTTCATAGGGAATAATTAGTACATGTTTAGGCAAGTCATAGCAGAAGATCACAATAGCCCAATAGCTATGCCTTATGAACACATAAGATGATACTAAGTGAAATGAACTCCATGTTATGGAAATAAATGTTATATCATTGTTGCAATTATTTCCAACATGCCATGTGAAACCATACCTTTTCTTTTTGTTTCTCTCCTATTCCCTTCCTGTGGTTGTACCACCAGTATCACTGTATCTCATCTGAGTACCCTGGATACTGTATACACGTGTATTAGAACTAGGGAAGGGAAAAGGAATATCAAAATTGAGGGACAAAGGATAAAAAGACAAATGATACCAAAAGCAGTACTTACAAAACCATTTGGTGTAAACTCATGGGGGAGAGAGAGAAAGGGGGAGGGGGAAAGGGGGGAAAATGAGGGAGGAGGTAGCAAGTTAAAGAAGAAATGTACTCACTGCTTTGCAGGTGAAACTGTAACCCCTCTGTACTTCACTTTGGCAATAAAGTGAAAAAAAAAAAAAAAGCTTTCCTTTCCCAGATATCCCCAACATCCTGAACAAAAAGTAACATAACAGGAGTATATTTATCTCAGCTCATCAAGACATTTGGAATTGTCTGGGTGGCTTTCCAATGCTCCATAATGATCATTTCAGGTCTTCTGCATTTTCCTTCAACCCTGACCTTTCTATGCTTACTAAGATTTCAGAAAATGACCTTCTATCTAGTTAGTTATGATGGAACTTCTACATCTCTCATCACAAAATACACATACCTACTCCTGTGCCATTCATAGTTTCCTCTTCCTCTACTTTGAAAACAGAGGAGATACTTCTCTATTTTAAGGCTTATCTTCCCTACATCTAAGCTGAAGCACTTCAGTCATTTCCTTTAACAAAGAGAAAGAGAGAGAAAAATGATAATTTTCTTTTAACTCTTCAAACACCCTTCTCTTTACTCACAAATAGTTGTCTTCCTTAAGTGTTTCTACTCTCTTTTGGATCTTCAACTAAGTTCAATATGTTTTTGCTATACCAGCCATAAAAAACAACCTTAGTACAGTCATAATCTTTGCAACTCAAGGAAGTCTTGTTTCCCATTTGAAAGAATTTACTTCTATGTTATTTTTGAAACACAATTTTCCTTGTTTCTGGGACCACATATTCTCCTTGTTTTCATATCTCCTTCTCATTCTTCTTTAATAACGTATTCTCACCTATTCAACAATTTTTTCCAATGTTTTGCTTTTTGTATGTGACACAGGCCTTGAGCTTACGATCCACCTGCCTTAACCTCTCAAGTCCTGGAATTATAGGTAGTATGCACTACTGTGTTCAGCCCTAATCAAATTTCCAATGCAGACTGTGTCAAAGATGATGAGAGAGGAATTCCTCCAGAGTGCTTCTCAGTATAAACTCTATTGCTGGCCCACCTCATCCGTTTCTTCAATTTCAATCACCATGCTTTGAGGGTAAAAAAATGAAGTTATTTCCCCAACATACACCTCCATTCTGAGTTTTACCAGCTTATCTCATTATCACATTGTTATTAAACTTATGTCAGGAATGCTTTAAAAGTTATTGAGAACCAAGAAAAAATGGCAGTGACCACAAATTCTTCATCCTTCAAAACCCTCCCCAATAAATGATATCACCATCCACAGAGTAGCACATCCCCGCCATATGAGAATTATCCATCCCTGTCACTGTATTCAACTTATTTAACATGTTGCAAAGTTTTGGACTTCATACTCCATTTCCACATCACTACCCAAATCTAAGTCACCATTGTCTATCACAGAGGATACTACATTAGACAAAGTCATTCCAAAACCATCTTCAGATCTAGTCTCCCATTCTTACAGATCCCTGACATATAGCAGCCAGGGTAATAAGGTAGATGATCTCTTTTTCCTCATCTTCTTGACAACCAAAATGAAAACAACCATAGCCCTCCTCTCAATTTACTTTTAATGGAATTCTCAGACATGCATAAATGAAACATGGGGCAAACTGCCAAATGAAATACACAGGACATAAAAATACAAGAGACTAGTGGACATTAGACCAAGTTTATTATTTTATTCTAATAATCCTACTGAAAACTGTTAAGCCAGGAAATTTAAAACCCAATTTGTAGGTTTGATGTTTTCTGTCTGCTGCTACAAATCCACTGTACAAATGTATCAACCTGTGTGAACTCTATAGACTACATGACCCAGATAGTTTGTCTATTGCTTTTAATTGGCTTTGGATAATAGAAGTCACCATGAGAAATATGAGAGCAAAGACATTATAATGAGAATATTTATGTTTCCAGTTCTTTCATTGTTGAATGTCATAAGTTGATAGGCCTTTACCAAAGAACACATTTCATTAGCAGATCAGCTATCACATTTTCCTTGAATTCTTGTGCCTTTCTCTCTTACATTTTTCTCTCTCCTTCCTTACCAACTCCATGCAACACATCCTTGTCTCTGTAGATATGGGATCCATAGTGTTAGTCTTATGCCTTGTCCTTACAGATCCTGACTCCCTATTGCCCGAAAATTTGTGTACTTTATTATCCTTAACTGGCTTGACCTTGGTATGATTACACCCTTATCAGACTAGTAAATTCTCTTTGATAAACTGGGAGTATAGCTTACTTGTATAGCACTTGCTTAACATGCACAGGCCCTGAGATCAATCCTGAACACCACAAAAAAAAAAAAAAAAGATCTCTTGAACAATTCCACTTAGATGAGCCCTACACTTTCTATTTGAATTGTGGCTGGTGTATATTGTTAAGAACAATGGGAAGAGATTGTTGGAGAATGAAGTTTCTCTAGAGCAAATTTTGCACAAGAAAACACATACTGTGTCTTTATCGAAAGTAGTATGCAGAAAAGTCTAGAAAGATACTAAAATATTATTGTTCTCTCTGCTGCTTTGTATAGAGACAAGAATAAATCTCTAGTTGTTATAATGCTGCCCAAGGACTGCCTCAATAGACAAATAGCAACTCAAATGTAATTAGTCACCAAAACTAAAAATGTTACCATAGAAAAAAACATCCAGTATGGAACTATTTTTAAGTGTTTTAAGAAGAAAGAGAGAAACAAATGTCACCAAAATCACAATGACTAGAAAAATATTATTGCCATTGAGCAGATGAAAATCTAAAGCAAGCACATTGCCATGAATTCAAATAATCAAGTAATTAATCTGTGTTCAAAGGACTATAAGAACTCAGAAAAAATACAGTGAGACAACAGAAGATAAAACATAACTTTATAGATCTCAAAAAGAAATGAGAGACAATCACAAAAACAAGATCCATCAGGGAAGTAACAACGCATATGAAGAAGTGGATTTGAGAAAACAAAATTAATTAGAAACATAGAAATAATACAAGGATAATGACTTTAACATGCTCAAACTTCATTAAAATAGTTGAATATATAGGACACACACATATCAGACATAGACAGATGTAGATATTCCTTTGCTTTGCTAGTTTTTCGGGTAAAAAATAATCAATGATATTAATTATATGTAGTGCCCAAATTCTGGTGTTTTAAAAAAAATCTTTTTAGAAATGTAATTAATATTCACTAATTACACATCTACCAAGATAAATGCAGAGATACAAGTAATAAAATATAAGGCTTTTTCTGTCTCTCTCTGTGTGTACCTTAAAATACACAACAAATATATTAATGCCATGAATGTCTTTTTTTACTAAGTATAGAATTAAATTCAAAACACAAAATCTTCTAAGTTCAGGAGACTCAATCCTATAATTCTGGCTATTTGGGGGGCTCAGATCTGAGGATCACAGTTTGAAACCAGCCCAAGCAGATAAATCCAAGAGCCAGTTAACCAGTTAACCAGCAAAAACCAAGAAGAGCTGTGGCTCAAGTGAAAAAGAGCCATTCTTGAATCAAGAAGCCAAGAAGAATTTCAAGGACCTGAATTCATGCTCCAGTAACTCCCCTTCCCACAAAAAAACCCCACAAGTATTCCAAGAAGCATCAGAAAAAGTATAAAAATAAATAATTTACATATGTCTAATTGTGGCATATCAAAAACCATATAAACATCAAACATATACTTTATATATGTCCATGGAAATTAAATATATTCACCATATGTTAAGTCACAAAGGAATTTTTATTAAAATTTTCTGAAGTACAATGTTTGCAATGTGTTCACTCTGTAATAAAGTTAGAAATTAATTTAAAACTTATTCCAATTTGGCACTTTTTAAATAAGAATTATTAATTGGTTGGGAATGTGGCTTCATGGTAGAGTGCTTGCCTTGGGTTCTATTCCTCAATACCACATAAACAGAAAAAAGCTGGCAGTGGGGCTGTGGCTCAGTGGTAAAGCATTGGCCTTGAGCAAAAGAAGCTTAAGAACAGTGACCAGGCCAAGAGGAAGAGGGGGAGGGGGCGAGAGAAGGGGAGGGGGATAGGAAGGAGGAGGAGGGAGAATTACTTTTGAACTAAAAGTCATATGGGGTGACTTTGATCAAAGTTCATGATAATCACATATCAAAGAAATCTCCTTGTACAACTATTATACACTAACCAAAAATGAAGCCTCAAGTTGCAGCTTATTTGGAAAATAACTGGAATTAAAACATTGGTGATAAGCATCTCTGGGTATCTGCAGATGTAGCTAAGTTGTACATTTCTTGCCTGCAGTACTCCAAGCCTTGGGTTTAATCTCTATCACCAAAAACAAAAAAGAAAAGGCAAAAGGAAATAATAAATGAAATAAATTTTAAAATTAAAATCTATGTACGCCCTTGGATAAAATGGCTGCAGACTAGAATTCTTAGTGAAGCAAATAAATTCTTAGAAACAATAGAAAGGAATTAATAGAGCACTAATGCATGATATTACAAATAAAATATAACATACTCGCTAATGAAATTGAGAATGCAATTAGTAAAGGTAATAGCAGAAAAAGAAAATCAATGGCTTCAAACAAAGAAGCACTATAATCCCCTTCTGTCTAGCTGCCTGTCACTGTTTTGCTTTGAATGGCATTCCTAATAAACTTTTCCTAAACTACCACACAAGAACTTTTGATAAACCAAGGCAGGTTGATTAGTTAAACTACTAGTAAACCAAATGAAGAATAAACCAAATAAACCAAAAGAGAATAAAGGCATAACATAGATACACAAAAGAAGAATTGTCATGGAGATTCACTAACAGGTTTTAATAAACATGTAAGTATATTGCTTAATTTCATATTAAGTTTTAAAAATTATTGTAAGTGAGTTAGTTATATAATGAACTCTGGACAAAGTTTTAAAACTTAATTTAGGTGAACTGGTCATATAAAATACAAGTCTACAAAACAAAAAGAATAGAGCAAAGATAACAAGATAAAGAGCAATTATTTTAAATGAAATAAATTTCAAAATTACCCTTTCTCAACAAAAATCTCTAGCGCTGGATAATTTTTCTGAGGATTGATATGTCTTTTTTATTTTAAAATATTTTTTTTGCTGATCCTGGGGCTTGAAGTCAGGGCTGGGCACTATCCCTGAGCTTCTTTTACCCAAGGCTAGCAATCTACCACTTGAGCCACAGCACGACTCCTGGCTTTTCTGTTTATGTGGTACTGAGAAATTGAACTCAGGTTTTCATGCATGCTAGGCAAGCACTCTACCACCAAGCCACATTCGCAGCTCTGATATCTCTTTTTTAAACTCCAAATATAGCATAGATATTAAGTCAGACTAAAATGAAACAAAACACAAAAACAAACTAATATTATTTATGAATGTGTATATGAAATAAAAGAAACTGATTGGCAATTTCTCAACTTGCTTGTGCTTAAGAGAAAAAGGCTAGAAATATTCCCTAAGATCAGAAACATAGCAAGTGTATCACCTATCACTATTATTTACAAATTTTTCAGAAGAAGTAGTCAAAAATTTTCAGTGAAAAATCGGAAGCAAAAATTTCGATGGACAGTAAAAATAATTATTTTTAGATGAAAGCTTAGACAGAGCAACAACAGAAAATAACAAATAATAAAAGATTCCAGTACAGTTGCTGGGTGCCAAATCAATATACAAAAGTAATAGCTTCAATAAATACAAATAAAGGCCTATTAGAGGACATAATGGAAGAAAATATGTCATTTATAGAAGCGATTTTGGAAAAATAACTAGGAGCCAACTTTAAGAAAATACATCTTTTCCTCCTTTCTTCTGCTGCCATTTTAACAGAAAACGAATGTAAACTTCTATATTACAATATATATTTCATATTGATTTTGCAGTAGGAATCTCAAAAACATTTACTTCACAAGATAAAAAGAATGCTCCAGTGCAAATTCAGAGACAGCAAAGCCACAAAAACAAAAATATTCTAGAAAAAAAGCCTAAAAGTGGGTTCACCTTTCTTGAGGGAATTGACCATCTCTAGTAAAATTAAAGTCTACAGTCTCCAAGCAATCTAACTGCTGGAAATTCATGAAATGGGGATATTTACTCAACAATGTATACTGTAAGTAGTGACAGTGCTGAATAGTTCGTTATTACACAAATGTGAGATGGGCTATGTCTATCAATAAGGAACTGATTTGATTAATTATGGCATATCTACAAGAAGAAATACAAGATAGCCATTTAAAAGAATGCATCAGATGACCTGCATTTACTCAGAGGAAACACACACACACACACACACACACACACACACACACACACACACACACACACATTTAACACCAAGCTCTCAACTAGAAAATATAAAACAATTCCTATCAGTAAGAAATAAGATTATAACCGAAGAAGGAAAGTCAAAGATTTGAGCTAGGACTTTGTGATAAATAGTTGATGTCCACGTGGCCAGTTAACCCATGAAAAGGCACTCGGCTTCATCAGTTAACACAGATAAAGATAAAGCAAAATGCAAACCACATTGCACTATCATCACATATTTGCCACAACAATGAAAGAGGAGGAGGAGGAGGAGGAGGGGGAGGGGGAGAGGGAGGGGGGAGGGGGAGGGGGGAGGGGGAGGGGGAAGGGGGAGGAGGAGGAGGAGGAGGAGGAGGAGGATAGACAATGTATATGTAAGTCAGAGAGTAGAACAAAGGAAACTCAAGGCTAGTGAAAATGCATATCAGGAAACAAATGTGAAAAACTGAAAACATATATACTAAAGCTCATCACATTGCACAGCCTCTGGCTCAGCTATTCTTGTAGACCAATGTGTCACATAAATAAACACAAATATTTCCTGAAGCCAGGTACGAGAATATTCACAGTAGTCATAGGCTAAAGAAACAATACTCTCACTACCAAATCTCCATCATTAAAAGAAAGCATGGGTAAAAATGGTATAGTCACAGAGTATGCTACAATCTAATGATGGGAGTGAGCTATCTACTGCATAATAAAACAAGAATTTGTACAAGCATTCTAAGCTGAAAAAGTCAGGTACGAAAGAAGATGCTCAGTATCTATGAGAACGTGGTTCCAAGGAGATCGCCACTGAAGAAAATCCTTGAACATTCCAGATGCCTGCAGTTCAGTGTTGTATTATAGATGCTTGATTTACCTTTCCCATACTGCCTTCTAACTTCCACTAAAGACCTGTTGCCTTTCAACAAGTCTCAGACTTTCACTTTATCATTAAGGTAAGCATATTTATTCTTACCTTGTTTACAGATCACTATTAGCTTCCTGTAAGGCATATTTTCACAAAAATAAAGGCAGATAAACAATCCATTCACATACAATTTAAATCCAAATGACAGAATTCAGAATTGACTGAGAGTCTGGCGTCACTGAGCTGTGTAATTCACACAGGAAATTTAAATGGCTTGTTTTTAGTGTGTGTGTGTGCTAGCACACACACACGCACACACCAGAACTCAGGGCTTGGGTGCTATACCTGAGGTTTTGTACTCAAAGCTAGTGCTCTACCACTTGAGCCACAGCTTCACTTCCAGCTTTTTGGTGGTTAATTGGAGATAACAGTATCACAAACTTCCTCTCCTGAGTGGCTTTGAACTATGATTCTCACATCTCAGCCCTCCTAAGTAGCTAGGATTTACAGGGGTGAGTCACCCATACCCAGCAAAAATGCTTGTTTTTGAAATTTCTTTTTATTTATTTAGTTGGTTAATTACTTCACTAGCTAGCCAGTTGTTAATTTTTTTTTTTTTTTTTTTTTTTTTTTTTTTGGCCAGTCCTGGGCCTTGGACTCAGTGCCTGAGCGCTGTCCCTGGCTTCTTTTTGCTCAAGGCTAGCACTCTGCCACTTGAACCACAGCGCCACTTCTGGCTGTTTTCTGTATATGTGGTGCTGGGGAATCGAACCCAGGGCCTCATGTATACAAGGCAAGCACTCTTGCCACTAGGCCATATCCCCAGCCCCAGTTGTTAATATTTTTAACCACACTGTCAAAACTGCATGTAATATATCTGTACATAAGGCAAGCTTACTCTATGATGCATGATACTAATTATATACCCAAAGTAGTCATGACTAATCTCTGGTGCTAGAAGCCAGATGAGGGTCATCCTTGTAAAAGAAAAATGTAGGGAACTAAAAGGGCTTTCTAAGGAGCTGGTGATTTGTGTTTCTTAACCTATGTGAGGGTTTCATGGAGATGTTCACCTTGCAAACTTCCTCCAAGCTGTGTAGTTTATACTATGAACACTCAGAAACAAAGTTCATTAAAGCAAGAATTTAGAATAAGACAAACTAGAGTTTGATAAGAGAAACAATACAATAATTAATTGAGAAATTATGAAATTTGAATTATAATAAGGATATAGCCTTCCATTAACTAATATATATATGTATGTATGTATACATATATATATATATAATTTAAACTGGTCAGTCATTGTTTTCTCCTTCAAATCTGTGATTTTCTTTCTTCCTACTTTCTTCTCTGTGTCTTTGCTGGAGACTGAAGCTGTAGGATTGATCCTCTTATGATTGGGGTCAACAATGCAGGTGTCAATGAGAGAATGGTGGGAAAATGGAGTGAGAAGTCAGGTATGTATCCCCTGGCTCCTGCTCCTACTGCAGGGATGATATCTTTGGGAAAGTTCCTTTGGTCCAGCTTCTTTTTCATTGCTGCAGGTCTCTCTGGCTGTAGTAGCAATGGTCCCTCCCTTGCCTCTTTAAAGCTACAGGCATTAAAGTCTTCTATTTCTGCTTCAGCGTGAATACTTCACCACCCCTTTGCCCAAACTTGTGCTGACACTACAGTCAGTTCTCTTTAAATAACTCTTTCAATGTCTGTCCAACAAGAACTCAGACTGATACCTGCTCTCTATGTAAATAGAAGTATAAATCATTAGAACAGTTAAGGAAGTTCTGAAACTGGCAGGCATTTTAGTATGTGATAAATGTGGCAGATTTACAAGTGGCAAAAGTTACAGAATTTTAAGTTTCAGTTTTTCCATCTCTAAATTATCATTCTAAGATATATCTCCAAGAATCCTAGTTCCCTGCTTTAAAATATATGAAGGAAAACAAATACACAGATATGTATATAATACATACATAAAATAGCATACATACAAATAATTTTATCATACATAAAATATCATATATACAAAAATACATGTATATATGAGATTTAGATTATATATATATGTATATATATATATATATATATATATATATGAGACAATATTTTGCTTCATCAATTCAGGAAGAGGTCAGATTTGGACCAGGAATGAATTACACTATCATATAAACCTTTTAGAAAAATGACTGAAAGCCGGACACCAGTGGCTCATACCTGTAATCCTAGCTACTCAGGAGGCTGAGATATGAGGATAATGGTTCAAAGCCAGCCTGGGCAGGAAAGTCCATGAGACCCTTATCTCCAATTAACCACCAGAAAACCAGAAGTGGTGCTGTGGCTCAAGTGGTAGAGTGCTAGCCTTGAGCTGAAGAGCTCAGGGACAGTAGCCCGACCCAGAGTTCCAGAACCACGACCAAAAAAAAAAAGGAATATGATTGAATCCTCACAAAATAAATACAGAGGTCAAGTGTAGTATATCCTAGATTGTCTCCTTGAAAATTATTTTACCATCATAAGTAGAGTCAAATAACTTGAGTCATTTCATTTATTGGAGATCTTAGTGTAGAATAATTATCAAACGCTTACTGCCAAAACAGCTACTAGCAAGAAGGCCCAAGAACCTACATTATATGTTCAAGCAGAATTCTGCCAGAGCATTTGACTGATAAGAGCAAGTCTCCTCCCTGCCATAAGGGTAGTCAGAGAAGGTTGCATATTTTGATCCTGCGTTTAATTGTCATTAACCAAGAGTGGTCTCAGTAAATAACCGAACTTTCCACCTAGTTTCTGAATGAAAATATAGTTTAATAATATGTACTTTAAAACTTTCATAATTTTGGCAGACCTCCAAAGCTTAATTGATTTGTAGTTAAAAATTTTCTATCATTAACAGCTTTATATCATTAACAATTTTTATATCATTAACAACCATAGGTTGAGTCATTTAGCTATCTAGGGGTATATTTTTATAAACAAATTATTCTGGAGATGTGCCATGAAACATCTTGATTCATACTATGCTTCTATTGTTAATTTATTAGTATTTTTGTGCTACCACGAACAATTGGGAATATTAGTTTCAACATTTTATAGTATAAAATTATTATAACAATGTTATAAAAATGTTATGCCAAATTCTACTCTTTAGACTATGTGAACTTTATGCCCTTTATTAACTTGCTGAAGTAGGCTTGACACAAGAAAGTGCCTTAGAACCACAAGGCTTGTCAAATATCCAGCTCAAATTCATACTACAGTTACTAATGACCTACAGCCCAGACATTAACTATGTTTTTCATTTCCAAATTTTTATCAAGATATAAAAACAAGGTAATTTCAAAGCATCTGATGTTCAGTGTTTTAAAAGAAATAAAGTTCATGGAGGATTTCATTTACCCATACTCTAAATTATTAAACCTGTTTCCTCTTGCCCTTAAAATATAGTCTTACAGTTACTATGCTTCCTCAAGCATCTCCAATTCTCTTCCTTCCACTGTGCTTCAGTCAGCCATGACATCTGTCTTGATATTTGTTCACCCCAATCAGATTGTTTCTTCTCCTGAGACCTTGCAAAGTGGCTATTCCCAGGCCCTTAGATCTTCTTCCTAATCTTGTCCTGAGAAAAATGTGCCTCAATACCCTCTTTCAGAGGGACTATGATCTTTCTGTTGTTCTCCATCAGTTAGTTTTGTTTTGCTATCTCTGTATCACCATGTTTTGAAATGACATTAATGTTCTTTTTGTTTATCACCTATTTTCCAAACTGGTTGTCATCTCTAATACATTGTCTACCCTCTTTGCCAATTTATCTCTAGGATGTAGCAAATTCTCAATAAATATTGGAGATACCTCTTAATTGGATTGAATAAATAAATGATGCTAGATTATCAGAGTAATGACATACACTGATGGATAAGTAGCCCCAAATCAACCTATTACCTTATATAAACAGTTCTGATAATGTAATTCATAGTGTTCCCCCATATTGCCTTACATGATACATAAGATATTTTTATCTTGGGTATTTTTCCACAATCAACTAGAAACATGTGTGTTCTCACCTGGGATCATTTGTCTTTTATACCCAATGCTGTTTTTGCTCCTGGCTGCCAAGAAACTCAGGGCCAACTCTAAGACCCATCTCCAAATGGCATACAAGTTTATGGTACCCATTTGGAGCACCTAACTCATTGCAGATTATTTATTTACCTGTGTCTTATTTTTTATTGTGTTGTGTTACATGCATTTCTATAAGTTATCTCAAAATCTATTTAAAATAAGTTCAAAAACAACAGCTACATGAAATATGAATGTCCATGAGTACCTATGGAGGGTTCTAAACTCCTTCTCTTTGAGACCTTCAAATAATTGTCACCTGCAGAACTAAGGGGGCCCTTCAAATTATTTTATTACAATTCAGCAGTTAATTTAATACTATCTTATGGTATATTCTAGTTATTTCATGAGATACATAGCATAAACCCCATAAGATTTTAAGCCCCTGGGTATTACATTTGTTCTCCATCATACTTAAAGTCATATATGCCCAATAACCAGTGTTCAATAGATAGTTGTTAAATTAATGGATGAACCCATCGACTGACATGTTGATGGCTCAGTGAAAATGTAAAACTGTAGTACAAATAAAAAATCTCTAAACAGAACCCAAACCAGTTAAACACTGATGCTATTCTCAAGTTATATCTATGAACACAATGTGAAATTGGGGGATTTTTTTTTTAGCAAGAACAAAGAAAGCTTTGAAGATGTTCAACTACATAAATATTAAGAGACAGTATATGCCATGCTTTCAGGATACAGAATTTTCCTCACTACAGATCCCTCAACTGTGCAATGCTTTTGTATTGATTCTAAAGTGCTTTTTGGATGAACTTTGAAAGCCATTTGCTGAGTGTGGGATTTTGTAGGCTTGGGGTTGTCAATAAATGTGTTTTGCTGCAATTAATAACTATATGCTCCCGCACCTGTGGAGAAGATGAAGCATTTTTCTAATTTCATGTTCAGCAATAAACATGAGCAACTGTCGGCATGGTTCCTCCTTTGATTCTAGTTGCCAACAGCTTGGAATGCTTTGAGTCAGGCAAACGCTACATTCCCTCATTAACTGGTGTCCCCATTTATTTTTCTGCCTAAATGGGTAGAGAAGTCATTTTGTTTAGCTCATTCGGATCTGTTGAGAAAGATACCAGCAAATCAACACCTGTCACTTTTCAGTAAATCCTAAGAGGAAATGGGCTTTGTAGCAGATTTGCCTTGGCAGGAAACAAAATGTTCAAGGACTGCAGCAAATCACTGAATTCTATGAAACTGCATCTCCTGCATTAAAGTGGGAAGGGTGGGGGGATGAGCATCGGCTCATTAGAGATGCAATTAATCCAAATCACTTATAAAACAATAAAATTTAATTATGGGTTCTTACTTTCTGAAAACCCCCTAATTATTGTTAATAAGCTTTTTCTTGATCATAGCTAGTGAGTCAAATTTGTTGAGGCTATTTTTTCCAACAGTTAATTTTTTTAAAGCCATTCTATGTTTCGTAATGGTGGAACAAATATTTCACTCATATGTGCTGGGCCCTATATTTTGGAAAACAATTACAGGTCTAAATTAATGTATCTTTTTCTGTTATCATTTTTGTTTTGCTATGTTTTTTTATTGTTTGGTAGTGATACTGGGGATTGAATTAAGGGCTACTAGCTTGCTAGGCAAATGTTGTTTGAGCCATGCCTACAGCTTTGAGTGCTCATTCATACATATTTGGTATTTGCTGTGTTTAAGGGACTTCTATCTCTAGTTCCTTAAGAGAAGTGTCTCCAAGTCTGAGAGATGAAATATCTGCTTTGCATTGAGTATTTTAGATGCCTTTGGGTTTCAGAGTACAAACATGACAAACTATCCCAAAGTCTGAGAAGAAACTGTTGTTCACACACTTCTGATTTTATCAGATCCTATAGTGGGTCAACTACTACCTAATCTTTTCGTATTAACAAAGACATTATGACTCTAATTACTTTTATATCCATAAAATGTAGAACTGTTGCTGAGTGCCAGTGCCTCACGCTTGTAATCCTAGCTACTTAGGGGGCTGAGATCTGAGGAGCTTGGTTCAAAACCATCCCAGGCAGACTCTTATCTTCAATTAACCACCAGAAAACCTAAAGTGGCACTGTGGCTCAAGTGATAAAGTGCTAACCTTGAGCTGAAGAGCTCAGGGACAGTGCCCAGGTCCAGGGTTCAAGCCCCACAATTGAGAAAAGAAAAAAAAATAGAACTCTCCTTAGAAATGAGTATTTTGTTTTTTTAAAGTACCCTTAAGCAGTAATATTAATTGATATTTGCAATGCATCAAGTACCTTTTTATTATTGTCTACCTAGGTTAACTAATTTACTACAGTACAATTGTACAAACTAACCATTACTATGCCCTTCCTTACCATTACCATTGAGGAAAGTGAAGCTGAAAAAATTAGATGTCATTAAGGATCTTATGTTGCAAGTCATTGTTGGCAATAGACCTTTTTTTTTGGCCAGTCCTGGGGCTTGGACTCAGGGCCAGAGCAGTGTCCCTGGCTTATATTTGTTCAAGACTAGCACTCTACCTCTTGAACCACAGTGCCACTTCTGGCTTTTTCTGTTTATGTGGTGCTGAGGAAACAAACCCAGGGCTTCATGCAGGCTAGGCAAGCACTCTACCACTAAGCCACATTCCCAGCCTGGCAATAGATTTTCATACTCAAGAAGCCCAGATTCTATCATCATGCAGCAAATCTTTCACTTGATGAAAAAGTAAAGAATATGTACACATAACATGAACACTCATTTCTTTAATGTCTACTATTTGTTGCTGTTGCAAAGCACTGTGATTAATACCAAAAATTCCTGCATGTGTGCACGTAATGTGTAGCTGCCTTTACAGAAAAGTACATCCTAAGATGTTGCTAGAACAGTGGTTATAGCTTGTTTCCTAGAATGAGCTGTGTAACTACATCAGAAATTCCTGCCTATCCAAATGGATACTTCCAGGAATTATTCTGTGTTTTTGTAATGATCCAAAATCACTATCATCCCAGATCTTGACCCGAATTGACCTGAAAGTATCACATAGCCTTTGACAGCAAGATAGTACTGTTCCTTGGAGAGAGTATATGTGTCTTCAAATGAGATGAAAACACTATTCACACATTGCTGTGGACAGCTTTGAGGTAAAGGGTGTTACAGCTGGGATAATATCTGTGTCAGAAGAACATAAAACTCTGATCCATTGAAATGACTTGCATGTGGTCTACTTGGAATGACGGGGGTATGTGATTATTTATGAGAAACAGTTAAAGTCTTCACTTCTTAAATCTGATTTGTCTTTAGACATTGACATATTTAGCTGACAGAATGTGACAGAAGTAAAATTGTGGAGACTCATGTTGTAATAGGACTTGCTGTAAGAGATCCCAGGTGGATCTCTTGAAATGTTTAATGTGGGAGAAGCTAATTGATATATACCTGCTCAGAGACAGACATATTGGGGAGGTCCAATGAGAGCACTCTGGTCAAAATTCTGACTGGGCTTATGCTTCTGGTCATCTTGTCCAATGTACAATGCACAGGAGTCAAGACTTCTTAGATCTCTCAATAGATCACAAAATGACCTCAACAAGTACCACAAAAGAATAGGAATCATACAAGTAAGTCTAAGCTATATAATTATTAGGTATAATGAAATGGCTATTTCAAACCAACTAAGTTCTGGGGTAGTTTGTTATAGGGTAATTATAGCAGGAAACAACATGACTTCACCACAGGGAAAACAAACCCCATACTGTTCTACCATCAATATAACACCGAAATGCCCAGGCCTGAATGAAGCCACTTAAAATGGACAGATCTATATATACTTGGATCTGTGTAAATAGGCATGGATACCTGATTAATCCCTAGAATGCATTCTCCATGTACACCTACAGGGTATTCAGGAATGAGCCTTCCAGCTGGTTACACTCCAGGAAGATTTTTCTATCACTTCCCACAACATCTGAACTTTATTCTTATGTTCAACAACCTCACAAAGACCCTGAATCAGTTCATAGGACTGAATAAGTATTCAGAGCACAGTCATCTTTTCCTTTCCCTGTTTCTCTGTACCTTCCTTTTTCAACTGCTTTGATATTCCTCTTGCTCTCACGGGCTCTTTACCCTGCTGTTCTTCTCTCTCGCAAACTCATTGCTTTTCTGTATTCCTTACTTCATCTTTGTAGTACCTCAAGCCATCCAATTACCATGATAAACCTTGACCTGACATCTATAGATTGGAGATGCTTGCTATCGGAATCAAAAGGAGATCACATAATCAGTCAGCATAACTCAGAATACAGTGCTCAACAAATGTTTGCCATTACTAATTTTTTCATGGAACTTGAACTCTGGGCCTTGGCGCTCTCCCTGAGCTCTTCAGCTCAAGGCTAACACTCTGCCACTGGAGTCACAATGCCACTTCCGGATTCCTGGTGGTTAATTGGAAATAAGCTTCACTGACATTCCTGCCTGAGCTAGCTTTGAACCATGACCCTCAGATCTCAGCCTCCTGTGTAACTAGGATTACAGGCCTGAGACAAGGGCGCCTGGCTTACTCATATTTTGTTTTTATGATTTAGCCTAAAGTAACCAACTCACACTAAAGAATACTGACTATAATATGACATCACATCTTCCACATTGACATTTGGTTTATTCATGACCACCTCTACTACAGTCAAAAATCCCTGATGAAAATAATCAAACTGACACAGAGTGCCAGTGGTCCACACCTATAATTGTATATATACTCAGGAGGCTGAGATCTGAGGATTCACATTTGGAGCTAGCTCAGGCAGGAAAGTCAGTGAGACTCTTATCTCTAATTAATGACCAAACAATAAGCTGAAAGTGGAGCTGTGGCTCAAGTAGTAGAGCACTAGCCTTGAGGACAAAAGCTAAAAGAAAGTGCCCAGGCCCTGAGTTCCAAGTCCCACTATCATCACACACACACACACAAACACACACACACACACACACACACACACACACAAATAATAAACTGACCAGAATATCAAATCATGTTATAGTGTGTTGTAATATGATGTCCAGCTTCAACATGTACAGAAACTCTCACTCTCACTAAGGGCATTCCAGAAAATCAAGTTTCTGCAAACCAAGTTATACTATTACCTTATGATTTTGTTCCATAAAATTACATTGTTTGATGGATGTACCCAAGTATTGTCCTCTTTCTAGAATATTAAAACTTCATATTTTATTCAAGGCATTATAATATACTAAGATATGAACTCCTATATACTTGTGATAATAATATATCTCTAGAATACTTTTTTATTGGAGACCTCTAAAAAATTTAATATTGCATCAGTGTTACTTTTCTATTGATAAGAAGTCAATTGCAACTATTAGGATTTCCTTAATGGGTCTCATTTATTTCCAATATGCAACAGATATTTAATAAGATACATATTTACAAATAACCAATCTCTTTTGACTTCAAAACAAAATACATGGCTTGCCTACTAGCATTCTCCATTTTCATGTTTCTTTAACAAAAACAATAGTAACTAACACCATAGTACTTATTCTCTAGGCTACATAGTTCCAAGTACATGATTTACATTTTCTCACTAGCTGTCACAATAAACTTTTAGTAGTCACTATAACTATGTTAGAGAGGAAATTGAGCTGTGGAAAATTTAAACAACTTGCAAGATCATGCACCTACCAAGTGTCAGGAGTTGTCAAAACCTAATTAATCTTGTTCTAACATCTGGCTTTTAATTACTGGCTCTATATAATTTTCAATATGACTATAAAAGTCACTGAAATTGACCTGCCTAAAACATAACTTATGTATTTTTTCAGCCTTTTCTAATTCCCTAATTTTCTGGGACCAAAAAAATTATTATATGACCTCTCAGCTATTTTAATGAAATATGATGTACATCTCTGAATCTGAGAAATCCAAATATGTATCCATATCAAACACACCATTGTTCAAATTGGTTTCTATTGTTACTATGTCAAGCTACTCTCTCTCTCATTCCCTCTGTCTTCCTCCCACTAAATTCCCCTCCTTCTCTTTCTTATTTATTTCCCTGTCTCCTGCTTTCTCCTTTTCTCTCCCTCCTTTTCCTTCTCTCTTCTTTCTCTCTCCCCCCTCTCCATCTACTTTCCTCTCTTCATTTCTCTCTTCCTCCCTCCTCTTCCCACATTGGAGTAGCCTCCTTGTCTCTCTGCCTGCAGTTACATTTTATTCAACCCTTTCTTCATTCAGCACTCAGGGTGAGTTTTCCCAAAGTGCAAAAGTAATTACCTGTTCTTTCACTTTAAAACACTTGAACATCTCATTGTCTTTAACAACATGCTTCTTAACATGGCTTACAAGGCTGCTGTAGCAAGTCCTGCTTCCCTATCCTAATCATTAATTCCTGGTGCTCTAGTTGTACTCGGCCCTTTTAATTTCTTCAGACAGTACATTTTTCTCACATCCACATTTACTTGCCTTGTAAATTCTTATTTATCTCTTAGTTTTCAGATTAGCTTCCCCCAAATGTATTTGTCGTGTGTTTGTATGGCTTCCCTACAGTATTAGTTGTGTTCCATTATAAAAGTATTTTAAAAGTCTGCAGTTGTGACTTTATAAGTCCAAAGCTGTTCTATGTTATTTAAGATAAGAACTTACTCAATAACAAGGTTGAGACTGAAGGCCTAGCATGAACTTTAGTTCAAAGTCTGTATGGACCAAAAAGAACATAAGAACTATAACTAAAAGGAAGAAAAGAATTGTAATTCTAGTCAAACATATTTCATTATAATCATTTTATTACCAACTTCTTGTGGGTCCAATAGTTTTGAATAGGAACTCTAAGTTGTGAAAATACAATAGTCAATAAAGACAAATATGTTCCTACCTTGCATAGACTTGAATGATTACCAGACTTGTGATTTTTCTCTCTGCTTTAGGCATAAGGCAGAAGAAAAGGATGCTAAGGTGATCTGAATCTATTAACAATGAGCCCCTTAATTGATCAAAGAAAAACACTCTTGATTACAACCAACTCTATCACATTAACATTCATTCGAGGAACAGTAATAAATGAACCTATATCTTCCATATATTTATG
The DNA here is from genome assembly GCF_023159225.1 of Perognathus longimembris pacificus. Classification (NCBI taxonomy): domain Eukaryota; kingdom Metazoa; phylum Chordata; class Mammalia; order Rodentia; family Heteromyidae; genus Perognathus; species Perognathus longimembris. Next base: position 21,804,888 of record NC_063164.1, read on the forward strand.
AGAATACCCATTTTCTATTACCCTTACAGAATTTACTTAGAAAAATAAAACCCAACAGAATAAGCAGGGACCATTCCAAGAGAACATAGTCATACCATCCACTTGCATTCAGAGATCTTTAGGGCCCCACAAATGCACCAACTTCAGCAGAGCCAGGCACCACAACTAGGAGACTATCACTAAAACCAATAATACTCTGCACAGCATCTTAGGCCTGTTGTAAAGATTTAGCATATGATAATCACTTCCTCTGGAGATTTCTCCAGTGTTCACAAAGTCAAGCCAGTGTTGCTTGTTTACCTCTGATACAATAAATAAAACATAAGCCTACTTTATATCAAACATTTATACCTGTGGGTTTTCAAAAGTCTTCATCAACTCCCCATCACTCATATTTTGCCTAGAAAAACACCAATTCCTCTAAAGCTTCCTATATATTTTCATTATGAATGGGGAAGAACATATATCAAACATGGAAAAATGATGCCTTATATCCCTATTGATTAGAAAACATTTGAGGGGTCCATGTGACAATGCACTTGAATAGAGAGATGAAGTAAATACTATATTCTAAGTAAATTATTCCATATAATTCCATTTGTAGTATTCTATGAGGTAATTTGTAAGGAGATCTAGAAAACATGTAAGCATAATATCTCTGGCATACTAATGGTCTCAAAATCCTACCACATTTCAACTTTTTATCTTACATCTCTGAGAATTGAATTGGGGGCCTCATGCTTGTTATACTTCTTCCATCACATCTCCAGGCCTTCTGCAGGTAAGGGCTCACACTAAATTTGTCCAGGCTGGTCTTTATAACTATGATCCTCCCATCTCTGCCTCCTAAGCAGATGACAGTATGTCAGTGCAATCATGCACCATCACAACTTGCCTCCACATTTCACTTCTAAGGCATCACATAGGTAGGTTAAAAAAAAAAGTCTCGAAAGAAAGTAAATTTGAGACAGGTGTGGTGGTATAGTCCTGTAATCTAGGCACTCAGGAAGCTAGAAGAATTGTGAAAGAAAGGCCTGCCTGAGCTACATTGGTATCGAGACCCTTTCTCAAGAAAATAAAAGGAGAACAATAGCACAAGTTCATGACCATGAGAGAGAGAGAGAGAGAGAGAGAGAGAGAGAGAGAGAGAGAGAACAGAGATCGAGAGGCACAGAGACAGAGGGTAAGGGAGAGGGAAAAGAAAATGGAGAAAGATTATACTTAAATGCTCTTACATTTCAGCCTCAAAAGCATAGTCATTTGGGCATTAGATATGCGAATATATCCTTTATTTCTCTCTGTCAATAACACATTTGAAACCTGAGTTCTACATGAGAGATATCCTGTCTTCATTACTATCACAGCAGTAATCTTTGAGGTGTGCAGAGGTCTTGGACTCTCCTGAGATGACTGCTATTGCTTCCTTTGATGAACAAAAGCTCCACCCTGTGGTTTGTGTGTTTCTTTTAGGGAGTACTTTACAGTAGTACTTTGGTAGGCCGGTAGCTTCAAGTAAAATTGACACTTACTGTTGTCAGAAAAGGCTATTATTTTTATATTCATCAAGAATTAATAATGTTCTTCATGAATAGAAATCCTTTTTATTATGGAAGTTGTCAACTCAAAAATTTATCTGTAAACATCAAATGGAATACACAACCTGTACTGATTTTGAGTTCCTGGGTTGTTATTTTTTTCCATTGCTGCCTTGATCTCAACAGCTGTAGGTATTTAAATTCTCTTTCCGGAGCCTTTGCACCCTACATTATGCACAAGAGAAGTAAAGACAATTATTACCACCACCACCACCATATCCCCCGCCCCGCTTTTTTTTAACAGCAGAGCCCAGGGAACACTTAGAAGTGTAGACATTCTCCTGCTACATTACCTTTACACTCACCAATAGCAACTGTTCCTCATAAAATAGCACAGTAATGTTTAAAGGAGAAAGGAAATTTTTATATGTAAGAACAAAAGAGAAAGAACTGGTAAGAGAAAGTAGGAAGAATAATACAGGTAGACTTTTTTTTTTAAGGTAAGGGTGTCTAGAATGATAAATAATAAAAGGTCTTTGCAGATTTGATTGGGTGTGTGAGCATTTATAGCACCTGTGCCCACAGGGGGGCCCACCAGCAGCCAAATGGTAACGCTGGTGTGTAATTACAGAGCACTTAACTTCATTCAGACATGGTTTGTTTCTCTGATAATTTCCACTTTCATTGTTCAAGAGGCTGTGGACACTGTCAAAGCTGAGGTTCAAGTACCTGCAGCTGTTGAGATAAATGAATGTTGTAGCTGTTTTTTTTTTCTTTTAAAAAAAAGTTCCCAATAGGAATACTGCTTAAGAGGAAAGTTTGACAGAAGTACTTATAAAATATTTGTCTTGCCTTTCCATAGCTTTAAAATCTTAAATCTATAAATGGATTACTCCTTCTTCTTCAGTTCACAAGCTGGCTGAGCTCCTTTGCTCCCCTTCCAATAGAACCCATCCTTCTTGTAGGCTATTAAATTCTCAGTTGGAAAAGCTACTTCGATTTACTACTCAGCTCTACAGACACCGTCTCTGTGTTGTCTGCAGTTTTGATATATAGAAATTTCAGACATTTAACAATATGTTAACCTGTTTGTATGAAAGAGTAAGTGTGTTCCCAAAAGGACGAAGTCTTGCCAAATCTGAGGACAAGTATGTTTCCCCATTCTTGCATTTTTGTCCTCCAACAAAAAGTCATTAGTCATCTTTATTGAAGTCTTTAAAAAGTCTTGTGTGTTTTATATATATTGAACAAGAAAAAAAACCTGAAAGACAACAAAAACAAAGTTTAACTTAACTCCATTTTCAGTACCATGGTAAGAACACTACTAGTATGATTTTCCAAAGACACATTACTTTGCCAACAGTGTTGCTCAAATATTATTCTTTTATCATTTTTACTATTACTTACAAAAAGATTCAAATCATAACAAAAGGTATAACAAAATGTTGTTAAATTCATACAAGAATTAAGTATTGCTTCAAATTTTGGTAGTTATTTCTAAACTGGTCATTGGTACCCTGATCGTGGCTGAAGTGCAATCTCTCTCTCTCTCTCTCTCTCTCTCTCTCTCTCTCTTTCTCTCTCTCTCTCCCTCCCTCTTCCCCCCTCCCTCCCTCCCTTCCCCTTTCCCTCTCTCTATGTATGTGTTTTAAATGTGCACAACTAATGGTGTGCAACATCAAATTCTGCCTCTAGCCCTTTGTCTCCACACCTACCAGGAGCTTCAGTCATATCAAATTATTTGTAATTTTCTTAAATGACTGGCCTTCCTTGGGAAATATAAGGCATTGCTCAAGACATATGAAGTCATCTCCCTCAAATGCCCTTTCCTGATCACTTGCAGACAAGTTAAGTAAGTGCCTCAGTCCTTGGGTTTGAACTTAGGACCTGGGCACTGACCCTGATTTTTTGCCCAAGGCTAGCATTCTATCACCTAAGCCACAACTCCATATCTGGTGCTTAAACTAAGATAAGAATATCTTTTCAGCCACATCTGCTATTATTAGTTTTCTTGATAATGGCCATTCTGAAGTGAGCTGGAATCTCAATGTTGATTTGATTTGCATTTTTTTTTTATGGCCAGAGATTTTAAACATTTCTTCATGTCTATTGGCCATTCCTGTATCTTCTTTGGAGAAGTCTCTTTAAGCCTTTAGCCCATTTATTTAAGGGTTGTTTCTTTGAGGATTTGTTTTTAGAGAGTTTAATTTTTTGAGCTCTACGTGTATTTTAGATATGAGGCCCTTGTAAAGATCTCCCAGATCTGTGGGCTTTCTATTTATCTTGCTATGTCCTTTGCCATGCAGGAACTCTACATTGTAATGCCTTTATCCAGCCTTCCTTTAATTTTTTGTGTTTCTGGAGCTTTACTTACAAAGTTTCAATCTGTGCCAGTGACCTCTAGGGTTTCCCCTATCCCTTCCTGTATTTTCAGGGTATCTAGCCTTTCCATTTGGAATTGATTCCAGTGCAGAGTGATACCTAAGGATCCACCATAGAACTCCCCAATGACCCAACAATCCCATTCCTGAGCATCTACCCATATGACCACAAACAAGGCCACACTAAAGCTACAAGCACAACCACAGCAGCATTGTTTTCCATAGTGATGATATGGATTCAACCCAGATGCCCCTCAGTGTATGAATGGATCAAGACAATGGGATAGATATATAGATAGATTTCTGTGCTTCTATTAGAAATTATGACATTACCTATTTTTAAGGAAAAGGAAAGGCTTGGAAAAAATTATGTATGCCAGACCCAAAGAAACATAGGCTGCATGGTCTCCTTCATTTGTATTAACTAAAATATGTCTAGAATAGTCCTAGCAAATGATTATAATAGCTTAATTGCTACGTCCACATGGCTGTATAAAATGATGCCTATCTCAATGAACCCCAAGAAATGGAAACAAGAGTTGTTGTTTTTTCCTTAGTGTACTGTTCGCAGTAATTTCCCTTCCCCCTTTGGTTTAGTCCCCTGATGTCACCATTTATTTCTGTAACCTTTGTCTTGTTTATAAGTTTATCTGATTTAGGAACGGGAAGGGGAGCCACAGAAATGGTGGGACAAAGGGTGAACCAATGCAACAGTGATACTCACTAGACACTACGTTGGAAATGAACTTTACAACCTGGGGTGGGGTGGGGGCAAATGGGGGAAGGGATGATGGTGGTAACACTGTTCCAAAAGAAATGTACTTGTTACATTACTTATGTAACTATAACCCTTCTGCAATAAAATAATTTTTTTGAAAAAAAAAAAAAAGCTCTCGAAGACTTTCTGGCATCAGTGTGAAACCTAGGATCGCATCCTCCCCAGTAGTTAGGATTACAGGTGAGAGTACAGCACCCAGCATGTGTCTTTTATAATATAAAAAACTAAACAACACTGTCTTACATGTTCTTGGCCATGTTACTTAACTACTGAATGTCTAATCTTCCCTTTATTCTTGTAATATAACAGCATATGGTCATGGTATTATTTTAACTTCCTGAGAAGTACTTCATATTCTATAATGCTCATTCTTGTAGTGGTGGTAGTGAGAACAAATGAATTTACAGAAATAAACTAGGATAGAAGTAGAAGTGATACAGGAAAACTTGTTAAAAAAATTACAGGCAAATGAATGATTGGTCAGAAATTAGTGCTATAAGGTTACAAGAAGAAATTAAAGAAAAAGAATGAGTGTTATATCACTGTTGTAATTACTTTCAACATGCCATGTGAAACCGTAGCTTCTATTGTTGATGATCCTCTTGTATCCCCTTCCTGTGGTTGTACCTGCACCATCACTGTATCTTATCTGAGTATATTGGAAACTGTGTATACTGGTATTAGAACTAGGAAAGTGAAAGGGAATACCAAAATTGAGAGACACGAGATAAAAAGACAAATGACTACAAAAGCAATACTTGCAAAACTGGTGTAAACCAACTGAACAACTCATGGGGAGAGAGGAAAGGGGGGAGGGGGGAGGGGGGATGAGGGAGGAGATAACAAACAGTACAAGAAATGTATCCAGTGCCTAATGTATGAAACTGTAACTTTGACAATAAATAAGAAAAAAAATAAAATAAAATAAAAAAGAAGAAGAAATGAAAGGTTCCATCCACTGTGATAAGAGAGTACTGAAGGGAAAAGATTAATTTGAAACTCGACTTTCATGTAGACTCATACAGAAGGGCAATTAGTTGATGGAATGAGTGTAAGAGAAAAGGATTAAAAGCTACTGTATCATCTGTATTTTTAGGGCCCCCCACAAAGCCACATTTTAGGTACCAAGTTACAGAGCAACTGTGCCTACTCACTCTATCTCCATTAGAAAATATGGCTTAACCTCTGGGTTGAGTTGTATTTCTCGGTTTTTATACATGAGAGTTTTAAGTTTATTATAGATCTATGGATGTAGCTTAGGGACTGAGCATTTGCCTAACATGCATGGAGCTCTGGATTTGATTCCCCAATATCAATTTTTTTTAAGGTTTGTAGCATTTTTGTAGCAATATTGAGTCAGTGGAGAGTAGTGGCCATATATTTGAATGCCTTCATATTAGCGACAATATATGAGCTCATAAAGGTTACGTTGATACTGCTAAACAAGAAGGAATAAGGAGAGGAATTTTAAAATATTGCAAATTTTGTTTTTAACATCAATTTGCTCAGTATCCTGAGTGAGTTGGCCTAGGAAAAAATGATACCCAGAATAAAAATGATTTTAATGTGTCAAGTAAATACATAATGCAAGAATTCAGCTGATGCATTGCCTCTTAATAGTATTTTTATTTAAAAGTTTCACCATTGGAGCACTTATGATAACACAAAATACTTAAAAGTGACAAAGGATCCTCTGAAGGAAGAAGTTTTCTTTACATGGGAGCAATGATGGTCATTTGTTTAGATGTGTGTGGATTTGGCTGCAGTCTGGGCTTAGATCAATAGAATATGTCAGTCATCTGACAGAAATAAACATGACATCTACCTTGTTCCAAAATTGAGAGAGAGTTGAGAAAGAGCAAATGGCACAAATCTGTAGATTTCATTTGGCTCAGATTATCACCCAGTAAGAAAAGCAAGAAAATAACCACTTCAGTGTTACTTGCATATGCTGACAGTCCAAAAAAAAATTGCAAGCCAATAGCCATTAAGGAAATCCATAATCAAAAAATCTGTCCCAATGGTCAAGTTCAGTATTATAAGAAAGGAAAATGACGTAATTGGATTAGCCATGAAAGTGGGAATTATAATATGATAATCAGAAATATACCAGTATTCAAAAGAGGTCCATAAATTATATTTCATTTCTACAAATTTTTATAGTATTCTTCTCTGCTAATGTGTCTTGAATATGGCAGATACTAATTAAATACAATCACAAGGTGAGTTTAAGTTACAAAGAATGTAGAGGATAGAAGAGCAACATTTTCTACAATAATCTCCGTTAATCAGAACCATAAAATGTGAACTGCAAGTAAGCAAAACTAAAATAAAACTAAAACTAAAATAAAATAAAGGAACCACTAAGGGCATGAAAATCTCATGAACAACAAGTTGCTTAAGAAAAGACTCTGAAGAAGCTTTTGAAAAAGTAGCTGATAGCATTTAATTGTGTGAGATACAGGGTACTAAAGTGTAGCAGAGTAAACTGGAAGAAAGTTTGGTGTTGATATTCATCTTGGGGAGACAAAGCTGGGAATCACTTCCTTCAGACACAATGTGGCTCGGGAGGATTGACGGATGGGCCTGGGGAGTCTGCTGCTCTATGCTGCTTTTCCAGCACTGTACTGCCTGTAGTGGAAAAGACTCTTGGAGTCCACATTACGAGATTTCTGCACAGCTTCCGCAAAAAGTTTGGTCACCTGAAAATAAAATGCCAAGAATGTTAGCAACCCATATGAGATGAAAGTGAATGTTTAATGAACCAGAAGTGAAAAGTCACAGTGTCTCTGCTACTAGTTTTCAAAGGAGCCTGGGATGAAAGGTGCAATAAATTTTTATTTTATATGGTGATTTTTTTCCATATCTTAGACCTCATCATGAATAAGTTTATTTCTTCCCCACTAGAGGATTTAAAATGGACTTGGGGAAAGAAAAAAAACCACAATAAACAAATAATAATCTCAAATCTCAGAACCCAACAATCATTTTCTCTGAGTTGGACAAGAACTTGTACTACATCTGGACTTTTAATTACACGGTGCTTTTCCTTGAGCAAAAATGCAACTGGAGTTTGATTCTTTCATATCACACTGTCACTTTTTAACAAAGGATAATTGTGTCAGTAACTAAAGAGCCATGGCTGTAGATCAACAAATGCTTACATGTTCCAAGTAAGACATGAGCTACTATATTAACATCATTACTTTAGGTTCTATTAAAACTTCCTCTCTGTTCTTATTGCTACAAGGGGTGGAAAGACAGATGTGCATGTACTGATCAGTCCTGGAAACTGTGTCACCTGTATCTAGATGAAAGAGCATACCTGGAAATTAGTGAGAAGAGCAATTCCACTGTCAACAGCTGTCCTCCGGATCACATAATTATCATGGACAAACTTGGTGTTGTTGTTGGGGAGGTTAATCACAAGGTCAATGCTGCCATCTCTTATCAATCTGGAAGAATAAACAAAATAAATAAAAACTTGCAGATGACAACGTATATTTTGTAATTAGTTTCAGGAAGAGGAACATAAAGTAGTCTCTCAGTCATTCAAAGTAAATGCCACACTGAGTTGACTGTCACCTAATCTCCACTAATCCTTAGTGCATGTTCAAATTCTAATGGAATACAAAAATGAAATCTATATTCCTTTGAAAACAAACCTTACTCTCTGACCATTGGAAAACCCGGGAATTTGACAGAGGTTTGTTTGTTTGAACCAAGAGGAGATTGGTGCCTTTCAGCAGGTGCTGCTGGGCTGCAACACACACTAAGAGATGTTGAAATGTTAGAAGCATAAAGTGTTGTTGATTATTGTTTTGACAAAGCTTTGCAAAGGGCATAGACTATTACTAGAAGCCAGTTCAGGTATGGAAGTGATACCATTATTTTATAGATTTGATAATGATTTATAAATTGACTAATGATACTTCTGGCAAGTAGTATAAAACATAAAATTTGGTAGTGGAGAGCCACTGGGTGAACCAAGACACCTCAGAACAACTGACAATAATTGGCTATGCATTTAAATCACATAGTCTTGTAAATGTCAATGCATGGGTATTCCTCAAAGCCTGTGCAGTTCAGTATGTATATTTTAGCATAAGTCAGAATCTAGTAGTCATAAGGCCTAAGGCCAACTTGATTAAGAAATGACCAATTAGTAATCAAATAGACGACATTATTATAGTCCTCACTCCAGCATTATGCAAGTCATAAGTGCTAAATAAATTGACCCATAACCTCAGTGAAATGTACATGATCATATGATATATCATATGTACATAGCACATTTATATGTACATATACATATATAATATTGCACATGTATGTATGTAATTGAATATATGATACATGTGGTATATATTATATGTGACACTATGTTATATTGTATATAACAACTTAACTACATTATATAGTCACACACATATATACATATAGTGGTTAAGTAGTATTTGACATATTGTAGACATAGCCATGTAGTGCTTACTTTCTGATGGAAGAGAGACTTGGGTTCTGCCCTTCCTGAGATGGCCAAGCCACGGGGGTGGCAGGAACATTGTTGGCATTAAGCCAGTCTGATGTGGCTTCTGTGGCAAAGAGCTGCATTGTAAAAAGAAAAGTCAGTTAATTTCACAGGGAAGACTTAGAGAGATGCAGGAGGACTACTACTATCCCTTAAAATATAAGGAAGAAATTGGGGAATGGTGAAGCAATGCATTATCAAGAGTAGAGACTTAGTCATTCACTAGGCCTCACATCTATAATTTTAGCTACACAAGAGGCTGAGATCTGAGGATCACAGTTCAAAGCCAGCCTGGACAGGAATGTTGGCAAGACCCTTATCTCCGATAAACTTCCAAAAACACACACACACAAAAGCCAAAAGTGGATTCCTGGGTCAAATGGTGGTGTGTTAGCTTTGAGCAAAAAAGCTTACCAACAGTGTCCAGGCCTAGAGTTCAAGGCCCAGGACACACACACACACACACACACACACACACACACACACACACACACACACACACACGAGTAAAGAGTTGAACTTAGGGGCTGGGGATATGGCCTAGTGGCAAGAGTGCTTGCCTCATATACATGAAGCCCTGGGTTCAATTTCCCAGCACCACATATACAGAAAATGGCCAGAAGTGGCGCTGTGGCTCAAGTGGCAGAGTGCTAGCCTTGAGCAAAAAGAAGCCAGGGACAGTGCTCAGGCCCTGAGTCCAAGCCCCAGGACTGGCCAAAAAAAAAAAAGAGTTGAACTTAGAATGTATGGACACAAGAATTTTATTATGTTAAAATATTTACAGTGGGGAAAAATTAAGAACCTAAATTTTAACTACCCTTAAGGAAGAGAACAACAGAATGATTTATGGTTTAGCATTTATTTTTATTAGGCAAACACAATCTCATGCCCACAGACTCACCCTGATAATTTTGTTTTACTCAACCAGGCTTTCTGTACAGAAACTTTTACCTGAAACTGAACAGCTGGAAACCATGACCTCATATGGAAAAAGGAAAATAAAAAAGGAAAAAGTGTATGGAACTATATGGAGACTTTTCCCAATTGTGCTTCAGTAAAGTTTCTACATTTTTCAGTTGACAGCTTCTATTGAGTTTGTAGTAATTTTGTTAAAACTTAAAAGTATTCTGATTATTTTGCTTTCTTGAAGTTTAACTACTACATGAGTTAAAACTTTGGGGTTGAAAAGACATACTTTGAACTATTTATTTTTCCTATTTCTGCAATATTTCATTTGTAGGTAGATTTGAACGCTGACAGAAACTACTTAAAGAAAATAATAATAATAATAGCACATACCTTGAAACCTTCATTGTGTAATTGCTCAGCAACACCAAGGAATCTTGGACGGAATGATTGCTGGAAAAGATTTTAACAAAATTCATTTTGTAGATATGTATGCTTTTTTCACCTACATGTACATAATACAGTGTTTGCCCATACCATGATAATACTATTACAAAAAGTAGTCCCATAGGTGGTCATGTGCTTTATATTAAAGGCGGACAAGTATATTACTTTAATCTACCAACTGTATGAATCCCTTCTTTTCCAAAATATGTAAGATTCCTTCAACATTGTCTTAGTCTCTGCCTTTTCAACTTGCTGTTCTGTCATTCCTAAGTCTATAGGTTTAGACCAAGTTCAACATGGACCCTTCATGTGGTCAGGAAGACTTTTAAGGGCATATGGGTTGAGACTTGAACCCAATCTGCCTTTCGGACTGCTCTGTTTACCCAACTTGCTCTAATTGCTGAGTTCTAATTTAGCCTTCAGTAAATTAGTAGCTTGTGCACAGAATGAAGCTGCAGTAATTCAATCATTCATAAATCAATTTTGCATTGCTCTGTATTCACTAAGCTCCATTTTCAATTTTGACCTTAACCATTCACTAGTAGTGGACATCCCTGAGACATCACTGCACTTCTAGAATAGTGATAGTAATATTTCCACTTATCAAGGTTCCTCAATGCATTAAGCTTTTTGACCTTGAGCAATGTAACCACCCTAGAATGCAGTCTCCTCTGTCCTACGTGGAAATAATTAACAGTACCTGTGCACAGGCTCAGAATGACAGCTCAGTCAACTAATTTATAAAGTAAGCTACATATAAATGTTAGTAGTAATAATACTTAGCACAGTTACTGGCCCCAAAATAGCTCTCAATATTAATTGCTACTATTAATGTAATTGTTTTCTCCAGCCTCCCTCAAGCTACATTGCTACTCTGCATCCCTGTTTCCAAGCCTTGTCTCCTCTATTAGCTGTCATAGTTTCAACCCAAAGCAAATTCATATGTATATGTGTATACACATACTATATACATGTATAGACATAAACATATTGTGCTCTCACATATATTTCCCTGATATGTTAGCTCACTGTTTAGATATTTTCTTTTACTTTTTCCCCATGATATGGAGAATTAAACTCAGAGCTACCATTCTACCACTTAGAACCATATTGTCAAAAATCCTGCCTTCAGTTTATTTTTCAAATACTCTCATGCATTTGCCCATGAGTTTTCAAATGTAGATCCTCCTATGTCTTCCTGTTGAATTAAGAGCATGTGCCACAACACCTGTCCCTGGGATATTTTTTCGTAGTCCATTGTGATTTTCCTAGGATCCAGCTAGCCTTGTCTAGCTTCCACACCCTGCCTTCCCTGGATTCCGGCTGACTGCCATCAAATGTCTCCCACTTCTGAGCATAGCACTTGTAACCAAGATGTTTCCAAGACAATGAGGGAAAAGAACTGAATGACTGACCCACAGTGCAAACCTAACTTTACCCTTACTAGCATGAGTGTCTAACTGAGCTAAATAAAATATTTAAACTAATACATACTCAAACATATATACTTAGAAATAAAGGAGATTATATTTTGCTAGTTTCCCTTTACAAAGTGGTTTTAAATGGATAATGCAACTTAGTTCCTTCAGCAAATGTCTTGTGACATATCTGAGAAGAGAGAGGAAAAAAAGAAGGATGGAGTGGAAGTAATAATATATTGCAACTATATGTAAAGATGTCATAGGTTTCTCAATGAAAGCTATTTATCAATAAATGGATGAAAAAGTAAAGAAAAAAGCAAGAGACAGAATTACTCTGAGCAAAATATATGTCACATATGTGATGAGAAAATTCTTGGTACAATTAATACACAGTGAAAACTAGGAGTGATAGGGAAGTAACACAGCTTCTGTTGGCGGGAAAGTATCAGCAGGTGAGGGGAGGGAATGGAGATAATAAATGAAGGTAAACATGGCCAAAGTATTTGATTTGAATAAATAAAAATAGAAACAGTTGTTGAAATGGTTTTAAAAGGGAGAGTATGTAAGGTAGAGTGAAAGAAGGGGTGAGATATTAATGGGGCTACATTATAGGTATATCTAAGCAAAATCCCCTGTGTAGAACTAACATATGAGTATAAAAATATTTTCAGAAAAAAATCAGATCCAGAAACTAAAAATGGTGGTTGAAAAAGGTGGGGGGTGGGGGAGACTGGGAATGATACTTAGTGGTAGAGTGCTTGCCTAGCAAGCATGAGCCCTGAGTTTGATTCCTCAGTACCACATAAACAAAAAAGGTCAGAAGTGATTCTGTGGCTCACACAGTAGTGCTAGCCTTGAGCAAAAGAAAGTCAGGGACAGTGCCCAGGCCCTGAGTTCAAGCCCCAGCACTGACAAATAAATCATACGTAAATAAAAGAAATCAAGGTCTGTTGATAATGTTGGTAACACTCAGCCTGTAAAATCATTCTAATATTTATACACAGAGCTTCTCCAAGAATAGATCTAAACCCTAGCAAAAGACAACAAAGACGGTGTTCAAATATAGAATTCTTTTATATCCTAGCCTTCTTTGGCCCCCAGAACTACAGTTTTACAAGAGGAAACGATTGGCAAATAGAAAAGATAAATGCAACTGGATGAATCTCAGCAAAGGCAGGCTCTGGGGTTATTTATGACAGTCTCCTAGAACATGAATTGTAACCATGCCTAGGGTAGTAGCTTTCCATTTTCACACAGGACCAAACAAGAATAAATGAGCATAGATCAAAGAAAGTTTATACTTCCACATTTTAAAAAGTAAAATAAAAAAATAGAGTATAGAGAATAAATCTTAGTGACAATAGCAAAATGTAATAAGGCAGGTGGAAATATATATATATGAATGCATATATAATATATATCATATATTAGACATAAGAATGGGACAATCATGTGTACAAGGTTGATCTTGCTTAGAAAGAGAGAGAACCAGATAATATGTAAGGTTCTCTTTGGGGTTTAAGATCCCTTGATACAAAGCAAATTTACATGAAGTATGTAGAAGTAAATTCTACTTACTTCACCAGATACAGATTATTACATGTGGACCTTCTATATGCACAATAGACTTAAGTGTGCAACAAAGCATATCAGAAGGCTCAACAAAAAGTGTTCTGTAAACTGACTTTATATTCTCGATTTCTTACACTTTCCTCTATCACCTAAAATATGGTGATTATGATAATGAGATAACTCTTAACCATGTTTTTAAAATACCATTCCACAGATAAAGTGCTTCCTAAAGTGTGGTCCCTGTAAACACAATCAGCATCACCCAGAAGTTATTAATAAATAGGACACTGTAGATTCCACCCCCAGTTCGATCAGAAACTCAGAAGTGATTTCCAGCCATCACAAACTCTCCAAGAGATGCTACTGCACACTTCAGTTTAGAAATCAGAAGGAACTGAGGACAGATGGACTACCATTCATTCATTTTACACTTTGAGGTCAAGGTGTATTAACCCTTAGCCAAAGTCACCATGAAAAATGTTGAGGGAGGAGTACTAGAATACAATTTTTTTTGCCTTTGCCATTTTAAAGTAAAATAAGTCAGCAAGTCCTTGAGGACCTGCAGACACCAGGCAGAACCTCATTATAGAGCTGTTTCAGTGCTGTCCCCCAAGTGGAAAAGATAAATATCCAACATGACAGTATTGGCAGCTACCAGCTAGGGAAACACTCTGCCTTCTGGTTTGGGGTGTTGGCTTCCACGGACACATTATAAACTTCTATCAAACATGTATTGAACACTTGTGACACACAAAACAGCCTCTCGATAGTAAGAAATTATAGCTGTCAGCTTGCATCTGAGTAGCCTCAGATTTCAAAGCTGATTGAAAATACCGGTGTAAGAAACCATTTGTTCCTAAAGGTGAAAAGTACAAGATGATTTATTTTCTTGGAAATGTTTATAAGGAAGAAAGCCTTTTAAAAGTGAAATACATAGATGTATTTCTTCCAATGATCGTTTTCACACTAACCCAACTTCCAGCTGCTGAAAAGACAGCCACATTACTATTAAGTGATGCCTACGGATTCCACAGGGATGCCTGGATTGACAATGGCATGGTTGTTCTTAATGATGCCGCTTTGAAAATAAAAGGTTATTCATGTCACTTGGAGTTGTCTTTTCAAATAAAAATGCTTGCTTTGTGTTGCTGAGAGATGCTGGAGCAGATGTCAGGTTGGTGCGTGCCATTTTACAAGCCTCACTGAATAGTCCAATCAAGGGGAAAAACACAGTGAGTGCTCTTGATCTACTCTAGAGTAAATCACTCATTGTTAAAGAGTGTTCTAGAAAACCTCAAAACGAGGCAAAACTGCCTACTCATAACTGCTAAAAATAAAATCACGATGGGATGAAAGGTGCCTGAAAGTACTGCAGGAAAATCAAGGACGATTGTGTTGCCACATAAACCTTCATTATACCTTTCTTATATCACAAATGCCTTGGGATTCGGAATTGCTCTTGGTAGAGACACAGAGCATGCTATAATTGACAAGAAACCTTTGGCAAAAATCTGCATCTTGTTTTTCTCCTCTTAAAATCCTAGTTCCAAAAGATTCATCTTACACTTGCTGGGCAATTTCACCTATGAGATTTAACTTTGCAAGGACAGAAATAGACAGTATGTAAAAGAGAAAAGGGTAGAAATAAGAGAAATTAAAAGGAGTGCTGTATACTACCAGGTGCACACACCTGCATCCATAGGGGCAAGCACACACATCTATTTTCTAAAATAGAGAATTCTCTGATACCTGACTATGTAAAAACTTGAGCTGGGAATATGGCCCAGTGGTAAAATGTGTGCCTCGCATACATAAAGCCCTGGGTTCAACTCCTCAGCACCATATATATAGAAAAAGCCGTAAGTGGCACTGTGGCTCAAGTGGCAGAATGCTAGCTTTGACCAAAAAGAAGCCAGGGACAGTGCTCAGGCCTTTAGTTCAAGCCCCAGGACTGGCCAAAAAAAAAACAAAAACAAAAACAAACAAACAAAAAAAAAACCAACTACATAAAGTGTATATGAAAAAAAAAATGTTCCCTGGATCAGAGTCCTTTTTCTTCTACTCCATATTGCTGTGATCCTTTCATTTCATTGTGCAACTTGTTATGGGAAAATAATGAGTCATGGTATATTTATTAAACCTTTCTACTTTTAACAGGCATTTGGGTCAAGGTTTGGACAGGAAAAGAGACAAATCTTTTTTTGAAAGGGATAATTACTGGCTATTCTCTCCATTGATATAGAAAGGAAGGAATAATAAAGCAAATTAACCACAACAAAGATGGCTACCAGCGCATTTTTGTGAATAAAGTCCATACAGCAATGAATGATCACCTTAAGACATCAAAATGCATTTATAGACATTTGCTTTTAGAACTTCCTCATAGGGATTGGGGATTCACTTCAACCAATTGTTTTCCAATGTACTTGCTATATATATCCGTTCTATTCTACCTCTTTTACTTTTGACTTTATGTTTATGAAACAGCCCATATGAGCTGTAGCCAAGTAGAACATTAAGTAAAATGAGGTTAAAGTACTACAATGTGTCCTGAAATAGAGAATCTATGTAACTTTATCTGCAGTTGCCATGAAAGCTAGGTAAAAGGTTATAGTTAAATTTGGTCCTATTCTAGCTTTAAACAAAAAAGTCTAGTGACTTTCATACCTATTATCTCTCTACTTAGTATATTCTGTCATGTGTTTCAGATTAAGTCATCAGGATAAGCACATTTTTTAAATCATTATGAATGAAAATCACCCTTGTAATTAAAAAGATTACTCCTATTCAAAATAAGACAATGCATTATTAGAACTTGACCATCTGTAAAGGTTTACTATATTGCAAATCAGTTTCCCCAGTTGTAAATAATTCATTATAATTATTTTAAATATTTATTAAATAGTAAACACTTCAATAATTAGTATAACTTTTTATTTCTATTAAAGCTTTTAAAAATATCCAAAATATGTGTTTCTAAATCCCTAACATTTTTCACTCATACATTCACAGAATGTTCTTTGCAACAACTCAGGTGGCTGTTGGAGCTTTGATTTCCTTACAAAATGAATGCATTGAAAGGTATATTTTCAATAACAGACCAGTACTGCTTTAAGCCACACGTTTTATTTACCTACAAAACTCACTTTCTCCTATAAAGCAAAATGCTGTTCAGTTATGCCAATACTACACCAAAGCATCATAAGGATTGAATTAACTTTTGCTTCACATTTCCTGCAGCACTTAAACTAAACAAGGCACAATTTTATACATCACTGACTTCCTAAGCTGGTATTTTAAAATGTTAGCACTATTATGATTGTTGTGAAGAAGAGGGTGAAGGGCATGATCTCCATGGAAAGCCCCCAGGGCTCACATTAAACTTTAAGCCATAACTGGAAGGTGGACAAATATTCTCATACTAGGGACTTAATAATACTTAATACCCATTTGTAACGTGATGAGTCGCTCATATGATGTAATTTGTCTCTAAACTGCCATTAAGCTTCCCAATCGCAAGTCATCTCGTTAGCTTCTGCTCTAGCTACTCACCATTGCCCTTCCAGTACCTTTATAAAGAAAAATCCCTAGTTACTCTTTGAAGAAACTTCTCCAAAGCCAGTACACTTGTCCATTTTCCAGAGTCTAATTTGCTAATGTTAAAATACCCTAATGACATGGCATTTATAATAACCACCCACTGACTTGAGGAGACCTGGTAAGTTCTAATTATATTTTTATTGATTTTGGGGTAACCATGCAGGGTTATAGTTTATTAAATGCACAGCAGGAATATTTTATATGTTTCTTTCTTTTTTAAGAGGGCTCCAGAATTACCTCAAATGAAATTGAATGGATAGTTGGGAAGTATTGTTTACAGGAATTTTATAAATATAACATTTGTAGACTCTTTCAATAACCATTCTAAGGGGTAATAGATGTTTCCCATCAAACAAGTTATGCTAAAACTTACCTTTAATTTATATTTATAAACAAGCAATTGCCTTCTATTGTATGAAGATACTGATTTATAAATGTCTCACTTTCCTAACAATCATAAACAAGAACTTCACAATATTCTCCTGAATATTTCTTAGATCCATCAAGTCACAGATTTTCATTAACTATTCAAGGTGAAATGTCAAGCTGAAAAAATTGTCATCTTTACTTTGCTAAATACGGAGTTTAAGACACCAAATAATGTACCAAGTAGATCACTGTAAAATGGGAAGAAGACTGAAGATGATGAGTTATAGGCGGGACTTACTGATGGAAGACTAGATGCTACAGATACAGATGTGTTAGCAAAAGAATATAGAAAGAAGGCAGGAAAAGAGGAAGTGAGACACTCTCATTGAAACTCATGTTCATGAAACATGTTCAGGAAGAAAAGAGAAAGAGCTTTATAGCAAAATATATAGCAAAAACTTAATCAAACAATTAGGAAATATTTGTTTTTAAGATATCCTGAGTAACAATGACAGAGTGCTATTTCATAAGAAGGTTCCCCTCTTCCAGACAATGAACATTTTAGACACTCACAGTGTGTGCCACTGGGAATGGGAAAAAACATCATACAACTTACCTGGATTCCAATCAGAATGCCTTTCTGTGGTATCTTAAATCCAGTCGAAAGCATTGCCTTTAGGAAGGCTGTATGAATACCTTCACCAAAGCAAGCCACCTATTTAGGAATAAATGAAGAAAAATGGTAGCAAATCTAGGTAACTACTGATTATTTGAACTATAGCTAAACACCAAAACACAACAAAAAATAGAAAATAGAAAGCACAACAATATTTATTTATCCAGAAACACCTTCCCTAGGTTTTATAGATATCGCTGACGGACCATGCAACCTGAAATGACCAAGAGACCAAGTGGCTGGCCAGGGCAGATGTATCTTATGGTTTTAATTAAGCATAATGAACAAATAAGCAATTTTTCTTCAATCTACCAGCACTCAATGGAGCAACATAGTGGATTCTACTGTGTTATGTGAATACAAATCATAGCTTCTAGTCCAAAATGTGTTGAATTTCCAAATACTAATATGACCTTATGCTTAAATAACAGTATAGGTCACATATATGCTATGAAGCCACCCATAAATTTACAGATCAGTAGTAGACATGACTAGCTGCTAATTAGTTAGCAGTCATTGACACTGAGAAAAATCATTGACAAATATACTACTGGTATGAACATCTCAGAAGAGCTTTCTATTTTTATCATTTTTACAAACTGAACCAAGTGCTTTTGAAGACCACAGTCATATGTATGAAATGTTTCCAAACTAGCATATAATATCAGAATATACAGAACTTTCATCTGAGGAGACAATACTACAATGCAGCTACCATAACTAGAGGACAAGTGGTATAATTTAACACTATGAGACTCAATGCTGCCATGCACATCGCCATTTGGCATGGGTCCAGAGCGGCCATTACAGTAAATAACACTGATGGTTGAATTCATTCTTGTAGCAAATGACTTTTCTCTCACTGGGCAAAGAAAGTTCTCATGACTATAACCTTCAGTTGACCACAAGTACATGAGGCTTTTCACTCCACAGTAAACACTTTCATCAGTCAAATACTGGCCAACTAACTAGAATCACATCAAACTAAATTAGTAGGTCTTACATCCTACTACTAGTCTACTAGCAGACACAAAGACACAAGGTAGGTTTCAGCAGCTTCCTGTGAAATCACCAAGTGTGGTCAAATATTCTAATACAGACTTACCACTAGAAAGAAATACTTCATAATTAGATTAGGAGCTGCTGGCTTAAAAACGCACTTTAAATACTGACATCTGTCAGAAGCACAATTGAAATATTGAAGCTAAAATTATCATTCTTATTTCAGTCAAACAGACCTTGAAACATCACACTGGTGATACTTGGACAAATATGAATCTTTGCAACAAGAGAAGAATTCCCCAGAAAAGATTTAACCAACGAGTTTAAATGCACATAGGGAGGCAGGAAAGAATCACTACAACCAAGCTTGCCACTACATAAAAGCAGCATGAAGGAAAACAGAATGCTCCCTGATCCCAACCCTGGAGCAGCTGAAAATAACCCTTTGGATCCAGATGACCTTAAATAAACTGGAAACTTCAGGCTATACCCCACTTTAAGGTATTTTGGGGTTGGGGAAATACCTGATTGGATTTTCTCAGAATATATAAGGTCCTGAGTTTCATTTCAACCATAACAGAAACAAATAAAGCTAGCTTTAAAAAAAATTGCCTACTAAATTAAAAGAAAGATCAAAAGGGCTAGGCAAACCATTTCTAAGAGTACAAATATAGACAAGATAGTCATTTATTCCCTACTGCCTGCCTCCTTGTCTCAGCTGGCTTCTCATCACAGATCCTGCTTGTATCCAAGCAACCATATAAAACATCACATATTTGTTGCAATTAAAATTTTGCCTCTTTCAGATTCTCCCTAATACCAAGAGAAACAACGATGCCTCCCAGGGTGATGCTGTCACTCCAGTGTGCACTGATGTGAATCTGAAGGTTGTGTCTAGTACGTCTGTCAGGGGCTAGGTGATTCATAAAATGTCCTGACACTGACATGTACAGAACTTTCAAGAATCTGACAGCTCTCTATGTGCGAACACATCTCACATTCTTAAAGAAACCATCCATTGACACAGTACCAATACAAGTGAAGAAGGACATCCAGTGGCCGGGCCCATTATGGTTTTTAGCTAATCCTCAAAAGGTTCAACTTGATTTAAGGGTGGTTCCCCGCCCCCAATCCTGCCACCACCCTCCCAACTATTTACCTAATTCTGTATATTTCAAGACGCTGTGTTTGGAATTAATTTCATTTATCTGCACATTCCATATTGTATAGGTCTCTGAGCTCAGTATATATGTATGTATATGTGCATATGTATGTGTAGATATAATATGTACGTATAAAAATTAAGACACTGGACATATGTATTTAAATATCAAGATATATATCTGAAAGTTGTTCCCTGAGGATAATGTGGAGATGATGGATGAACACATATTATTACATATCCAAAGTTGAAATGTAACTGAGAATTTAGATTCTTTTCTGAAAATATATGAGTTTTCTTTAATTCAAAATTCTTAAATCAGGGCTGGGAATATGGCCTAGTGGCAAGAGTGCTTGACTCGTTTACATTAAGCCCTGGGTTCGATTCCCCAGCACCACATATATAGAAAACGGCCAGAAGTGGGGTTGTGGCTCAAGTGGTAGAGTGCTAGCCTTATTCAAAGAGAAGCCAGGGACAGTGCTCAGGCCATGAGTCCAAGGCCCAGGACTGGCAAAAAAAAAAATTCTTAAATCACTTCAGGATTACTCTGAAAGCTGAAGTTCATGTGTTTTTCTCACTAATTACTACCTCACTTCCTATTTTTACCAAATGCAGATCTAAAACCCTGTGTTGATGCAATGAGAGTATCCTCAGATCATTAGCTACTTACCTCTCCAGTGGAGGCCATCTCACATCTCAGAATGGGGTCAGCATCCCTCAACCGGGGCCAAGAAAACATGGGAGCCTGTCAGACAAAACAGGGGGGGAAAGTATAAGAGGAGGTATAAAAGTATAAGACAGGACAAATATCTTTGGTGAATCATCTCTCATAGGATTTATTTAGGTTATGGTAGACATGAAAAAATAAATCTCTTTGATCCAAGCATATGACTTGAAAGATGGCTTTAAAATACTGTTCCAAGTATCTGTTGAGCTCTTGGCCAGAAACCTGGGTTAAATAATCACAAATTATTCCTGCAAATAGGTCCCCTAGGACCAGTCTGGACCAGTGTTTCCAATCGGGCCTGCACATATTCTTATTGGAAGGATTTCAAACAATGTCTACTGGGCATTGGTCTCCCCCAAAACAGAGTTCAAACACATTTTTTCCCCTTGACAGGCTTCTAGAACATTTGTCTTCTTGTTCTATTCATTTGAACTTACAACAAGGCACCTTGCCAGAAATGTCTGTCTGTAAGCTTACTTCTGAGACATTAAACTGTTGTTGACACCTCTTAAGAGCTTTGAAACATTCTACTGGAAACACTTCTTCCCAGAACTTTCATATGAACTGGAACACAGGAGTGTTTCCCTTTGACTTATTTTATCACTGTGGTTCACTATGAACCAAGTCCTTGGTTCTTACTTATGTCCATCTATTTGGTCTGTACAATTCCTCCATTGCTTCTGGCACCCCTCTTAACCACCAGATAATTCCAGCCTTGGGATTCACTGGGTATTCTCCCTCATTAATATATGTTTTTGCATGCTAACTTTTCTATCCGTCATCTACTCATTTCCATCTGTAAAATTCAAGACTTGTATAACAATAGCAATTAGGACAGAAGTAGGCAGGAACATACAGTGCAGTTTGGAAATATCTATCCATCAATATCGTTTCAGATGGAAATAACATATATGTATGTATATAATTTTAAAAATATATGAAATGTGTTGCTAAGCATATGAATAACAATGTGAATTTAAAATTGATGCAATATCTCCAGAAAAAGATATAGAGCCTCCTACTTATTGAGACAAATTTCATATGTGTGTATTGTGTTTAGTGTATGTGCGTGCATGTGTGTATAAATCATTAAAAGGTTTAGCAATTAATGTTTGTGTTATAGTCTCTATGAATAAAATGCTATAACATACAGGAACAGAAACCTTATGAAGGCATTAGAGATATGTCAATGTCACGTACATATATTATACAACCAGGCACCAGTGACTCGTGCCTGTAATCCTAACTACTCTAGAGACTGAGATTTGAGGATTGTAGTCCAAATCCAGGCCAGGCAATACTGTCTGTGAGATTACTTCCAATTAACCACCAAAAAGCCAGAAGTGGAACAACTGTGGCTCAAGAGCTAAAATCCTAGCCTTGAGCAACAAAAGCCCAGAGAGAGAGAGCACTCAGGCCCTGAGTTCAAGCCAGCACACACACACACACACACACACACACACACACACACTCCAACACACATATTGCACAACAATTAATTCCATTATGTGCTTCATCTAAGTAATTCAGATATGTTTATATATCTCAGTAATTCTCATTCCTATTCAGTGAAGCAGTAGAAGACATAATTATGAGCAATTTGGGCACAATCATATTGAATCAGCTAGAAGAATAGAATGATAATATTATTGTGGCATTATTAAAATATATAATTTTAATTCCTTGCCCTTACCAGCACATGGTAAACAGTAACCATGATCTCAATTTTCCAAAGTCAAAAATGTGCCACTGTGGAAAATACAAACTAAGCAATGGTAGTTAAAGCATTAGGAATTTAATCAACCCCTCAGTACCCTCTTTTTATGACATGCATTCCTTAATACTTGGCACAATTCAAAAGTGGCACGATTCAAGCCTTATCCTAGCAAAAATATGTGTAGGATTTCTGTTTACCAGGTGAACCAGAACCCCCATATGTCAGCTGCATAAATATAGCTTCAAATTCACTTCAATAGTTGGGTTTGAAGTTCTGAAATTTTAGATGTTTTTAATTCTGTGAATGTATAATAACAGGTCACAGTTACCTGGAGTACAACTCTATTGCATTATTGGAAGGAAGCATAAATCCATAGCCCAGCATTTTAGTTCTAATTCATAAACATCACAAGATTTTTTAATGGAAAATTCTTCCTAAATTTCACTGGAGCTCATAAAAAATGACTCAGAATCTTGAAGAAATTACCTTAATTGCCACATAGTCAGCTGGAATTATGGGCCGTTCCAATGTGGGAAGGTGTTGCTCATCAATGTTCTCTTCAATCATGACCTTTGTGGCCACATCAATAAAGTCTACCCCAAGGGTCTTCGAAACAAATGGGAAGGATCTAGAAGCTCTCAAGTTGCATTCAATCACCTGGAGAGAAAACAAAAATTTAAAGCACAGAGATGATGAAAGCCCATAACCATATTGATGTTATTCTCTTTGCTACTTAGCTTTCAGCTTTTGAACTAGAGACCAGCACTATTTCTTTTTCTCCTAATCCTGTCCCCCTTCTTTGTCTAATGGGTTGCCTTTTAAGGAAGTATCTTTGAACTCCAATTTTTTTTCCATCCTCTTTCAACAATTCACATATACGGATAATGAGTTTAGCTTAGTCTTCCAAAAAGACTTCCTTGGATTTACATTGGCTGAAGATTAAAGTCTAGTCTCTGAAACCCTTCTATCCTCTAGCAGCCACAAACCTACATATTATATCATGTACCACTTTCCTGGCCCCAGTTCTACTTTTCAAACAACCCTTCCATTATTTATCTAGAAAAATGTTCTAACTAAGCTGAACTGTTCACTATCCCCAAATGCAGGCTGTTTTCTCACCCTATAGATGACCTTATATCCTCTCAGTCAGTGCACTTTTTTTTTTTGCTGGTCCTGGGGCTTGAACTTTGAGCCTTGACATTGATCCCAGGCTCTTTTGCTCAAGGCTAGCACTCTAAAACTTGATCCACAGCACCACTTCTGAATTTTTCTGTGATTAATTGGAGATATTAGTCTCACAGACTTCAGTGCTGGGCTGGCTTTTAACTGTGATCCACAGAACTCAGCCTCCTGAGTTAGGATAATAAGCATGAGCCACCAGTACCCAACTGTGCACTTTTGTCAAAACTCAGATCCCAATACAAATATATTCCTTGAAGCCTCTGAATCATAATTTAATGTAGGCAAAGCATATGATATTCAAATACATGTTTGTGTATGTATGTTATATACACTGCAAATATTATCTTCTGTTCTTTAAATTCCAAATCATTTTTTGTATACCTGCCACCCCTACCAACAATAGTTGTATTTTATACTTATCTACAATTTCATTTTCTCCCCAGTGTTCTCTAAGTTACAAAATCTTTGAGAGTAGAGATTGTGGTTGTTGTTTTTCACACACATACAAACTGTTTTATTGAAATGCAATGGCTTTACATAACTCCAGCCGGAATTTAAAGATCCTACAATAGTTTTCCAGGTCATACCCAGGAATTCCTAAAGAAAATACATGATTTAAAGTCCTCTCCTTTCATGTGTTAGCTACAAACCAACTGATTTACACAGTCACAGCAATACAATAACAATCCATTTTTATTTTCTTTAAAAAAAAACTCACTTTTCTCTAACTCCAGACCTTGATTTATTTTTTTAAATTTATTGTCAAAGTGATGAACAGATAGGTTAAAGTTTCATATATTAGGCCTTGGGTACATTTTTTTTTTTTTTTTTTTTTTGGCCAGTCCTGGGCCGTGAACTCAGGGCCTGAGCACTGTCCCTGGCTTCTTTTTTGCTCAAGGCTAGCACTCTGCCACTTTAGCCACAGCGCCACTTCTGGCCATTTTCTGTATATGTGGTGCTGAGGAATCGAACCCAGGGCCTCATGTATACAAGGCAAGCACTCTTGCCACTAGGCCATATTCCCAGCTCCTGGGTACATTTCTTGTACTGTTTGTTACCTCCTCCCTCATTCCCTCCTCCCCCATTCCCTCTGCCCCCATGAGTTGTTCAGTTGGTTTACACCAAATGGTTTTGCAAGTATTGCTTTTGGAGTCGTTTGTCTTTTTATCCTTTGTCTCTCGCTTTTGATACTCCCTTTCACTTCCCTAGTTTTAATACCAGTATATACAGTATCCAGGGTACTCAGATGAGATACAGTGATAGTGTGGGTACAGCCACAAGAAGGGGATACAAGAGGATCATCAACAATAGAAGCTACAGTTTCATAAGGCATGTTGAAAGTAATTACAACAATGATATAACAGTCATTTCCATAACATGGAGTTCATTTGAGATCGTGTTTTTTACATCTGTGAAATCATATGTTTCACAGTTGGTGAGGAATGGATGAGTTTTTTATTAATTTCATAAAATTGTGAAAAAATGAATGAGAATATCCACGTCCATCTTAAATTTAGTTTGCTTTTTTGCAAATGATGTTCAACTCAACTTTCTTTTCTAGGTAAAGAGAAAGCAAAACTTCAGTGAAGCAGTTTATGGATATGGTAAACATGCACTTTAACAAATGTACTCTATCTGTAATATACTGAGGATAGAATACTGTGTGCTCATTGAATTCTGTGTATTCCATCCACAGGACATGCAGTGGTAGAGGAAGTGCTTTACATAGCTGTGATTGACATACCAGTGTCACTTAGAGCCTGTGACTTCAAACACAACAGGCGTTCCATGCTGTAACACAACCCTCTCTCAGACATAGCAGCTTCAGGGGGCTCACTGGCTCTGTGGCTGGTGTTCTCAGTGACATCAGGACATAAGCCAACATGACCTTACACTGTAACAGTGTTCTCTCAAGCACACTTGTATTTCTTACCAAGACATCATTTCCTTTGACAAGAAACTGGACATTGAACGGGCCAGAGATGGCAAAAGCCTTGGCAATCTTCCGGGTAGCATCCTTCACCTAGAGCAAAAGGACAGTGACATACGGTTAAAGAATTCAGCAGAGGTATTGTTTCTTTTTCTTTTTTTTTTTTTAGCAAAGAAAAAGGTATAGTAAACACAAAGGAGGAGGTGAAAAGTTTGATAAGAAATGTACTCTGCCATATGTATATAACTGTAACCCCTCTGTGCATTACTTTGATAATAAAAAATAAAAAGGCATAGCATCTTAACTTGAAATTCTCTTAATTTCTCTTTATAAAGTACCTTATCTGCAACAATTATAATAAGAATGTTAATAATAAGCAGACTATGGGGTTAGTATTATATATATGAATATACAATAATATAAAGTAGTCACAACAGAACAAAGAAAAGAACAAATAATTTTACAGGATTATCTGTTTGGAGAATAACCTGTCTCTACAATTTTCTAGTCTGGTCTGACTGAGGCTTAAATGACATCCTTTCAGTCTAGCTGCTTCAGCAACCAGGAACTGCAGTCCAAACTCTATCAATCTAAATGACCTGCCTTCCGAGAGGTGCAGGCCTTAAAATTACAGGGTACTGAAAAGAGACCAGGGAGATTTCTTTTATGTTGTTTTTCTTTTGCCCTAACATCTACAAGAGTAGATATTATGGTCAGAAGGAAATGGTGTTTGCCTGCAAAAGGTGCCTCACGTCTTCATGTAACATGTGGGAAATTCTATATCCAATTGGAGCCAGAAGGTCCCTATATCAAGACAGAGCACTGACTATAGGAAGCAAGCCCTGATCATACATTGCAGTTACAGGAGTAGGCCCTCAATCTAATTAGGTATAAAAGGAAGTATAGTCTGTGGTACCTAGTTTAACAATTCTAACTTTTTCACTGTCCTCTATTGTGACATGAGAAATTGAAGCATATCTGAAGCCTAAGTTTTCTTTCATGTTTCTCTATCAAAGCATCAGAACTCTAACAGGAGCCCAGTATTCAAGCAGATATATAAGGGCAGTGGGATTTTCTCGAAAAGCTCACCAGAAAAGCTAAGCTCATGTTAGCATAGTCGAAAGCCAATGAGATGGAATTTCCTCAAGAGTGACTTAAGGTGATAGACAGGTCTCAGGTTTTCATCTCACCATGTGAATTGACTACTGAAGCAGAGCCCTAGTTCTGGGAAAGTTCTTTGAAGAAGTAGTTCTCAAAGAGAACAACAACAAAGAACTATATATCAGGAAGTCTTGGTTTTAGGTGAAGCTAAGGCCCCAATACTTTCCCAGATCACTGTCACATGCACACTGCATAGTACTAAGAAACATTGCTGGATATACTGCTGCCAAAAATAAGTATCAGTGACATACCATCTACTCTATCCACACAACTTGTGGTTCCCAGACAAGTAGCCACAGCATCACTGAGAGACTTGATAAAAACGAAACACAAGGAGCCTAGAGAACTATGCATTCAGACCCTGAGGTTAGAGCCCAGCCATTTTATTTTAACAAGCTTCCTGGTATTCTGGAAACAGACTGCAGTTTGAAAACCAGCACACTAGTATATAACCAAACAAGCTCTAAATGGCAGTGAAAGAAATAATCTTTAAAATGCTCAGCTCACTGCGAATCAGGAAGTTCCTCTCATTAAATTTAACCTGGAGTATATCCTGCATCAGAATCTAGGTTTGTGTGTTTTTTTAAATATAAAAAGGATGACTTGTTTGTCAGATTTTCATCTTTTGCTGTTTCTGTACCACATTCATTCATAAATAATGACCTTTTCAATGGCTCCCTGGCTGATGGTCTGTGTGGGCAGCATCAGAGTGGCATCTCCTGAGTGGACTCCGGCATCCTCAACGTGTTCAGAGATGGCATGGGAGATGACCTGCCAAAAGAAGGTTTGAGAAACAGTGTTCAGGCACAGACTTCAAGGAAGCAGCTACTCCTTTACTCACCACTTTGATTCTGAGCACTGAGCAAGCCCTTTTCTATGCTTCCTGACAGGAGCAGGACACAAGAGAAGCATGAACTTTCCTGGCCTCCCAAGCAGTGAAAAGTGGTCTCTAAAAGCATCCAAGAAAATGATTATCTCTTACTATCATCTCCTATTATCTCTTAATATTACCCATCTCTTCCATTGATCATTAGGAGTATAAATAACGGGAAAGGAAGAAAACTAAACCCACTCACATGGATTTACTTTTGAGAACAAGACAGGAAATAGTAACATTTGGCAGCTGGAGGTAACTGTCTTTTAGATTTTAGAAATACAGAAGAAATGACTGTCTATGCAAATGGGATGACTTAGGTAGACTAGAAAGAAGAATGGAAGATCTGATCAAAGTATTATTTAGTAAGTTAGAGATAAGGAAGAGGCAAAAGGGGAGAAGGGGAAATGGTTTTGTTCTGTCTTATAGTGGTTAGTACAGGATGGGGTTAGGATTTTAAACTCTATCAGAATCCAAAATTGCTGACTTTAGTCACTTTAACCTATATGCTAATTGGGAAATGGTGATGTTGAGGAAGAATAATGGGGCAATTGTAAAAACCTATGTAAGTTACATAGAAGATTTACTTATCAATCTGATATATATGGCTTAAAGCAAAGTGGCATTGATGTTTCCATCCTTCGGCTACCTTTGAGCTCTGGGACAAGCCTGCTTAGCTGTGCTTTGTAGAAGGAGGGAAAAATAAACTTACTTGCCTCACAGGATGTTTGTAAAATCAAAGAGAATGCACATAAAGTATCTGACATGAGAGAAGACAGAGTAGTGTGTGTATGTGTGTGCGTGTGTGCGTGAACATGTGTGCACACACGCACATGTGTACACAGCACTATGCCTTGAAAATGGGAAGAACTCATCTCACTCAGCTCAGGAATCAATATTATATGTGGGGGGCCACATGTTCATTTCGACTAAGTATGACTATGAAAATTATGTGAAGAATCTCTAACATTTCCAAAAGAGAGTATATAAGATGTCTGTGCAATAGTGAAAGTCTGGAAGACATATAAGCAAGCACAAATATCCCAGTAGGCTGGAACCCAGTCAGGCCCACAAAGCCACACAGCATTGGCTTGCACAGGTCTCCAAGAGAGGCTTATATTTTCCACTTCCAGAAATGTACAACCACATCCCTCATAATTTTTGTCTTCCATATTTTAAAGGGTGACAGAAAGAAATATCAAATTTGTGATCTGAAACAAGAGGTTGTGAATGAAATTACTAGTACAGCAAAGCTTAGCTCAAGATGGAAACTGAGATGCCCTTTCCCCTTTAAACCCTGATAATTATTACAACTGGGGGAGGGGGAAACAGTCATCACAGCCCAGCTGTGATTTCCATTCCATGCACCACAGATAAAGAATAGAAAAGGATAAAAATGGGAGGAAGGACAGGTAGAAGGAAAGAAAGAAGAAAGGAAATTACTAACACTATACTAATTTGTGTTACACATGACCAAGGAGTTTGAATGTATCAGATGACTGATTTCTAGGGAAGGAAAGAAAATTCCTGTCTTTGGGAATGGGAGGCTAGACTAGATGATCTGTAAAAGCACCTGGAACCAGGATTATCTCATTTTGTGTCAAGTATAAGGAAAAAAAATTTAAAGCCTACTCTAAACTGCTAATCTGTCAAAGATTTAACATCTCTGACAGCATTTGTAAGACAGAAAATGTAAGCAAAGTTTTCTTTGCAGCAAATGAAATTACAAGGACTCTTCAAAACAGAACTTCTGATGTTTCAACATAAATCACAAATGCATTAGAAGCACAACCAGCAAACATAGTAAAGCATTCTTCAGGTTTTCGTTTTGCCTGGATGCGAGAGGCACTCATTGCGCTATCCTAGCAGATATGACATGGTAAGGAAATTGTTACATCATTACCATATCTTCCTTGCTCTTATTAATCCAGAAAAATGGGGGAAGGGGAGAAACCAAGAGAGAAGAATACCACAGATTCAAAAGAAACCTCAGGAAAAAAGGCTATTAGATGTTTTTTATAATATTCATTGAAACCTAAAAGAAAACCGTACACAAAAACAAAATGAGAGATAAAAATCTATTTCAAAGAGTGATGAGTACATGATGATAATTAATTTTGAAAATCAAAGAAAAAGTTCTAACAGTATGAAGTGCAGGAAATATGATATGTATTCTACATCAACTGTATTGTCAGCAAGTTGAAACTTTTAATAGAGCAGCTTTTCCACTAGTGTCAAAGATGTGCTTTGTAGAAGTCATTCTGTAAGTTCTACATTTCTAACTTCTGACAATTTCAAGGTGATTGAGGAAAAAAAATTAACTGGTGGGAAGATGGTTATAATGTACTTACCCTTCCATCTTTACCAACAGCATCCATTTCAACTTCCCGGGCCCCCTCAACAAATTTTGTCAACACCACTGGGTGCTCCTGTCAACCAGAACACAGAGGAGCAGAAGCTTCAGGTGAAATCCCATGCATAATGTCGAGCAAGCCGTGTACTTTAAGTAAATAGCAGGTTACTACTCACAGAAAGTTAAGTCTAATCATAGTTCATAAGCTCATTGGACAATCTGCCTTGGACTCTGCTTACAGCAAGGAAGAGGGAGTCTCTTTTAGCAAACTGAAAATGAGTTTTGAAATTTCAGATTGCTTTGTCAACCAGCTAGAGAAAGAGGATTAGGGGTGGAATAGGAGAAACAGAATGTGACTTCCTTGTCTGCTACCACAATCATGACACTTTCTCCACATAATCTATAATTATGATAATTATTGGTTCGAGTTCTCTCTCTCTTCCTATACACCTCTTTCCAAGCACTGAAGTTGTGATGCCAGTACTCTGAGGACTGTGAATAGGCTTAGAAGGAGAATAGCATTATGTGTTGGTTATTGCAGATACAGATGAAATCCTTTTCCTGAAGTGAATACGCCTGAGCCTGGTGTGAGAGTATGACAGAGGCAACTATAAAAAACATGTTATGGAAACTATTGTTATATCACAGTTGTAACTACTTTCAGTGTCCCATGTGTATCTGTAGCTTCTACTATTGATGATGTTGTTGTATCACCTTCCTATGGTTGTACCTACACTATCTCTGTAATTTTATCTGAGTATATTGGAAACCATGTATACTGGTATTGGAAGTAGGAAATTGAAAGGGAATACCAAAATTGAGAGACACAGGGTAAAAAAAGACAAACAACTACAAAAGCAATACTTGCAAAACTGTTTGGTGTAAGTGAACTGAACACCTCATGGGGGGGAAAGGGAAAGGGGGAGTAGGGAGGGGGGTATGAGGGACAAGGTAACAAACAGTACAAGAAATGTATCCAATGCCTAACGTATGAAACTGTAACCTCTCCGTACATCAGTTTGATAATAAAAATTTGAAAAAAAAACATCTAGCATGCACTTCTTTTCCTGTTTCAGGTAGTGTAGGGGTTGCCACTCTCAATTGTTCCAGAAGAGTGGCTGGGATGCTTTCCATGAACTAACCTCCCATGCTTTCTGCAGGCTAAATAGAAGTAGCTTGACAATTTCCTACCCTGAGATGTTTCCTCCTCTGCGTCTCAGCCTCCAACACCCTGGGCCACTTGCTTACCTTCATGCCCATCTTTCTCTCGACCCTCTACCTTGCTCCCTCCTTAAGCTCCCCTTGCAAATATCAATTTACCCTTTTATCTCTAGTTCACATGATGCCTTCTCACTGAATATTTCTCTATAGAAACTGTTAAGATATTCATCATCTTATGGGTATATGGGTTGAATGCAGCATATCTGCTCCAAAGATCATGTCAAATAGAATTTAACTTAGTAAACAAAAATTAAAAATGATAACAAATAATCTTCTGCTTTTTAAATATTAATTACTAAATTAGTACTTTTTTTCAAAAGCCAATTGGCAAACAACCTCTTAGTAGGCAAAAGGATTTTTGTTCATATCTCTGCCCTTTTTGTCAGATATTTAATGTTTCCTATAGCAGACCTACTGGAGCTTTATTGAGACATATGGGTTATTTTCCTTCTCAAAATCATGATAATGTAACTTCAGATACAGATAGTTTACCCCTGTCTTAGTCAGTCAAGTTCTCTCACCAAGCCTGAGATGGGAATTCTTGTTATAGTGATTTATGGAGAGAGTTACAATGCAGGCTGGACTAGCAGGAGAGTTCTGGGTGTTTAGTTGAGACTGTTTTTAGCCTTATTTGGGGGAAGCTTTGGAGCATGCGTTACACCACAGGGCTAAGCCCTGTCTTCAAGCAAAGTTTGTCAATGCCTAGAGTTTTGAGGGTGGGCATGAAGTATGGGATCTTGAGGAAGCTCCCTCTCATTTAAGAAAAGTTTTCCAGAGGTGTGTAGCTGGAAGTGCTATCAGCTATCAGACAGCTGAGGTACAAGAGTGCCAAAGATCTAGATTTGGAGGAAATGTAGAAACAACTGCAGCTAACCTTTGGCTAACTAAAGAAAATATCTTAATAAATTTCAGTCTTTCAACAACATGACAAGTCTACAGTCATCTTACTCTCTAGACATGACCTTCATCCTCAGTTTAAGATCTGTCTCCGAATCTCCTCCACTTGTATTCCTTGCAGAAAACTCAAAACATTCTAGAGATTAATTCAAAAACTTCAAAATTATATAATTAATTCAAAACTGATTACTTAAATGTTTACAACTTTCTCCCTTTTTAGTATTCCGTATCTCAGTGTTACTACTATCCACTCCATCCTCCTTTACACATAAACCCTAACCATTACCATTTGCACCTGTTGCACATGCTCAATGCATCTCTCCACTTTTATTGCATTATTCTGATCCAAGGCAGTCTCATCTCTCTCCTAAAGCAATAGCAAAAGCTCACTCACCTCTTTCCATAAATTTAGCCTTTCCTATAATCACTCACTGCACAACAACATACTAATCAGTATAATTACTGTCAACATTAGCTTTCTTTTTTTTTAATTTTTATTATAAAACTGATGTACAGAGAGGTTACAGTTTCATACGTTAGGCATTGGATACATTTCTTGTACTGTTTGTTACCTTGTTCAACATTAGCTTTCTAACCACATAACAAATGTTTGTCAATTTCTAGAAAATATATGCTCCTTTGTATCTTAAAGCCTTTAAATGTACTGTTTCTCTCTTCCTACTCATGACAACAATAGGTAAGTCAGCAATATCCCCTTCCTCTGGTTGTGCCCCCACTATCACTGTATCTCATCTGAGTACCCTGGATATTGTATATACTTCTATGTACTTGTATTAGAACTAGGGAAGGGAACGGGAATATCAAAATCTAGAGACAAAGAATAAAAAGACAAACTACTCCAAAAGCAATACTTATAAAACCATTTGGTGTAAACCAACTGAACAACTTGGCGGGGAGAGGGAAAGGGGGAGGGAGGAGGGGGAGAATGTGGAAGGAGGTAACAAGTTGAACAAGAAATGTACTCACTGCCTTATGTATGAAGCTGTAACCCCTCTGTACATCACTTTAACAATAAATAAATAAATCAATAAATAAATATTCATTAAAAATATCTTCCTTAAGGACTGAACAAAACTTTCATACTTTACCCTCAACACTCTATATTTTCCATATTACAATGCTTATGCTCCTCATACAATGTCCTTAGCAAAAGAAGTTGTTTTTAAGAATAGAGATGGTATATAGTTCTTTCACAAACATATCCATTGATAATAATAACAATGACAATATCTACTACCTATTAAGTGAAAATGAGAAAATATATAGAATTGATAGTGAGTGATTTCATTGTGAATAGTGAATATCCAAAATTCTGCAATAGTTTGATAAGGAGATTTGAAGCAGAAAATGTTCAACCAGGATATGCCTGTTAAAATAGGAGTAGGAATTCTGTGAGATTTCGTGTTCCAAGCAAGACTATTTGTCTCATCACTCCACTTATTTTCATGATGGTTAGCTTTTGAAAAGGGAAACAAAGAAATTCAAACAACAACAATCGGCAAAAAAGGCTGGGTGCCAGTAGGCTCCCCCATCTACCAGGAGACTGAGATGTGAAGATCACAATTCAAAGCCAACTCAGGCAGAAAAGTCCATGAGACTCCTACAGTCTCTCCAATTAATCATCAAAAAGCTGGAAGTGATGCTGGGGTTCAAGTGGTAGAGCACTAGCTTTGAGCAAAACAGCTCTGGGGCAGCACTAGGCCTGGAGTTCAAGCTCCAGGACTAGCACAAAAACAAACAAGCAAACAAACAAACTTCCAGACAGGGACATGGCAAGAGAAGATACAGAATTTCATTCATGTCTCTCAAGCAAATTAATGAGAATTTACTCCTTAGCTTCCACAGAAATGTCCATTACAAACCTACTTGATTTTCTTTTTTTTACTCTCTTTGCCTCTTCTTACTCCTTACCCTTATCTTCATGACCCAAACATCTTTGGAGAGCAGCTGTTACATAGGAAAAGGGCCAGCTTCATATGTTTAGGGACAGTCCAAACTTTTTATTCCCCTTCCAAATGCCTCTGATCTCACTCTTCAGATCCTTCCAAATTCTACTTGCCTAACACCAAACTCTTCTCACTTGTCCTTTCTTTTTTTAACTCCAACTAGTTTTTGAAAGCTTTTAAAAGGAACACATTACTTTCCTCCTGTACAGTACAAAGTCTGCAAATCGATAACACCACTAAGTAAATCTTAAATGGATCACTCCATAGCAACGCCAAAGGAGAAAATAAAAGCTAGAGGCACCGAAGGAAGGTGGATGGAGTCACTACAAAATTATAAACATTTTTGCTAGTTCACAAATGAAATGTGACAAAATGAAATGACAGCATCAGTAGGTAAACAAAGAGTCTTACTGTTAAAGTTGTATAGTTGATTAAAGATAAGTCCCAGGCTGTGAGAATTAAACATCAAGAAAATGTTTCCCCGTTGAGACACAAGAGTACAGAAATAAGACGTCCACGGTCTATCACATAAGAACAAGATGTCTGTTTAGCACAAGGAAGGATGCTGTTGTGGTTCAAAGAAGTGTGTTTGGGTTTTATGTTCACAAGAAATCATCTCAGAATGGCTACTTTTGATGGGTGACTCACTTATACTTGACTCCCCAAACCTCTGGTTACCAGGTAGAATTAACTCAGCAGGAAAGGTCCATCCTGAATGTTTGTATGATAATGCAGCAAGTTTGGAACTACATTGGAATGAGAAGGTAAAGGACAGAGCCAGCCCATCACAGGCATTGCCCTTTTCTGTTTCCTGGCTCCCCCTCTGCATGATGGATTGATACCTCTGAAACTGTGAGCCACAATAAGTCATTCCTCCCTTTAAACTGTACTGAGAGGATACAAGAAGACAATCAATCTATTATTGATGATCTTCTTGTATCCCCTTCCTGTGGTTGTACCTACACTATCTCTGTATCTTATCTGAGTATATTGGAAACTGTGTATACTGGTATTAGAACTAGGATATTGAAAGGGAATAACAAAATCAAGAGACACAGGGTAAAAATAGATAAACAACTACAAAAGCAATACTTGCAAAACTGGTGTAAATGAACTAAACAACTCATGGGGAGGAAGGGAAAGGGGGAGGGGGAGGGGGGAATGAGGGAGGAGGTAACAAACAGTACAAGAAATGTATCCAATACCTAACGTATGAAACTGTAACCTCTCTGTACATCACTTTGACAATAAAAATTTTTTAAAAAGAGAAAGGTCACAATAAAGTTAATGTGTACATGTGTACATGTACCTGAAAAAATAAAAATAAAAATAAACTGTACTGTGGTACGTTGAACAGTGATGCAAAACTAAATCCACAGGTGCTTATCCTTCTCTTTACAAGTATTAAAAACATCTGCTTTGATGAAACATGGACTGGTCTTCCACTTCTTCATTAACCCTAAGAATACAGTTACTATTTCACAGTCAAGCACAAAAACAACAATGTGAGGAAGCAGAAAAACCATCCTGTTTTATATGCAAAGAAAAGCAGCATACAAAATAAGATCCCAATGAATAAAAGAGGGGGGGAGTTACTGTAAAGGAATTGAACTCTACCTGAGAGACTCGCGTGGCCTCC
Source organism: Perognathus longimembris pacificus (assembly GCF_023159225.1). Classification (NCBI taxonomy): domain Eukaryota; kingdom Metazoa; phylum Chordata; class Mammalia; order Rodentia; family Heteromyidae; genus Perognathus; species Perognathus longimembris. Next base: position 21,840,933 of record NC_063164.1, read on the forward strand.
TCTAGGAACTTCTTCATCTCATCATCAGAAAACACCACGTTCATGGCAGAACCACTAGGAAGAGAGGGAAGAAAATGTGGGTTAGTTACTTCCCTTTACCACTTGAGAAACAAAGCAACTGCAGTTGATTTTCCTCAGCAGATTTAGCCTGAGGTAAGCATGTAGTTTTAATTCATAATTACCAGAAGTAAAAAGTCCCCTGAGATGAGAATGGATCCAAAAGAACCTCACGTGGCCCTAGAGATTACACTGCTTCAAGGTTTGTTCTTTCTCATTTGCTGTTTTAATACTGTCCTTAATCAAGGTAGTTGTAAAATCTTAACAGAATATGGAACTCAGCACCGAAGATCATTTCTCAAACCCTGTTCCAACAGTTTTTCTTAACTCACTGCTATGCTGTCAACCCCATCATCCTATTGAAAAATGGTTTATCCTATCATAAAAGAATTAATTCTTTATCCAGGTGCCTATCTATCCAGGAAGCTGAGATCTGAGAATCGTGGTTCAAAGCTAGCCTAGGCAGGAAAAGTCCCTGAGATTAACCACCAAAAAAACAGAAGTAGCCCTGTGGCTCAAAGTGGTAGCTCAGTAGCCTTGAGCTGAAGAGCTCAGAGACAGCACCCAGGCCCAGAGTTCAAGCCCCATGACTGACAAAAAAAGAGAGAGAGAGGGGAAAAAAGAGTTAATTCTTTAATAGCATTTGTGAATATAAAGCATTGTATTTGATGAAATTGTTCAACTGTATTCTTGTTCCTAAATACTTAAAAAACAATGCTATCTGAAGTCAATTTATGCTGAATTTTGACATTTGCAAAATGAGTTGGGAAGGGTGGGAAAGAAGAATAACAATGGAGATGAAGAATGGGGAGGAAATTACCTTCCGCTTCCATTTAAAAAGGGGTATTCTCTGTATTTTTCTATTATAATTTCCTATTAAAGAACATTAATAACATCATCTGCTTAAGAGAGAAAAGTTGGAGCAATCAAGTCAAAGGATAAGGGGGCCTGGAATTTGGCTTAGAATGCTTGCCTAGCATGCATGAAGCCCTGGGTTGGATTCCTCAGTAGCACATACACAGATCAAGCCAAAAATGGTGTTGTGCCTCAAGTGGTAGAGTGCTAGCCTTGAGCAAAAAGAAGCCAGGAACAGTGCTCAGGCCCGGAGGTCAAGCCCCAGTACTAGCAAAAACAGAAAGGAAAAAAAGGTAAGGAATTGTAAGAAGTATATAGATATTTTTCCCCAAGCCTTCCTTAAATGTTTGCATTTAAAAAATTTAATTTGTAGTAATTCTTCAAAGAATTCATATTATTAGGCTATGGGTACACAAAAAAGCCACACCAACAAAAAGGAAAGTTTTCCACCTCATTTGAAACTTCTCATTATTTTAAAGGATCCCGTCTCAAATTCCATTTACACTTTCAAATTGTGCACAGAAATTGTGTTTCTCTTATTATCCCCTGTTCAATAAAATCATTCCTTACATGTGGTAACATCTGAGGAGAGTAAGTGATAATTCACAACTTCTCCTTTGATGATAGAACTTTAGTTTCAAAGTTGAATATGAAAGATTCTCACTGCCCAACTTCCTCACTATCCTTATATTTCATCTGTTTAAAATACCTGATCTCAAAAACTTAAAATTTCAAAACAAAGGATCTGAAAATAGTCAATCAGAAACTCTCATTTCTGAGTACCAGGATATATCTGTTGGCAAATGATGTTCCAATCTTTGCTTTTAATTGTCTTAGTTTGTATTTAATATGGGCATGCCTGGGTTTGGCAAGGAGACACCATGAGATAATTTTGTAAATGCAGGACTGGAGTCTTTCTGAGTTGCTACTCCCTGAAGGAAAGGCGTTAACCTGAAGACCCATATATTGGTGCTTCACAAAAAACTGCTTCACAATGGTGAAGAGATTGCAGATGAATTTACAAATGACTTTGCATCACCAAAGCCTAGTATTATTAACATACAGCCTGTATTTCTGTTTTTCCCAATATGTGAATCATTGTTTTTGGAAGCTGATATATTACCTCAGAACATAAGAAGGTCTCAGCAAGCAGGGGTAGCCAACAGAGTTGGCAAAATCCAGAGCTTCATTCTAATTAATAGAAACAACAACAAAAGATGTGTGAATAGTTTTGAAACATACAATAAAAATGCAGACCGATATCTTAGATCAAGGGATAGGCTAACTCTTTTTATGCTTTCTCTCAAAAGACTCCATTAAAATGCAAATGGGACACTGGAATACATAAAATTCCTACTTTCTAATTCTAAATATCAAATCTAGTTCCGAAATAGTTTGAACTTCTTTTCATTGTCTGAATCTTAATGAGAATACTGCTGTCTATTTATAATCAGCATTTAAGTACAATCACAAAAATACTACAGCAAAACTCTACATTAAAAGCATTATGCAGGGTGGTTATTCTATCTGTTCCCTAGTTAACACCTCCAGTAGTAAACATGAGATTTATGACCCCTCCAAACTATTAAAAAGAGACTTGATTCTCTCCTTACCAAAGTGTTAACAGCTTTCCATGGTGCCTGGGCCACCTTCAGTTCATCCAAGACAGCAGAGAAAATGGAGCGATCCTCAGCCCTGTCGATCTGCAAAGGACTTGTGCCCATGATCTTCACACCATTCTTGTACAGCGGGACTGCCAGATTATTTGGAATCTGGCCCCCAACAGATATGATGCAGCCACCACATGCCTAGAAAGATATGCACAAACCAATCACTGAAGTAATTTCTTCAGTAATGGACAATGGTGCCTACATAGCCACCATTTCCATACTGAAAATTCCTAACTTGATATGTGCATCTCTCTTGTCAAGGAATGATATTGACTCATAGCCTCGGAACAAAGAAACTTAGTTTTGACTTTCTAGGCAATTACAGCCTACACGTGACTTCCACAAAGCTGTACCTGAGTACTACTTGAGACGTTTGCATAGACAGCAATTTGAAAAAAAGAAAATTACATTTGCTCCATGTCATCAATTCTTTCCTGGAATACTGTTACAATTTCTAAATGAATGACTACTTTTCTTTCTAGTATACCTGTCTTCTATTTCCATACTTTCAGAGTAAGCAATCTACAAGACTGCTTCATCAAGTTACTCCCTTACTCAGAGTTATCCAAGATATACCTTCAAGTCCCCTAAAATTTTCCAGTTTAACCACCATCATCCCTCTCATCCAATGACACTACTCATTTCCCCAGTATATACCCCCACCATCCCCACAATGACCTTGGCACTTCACCTAGTACCCAGTAAGGGATGTTATTTCTATTTCTTTCCCACTTTCTTTATAATCATTGTCTGAAGCTTTAGCAATAATTCAAGTACTTGATTAGTATGTTTCCTTACTTAAAACCAAACCTATTAGTACTGAAAACTCCAAGATAAAATGGGTAGAACTGGAAATCATGTTACATGAAATAATGAAAGGTATGAAAGACAAACATCAAATTTCCTATATGAAATTAACATCAAAATGATAATAACAACAACAATAATATATGTTTGCAGAAGGGAACTGTGGGAAGAACTGTGAGACAAGGAAGGGATAGGAGAAAATGAGGGGAGAACAAGATCAAAGTATAGTATATATGTATGAATGAAAAGAGTATAACAAAACCCACTAAAAACTGTCAGAAAAGAGGGAAGGAGGGACAGTAGTTAAGAAGGAATGATGGAATGAATTTTATCAAAGGACATTATATACATGAATAAACTAGTATTTAACAAACATATCAATAATTTTTCAGGTATCCCTATTAAATTAATTGGCATTTAATATGAAATTAACAACTTTCCAAGCAAGCAAACAAAAGTTGCTGCTATGCTTTATTGGTAAATGTACTATGTATTCTGTATAATATATCTAGACCATCACAATATTCTTTTGAAATGATTACTCATAAACTAAGAAAACTGAGTCACAGTAGTGAAATGACTTGCCTATACTTATTAATTAGCAGATACAATGTTGGTTCATGAACTCAGCTTTATAGCCTATAAAATAGCTATCTTCACCTAATATATCAAATATTTGAATGTAAGGCTAACGTATTTTTGTAGTTGGGTTTGTGGTACTTAATATTATATGATCAGAGAAGAGATTTTCTTTGGAAAGGTATTAAACAGAAAAACTTTCAGTGCAAGACCAAATTATCAACATTGACCTCCAGATCTGTAGATCATTGGGAAGATAAATCATGTTCGCAGGAAAGGTACCAGTAAAAAACATGATGCCAGCACAGTTTTTGCCCATGCAGCACAAAAGAATTCAGTATGAAAATACGTTTAACACTGAGATTAATAGAAGAAAGTTTCATAGAAGACTCTAAAATTTTCCTTACTTCCAAAGACAGAATACATAAAAACATAGGGGCAGGAACCTGATACCACAGTCAGACAAATCATCATCATTATAATAATAATGTCTAAATGAGTAATACATTTAAATAAAATTTTCTGATGTTCAGACTAGAGAGAAGGATCAAATGGTAGAACACATAACTACCAAGCAAAAGGCCCTATGTTCAAACCCAATTTCTGAAAAAATAAACTGACATTCAGATATCAGTTCCCTAGATAACTAAAACACTTTACAATGGTCTAATAACACAGAAGACTTCTAAAATAATGGGAATAAAGTGTTCTAAGCTACATTCCAAGCTCATGTGTCTATTTTGAAATCTTTATTTTTTTTAACCTGGTATCACTAAATTCACACAAGAATATTTCAGAAATATATTCCAGTTGCAATCACACTAAAAATGTACTTGAAAACACTAACGAATTAAAAGAGAAATGCCTCCAATTTACTTGAGAACATCTTAATTTCTCTTAACCACTGGTCAGTCATGATTAAGCTGTATTTCAGGCAAAATGAAATATAGGAAAATTCATTTTACTAATACAAATAGCACATGCCTCATTAAAAGTAGCCCAAGCTTTTACAATTTCATGGGTGATTTCTGATTTACAAAATTACACTATTTATACATCTGCCAATGAAAAGCATGATGCTTCATGTTTTACTAATTTGCATTTAGTACCACATGTCTTACATTTTAGGCAGAACCTTAGGATTACATTTAATTACAATTAAACCAAATGCTAGAAATGAGCCCAGTTCTCTTTTGTGCATTCCCTAATGAACTTATCACTAATTAATGTTTATAATTAATTCATTCATTTAACTCTGTGTTACAAACAAAATTTGTGTTACAAATATGTAAATGTCCATACAGTACAGGTCAGACATAATTCATCCACTAAGCAGATTGCACTTTAGCAGTCAAGGAAAGCATCCACTGTTAGATCAGTAAAAGACTTTTCATGCCAGATAGGGATACCAAAAGGTATCAAATATGTTCCCTGGCATTTTTTGATTCAATTCGTTTTTGTTTATGCTTTTGTTTGCATTGCTTGCTTGTGTTGAGACTGAATTTTGCCCAGGCTACTCTTAAATAATTTTCCTGCCTCAGCCACTTCCGTAGCTGGAACAGCTGTGGACCTGGAACAATTCAGTCTTTTAATAAATCAATAAAAACTGTAACCCCTCTGTAATGCACTGTAACCCCTCTGTACATCACTTTGACAATAAAGAAGTGGAAAAAAATAAACTAATAGAGAAAGAGTTAAGAAATGAGTCCTAAATGATGTCTGTTTATAAAAGAAAAATAATTTTGTTGTGTAACTTATCAAACAGTAAGTCTTCAAAGGAATCAAGGGAAAATGTGAATTTAGAACCAGATCTGTGGTAAGGACTTAGCTAGAATGATAGTGAAGGCATAGCTGCTGGACGGTAGCAATTTAGATCACTGTTTGTTCTACAGACTCATAGCAACCTATATCCACAGCAAATGTTCACCCAATTATATTGGCATGAGGATAGAGGAGAAGGTGTAAGAGAAGGCCACAACAGAACCCAAAGCCCCCAGAATTGTCTCATTGATCACAAATGGAAGGCTCCCACTGTCATCTCACATAGGCAAGGAACTGACTGGTTCCTGGTGATGAACTGGATTTATATATCCAGGCACTGTTCATCAGTGAATCATCACATGACCTGTTTATGTATGTCTAGATGAGGAATCAAATAATTCTGAAAATATTTGAGTGGCCATCTCGTACAAGGGAATATATGGCCACAACAAGTTACAAGGAGAGTTTTCACTAGAGAAGAAAAGGGAAATGTTAGACGAAAACAATCATTCTGTGTCAAGACCTCAAGCATCGCAAACGAGTGAATTATTTCTCTAAGAATTCCACTACAAAAGCGGCAGTAAGACACTGGCAGTTCTTGCTCCTAAAGGGAATTATGATATAAAATTACGTTCATGAATACAGTTATGCAAAGTACCCACTGGATAGGTTACTTTATTCTCTCTCTCTCTCTCCCTCTCTCTCAGTCCCTCTCTCTCTCTTTTACCTCCTGTTGGTAGATGTCTAGGATTCTCTCCAAAGACAGCTCTTCGAAGTACAGTTTGTCACACTCATCAAAGTCAGTGCTCACAGTCTCAGGGTTGCAATTCACTACCACAGTTTTCTTGCCAAGCTGACGCAGTGCGCGGATGCTGGAGACAGCACACCAATCAAATTCCACACTGCTTCCTGCAGAGATAATGAGGTTAGGCAAAGAGGTAAGAAAAGCATGACATTACAACACAATCACCAACCTGTCCAGACAAAGACAGCCATTGGCTTTCAATACAGCTCTCCCACCCTCCCTTCCCCCAATTGCCCAATTACATAAAAGAAATAGGGACTTAAACCATCATAAAACTATAGCTTGTGCGAAGTTTTGCAATAGCCAGTCTCCTTATTTGAAACCTTCAGAAAACCGATGTTAAATAATAACAATAGCCCCCATTGACTTGAAAGAAATTACAAGTTAACACATTTTCCTTTAGTCCTAGCAATTATCTAGTGTTTGAGGACCAGACTCAATGAGTGATGCCTAGGGGGACATCTTTATCATCTTTATTTTTCCTTTCTATGCAAGTCTTTTAATCCTGACAAGGCCTTCACATTCATAGTGAGTGGACGTCTACGACTTCATTTTAGACATAAATGGGCTAAATGCCTCAATATACCACTTCTGCTGAGGTGCCATATGACTTAAAGTACGAGGACATTATCTGCTAGAAATTCACATAAAATATGTTAACCAAATAGTAGCAAGTTCATTCTCACTATCAAGAAAACATGCACTTGATTACCATCTCAGCTAGTTTTCCCAGGGCCAAACATACGTAATGCAGAAGTCTTACATAAATTAACTTTGAAAATAAATAATAGAAGAGCCATAGAAAAAAGTAGGTGTTGGTGAAGGTGTTTAGATCAAGCCATCAAATAACTGCTATGGGTCAAATTTCTCATTTGTGAATTTTGGAAGTCTAACCCCTTTAAGAGAAATTTAGGTGGAGCCTTTATTAAGAGACAAATGCTCTTATTAAAACAATCTTGGGAGATTAGCTGATTTTTGTGTGCCTTTCTTCCTTCTGTCACTAGTGAACACAATATTCTTCTCCTCAAAGGAATACAAGGTTGAAGATGTGATCGTGGAAGCAGAGAGCTAACCAAATAGAAGGTGACATCTAAGATATTAAAGATCTAAATAACATTTTTTACCAAAGACTGGTAAATTCTAAAGTATTGAGTTCTTGGTAAAATCCAGAATAAACTATATTTATGGAAATGAACAATACACATTAAATCATGTATCTTATAATGTCCATCTTACAATGTCTTGCAGGGATTAGATATAAACTGCACATATTGATTAATAGCACTGTCCATTTGACATACAATTTGCAGCTGTAACAGAACTTGAGTTGTTATTAAGTATCTTCTCTTAATTGGCTAGGAAGAAAATGTCACAATATTATGAGTATGTTTTAATTAGATTGTAAAATTCTCTACCTGACAAAGAGAAAAACTGTGCATCTGCTGTAAACAGAAGTCATATGTTGGGGCAGAGGTTGTATCTGCAACAGGATTTAATTTTCAGCAATTGTAGAAGGACTTGAATAAATGTAGATTCATGAAATACATTAGAAGAGAATTTCAAGGCATAATTCCCAATCTTAGATGTAAATTATTGAGATACAAAAGTCAGTAAAGTAGGATGAGATATTTTAAAACTCTGTGTTGGAATTCCACTCCTACCACTAACTAGATTTGAAGTATTTCTTGGGACTTCAGTTTCCTTATTTTTTTTAAAAAGCATTTATTATTATAGCATTTGTTTTACATAGTTCTTAGAATAACAGAATGAAATTTACAAAGACCACTAATATACTATGTAAAGTACTAAGCAAATGTAAGTTATCACTTACCAATGTGATATGGACCACAGCCCAGCACCATCAGGCCGTGGTCATCAAACTTGACATCATGTTCCTGAAAAGAATTAGAAATTGTTATATGTTATTTTCCCATGTAATTAAACTATTTGTACATGTTCATTACATCTGTCCCACACAATGATATACCAAGACTACTAGATATCCAAAAGACTAAAAAATATGCACTACTTTAGGTGGGATATCTTCTCAACCTAGAGTTCTCAATGGCATTTTAGCTGTTCCTACCTGACCATTGTAGGTAACATACAGGTAATTTGTTACTGATGGATATTCTGCAGCCAGTGTATCAATCTGTAAAAGAAAAATTTTTAAATTAATCAAAAAATTTTATCTGAGTTATAGTGGTTTTTCAAGACTAGAATTCTTTTGTGCTTCATTACTATTTTTTAATGTCTATGGTCAACTATACATAGAAGGAAAGGTATGTACAAACAGTTTTCTGTTTCTAAAAATAAGAGAAAGAAATCTTGATACAACCTAGCTGTTACTTGGGCAATAAGTACTCCCTATAGAAGACTGTCTAAGGGCTGGGAATATGGCCTAGTGGCAAGAGTGCTTGCCTCCTATACATGAAGCCCTGGGTTCGATTCCCCAGTACCAGATATATATAGAAAGTGGCCAGAAGTGGCGCTGTGGCTCAAGTGGCAGAGTGCTAGCCTTGAGCAAAAAGAAGCCAGAGACAGTGCTCACGCCCTGAGTCCAAGCCCAGGACTGGCAAAAAAAAAAAGAAGACTGTCTAGAGCATTTGTATTAGAAAACCTAATATTAAAGCCAAATGACTGAAAAGTGAGGATCTGTTTGGTCTGCAGATTAATACATACAATATATGCTACCAATGACATTGAGAATTCGGATGACATAAATACCATAAAAGATAAGCAATGGGTGGGAGATCCTGATCTCATTGGACATAATTGGAAAAAGTAAATCAATTCCACTCTCAAGGGCCGGGAACTCAGCTTAGTGAGCACGAATTGAGGGCTGATAGAGCATGCTGGCATAAGGCAAGTGTGAAGGAAGATAATTGCTCAGTAGAAAATGTTTGAGTATGAAGTTTGAGACCTAAGGGCATATATGTTTGTCCCTAAAGCACACCGAAAAAAGTCGATGGTTTTAAAGGACAGAAAGCAGCTGGTAGTAGTTTAAGCCAAGACACTGCTTCCATTAAAAGTTCCCCCCACCCCAAAAGGCAGCACACCTGTGAATGTTCATGTGTGATTGTCATGAATACTAGATGAACTCATTATATCCAGCCCTATCACAATGAATACTAAATGAGCCATGATGATGGGGCAGTTAAAATAAAGTATTATACTGAACAAAGTTTGGTGCCAAAGGAGATAACTCTTGTTATCAAGAGGGTCGGCCATCATTCTGGTCCTATTATTATTTCACTAAGGCTCTCTCTTGCTCCGTATACATTTGACCACAGGTCAGAAAGCAGAGGAAAGGCTATTTTTAAATTTAGACCACAAAAAATCATTCTCATTGTTACATCTCACTGTCCTTTCCCTTTTAAGAATGAGTCAATTTTATCCCATTTTCTAAATTCACTATTCTTTTCATTGACCTTGGGCTTTTGAATTGATGTGTACATTTCACTACAAAAAATCTAGGGCAGAAAAGCAAGACTCTTACCTGTTTCACCCATGGGTGGATGTTTTTCTTTAACCTCAGCTCCCGTGTCTGGGCCTCAGTCAATCCTAGGCATTTTGAAATCTGTTTGTCTGAGAACCCAATCTCCTTGGCCTTTCTCAGGGTTTCCTCTGAAACTGACTCACTGAGAATGAATGGAAATGATAAATTCCAACTTCAGACTAGTGACATTAAGAACAGTGAACCACTTAGTGTCGAAACATCTTCGGCTTCTTATTTCCCAAATCAGCCTGCATGAAACCTGAGAGCTAGGTACCAGTGGCTTCCCCCTGGGCTCCTCCCTCAACGCCCCCTCTAAAATGCTGATTTATTGCACTGGTGAATTTTCTTATTCAACTATAGTCGGAGATCTCCTCTAAATCAAGTAGTCTTTTCTATACATTCAATTCCCTCCACCTGAGATTATTTTCCCATTGTTATATCCCATTCTTTAGAAAGACAACTACTTTGACTTGCTCTTCGCTGTGCCTCAGCCTAATTTATCTACTCACAAATCTATTTGCTATCTTGTTTTATTTTGTTTTGTTTTTCCTATGGAACATACTTCCAGTCTGTATACCTTTGCACTCTCAATAGAGTTATAACTTCTTTTGTTTATTCAACAAATATTTGTTTAAAAAATAAGACAAATTTTGCTAATTTTCTTTCTTACAGACAAGAAAAGTGTTTGAAATCAGCTTGGTACTAAATTTCAAACTCTGTAGACAAAAGCAATTTGCAAAGAATTAAGGTACAGAGAAGAAAATGCTACTGTAAAACATCTTTTACCAAACACCTGTGGGCTATTTCAAGCATTCAGGAATACAATAAAATTCAATTATAGCACTTTTATGGTCAACACAATGCAACAAAAACCTAATTGTGTTAAAAGAAGATTTAACTTGTACTAAAAAGAACATTTCCATGAAACCATGTTAATATGATACAATTGAATTAAATCTCTTGCATTTCATTCACTCAAACTTTTAATTGTTTTTATCTAATTAGTTCATATACTGAGTTTTGAGATGAATCAAACTAGCAGATAAATTGGCATTTTCTCTTGTTTCCTGGTATCAATATTAGGGTTTTGCTTGTTTGTTTAGTTGGTTGGTTGGTTTTCTTGGTACATGGCTCTCCCCACTCAATTTATTTATTTATTTTTTAAAGCAAATACAGCAAATTTATTTCATCTCACCAAAACACCCTAAAGGCCTGAAAGTTTAAAAATAAAGATAAACTTTAAAGAATTTAATGCCACATGGAAGTGCCCAGCACAATTGCTACAACATAGGCTTCTGTCCTCTCTTTCTCTGTCCCTGGTTTCACAGCTAAGTATATATATAATCAAACTGAATTACAGAGAGGATACAGTTTCATACATTAGGCATTGGATACATTTATTGTACTGTTTGTTACCTCGTCCCTCATTCCCCCCTCCCCCCTCCTTCTTTCCCTTCCCCCTCCCCCCCATGAGTTGTCCAGTTGTTCAGTTCATTTTCACCAGTTTGTAAGTATTGCTTTTGTAGTTGTTTTCTTGGTACACTGGCTCTCCCCACTCAGTTTATTTCTTCATTTCATCTAAATTCTGTCCTTTCACAAATCAATATGTATAATTTATTATTTTCATCCTATTTTAATTTTTGATATTCAAGTTTTTATTAATCACTCCCTAAGAGCAATAAATTTAGTTTGGCTAACTCTTCAGTACAAACTATTATAATAGTGTTACTCATTACAACATGTGCCAAGCCCTGTGCTACCACGTACATACTCCATACTCTATCCAATATTTCATCTAAAATTTGAACTATCTAAAGTGGTTATTTCATCTAAAGTTTAGTTAACAACATTATAAATTAAAATTTATAATCTATCCTCACACCAGCCACTCAGTTAAATTACAAAGTGAAGATTATAATCATCACATTTATTTCTGCTGAAAAGTGCTACTCAATAAAATATGGAAGAATATCCAATGAATGATAGAGCATAATTCAAAACAACTTATATCTAGTAGGATCCAGTGACTGCTCCTATACGGAGAAAAAAATACTAAGGCCTTTGAGGGAGGAGAATAGACCGATAAAGAAAGTTCAACTCTGTTAGATAAAGAAGTTGACGTGCTATATAGGAAAAGTTATCTATGTTTGCACCCATTGGAGGTAACAACGGACATGGTAAGTATAGAAAATAGACTAAGGATTAGTAATGAGAGAGAAGGAATAGAAAACCAATTGAGCAGAGTAAACCAACACTCATTGTCATTCTTTGTGTTTAATGCCTACTGAAGAGGTGCAGTGCCTCATGCCTATGCTACTTCTGTGAATGATGAAAGATGGAATACTGCAGCTTTATATTCAAGAAGATCAAATTATGAGAAAGACAAATAGCCATTGATACGTTTGCACTGCAGGAGGTTCTATGACAGAAATCTGGACAAGAGGAAGCTGTGGACATGGCCAGGCCTCCAGTTCCTGAAGGGAAACTTTGAGAACACTCCCTCAGAGATTGTGACTAAGCTTTTGAGAGATGTTGAAACACCTAAGTTTATATTTACTTTCAGTTTTAAACAAATTAAAAAAGGATTTTTTTCTTCTTGCTACTGTTATGCCTGTTGTGAGTGCCCCCGCTTCCCTTACTAAGAAGATATTCCTACAGTTTCTTGCCTGTAAGTAGGCATTCAAGCTTCTGCTTGAAAGTTAGAATGAGAGATGACATTCTTTTAAAAAATAAAATCTCTGTATGTTTTACAGACTTCATTCATATGGTTTAGCTGCATTAAAAAAGCCATACATTTGCTCTGATCTGTAATTTTATTTAAAACACAGCCATGATTCTTGGGTTCCATGGAAAAAAAGAGCATACGTATAGAAGAAAGAAAATGCCTACATACAGGTTTTTCTTACTAAGGCATTTTTTAATCATTGCTGGACAGCAATGAAGAAAATGCAAAGAATAAATTTTCAATATTACCTTTTTTTCATTGCTCTCTCTAATACAAAACTCCTATTTTACTACTGTAAAGACAACCATTTAACTTAAATAATTAAAGCTCTAGTCCTAAAAAAAAGTGATCCACATATACTTACAAAGAAACAAAATCACACAAAAACAAGGAGGGCAGGAGGGAAGAAGGGGGTAAAACAAAAAAGAAAAAGAGAAAGAGAAAGGTCCATGGAGAGCACTGATCTTGTGCATACAAAGAGAAGTGAAGTAGTGCTGTCAAGACTAACAGAGTCAGTACTGTTCTCTCTTAGCCTCTCCCTACCCCAGAGATCTTTCATTATTTAAAGACAGCTACTGGAAGAGCAAAAGTAATGCAAAATAATGATTATGAATGATTTTTTAATACAAGTAAAACTGTTTCAGCATAGCCTTCCTTTAAATCATATGAGAGCAGAAGTTTGAAACACATATATCATCCTAGACCTGTGCACATTTTAGGCTTACTAGCTGATCCTTAGAACAACTTCTGCTAAACAACTAGAAAATAAATAACTAGAACAATAAGGTGACATATTTTAATGACATGATATTTTTAAAACTAGAATGCCACATTAATACATTCATACTCATCAATCTTAACTGTAATGCTAATGTTCGATAGTAGTGCTCTTATGGAGTTCAAAATGATGTTCATTCTCTTTGTTCTCACTCTTTAGGTTGTATGCATAACTTGCATTGCTCTGCAGTTCTCACTGAGAAATAAGGGTTGATCCAGATCCACCAGAGCAATTACAAAGACAAGCGAGATTAACAGTCCTTTTCAAAGGAAGGTTTGCACAAGCTATGCCTAACTCCAACACAGGGAGCTGGTTAACATCCTCTACATTTTCCTTTTATTGGATCTTTCTTCGGCTTCTATATAAAACAAGGTTGGCTGGCATGTCATGATACACAGAAGAAAACTGACTTCCTTCCCAACTTATTTTCATGTTGTGTCCCATTTAATAAAATATAAGAAGATGGGCTGGGGATATGGCCTAGTGGCAAGAGTGCTTGCCTTGTATACATGAGGCCCTGGGTTCGATTCCCCAGCACCACATATACAGAAAACGGCCAGAAGTGGCTCTGTGGCTCAAGTGGCAGAGTGCTAGCCTTGAGCAAAAAGAAGCCAGGGACAGTGCTCAGGCCCTGAGTTCAAGGCCCAGGACTGGCCAAAAAAAAAAAAAAAATATATATATATATATATATATATATATATATATATATATATAAAGAGATAGTGTTAAGACATGATTCATTGGCTTTAGGCCAGTGAGTTAAATAAAGTTAAACCTTCTCAGAGACAGATTCAAGATGAATAACCTTAAATGAGCATAAAGCCCATTTAGCCATGTGCAGATTCAGATGTTTTCCTGCTCCTTATACCCATATCATGTTACTATCCTCTATTCTGTCTGCTATAAAGAACTCTCAGCATATTAAGTCAAGGGTTTTTTCCTCTTTGTTTTCTTTTTTCAATCAACAAGGTAGAATTTTACTTTAGGAACCAGGCTATGAAATTTTATTTTATTTTTTACAAAAGAAAGTGAAACCTTAATTTGGAACAAGCCCAAAACACAATAATTACTAAAAGAAATGTAAGGCCTGCATTTGTAATTCAAACTGCTTTTATTTAAGCCTCAATAGAAAATGCTCCATTTATGTGGTAAATCAAGGGAGCATTCAAATTGAGCACATTGCAGTAAGATATATTATCTTTCTGTTATGTGATACATATCTGTACGTGCTACTCTTTTGTTTTTACTCTTTCCAACACGTGCACATTAATTCCATACTGCAGAACTGGATCTGCTGAAATATCCTATACGTACATTTCTTTCCCTAACAGTTTTCCTTGCCTCCAAAGTTCAAGAGCAAAACCTTCAAAGGTTAGGCTTTCATCACTAGGTAATAAAAATCTAAATACTAAACGAAAGATATGCCAAATAGCTATGATGCTGGCCTTTTTGTAATTGCCAGTTTCTCTCTACTTAATGACACCACAAAATTTTAGAGAGAGAAAAGTATCTTAAAACAAGACATTCAGACTTTTATACACTCACTTATCTTTGGCCTAGGCAGGCAATCTCTAATGTTTCCCTAAAACTCTTTCTCCCTCTCCCTCACTTCTTTCTTTCTCTCTTCCAAGATAGATTGTGTTGTTGTTTTAAAATTCTACCCTATTGTCTCTGAAAAACTTTCTCCACTCACACTTAGTCTTCAATAATAAATAAGAGGAAATAGAATAAATTCTCCCTAATGAGGAAATTTCCACCTGCCAAAGAGAAGCTAGGCCAAACTATTAACTGACTGGAGGAATGCCTGCAGCATGGCAGTTACCAGGGGAGCTGTACAGTCACACCATCTTCCCTGCACTTGACTGGTTTCTATTGGATCCACCAACTCAAAAGTAATACTAAACAAAGTTCCCTCCAGATTCCACTAGTTTTCATGTGAAAACCAGCACTTCACTTGGCCTACAATTATGACATCGAATTGCAATGTTATTATTATCCTTTAAGAAAGAAATAAAAGGCAGGAGCAGAAGTCATTAGGCCTTAGTCAGACTTTGTTCTTTGACACATGGCTCTGCGTCCTTCCCTGGAAGTTTTGCACCGCTTCACTGATTACTTGTGACATTTCACAAGTCTAAGACTATGCCACCATCATAATAATATCACCTGTGAAGAAACTGTCTTGTCTTCTTTTCATTTGAAGAGATAGGTTGTACCTATTTTCTAAAGAGAAGCACACAAGACATTTTCTTTTTCAAAAATGTATAGCATCTAGAAGAGCAAAGAATTTAAGAGAAAAAAGAATAAAACTCTTGATAGTAGGTAAATGTCTCTCCATTTTTAAAATTTTTACTTATATTTGTTTTGTTTTCTAATGCAAGGCCTCGTGATGTAGCCCAGGCTAGCCTCAAATTCACCATCCTCCTTCCTCCATCTTCCAACTGTTGGGATTTTAGATCACTATGCTCAAACTCTACAACTCTTTTAAGCTTTGAGACAGCCAACAGCTAAGACTTGTTTCTGCACAAACAATCAGGTTTTTGCAGCTTAAGATCATGATGTTCCTAATTCATATAAAGGACAAACACCTACACCACTGTTCCGCTGAAACCATAATTTAATTTTTACATATTGGTTTTCCACAGATGGCATGCTTAAACTCCAATTCACCTATCACCAGACCAAAACAAAAACTGTATGAGATGCATAGAACATGGGATGACAATCAGGAACACAACCATGTTACAAGAATGTATCACAAAGTAGGCTACTACACTTGTAAAAACAAACCTCTGATCAAATAAGTATCATATGATTGGAATGAAATAAAAGTCAAACTTTATACTATGACATATTGTTTCTGTTGGTGCTGACTAACGCATTTATCACTGAGTTAATTAATTAATTTGGCTAGTCCTGGGGCTTGAACTCTGGGCCTAGGTGCTATCCTTGAATTTCTTTTGCTCAAGGCTAGCACTCTACCACTTGAGCCACAGTGCTGCTTCGGTTTTTTCTGAGTACTTTATTGGAGACAAGAGTCTCCTGGACTTCCTAGCCTGGCTGGCTTCAAACCGTGATCCTCCGACCTCAGACTCCTGAGTAGCTAGGATGACAGATATGAGCCACTAGTGCCAGTTATTTATCATTTTAGATCTAGCCAATGTATCCGTTCCGCAGAATATCTTATATTTTATCAAACAAAATCCTAGGTTTTCCATGAACATAGATGCAGAATTACAAGGCCTCAGCAGAAAACTGAGAACTGATGGTGCTTTTGATGTATTACAGTATATCTACTAATAAGCTCATTTGAAAGTCCTCTGTCACTTTCTTTTTACTTAAATCAAGTCAGGTTTGTGCAAAGGATTTCCCAAACATCACATATACTGTCCTAAGCAACAAATGTATAACTTTCAAAGCATAACTGATCTGTAACATCTCAAAACTGGTGAAATCTTATAATGAGTTCACAACTTTCTTGAGAAAGATAGTGCTTGTTGAATACAAATGCCAGAGGAAAACAAGAAGAAAATGACCAAAACAAAGGAAAAAGAGATTAAGAGGGGAAGGGGTAGAAAGAATGTAGCAGAACATAGCAGGCCAAGTCACCTAAGTCTAGCCCATCTCTATTCTGCCTCTTCCTTTCCTAGGTAGCATACCTCTACCTAAACGTAAGGCACTAAGTAAGCAGCACTGCACTTTTTATTAGTTCAAAAGTCAAAACTGATCTGGAAAGAATGTGCTCTTGGGCTTTGACTGGACCATCCAGAAGCATGGTCACATCTTACTACTACTAGAGATAGAATCCCACACTCCATCTCCCAAGGTCAAACATGGAGGCAAATCAGGTATTAATTAGCAGGTGAGAAAATTCTGTGGGTCAGCAACTAATTATCCAGCTTCTGTAATTATAGCTCTGGCAGCTTGTTCTGTCTAAATTGAATTTTCAATCTATCCTCAGCTGCTTTATCTAGCTCTATATGAATTTAAGGACAGTACATGGGCACTTTGTCAATAGAAAAATGTGTGTTTACATGTATGCAGACTTTACGTAAAGAAAAACCTAAAAAGAATACTCACTTTGGTACTTATACCCTTGAAAATTCTGTTTACCTGGCCAGAAGGTGACCCCCAGGCTTTCTCCCAGCCAGGTTCTCTGTGTGTTCCCCACTAGGGTTTGGAAAAGACCACATTGCTCACAATGCTTCTGCTCTAAGTGGGGTCAACAATTTCAGGCAGGGAAGCAGGCAGCTCACAACTTGACAGCTAAGGAGGAACTGATCTCCAGCTGTCAGGTTAAAGCCAGATCTCTAAAGGGAAGCTTTTGCAAAGGGTTAGTGACTGCAAGCCGAGGCAGAAGCTCTGAGTTACATTTCCCACTTTCCTCTGACTGGCATGACACAAAGAATGACACATACCTCAGTGTGACTCAGTTTCACCACTCACAAAATTAGAACAGTAATATTTTTCCACAGAATTAAAATAATAGAAATGCACTTGAAGGTCATCAGAAAAACGTATATTATAAACACTCCTTGTGTCCTGCCTTAACCTTCTTAATCATATCCTCCAATGTAAGTGAAAATACTTAGGAATATTTCTCAATAACAATTTTCACAAAATACAAAAAGTTGAAATTATGGATATTTAAATGAAATGTAAACAGTTGGTTTGGCTTGTCCTAAACAGATAATGGAGACTTGAAAATGCATATGTAACCTCTGTTTAACAATACAATTAACTAAATCACTTTTATTAGAAAATGTATTTTAATGGAGTCCTATCAAATCTATGGCATCATCTAAAATATCCTATTTTATACATGGAACATAAAAGAAAATTAAAGGTAGAATGAACTTTTGGCACTAGTTAACAAGATATAAAATTTCCCAAAGTAACATTCCTAATTTATATAGAAAAGAATATTCAGGCCTATGTAAGGCCCTAGCTTTAGAATTCATGAAGAGTTTCATTATATAAGTGGTTTAGCGGATGAAGAATAAAAATCATAGAATAGTAATAATATACATCATAACTGATAAAATTATTTCATTCTATTGTTAAGTGTTTTACATTTAGTATATTATATATTCAGCTAGCTGTACATCTGTCTAGTAAAATAAGAAAGTAGTATTTTTTACCAGGGTGAAGCTGAGAAACAGAGTGAGTGGGTTGTTTTGAAAAGACATAGATCATCTTCTGCAAATCAAACAAGAGAGCTCCACTAAAGTGTGCAAACATCTTCATTCCCCGTTCTACATCTCAAGCAGTAAATGGTGTCATCAACATATATTATTCTATCATACAAATGATAATATTCAAAGGCATTATAATTCTATTTCCTAAATTACTCCTACATCTAATATTTCAAGGCTGACTTTTTCTTCCAGAAATTATAACCAGAGAGTAAAGCACTGACTGTTCTCTTTCTCCTGTCTAAGTTTTAATAACTGGTAGGTGATACTTTCCCACCTAGAAACTACAATGAAATGTAAGCACAGAACATTCTTGTCTGATTTTTCCATGCCTCATGAGCAAGCTAAATAAAAAGCCAATAGAAACTAGTATGTGTAGGAGGGGACATTCAACGGGAGTGTTCTAGCTAAGGTGACACCTGCATTATTACATCTGCCAGAAGTTTGTGGCTGCAGGGAAATGGCCAACTTTACTGAGCTCAATTTAGCACTTGAATGCCCAAGTGGAACTCACCAGGCTTGCCCTAGATTGTTTTCCTAAGCAATAGGCATGCCTATGATTTTTCAACACTCACCAATGAGCCTATTTTATCACACTGAACATAGTAATGTTCAGAGGAAAATTAGACCTTTCAATACTTCACTACAAAGAAGGGGGAAAATATCAATAGAAAATTTGTATAGTATACAGGGCATCTATAGTATTTTGCATAAAAGTAATTTGTATTAAAAATCATTATGTATACATGTCAACAATTACAAAAACAACAATTTTGAAAAAAGGAGTATGTGTATGATTACTTCACTAAAAAATATGTTGCCAGATGCCAGTAACTCACACCTGTAGTCTAGCTACTCAGGAGGGTGGGACCTAAGGATTGTGATACAAAGCTATCCTGGGCAAGAATGCCACTGAGAATCTTATCTCCAATAAATTACCAAAATGCTGGAAGTGGAGCTGTGACTCAAGTGGTAGAGCAATAGCTTTTAGCAAAAGAAGTTCAGGGACAGCAGCCAGGCCCTTCATTAAAGCCCTATGACCAACAAAAACATTAAAATAAAATAAATTCATAAAACTAAATCATATAGTAACATTCATTCTTGTTATTTTGTTGGCAGTACTAGGATTTGAACTCAGAGACTTACACTTGCTAGACTGGCACACTATCAATTACTTGATCCATGCTTTCAGCCCTTTATGCTTTATTTAGTTTTTATATAGGGTTTCACATTGCTTCCCAGGGCTGATTTCATATAACTCTCTTCCTACCTACAACCCCACATAGCTAAGATTACAGGCATCAACTACCATGCCTATTTGAGGCAGAAGCTCAATAAACTTATGCCAACTGTGTTATTTAACTTCATCTCCCTGATCTCCACTTCCTAAAGAGCTAAGGTTATAAATGTGAGTCACCATGTTCAACCTATGAAATACTCTGATTATAACAAGCATTATTTTCATATTCAGGATAAAGTAGAGAAATATTCAGCATTCATCCTGTGCCAGAAATCTTTTGTGCTTAATTTCATTTTAATATTCAAACAAAATTATGAATTGGTCTTTAGCACAGAAGGCTGAGATGTTAGAGAAATGAGCAATGGACCTACAATTCCACTGTGTGTAACACAAAAAGCCAAACTATGAAATTCTGTAGCTTGTGTTCTTTCAATGCACAAGGAAGATCCATGCCTAGCACTCCATAGCTTAGTCTCAAAGTCTCCCCTCTTCTCCTAGATGAGATCCCAGTTGGTGATTTTCCCAGGCACTTATGTGAAAATGGCAGAGACTTGGGCACATTGGTAGCAGGACCATATTAAGGCAGGAGACATTTAGGGTACTCCCAGAAGATAGCAAACAAATACTTTCTGGGCCCACAATGAAAGCCAGTCTTCCCAACATGGAAGAAGTTGAAAATCATGAATGAAGCAAAGTGAACCATAAGAAAATGTGAATGCAAAAAGATAATGAATCTTCTGCATCCTGCTCTAAACTGACATATGTAAGTCCATACTATCATGCCAGCCTTTTTGTGAAGAACTATTATTACTGTTAGAGTGGTACCTGCCTGGAGAATAAACCTGTCTGGATATTCAGAAATTACTGAGGAAAAACGAAAAGGACTGTGGTTCAAGCTAGTGGGGAGAAAAATCAAAATAAGGACAAGAAACAAGTCCCAGACAATTGTAATCAATCAGCTTTGATAACCTTACATCCCATAGAGGGTACAGACAGCTGACATCAGTGCCTGTCCATTCTTTTTATTTATCTAACATTTCCTAAATAATAATCATTATCAAATTGCTTATACACATGAATGACACTTCAAAAATAAGTTAAATGAACAGCAAACTCTCGCACACAATAAATTTTAGGTTTACAGATGCCATGAGCCACTTTTTGAATCTCATTCTAGGTCTTTGGTTTTAGCCCTACAATAAAAATGGTAACCTCCTTGGATCAAAATAAAGTTATATACTGGGTATTTTACTCATCTAAATTACAAAAGGCTCCACATAGAGTGTTTTATAGAGATGATTATAAACAAATATTTATGCTAGATATAAAAGAAAGTATATTTATAAATATATTTATATCAGAAAATGGAGACTGAACATGTCAATTACCAATGAATAAATTTACTGAAGAATATGTGAAGTCAGAAGATATTATCCATGATCTATGACAGCAAGTTATTCCAGTCCTCCAAGGAACTTTTTTTGCTATCGATCTACACTTATTTCTGCTTAGTTAGAATCTCTACCAGCCTTCTGGCTGTACCAAAACTACTCAATTAAAACATTAAATTTTTCCAAAGATCAGAATGTATATCAAGTGGAAATTTAGATCACATCTGCTGTTTTCCAACCCAGGTCTCTTTCACTGCTACTTATGGCATCCTGTAAGTTTCTAGCACCCTCATGTGGTTTAATTGGAGTGTTTTCCTAAGGAATTGGAAATCAGCTGCTGAAACTGAACAGTAGAACAGACTATAATTCAACATGGAACTTCGGCTGGCCTCATAAACCAAGAAAGGAAATCTTCAGTCAGCAAAATTTTAAGAAGGAATAGGCTCAATTTCTAACTTATTTGTTACCTGCTGTCATTTTATGTGATTGCAACAAAGGTTGATTTACAAGAAACTGTAATATAATCCATTTCATCTTCCTTTTAGAGGAAAATTCCAATGTTCAAAATCAAGAATTTGACATGGGCAATTATTGAACTGAGTTACAAATAGCACCCAATTTTGCTCTAAAAGAAAAGCAAGCACTCTTATTATCTACCTTGTATACATCTCAATTAGGCGAATAAAACAAGCCAGAGATATGCTGTCGTTAATGTGGCTAAAAAGATGAGGGAATCTCAATTTCTGACTACCTTAGGCATAATTATGAGCAATTAAATTATCCCCATTTTCTTTATTTCTCAAAACATATTCCTAGGCTTGTGGGTAAGACTTCTTTTCAATAATAGTGTATTTCAGAATCTTCTTCAAAGGGAGAAACTTAAAAGGACCAGGCTGTCTTTCTTCATTTGGTAATAAATGCTCTCCTTTGTCAGAGATACCTGTTTAGAATTTATCTATGATTTCATAAACCCTGAGATATCACAGCACTCAGATTTCTCAAGAAAAATAAATTAGTAGATTTGAAAGCACTGACATCAACCAGTATATTCTCAGCATTAATTGAAATAATTGGCTATGAAGGAAATAAAAATGTAAATTAGTAAGAGGTAAAGAGTCTATTAGTAGAAACATGGATGTGCCTTATTTGTAGGCTGAAGTGGAAGTCTCCGTATTAGAAGCATCAGCAGAATAATGCAAGAGGAGTGAATTTTCTCAACAAAGCATAGCAATCTGTAGGCCGATATTAAAAGGTAATACTCGGCTCCAGCAGTTAAGAGAAGATTCATAGAAAATAGGAGTCTTACTCATTATTAAATTGCAGATGAATAGAACTGAAATCTAGGTATTGTTTGATCATTAAAACACTTTTCATAAGCATATAATATAAACTCAAAATACCTAGTAAAAGCATTACCATGATTATGGCAAAGAGGAAGTAGAAAGTGATTTAAAAATATTACTAGATTGCTCTCAAAACATAATACCTGAAAAACATGCTAGGTGTCTTCTGGCTAGGCTTAATATATATTTTTTTAGTATTGGTATCATTTACCTCAATGAAGCCGTTTTATCTAAGTGCTTGTAAGGATAAAAAAACAATGTAAAATTTACACTAAAGATAAGTAGCGAAAACCCAGGAAGGAAAACCTTACCTCTTGAGTCCTTTCAGGGTCTTTTCCATGTTTAAAATGTCACGCATCTTATACAAGAACCACTTGTCAATGGAAGTAAGCTTCACAATCTCATCAAGAGACATGTTGTCTTGTATGGCCTACCAGAAGGAGAAACGATACTCTTTTTAGCAAAGATTTTATAAATTTCTTATTTGGTTGAAAACACAAAATAGCCATTCCTCTTTTTGTTATTTGGAGAGCCTGACACTCTTAGTTGAGATATGAAACATGAAACCCGTATCTTTAATGTTCTGTCTAGCAATCCAAAGCATGGAGCTAACGGCATTCACACATGTCGTAAATACGAGGTGGACTTGAGCTATCAGAGTGGTATGCACTCACTATAGATCCAACAGGTCCCCTTTGCATCATCAGGTTAACAATTCTATGGTTGCATTTGGTCTATCTCCTTGGAATTAAAAAAAAAATATCTCCATCAAGCCAAATTGATGATAAAACCAGGCTTAGATTTTGATGTTGTCCTTTAGCTTGTAGCCTATTTTATCCCACTTTCCATATTCACACAAGCAAATAATAGTTATTAGTGATCCATGGGGCAGATTTCGCTCAGTGTTATTTCTCTACAATAGTTCATCCAAGAGGACTTCCCACAGGAAATTTTTTGGAGACAATTACTATGACTTTTCTGCAAAGGGAGGCATTTTAGAAAATCTTAACATATCTCAAAACAATAAAAGGGATAAACTAGGTTCCAATAGGCAGCTCAGCTATTTCCTCACACTTACTTTAGCAATTTCTCAAAAGTAAAATTACAACTGAGTCATCATGCTTAGTTGAAAATGCAACTTAAAGGAGAGATATACTCTCAAAGCCAATTGTTCATACCCAAAACTATTATTTTACATATGTATACAAGTGTGTTTCTCTATACACACAAACAGGTTTATATATGCATGTGCATATACATACATATGGGTACACATACATGTATATACACAGTAAAAAATAAAAATGAAACAATTTTATAATGACCCACTGAGAAATATAGTTAACTAGTAACTGCTATAATATTCTAACCAAGGAAACTTTTATTTCTTAAAGTTTTATTTATTTCTTAAAGTTTTATTTATTTCTAATATCAGGAATGGCCTAAATTTTAAGAGCTGAGCATATGACTCACAACTCTAACTGACTAGGATAAAATGACATGTAATGGGAACACTCAATGTCATGTTCGTGTCATGTTCCTTTCCTAAGACAAGCTACTTTGGTTTAATTTTTGCCAAAATTATGGTTAGATTTCCAAAGGCAACAATATGCCTTATTTTCTAAGTTAATAAAGGCACAATGGGCTTCTGACCGTCAACTGAAAAAGAGGCTTGTTACCTGTACTTTTGAAAGATCAATGATGAGCTACCTATCATTTCCAGTGCAGAAGAGCCCAGAACCCTAGTCATTCCATTGTGAGGAAAAACAAGGTACAGCTGCACGGGAAATCAAGACATGCCAGTCAGGATTTCTTCTCTCTGTCCTGCAGCTTTGCAGGCTGTAACAGTAACAATGAAGTCCACAATGACCTCAAACACATTTAAGGTATCTTTAATGTTCCCACAATAAAAAAAAATAATAATGCCCTGTATTTTCCCCAAATCAAAAGAAGTGATGATCCAGTCTTCCTGAAATAAGACCGCTGCAAAGATCAGACCTCAGAGCAAGTTGCCCTTTTCTGAGAATCATGAAAGCTAGTGAAGATTTACACACTCCCTTCATTCTTTTTCCCCTTCAGTCCTCCACTGGCCTTACACTCTTTGTCAAGCTCCTGGTTGCTGTGGAAATGAACAGTAATGATGACCTCTAACAAACAGAAATCAGTCCCTTCACCCTGACACTCCGTCAGGCAATTTATGTCTCAGACCTGCACTTCTTGCTTGTACACAGGGCACTCTGTGCACAAACAAACCTCCACGATTTTATTCTGAGTTCTCATCCCTTCATAAGTCTTTTAGAAAAGAATGGGATTTTTTTCTCTAGTTTTACAGCTTGGCTAGGACATGGCAATGCTTACCTTTCTCATCTGCCTCAAAGTCCCAGCCTTTAGGGAAAAAGAACCATTGTTTACTGTCCTTTGCTTGAAAGGGAAAGAGTATATGTGTGTATGTGAGTTGTTATGCACTCATACATGCACATATGTATAGCATGTCCTGGATTGTTTTTTGAAGTAAAGGACTAAAATAAGAGCAGTAAAGGGGGGAAAAAAAAGAAACGGTTTTTTAATTCACATCACATACTACATCCACTCCAGAACATTAATTTTCAAACTCAGTAATCAACAAAACAAATCGTCAAAAGATAATGGCATTCTCAGGACTTAAATAGCCTTCATGGAACTAGATGTCAGTGGCTCACGCTTGTAATCCTAGCTACTCAGAAGGCTGAGATTTGAGGATTGTAGCTTGAAGTGAGCCCAGACAGGAAAGTTCTTGAGACTCTTAGCTCCAATTAACCACCAAAAATATCTAGAAATGGATTTGTGGCTCATAGCAGAGCATCACTTTTGAGCCCAAAAGCTAAGAGACAGACTCCGGGCCCTGAGTTCAAGCTCTAGTACCTGCATGTACACCCAGCAAAAAATTCTGCATGTAAATACCATAGGAGTGAAGAATCTATTAGATGTAATGAATGCACTCATCTTTCCTTCCTTCCTTATGCTCTCCAGGACTCTTAGAATCTGGATATAAAAATTTGAGTGGGGGGGAAGGCAGGGGAAAAATAAAGGAGGACGTAACAAGTTGGAATGGAAATGTATGCACTGTCTTACGTATGAAACTGTAACCCCTCTGTATATCACTTTGACAATAAAGAAATAATTTTTTAAATGGAGTACAAAATACAAAGAGCATTTTTCTCTTGCCACAATGGAAAATAACAAAGTCAGACTTCTTAAAAGATAAAATTCATATTCTCCCTAACTCATGTCTGTCACACCCACCCCCCCCCCACACACACAAATGGTCAGCAGATCTTTGTGGACCCAGTGTGTATTGATACTGTTGGAGGATTAATGTGTATGCATCCTTAAATGTCAAAAAGCCATTCAGGGATTTCTGCCCAGACTGATTCCAGCTGCCAAGTCACCTTATATAGAATGGGATGAGCTGAAACTTCAAAATTCTAAGCAAAATAAATATGAAAGTAGATTAATATGCCATTTAATTTGCATGAAAAGGAGCTTGTGGGTGGAAATGAGAAATACGGGCTCCTTTTTCATTGCAAAAGTAATACCAATAAAATAATTGCTGGGAAAATGTCTATAAGCACTTTAGAATCTGTGGATGCTTGAACAATAAAAATAAAGCAAATAAATCAGTACAAATTGTTCATGGGTTTTATGTAACACATACTAAGTCATAGGATGGAATGCCTCTTCCTCTTTAAAATACCATTTTTCACAAGTAACAAAGAAGGTAGGAAATAAGAGGTCAATATTATCAACTCTACTTAACAATACTGAGGCTATCTAGGCTGTGGCTATACAGGAAGGATATTTTATCCATGCAATGTGCCCTTAGTTCCAGGCTTGAGTTTGTAATTCAGTTGTTTTTGCTTCGTGTATGTATATGTTCCTGGGCCCCTTGTCCCATTTTACCTTGGCAATAGCATAGATGCGGGTGCTGGAAGGATCAGAGAGCTCTTTTCTGAGATCCAGGTTGGATGGCCATTCTTTGTTCATTGGCAATCGGGGAGTGAAGCCATCCACCGATGGGTGGCACATTCTCAGAGCTTTCTGGAAGCTTTCCTCAAAAGTTCGACCAATAGCCATGACCTAGAAAACAGGGTTAAAATTTTATCCTGGAAGCAGAAACTTAGACATGTTTTCATTTCTAGTAGAATTAAATGCCAAATGCTTTTCACAAACACACAGAACAACAACAACAAAAAGTACAAAAAACTATTTAAAATTTGGGATTTCGATGCCTCTCCTTTTGTCCATGGTTTTTAGTGTAAAAAGTCCTTTATGTTAGTTCACTGTTTTATGAATTAAGATAAGTCAGCTGTATTTTCAGAGTCTGATGAGGAAATTTCCTGTACCTGGACTGAGCCATAGTAGTATTAAAATAAGGAATATAGCCAGACTACAGATACTTTCTTACTAAGATCTTTCTTTTATGCCAATAACTATAACTCAATATCCATGACAGGCTGGCCTTTTTACAACTAAACATTAATATTAATAGAACATTGAAACTTCTAACAGATACAGATAGACTGACGTTTTTAACACAGACACTAAATTCTCCATGACAAATCCAGTGTGCCTTCCCGCAGTCTTTACAAGGGATTGTATACTAATCAATTAGAAAAACCATGTGGGGATTTATTTTTAACAAATTCCACATGATAACTAAACAAGTTATTGTCACTGGAGAAACATTATCTTTGAAATGTTTCCACAGACTAACATATTACTGTGCATTTTGTTCTCCAATCAGAATGCTCTATGCAGTACACATTTGTGATTCTTCAAATAGACACAAATGCCCATGTCCATTCGGGAAACTTTCATGTCAATTGTGTGACAAGATACATATTCAAAAATTGCTAACGCCAAATAGATGACCTTTTCACACTGCTCCAAATTATAGACACAGGAAGCTACACAGGAACAGGGACCATGCTAATAACAGTCTAATTCAGCCAGAAATCAGATGTTCTATAATGTTATTTTAAAAAAGTGTTTGTAGCTACTGAATAACATTTGAGTTTAGCTGCAAAATAATTTTATAAGTAACCCTCCATATATTTCTATTATTCTTAAGCATTTGTAGACATCATGAGGTCATCATAATGGTATCACAAGGCTGGGATTGTGGCTTAGTGGTAAAAGTGCTTTCCTAGAATGCAAGAAGCCCTGGGTTCGATTTCTCAGTACCAAACAGAAAAACCCAAGTGGTTCTGTGGCTCAAGTGGTAGAGTGCTAGCCTTGAGCAAAAGGAGCTCAGGGACAGTGTCCAGGCCCTGAGTTCAAGCCCCAGTGGCAAATAAATAAATAAAATAAAGGACTGAATCCATCAAAATGATCCAAATGGACATATATTAAATGCCATATGCTAGCAGCCATCTAGAATGATGTTCCTCAATCAAGTATCCAGTGTCTAGGCAATCAAGAATTTCAACTGAGACCAATTTTAAGAGCAAATAGAGGATACAACTCAGACACACCTCTCCCACACTCTTCATGGAGCTACCAATCCGGCTAGATGTGCCATGGAAACGGTCAAGGTCCCAGCGTGGAATCTTGGTAACCATGTAATCCAGGCTGGGTTCAAAGCAGGCAGATGTCTTCCCAGACACAACGTTCTTGATTTCAGGAAGTGGAATTCCTAGGGCAATCTTTGCTGCAATGAACGCCAGTGGGTACCTAGGAAGGACACAAATTTACCCTTTCATTTGTTTCCTTACAAAATAGGAATTACGATTAAGTCAAAATCGTTCTTAAAAATCCTAATCTTTCTTAAAATCCTGGTATTATTTCACTTCACTGTGTAAGACAAATTTTATTCTCTACTCTGCATGAAAACTGAATAGCCACTTATAAAAATAACTTGCCATGATAAATTATAAAACTGCTCTCTATGTTGTGAATACATTCCTATAGATTCTACCTTTCTACTCTTGAACTACCAAACAACTTCCTTGATAAATGAGGCTAAATATCAATTTAATATTTAACCATCAGTCAAATCATAATCTGCAAAATATTCTTTTGCAAAAGCAATGTATACATATCTATACCTAGCAGTATCTATATTAGTGAGTATTCTAAGATATAGTCCTTGCAGTTTGAGGGCCTGGTCTTTCTCTAAATTATCTTTGTGCATTGGGCTCCTTGAAAAAGTAACGCTCTGGAACCTTGAATATCCCCCTGTGGGCTGCCAACTGTGGTTCTGTTATTTCAGGAAGGAATTTATAGTACAATAGAGCTGGCTATGACTTCTTTAGTAAAATTACCCATCTCATAGATAGATGACGAAACTGAAGGAGATCAGTGATTTGTTTGGCAACAGGCCCAGATAGGTTAGCATCAGCAGAAAACTCAAATCTTGTCAACTATCCTGTAGCCTTCCACTACCTTATGTAGTACAAAAAATTCTACAGAAGGAAATATTTTGTTCATTGAAATGCCATGTCACATACTACAGCTGATAATAGAAGGAAAATATTTTAACTAGCTTTCCTGCAATTTATTTATGTTACCAGTTATTAAATAGAGAACACATTTATTTAGTTGTACCATTTGTAGAGGGTTGGGGAACAGTACTTAGTCCTGTGGCGTCCTTCAAGGCATTTACTTTAAGTAAGTTGATAGAATAATAAATTCCTATCATGTACCACCCTTCTAAAATTAAGAGAATGTATATTGAAGGTTTAAGTAGGTAAAGTATAATTATTATCAACTATTTGTTAAAGGACCATACACCCGAAGAAAACAGATGAGGACTAAAATGAAAGATTAATGAGCACTTTTTAGCAACATCTGCAAAGGGCAATTAAGAAGCAAATTTTTCATAGCTTGCTTTGACCACCCATATTCTGATTAGTTTGTGATTAGCCAGCAAACAAAGCCAGCTAGCAACACCATTTGCTTCAATGTGGCAGAAACTTCGTTAATATAATAACCACATCCTGAGTTTCCATAAACAACTTGTGGCAATCATGATAGAAAGAGGGGAAGAGAGGCTGGGAAGGTGGCTTAGTGGTAGAGAGTTCTAGCATGCATGAAAGAGGGGAAGAGGTCATTTATGAATTCATGACGGTCTTCATTAACTGTTCTGTCTGCAGAGAATATACAAGCCCATTGTCTTACCCAGTGGCCTTTGAGGCCAGAGCAGAACTTCGAGACAGTCTGGCATTTACTTCAATGATGCAGTATTCCATTGAGGTAGGGTGAAGAGCAAACTGAATGTTGCATTCACCCACAATGCCCAAGTGGCGGACAACATTGATTGAAGTGCGTCTCAACATTTGAAACTCTGCATTGGACAGTGTCTGGGCAGGGGCCACCACAACCGAATCACCTGTAAACCCAAGCAGCACTCAGGATTTGCTCTCAACAAAATTCCCACAAAGTTCCTCTTAAAAAAACAACTAACTGCATTGAAATTCTTGAATATGTAAATCCACCAAGTTAAATCTTCATTCAAGCATACAGTTCACTATTGCCAAAACAAGGCTTACTTAATATTATTCTACCCTAGTTTTCGACACCTCTCTAATTCTCTCTTCTTTATATCCAACGATTCTCTTTCTCCTGGAATGTAATGCTGCAAGTCAAAGCTTGACCATAATCACTTCTCTTTACTAACTTTGAATACTCCTTGTATGCCTCCTCATTTAATAATTTCTTTATAATAAGTGACTTCCAATGACCTTACATCATCTTTCCATATTTGTGTCATCTTTTAAATTCTACTTTCAGGCATAGGAATGTGGCTTGGAGGTAGAATGCTTGCTTAGCATGCATGAAGCCCTGGGTTTGATTCCTCAGCACCACATAAACAGAAAAAGCCAGAAGTGGGGCTGTGGCTCAACTGGTAGAGTGCTAGCCTTGAGCAAAAAGAAGCCAGGGACAGTGCTCAGGCCTTGAGTCCCAAGACCCAGGACTGGAAAAATAAAATTCTACTTCCACCTGGTTGACTCTCTGAGAGGTTCACCCACATAAAATTTAGTCTTTCTTCAATGCAATAATTATCGCGTGAAGCTATTTCCTTAATCCTGTGGTGACTAATGCCTCTAATTTTTAAGCCTTATCAACTGTTCTAACACAAAGCCATACCTCAGTCAGTCTCATTACTCATATTTGCCTCTTTGGAAAATTAGGAAATCAGGTTAATAATATCTGCCTTAGTTGATTTTGTAAAGATCAAATTAAATGTGAAATGATTTCCAATACTGTAAGATACTACATAAATGCATGTGCTGTACACACACACACACACACACACACACACACACACACACACAGTGCCAAAGGTTATGATTAGTCTGTCAGAGATAGTAAATGCTTCCTTCATAAGGGCTTCCATGACACCAGCATCAAGAGCTAAAGATGTGACTGTAATTCGTAAAGATTCTTTGCCTACCTGTATGAACACCCATGGCATCAACATTCTCCATGTTACACACAGTGACACAATTGTCATCAGCATCTCGGACCACTTCATATTCTATTTCTTTCCAGCCTGTCACTGATCTCTCCACCAGAATCTGGTTGGTCATAGCAAAAGCCTAGAAATTGGTAACAAAAGATATTAATGACGAAGAAAAGGAACAACCTTAAATTAGGCTATGTAGCATCAAGTCCGACCTACATCTGGTCAGCACAGAAGCTTCAAACCTGACTTCCATCCCCCTCTGTCCTTCCCACAGCACAAGGTGTCAGAAAATCAGTAGAGAGCGGGAATAGCATCATTGCTGAATGTGCTTGATTTGCATTATTGAGGCTTGCCATTCAAAGTGCTGATATGACATTAAATCAAACTAATTTAGGAAAAGTGAAAATAATTGAGCAATCAGGCAGAGGGAAATGAAATTATTTCAGCAGCTAGGCTTCTGTGAAACCAGAAAATGTGATAAGTACAAATAAATGTGGAGAAATAAGCCTAAAGATGCTGGCTTTCTCTAAAATAGCTGAGGGTGCTTTGCACAGTGATACACACAATAAAAGTCAGCTGATGCTGATGAGGGGGAGAAAAGAGATAATGATGGTTGTAAACACTGAGCCAAGATGGCATATAAAACTTGGGGATTAGAAGAATCATATGGGGCTATTATCATGGTTAATCACGGCATAAGTGCTTAAATACTCAGAATCATATATCATACATGCCTGATTACACAGCTATGAATTAGTATAATTATCATTTCATATTTACTACATATCTACTGTTGGTAGAATACTGAGCTCAAACTATGAAGGAGACAATCTCTGACCTTAGGATATATAGTGATGCACATTTCAATACGGAAATGTCCCTTGGTCCTATTATATATTTGACTTGGGATGGTACTATGA
This sequence comes from Perognathus longimembris pacificus, assembly GCF_023159225.1. Lineage (NCBI taxonomy): Eukaryota > Metazoa > Chordata > Mammalia > Rodentia > Heteromyidae > Perognathus > Perognathus longimembris. The sequence continues at coordinate 21,873,001 of NC_063164.1, forward strand.
ACTTCAAAAAAATAGTAGGATGAAGAAGGAAATGGTAACTAAATTAAAAATACATTCTAATATATTTCAGCCACACCCTCTCCCCCTTTTTTGGTTTTCATCATCACATGTATTTGAAAACGTGATACATTGTTCACACAGATGATAGTAATGAGGTGAGATAATGGAGCCATTGTTAACAACTGCATGATTATTAAATTGTCACATGTGTTCCCTAAAAAGGGAAGAAATCTAGGAAACAAGGAGTGTGACTATGGAAAAGGTTTTTATGTTTGAAAGTAGTAAAATCGGTATTTGGGCACAAAGAACATTGGGATCTCTTTTCTACACCTGATTTTTTTTTTTTTATTTCTGAGAAGTCTAAGAATTTATACAAATATTTAACTTAAGGACCTAAAGCACTTAGTATAGCTCGATATGGTACTAATTATAGCCTTACAATAATAGAAGGTGGCTTAGAAGATCTTACTAACCTCATTTCCGGGGGGAGGAGGAAGGGGCGGGGAAATGAGTGTTTTTCAAGGAAAATCAATAGTCATCAATTATTTTAGCAAAATATAAAAGCTTTTTATGTTAAATATTGTATAATTCAAGACTGAAAATAAATATTAATACAGAATAAATATCTATTGTCATTATTGCTACTAATGACACAGAAAATATTAAGCATATTTGGAAGATTAATTGCTACAACAAATAAATTTTTATTTTCTATAATCAACTTTTTGTGATTTTTTTCTTATTTATTGTCAAAGTGATGTACAGAGAGGTTACAGTTTCATACATTAGGCCTTGGGTACATTTCTTGTACTGTTACCTCCTCTCTCATTCCCCCTCCCCCTTTTCCTCTCCCCCCCATGAGTTGTTCAGTTGGTTTACACCAAATGGTTTTGCAAGTATTGCTTTTGGAGTCATTTGTCATTTTATCCTTTGTCTCTCTATTTTGATATTCCCTTTCACTTTCCTCGTTCTAATACCAGTATATACAGTATCCAGTGTACTCAGATGAGATACAGTGATAGCGCAGGTACAACCACAGGAAGGGGATACAAGTAACTCCATAAACATGGCTTTGAATACATGATACAGAAGTTTGGAATAGAAGCAAGAAAATTGGATTTTAGTTACATTTCCATCTTGTTTTGGATTGATAAGGTTGTTTATTTTCTTGTGGGTTTTTTTGTATGTGTAATTTGGGGAACATTGGGTAAAATAAACCCAAGTTCTTGGCCTATAGGTATAGTTATTTAAATATATATAATTATATCATCCAGTTCTAAACATCCAACATAAATAATTCAAGGATCTTAACTTCACTTAATTCTATAACTAAGGAATGGCCAGGCAATAATGGGCTGTGCCTAGAACCCTAGCTACTGTGAAGGTTGAGATCTGAGGATCACAGTTCCAAGTCAGCCCTGACAGGAAAGTCCAGGAGACTTTTACCTCAAATTGACCACCAAAAGCACAGAAGTAGAGATGTAGCTCAAGTGGTAGGGTGCCAACTTTGAGTAGACAAAGCTAAAGACAAAGCCCAGGCACTGAGGGCTCAAGCTCCAGTGCCTGAACACACACACACACACACACACACACACACACACACACACACACACACACACAGACACGAATGATGAAGCTACAAGCTGTATTGATACTTATAAGCACTTCCCCAACAACAGCCTGCCAGTTTCCAGGCTCACTCCACAGTTCTGTATAAGTCAAAAAGGCCACTGGGCCCCACATCTGTCAGTCAAAGAGCCCTAAATCACCAGTCTTTCTTCTACAAAAACAGAATACAGACAGAAGTCCTTAGAACAATGTCCTTTCTTTAATCTCTATAAATAGTAGACTGCCTTCATTTGTGCAAGGTGTTTTCTTTAATACTAGAAAGGTCTGAGAATATTTTAAAATGATTTGGATAGAAAATAAGCCATACATATAAATCTCATGATGCTTTCTATCTGTGTACAGTAGTTGGCAAAATTGGTTCTTACAAAATAGAGAGATTTGTACTGTTTATAGTTTGATATCTGAATTTGGGTTAGAGATCACTCCAAAAATAATGGGAAAATTAGGTGGTATAATTTGAGTTTTTAACTTAACTACTAAAATATATTCAGCCTTATGATTATTTTGGAATAGATTGTAAAACACAGGAAGATAGGATAAAGTTAGGCAAATTCTTATCATTAAATGCAATAGACTGCAAGAACAGAGATAGAGTTTTATGTTACAATGACACTACTGACCTAAAATAATCTAGGTTACTACTGTGTCCTTGCACAAAAAGTAGAACTTAACTTCTCTCTTAAAAGTACCTTCTATTGACAATTGATAAGATAGTAACTTAGTTCCTAGAGGGTAAGGGCTCAGCAATATAACTTTGTCTAATGAAAGGGTAATTCAAGTCCCTTTTTTTGGTTGGTTAGAATATTGCATAGCAAAATACCTACTTTTGTGCCAAGGTCTATTAAGGTTTCTCTGTTGGGACAAATGCCAGAGCCCAATCCACCCAGTGCATAAGCAGAACGAATCATCACAGGGTATCCAATGGTGTCGGCAGCCTTCAGGGCATCCTCCATCTGCAAACAAGAACAAAGATACCCAACCTGAAAAGCTGACCACACTAGTAGAATACACACACACACACACACACACACACACACACACACACACACACACACACACACCAGCCAAGCAATTCAGGTACATACATCAATTTGGGGAGAAAAACTAGAAATGTTCTATCATTCTCTTGTCTCTTTCAAAAATGTAAATGTTGCCAAACAGAAGTAAATTCTACAACTCTAGACTTCAAAAACTAAAAACTCAAAGAACTCAAAGAATGGAATGAAAAATATTCTCCACCAATGAAGATTCACCACAAGAAACCATTAGAAACACTGTATAGAATAATTTTTTCATTCTTCAAGTTCAGTGTGAAAATAGTCCCAAAAGCTCAGATTTTTTTTTAATTTACAGAATACAACATATGGTGGCTATATTTTCCTGTCATAGAGTATTATTACACTACCAATGGGAATGTCATTATACCTTTCCCAGATGCCTGTTTCTCATCCTAGGAAAGCAAGGACATAATTATATCTGGCAATGAAAAACTAAATATATGGCAAGAGCTTTCCAGAGTGTTCTGTAGAACTATCTTGGGATCATTTTGGATTGGCAGCTTTGTAGCATGGCATCTACATGGTAGTATTCTTTTCTGAAATATATAGATCATACCCTAGTTCTCCCAGCCATATCTACCTTCTTCCTAAGGACTAGGCTATTCCTACAATAAGAAAATTCTATTTAAAACTGCCTCTGCTACCTTCCACTTCACCAAATATATTCTTGATTTCAAAAATAAAATCAGAGACTGGGAATGTGGCCTAGTGGTCGAGTGCTTGCCTCATATACATGAAGCTGTGGGTTCGATTACTCAGCACCACACATATATAAAAAAAAAGCCGTAAGTGGCATTATGGTTCAGGTGGTAGAGTGCTAGCCTTGAGCAAAAAGAAGCCAGGGACAGTGTTCAAGCCCTGAGATCAACCACCAGGAATGGCAAAAAAATAAAAAACAAAAATCAGGAACAACACTGATATTTGATTTTTTTTTTCTTTCAGCTGGTTGATTTTTTTTTCTTTTGCCTGATGACTAGTAATATCCTACCAGGAAGGAGAGAGTGCAATGGGAAATGAGAAACAGAAAAGTAAAATCATCTTCCTCCTTAAATAGATATGCCACACATTTCCCAGTCATGTGTCTTAGTCACCGTCGCCATTTCATTCTACAATGTTTATTCCGTTCCATTAAAAAAAAAAAAGTATTTCAAATCCAATCCCATCTGCAAGGCATTTGAACACAAAATATCTGTGACTGATCCCAGGAAGAGGGCTAACATTGAATCACATGGCATCTTGGAATGGAGATGATGAGATAAAACACTGAAAGCTATTCGATAACAAGGTTATGTGGGGGATGGAAGAAGCTGTGATTGAAATATTTTAGATGCATGTACAGCATAGCACAGTAAAATCCTCTGAATAATTAATAGGTCTTCTCCCTGGGTGTGAGTATAGGGCTAACACAGAGAGTGAATGAGAAAAAACATAGTCAAAATACTTTCTGTACAAGTGTGAAAATGGAACCAGGAAACTTGTTGAGATTGTTTGGGGAAAGGAGAAGGGGAATGAGAGGGAATAATCTAGGGGATGAGGCTGATCAAGATACATTGTAATGCATATAGGGACATGTGACAATGAAAACCCTTGTAGAACAAACTGATGCTAATAAATAAAAATGTGGATAAAAACCACTTTGGTATAGCAAGTTGATGGACTTGTTAGTTTCAATTCAGAAGATTCGTTGGTATTTTCAACTAATGATGAACCACTTCATCTCTAGGTTTGTGTTCTTCGACATAAAATGTTGCTGGCTACCCCTAAAATTTCAACTTTGAATGCTGCCATCAATACTCAATGTTTGTAAGTGACTGACATATCTCTCGAGGAAAATATGGAAACATAATAATTTTAACTTTGAGCCTGTATGACAAGTCCTTCCTCAAATAACCCAAGACAAATATGATCCCCGTTTTTCAAGAGTAAAGTGTACTTACTGATTCCACAGCATAACTCAGAGCAATCTTTTCATTGATCTCATTGAGTTTGTCTGAGAACAGCTGTCTGTCTTCTGTGGCCATAATGGATTCTACTGAAGTTCCCAAGACTTTCACACCATATTCCTTGAGCACACCTCTCTTGAATAATTCCACACCTATAAGAGAACCAAATAAGATCAGGTTTTATAACCTAGTATTCCTTTTTCATTAACATTATACATACATACATACATACATACATACACATATTTGTATGAATATGGAGATATACATACACACACATATATGTATCCACACACATAATCTTAGAGTCAAATCCAAGAAGCTATCTTAGTCTTCAATACAATTGTACTTACATGGAAAAAAAAAACACTTCTGGAATAAAATTCTAAACATAAAAATGTCACTGATGTGGGGCTGGGGATATGGCCTAGTGGCAAGAGCGCTTGCCTCGTATACATGAAGCCCTGGGTTCGATTCCCCAGTACTACATATACAGAAAATGGCCAGAAGTGGCGCTGTGACTCAAGTGGCAGAGTGCAAGCCTTGAGCAAAAAGAAGCCAGGGTAAGTGCTCAGGCCCTGAGTCCAAGGCCCAGGACTGGCCAAAAAAAATAAAAAATAAAAAAATAAAATAAAATGTCACTGATGTTACCAATGCTTATATTGCCACCATTAAATGTACATTGATTTTACTATTCTTATTACTATGAAGCATGGCATAACACTGACCTTTAATTAGTGTGTTCGTTTTTCTTCTAGATACATTCGTATAGAAAACTCTATTAATTAAATAACCTCAGCCAAACATGTACCTAACTGGGTTAAAAAAATCAAAGTTGTTTATATTTCTAAGTGTTATCAGACCTTAGATAACACTTTTGTGTTTGACATATAAATTATACTCCAATTCAACTACTTAAATAGATTCATGATCTAGCTTCTGAGATTTGGAGCATTATAAAAAGCACACAGCAGTAGATGAACCAAATGCTTAGAAAAGAAATGGTAGATACTTGCCCACATTATCAGGAAAATACATACTAATCTATCAACATTAATTTGCTTTTTTTTCAAGTACCTCGGTGTTGAGGCTTAAACCCAAGACTTGATGCAAACACTCAGCCACTAGGAGTGGCAGAGATAAGGCAAAATTTTAGGGTAAAGGACGGGCAAACAACAACAACAAAAATCCCATATCCCATATGGCCATTCTGGAGCATTCAAATGAGTGGTTCCTTCCTTCCTTCCTTCCTTCCTTCCTTCCTTCCTTGTGATTTTGTTTTTGTTTTTAATTTTTTTTTTGGGGGGGGGGGAAGTCCTGAGTTTTGAATTCTGCACCTGGGCACTGTCCCTGAGCTTCTTTTGCTCAAGGCTAGCACTCTGCTACTTGAACCACAGCACCACTTCCAGCTTTTTCTATTTATGTGGTACTGAGGAATCAAACCTAGGGCTTCATGCATGCTGGGCAAGCACTCTACCACTAAGCCACCTTCCCAGCCCACATTTCTTTTTCTTACAGCTGTGACATCAACTATTCCTATTCACTATATGGTATTTTTAGATGACTGTATGCTAACTGCTCCCTCATATATTAGAAGAAAGATCTTAATGAACATATAGAACAAAATTGGTAGATGAGTTTGAACAAAATGCAGCCCATCAGTACATGGGTCAAAATCTGGTGATGGAAACTGGAGGAACTCACCACAGTTGAGAGCTGTCTGGCCACCCATGCCTAGAATGATCCCATCTGGTCGTTCTGCCTTGATGACCTCAGTGACAAACTGGGGGGTGATGGGAAGGAAGTAGACAGCATCTGCCTGCTTCAAGCCCACCTCGTTGGTCTGGACAGATGCAATATTTGGGTTCATCAGGACTGTTTTGACATTTTCTTCCTGAAAGAAACAAAAATAATTAAGTATCTGAACATACAGTATAAAGAAGAGGGGCTACACTAAGTGAAGGGGAGTGAAGGACAAATCTTTCAAGTTATTCTTTAGGCTAGTTATATACAGAAAGCAAATGAATACCTGAATGAAATAATAGAATTTGAAAGAAAAAGAAAAACACTACTGACTCTGAGCATCAGCATAATTCCTCACCGTCAGCATAATTCCTCACCACTGGAAGTATCGAGCAAAAAGAAATTGCAAACAGTTTAAGTGAAATTTTCTAGAGGCTCACCAGTATTAATAAACATCAGAGCTTAATTGGTCTTCAAAGAATAAAACAGTCAAAAAATTAAAAATGCATAAACATAAAATGAAACTAGAGGCAACACTGCTTCCCTTCTCTTATCCAGCCTATTGCATTGAGTGAACATTTAACATCTAGAATAATGTGTTCCTTTCTTTCTAGAAGTACCAAGATCCTTTTTCTGGTTCCTAGATTTTCATATCTGCTGTAGCAACTCAACAAACATTGCACATCTGTTTACCTATATACTATTAGAAGAAAATGATCATATAGAAAAAAAGAAGAAATTAAACCTGGTGTGTATAGCTATGTGCTCACACATGCACATATGATATTCTCAGGGCTCTCTTGTTGCTTGAATCTAGAGAGAGCCTCAAAATTATTCTATATTTGAGCTACTAACAATAATAGCTTTATGAACTGGGAGGAGTTTGACAATAAACAAATAGTTATGAAGTATAGCCAGATGCTTTTATTATTTCACAAGTTAGCATATCAATTCTAAATATTCAAATGCATGATATAAATTATTTTCCAAAGCCCTACAGGTCCTTGGGAGAATAAAAATTGGAAATATTTTATGCTTCTTTAAATTCAAATAGTCCCTAATACATGTAATGTAATTTTTATTAATTGGTCTGATTTTAATGACAAAACTGTGAGATGTCAAAATTGAGACTGAAGAAGATTAAATGGCTTGCCCAAAGTTATATAGGTGGTACAAGGCAGTATCCAGAATCTTATCCAACTTCCAACTCACTTCCTATGCTTCATATTCCATCTGAGTCACCTCTCAAGATTTTAATATTGTATGAACAAGTGTATTATTTCTAAGAAAATGTTGGAAAAATACATATAGTGAGGCAAATGTACTTTAAATATGGATTGGAATTGAAATAACCAAACCAAAACAGAAAATGTATCATCATCAGAACTTATAGCAAGACTCACTGGTAAAGAAAAGTAGTAACAAACGTAAGTATTTTGTGCATATCATGAATATAACTACCTTGAAAAATTATACAGGAAAAGGTATCACATTCTCATAACTATCCCATAAGTATTCACTGATCTTAATTATGATTTTCAACCATACTATGTTCATATTGCTCAATTCTGTTTCATTCCAATTCTTACTGCAATATATTCACTAGGGGGAAGGGGAGGGGGAGGGGGAGGGAGAGGGGGAAGAGGAGGAGAAGGAGGAGGAGGAGGAGGAGGAGGAGGAGGAGGAGGAGGAGGAGGAGGAGGAGGAGGAGGAGGAGGAGGAGGAAGAGGAACCATTACTTAAAAATCTCCAACACACTTATGTTCTAACTTATATGAAACTGAAACACAGTAAAGTAAGTAATCATTTTGTAAATGGATTAAAACATGTGCAAACATCAATGAATTCCTTGTGAAAGTATTTTTTTTTTTTTTTGGCCAGTTCTGGGGCTTGGACTCAGGGCCTGAGCACTGTCCCTGGCTTCTTTTTGCTCAAGGCTAGCACTCTGCCACTTGAGCCACAGAGCCACTTCTGGCCGTTTTCTGTATGTGGTGCTGGGGAATTGAACCCAGGGCCTCATGTATACGAGGCAAGCTCTCTTGCCACTAGGCCATATCCCCAGCCCCTGTGAAAGTATTTTTTAAGAATGAAAACAAGGCAACTGAAGTAATATTCTACATTTTTATAATGGATAATAATCAAGGTAGATGTCTTTGGCTATAATATACTAATCCCCTCCCTCCAATGGAAAAGATAAACTTGAGCCAGCTGTTTTCCTGTGTTTGCCATCTGAATCTCCACTGACATCTACACCCTGGCTCCTAGCCAGACCTCTTCAGAGGCCTCTACACTGCAAAGCCTGAGGAAGGTCACCAAGCATGTGAGCACACCCAGATATAGGCCTTGAGGGGAAATAAAGAGACCAAAAAGAGAGCTCTCTATAGAAATTCCTTCAACAGGGCTGAGAATGTGGCTAGCATGCTAGAAGCCCTCGGTTCCATTCCTCAGCACCACATAAACAGAAAAGGCCAGAAGTGAGGCTGTGGCTCAAGTGGTAGACTGCTAGCCTTGAGCAAAAAGAACACAAGAGACAGTGCTCAGGCCCTAAGCCCTAGAACTGGGGGGGTGGGGGGTGGGGGAAATACCTTCAATTTTACAGGGCAATCAGTAAAATTGACCATTGTTGAGCAGATCTCAGGTCAACAAACAGAGAGTGCAATTTTGTTGCAAGTGGGGCAACTGGTTCTCTTCTCTACTTTAAAATCCAGCAATAGAATCTTGCTTTCCAAGTCATTGAGATAAGGGAATTGGGTCCCCCAGCAGCAATCAATAATGTTTGAAAAACATATGCACTGCTGCTCTTGCTATCCTAGATGCAGCCTCCCCTTTGCCAACACAGGGAGGCACAAAGCATCCTGCTAAGCATTCGAAGTACCTTAAAGCATATAGGATACTCACTTCCCTCCTTCACAGGAAACATGAGTGTATTTGAAAAGGACACTGAGTCAAAATGAGTAAGTGGCATCTATTAACAGCTTTATAGGTTTTTCAAAAACCTGCTTCTATTGACAATGGGCATATTTGAGAATGTTAAATGTTATTGAAGCTAGGTGCACATGGCTGTACATCCTAGCTACTCAGGGAGGTTTGAAGTCCACCTATGCAGGAAAGTTTGTGAGACTCTTATATCCAGTAAACTATCAAAAAAAAAAAAAAAGGCAGAAGTAAGAATTGTTGCTCAAATGGTACTAACCTTGTACCTCAAGGCATTAGCCTTGAATAGCAACAACAACAAAACAAAAGTGAGGGACAGAGCCCAGGCCCTAAGTCAACCCCAGGAGTGTCACAAAACAAAAACAAAAACACTTATTTATGGTGAAATGTCCCTCAATACAGATGTTTAAAAACAGTGAAGGAAAATAATTATAGTGACACTGAAATGATAGATTGTCATAAATCTGAATTATAGAGCTAATTAAACCTATTGAAGACAGCATATTAATTCTAGCAAAGCTCACACTCGCTCACCTTCATGGCTTTTACAGCTTGAGATCCGGAGTAATCAAATTCACCTGCCTGACCAATGGACAGACCTCCTGACCCGAGGATCAGGACTTTGGAAACCTATAAATAACAAAAGAAGGGAAACATTGTTTTAAGTACTATATCATAAGAAAAAAAGGACATTTGTAAATGTGTAAAAACTGTACATGAGAGGAAAAGACAGATATTTAAACATCTCTAATTTTGTTGCATCTTCCAAAGTTTGTAAACATTCTTTCATTTAGTAAAAAAAAAAAGTTGAGATATACCATTTTCATACATATGTTTGTGTTTGTGTGTATTTGTGACACTATACACACATCCTTCTAAAATTAATACATAGTACTGGCAGGATTAATTTTGTGTGTAGTTAAGACTATGAAGAAGGGGCTGGGAATATGGCCTAGTGTCAAAAGTGCTTGCCTCCTACACATGAAGCCCTCGGTTCGATTCCCCAGCACCACATATATGGAAAACGGCCAGAAGGGACACTGTGGCTCAGGTGGCAGAGTGCTAGCCTTGAGCGGGAAGAAGCCAGGGAGGGTGCTCAGGCCCTGAGTCCAAGGCCCAGGACTGGCCAAAAAAAAAAAAAAAAAAAAAGACTATGAAGAAATGAGTACAAACCTTATCATATTAACATGTCTGGGCAAATAAATAGTCAAGTCTTATGCTATATTAATCTTTATTTGCTCTGTAGAGGTAAAACAATGTAGTTCAGTTCATGTTATTGAATAATAATTACTCCAATTGAAACTTAGTTTCAATTGACAGAATGCTTCTGTTTAGAATTTTTTCTACTCTGTCTATTCTAATAATTGTGTAGTCTGAACTCCATCTCAGACTTACTCATAGCTATAGCATTCTGGGTAATGAGGTTTATACCAAGTTAAAACTAAACTGGAAATTATCCAGTAGTAAGGTATGTAACATTACAAATATTCTTGAAGAAATAAACTTTAAATGACACAAGTTTAATTGAAAGGTCCAAAAAGTATAAACAAAAATAGACAAAGTGACTAGTTGTGAAATAAATGCAAAGTTACTATTTACATTGGTTTGACCATAACATTGGTGTGATTGATATCATTCACTAAGAAAATCAACACATGATAGAGAAATAAAACTGTATACACCAAAAAATGTGCCCATATCTACTGACCTCAACTCTAGATGCAACCAGAGCTGGCTTTGGCAGGACTGATGTAACAGTGGTACCTTTCCCCTTCTTTATCAGGGAGAAAAAGGAATCAAAGAGGTACTAAGAAAAAAAAGTACAAGCAACGGTTAAAAGCTGCAAAACTCAGAGCTGCTAGATAACATACAAGATTTAAAGCTGAATTTGAACCTCAGAAAAGCAACAAATAAATTTTTGTGTAAGCTTTCTTGTGCAGTATTTGGCATTTTCATGATTTCAGTTGTTTTGCAGTTGTTTTCCAGTTATTTTTTGGGCCAACAACTGAATGGCTACTTCTACAAAAATCATATCAAATAAATACTTCTTCCTATATGTTCCCCTTAAGTCCTATGTTTAAGTTTTCAATAGACAGTAAACATTACAGATAATGATTTGTGAAAATAGTTTCATTCTCTATGTATCATTTCTTCTTATAATTCAAGTTCTATTAAGACAAAAATATTGACGCTCTCTGAAGATGATTCTTAAACTTTCATAATGTCTTTATTTCTGTTGTTTCAGAAATAAATGAAAAACAACTTTCAACAAAGGTATTCATTTTGCCATTATTTGGAAGGACATCGAGTCCTACTGTGCTTTGGTTTCTTAGTTGCAAAGTCCTAGTCTGAAGTTCTAATATAGGCTATCTCTTATTTTAAATTTAAAAAATTCTTAGTACGTATTAAATGATACACCTAAAAGTTGTTTGACTTTCACCATAGTATAAAATGTCAAATACTGCTATCCTACTATCTGAAAATAAGGTCAAAATAAAAATGTTCCAAAAGACAATTCTGACATGCTTGGGAAGGCAGGATTACAAAAGAAGAATTCTTACTCTCCTCATTTTGCATAGAATCTTTTCTAAGGCAAGGAAGCCTTGTCAGTGCTATTATTAGAGGCCTTTGCCTCTAATAGTCACACTATACTTCCTAGACTTTTCTAGGTGTTATTGTAAGTCTTTTATTTTTAAACTGAAACACTGCATTTGAATATGGAACCAAGACCTCACAAGAGAAAGGAAAAATATTTAAATCAGAAATCAAGTTTTCCTGAGCCTTCCTTAAGGTTCTGTCCTTAAGCTTTTTGAATCAAATGAATGTGGACTCAGAACTCTCCTTTCTTACACACACACACACCCTTGCCCCTCTTCTTTCTTCTGCTGTTGTGTATTCTCCTGTACTGGCTACACAACCAGTTGCCATAGGGATTTTTTTTGAAGTCACAGATGGGGGATTAAAATTTCATTTCAGATATGAGATGGAAAGAGCAAGAGGGAATTCATTTGCATAGTACAACAATTGTAAATTTCAGGACTAAATATATTAGAATGATAATGGGTTTAAATAAAAATAGCTTCATAGCATGCCTTCAGGTTTCTTAAGGGCTTTCCCGCTTTAAATTTTAAAAAAAGATTAAAATTTACTTCATGCTATTCATGGGGGAATTTTAATACAAAATATGGGTTAGCAAATCACTCTTCTGGAGACTGTTCTGCACCAGAATTATCTAGCAGTAATTATGTCAGTTTCTGGAATTTTCCCATAAATACATCTCTAATTTTTAAAGTATCTACCAGGCCTCATCTTTCTGACATACCTCAGTGTCTGTTGGCCCTGGGCTGACCTCTGGGTGGAACTGCACAGCGAAAAAGGGCTTGCTCTCATGCATAATCCCCTAGAGGAAAAGAAACAGGAAGAAATTCCTTCTGTAATAACAAATGTCAAGTGTGGGGATGTATTATTCAGCACACAACAAAGTCCAAAGAAAAACTAGAGATAAGTGTTTAATAACGTCCTTAAACTACCCATACTATTAAGTACATGACTGGAGGTCTTTAATGAATCATATATCCAACCAATTAAGACAGAAAACAAGCCAATGTAGAATCATCTAAAATGAGATCCTATAACCAAACACATGCACATGCGCACACGCGCGCGCGCACACACACACACACACACACACACACACAGTGAATCCCTGAGACACACTTGTTCCCCATTGCCCTTTAACGATTTATTGTGTGAGACCCCCCCGTTAAGTGAGGACACACACAAAAAATAGATTTTAATTAGACTGATGAAAACAGGGAAGAGCTATAAAAATATACAAGTTCTTACACACACACACAAACACACACAAATCCAACATAAATAAGTAGTGCATTCCCTATAATAAAATATTTAAAAGACCTAAATTTCTCATCACAAACTGAATAAGTGTCATGAAAGCATTTACCTCGTTTGTTTGATCATTGACATTCACAAACAGTGGTTTCCAGCCAGGAGGGAGGGTCTGGTCCAGAGCATACCCATGATTCTGAGCAGTAATGAAAGCCTGTCTGTTTGTGACATTCAAAACAGGCTGATTCTGCCCTCTGGAGAGAAAGAATAAAGTAAAGGGAATGTAAATATCTGTGTGGTGAAGGAAAATTCCAAAGTTTCACTCACTTAGTGAAAAATCACTTTGTGAGAAAAGTCACACATTGTTAATCCCAATAATTTTAGCAGCAAAAAATCAATTCAGGAAGCTTTGTTGAGTGTTAAATATCAGGTCTATTAAACTCCTATAATAGGTTTTAGAAAAGCACTCAAAACAAAAAGAACTGCTCACTAACTTAACAAAAACAGGCAAATGTAAGCAACTTATTTTAAGAAAGCTACAGTAACGAAGCCAGAGGAGAAGAACAGATGACTCTTGAAGGCTGAATTACATTTTTGGCTAAGGGTAGGTTGTTGGGAGAGCACCTGGCATTGAATAAATTAACATCATTTGAGATGAACTCAAGATTTCTCAGTACATAAGTCATGATACCAGCTTCTTAAGATGTTATCAATGCTCAGAAATCAAGCTTAAAATCAGAACAGTTTCTCTTGGAATGCCATTTGATTGCATATTATGACCTCAAATTATACCAAGGGAAGGGGAAAATAGCTCTAAACCACAGCAAAGTTATCGGTAGAGAAGGCTGTCTTTCAAAAATGCAATGAAAATGGTTATCAAGAAGTCAGACAACTGTGAACTATGTAATAGCACAGCTTTCTATTTAAAGTACTGGTATGGACATTCTCTAAATCTTTTGTGGTTGGTGACTAGTAGCATTTCAGAGCTAGTATGGCCCCAAAATCATGACACAAGTTCCTTACCTATTGGGCATGGACATCTTGTAGGATTTGCCACCCGCAGCCAATCCTGTTATGAGATTCCCTGTACTGATACCAAACAATGGCTCTTTGCGATCACTCTCCAGAATCTAAATGAGGAAAGATTAGTATTAATCCAGCAGCACAAGTTCCACAAAATGCCTGAAAATTACTGAAAAGAGAAATATCAACTGTCCTGTTTTCCTTCACTCACAAGAGAAACAGAAGAGTGGCTGAACTAAACATTAGCATGTAAAAAGAACACAGGGATGACAAACGTGTAGCATTAGAGCTTCTTAAGACATACTGGTCATTCAGATTAATCAACTGTTTGAGGGTCATAGGGAGGAGCTTGGGTTGTCATTGTATCATTCTAAAGAATGTAAGATGGAGACTGGGCTCCTGCTTTCTGAACTGGAGGACCCAATGGCAAAGTTCCTGCATTGGCGCAAACTCAGCCCTGAGAAAGCTTCCCCCTCACTGTTTCTTTGAGGCGTTTTCCTACAAATGACACTGCCTCAGAGGTCTCAAGTATGAGTGGGGAAAAAAAAAACTGAGAAAATGACATTCTTCCCAAATACATATTGCCCTTCTCAGGCTGACCATACCTTTTTGACATTCTGAATCAGTGGTTGTGCAAGAGCTGGGTTCCCAGGGCCTCCAGCAATCAGAAGTCCATCATACTCCATCTGGGTGAAATCATGATTCCAAGGAACCAAATGCACTTCAGCTCCGCGCTGGGCAAGAAACACAGGAGTGGTTCATTTAAGACATTTTCCATTTAATATGTAACACTGAGCAGAAAGTTCTTTGTGTTTTATGTGATATAAATAGGATTGATGGTCAATAAAAAGGAGAAGGAGAAAGGCATCAGTAACATATCTCCTTAACTTCAAGGGTAATTTTGGTTCATAATATCTCCCTGACTTGACTTTAAAAAAAAGAGTAGAAGATAGCATATCTTCTTTGTAGAAAAGTGGGAGGAGGGAGTTCTTTATGTTTTAATGTTATTTTTCAAATAAAGTCTCTTGTTTCTGCCCAGTCTGGCTTGCATCATGATCTCTAACCTGTGCACATAGCTGGAATAACAGACATGCACACCACCCTGCTCAAGTTATTGGTTAAGAAGACTACTTACTTTTTTTACTTGATCTGTACTTAAAGTACAGATCTGTACTTAAGATTGCAGACATAAGCCATTATGTCACCCTGTCTGATTTTTCGCAACTATGATATTTACTTTATAAGGAAAATGAATTCGAACATTTTATTGTAAGAAGCATATAGAAAGATACCTTTCAGGCTTTTCTTAGCATTTCCTCAGACAAGGATTTGAATTTTTATTGGAGAAATGTTTCCAGTAAATGCGAGAGGAAGTAGCACCTTGAGACATCACTATAAAGTCTTATACATCATCCGGCAGTCACAGAAGGAGAAGGGCTTAAGCTCCTTGGGAAAATCTGAAAGCCAGTGTTTACTTAGAGATTGCCCATCCATGAGGAAAGGAGCTCTCTCTCTGGTCATTCATTGGCTGTGGTCAGCAACAGGGTAAATTCGGTGCATTTCCTGATCCACAGTAGGCTTCAACCAACCATAGAGATTCCTTAGACAAAAAGATCTAAGAAGCTTACATTGACAAAATGGGCAACACAAAATAAGGTGGATATGGACTTGAGAGTGGAATATGGAGAGCCAGTGCACAGCTTCTACTACTGGAAAAAAAAAATAAATCTGTGCAAATTTTGTTAATAGAACTGACAAAACAAATTGAAATCATTATTTGTATATTGTTTATATTCTCCAACAAGAGGATGTGAACTGAAGAAGTATCTTGTACCTATGTTAATTTCATGTTATGAGGGGAAACAAAGCAAAGGATGGAGAGAGGGAATGAAAGAGAAAGGAAAAGGTAAAGAGAGGTAGGAAGAAAGAAACGGAGTAAAAGTGGGAAAAGGAAGTGAAGCTGTGGCTTAAAGTGGCTCAAAGACCCTTGAGCAGAAAGGCACAGGGACAGCACCCAGGCCCTGATTTCAAGTCCTATGACCAAAAAAGGTAGAAAGGAAAGAGGAAGGAAAATGTAAAGAGAGGAAGAGAGAGAAGGAGGGAGGGAGAGAGAGAGAGAGAGAGAGAGAGAGAGAGAGAGAGAGAGAGAGAGAGAGAGAGAGAGCGAGAGCGAGAGACTAATCTTGAGTACCCTGGAGAGACAGAGACAAAGAGAAACTGAGAATGGTTAGATATAAAAAGAAAGTCCAATAAATTAATGTATAAGGAAACATTATAATATTGGGGGAATTCTTCAGGATACAAGGCTTAGCTTTAATTGGTTGTCTGCATTATATACATAAAGCACTATTACAGTCTTACTGTACCTGGACATACTTCAAGAAAACATGTGGTGCTTCATAAATGTAGGCCACTAGAAGAGGTAAAAATCTGACTCTACCCTTTCATCATCTCCAAACAACGAAAATGAATGTATAGTGTCCCACAATATCAGTAACTGATAAAAGACAGTAATCACTTTCAAAGACAGTAATCACTTTCTTCCATGATTTAATGGCCCCTCAAGTTTTCTTTTTTTGAACAGAGTTGGGTAGATCTTTCCTTGGAACACAGATATATGTATTGTTTTGTAGGTCAAAGGCAAAAAAGAAAAGAGCAGATCCCGGACATTCTGAGAAAATGCACGTGCTTGCTATGAAACAGAGGGGCTAGCTGAATACTGACCATCAATAATTACATAGCCTTACCTGTGAGGTATGTGAATGCCTTACCTTTACAAGCAGACGGATGACATTGTTTTTGATCCCACAGTCCACAGCTACCACTTTTGTGGGGTTTCCTTTGCCAAACACTTTGACATTCTGCCATTTGAAAGAATGGAATCATGAGCAGGTATTTTCAGAACTAAGCAACAGACCAATATCAAAAATGCATCTGATACACTTAGAGGAAGAATGGATTGATTGTTAACTACTAAGAGTTGACTGGCGATTTCTTTATAAGAAAAGTAAATACCATAGTCTGTATCATTTTTATGAGAAATAAAGTGCATTTTGCTATTTTATATAAACTATTGGTTACAGCAATAGCAAAGATCTTTTAGACATCCATAGTAAACAACCGTCTTCCTCATGTTTTGCCTCATTAGCAATCGAGTTTTCAAATATCATGGCTGCTTCAGCACAAGACAGATGTGCTAAATAGATACATCATGCTTTAAGTACCATTTGATCCTTGAAATAAAGATCAACCAGGTTAGAGCTAAACCACTGTATATTAGGCCAATGCATTAAGGCTGAATAATAGATAAAATTGGGATGAGTCATGGGAATTGCTAAGCTCCTTTAGGCCACTGGTCCCTTTAGATTACCATACAAATGTTTGCATTTAAATGGTAGATTTCACAAAAAGATCCCAGAGTATATCATAATCATTATCTATGTCTTAAGCACTGCCAGGAGGCAGATCGATTTTCACAGACATTTACCCCACAAAGCAGTTTTCAAAAGTGATAAAAGGAGAAAGACCAGAAATTGAGAGAAGGAAAGCCTAGAGGCCTGCGTGGCCACAGTGGCTTTGCAATGGAGAGTCAGCTCCCACATTCAGAATTTAGGACAACTTCAGAGAATGTGAAGGTTTAGAGATGAAAGGTGTTATCTGAATATTTCAAAGAGCATTTTGCTTTCACAGAAATGTCTTCATCTTCACAAAGCTTAGCAAGCATAATCTTTAGACTGTACTTGAGGAAAACTATGGGCAGAATTTGATTTTCATTTCCACCTACAAACTACTCCACACTAAAAATAACTTAGTGTCTTAGTGACCTGGGGAAATCATTGTTGAGCTGATCCATGAACGTTACAGGTAATCTTTCTCATTAGATAATTCGAATAGATTTATCCCTAATCTTGAGCTTCTGCTATAAAATGGATATTACAATTTGATTCTCACTACATCAAATTGACAATGCATTATCAACATTTCCAAGGCATATAATCAAAGCTGACAAAATATGTGCTCTCTCTCCTAATATAAATTTACATTTTAGCACAGCTATATACTCTGAAGTTACACTTATACTGATGTTAAGCAGCTATCATCTCTCCCTTAATTCAACATAGGTAGAAGTAGATAGGTTGATTTCTATTGGTTTCTACACAAGTGCATTGAAACCATCTCTCATTGGCACAGGAGATTTTTTTTTCAGGAAACCGTTGGGTAAATCCAGACATGCTCAAGTCTTGTAAAATTCACATCATGATATCATCTCTAGATTACCTCTAATATAAAATATGAGTCAAATGTCATGTACATGGCAAGTATGCCAGTGCAATTTTTAAACGTATTTTAAATCACAACTGGTTATTTCCACATAATATGGAGCCGGCAAATCCAGGGAACTAATAGTGCATTATTTCTACAAACGAGGAGAGAAATTATGCAAGACCTCACAGCCAAACTAAATATAGGAATTTGCCTAAGAACACTCTAGGAAAGGAATGTCATGTCATATTTTTCAATCTTTTCTAATCATGGAATTTTTCAAAGATATATTTCCCACAGGCCAATGTTCCTCATATTTCTACAGTGCCACAATCTAATTACTGGACCCTTTATCTATTTATTCTTTGCTCTAAAACAGAATGAGTTACACATAATACCCAGTATAGTTGGTCAGCTAATGCTATAATGTCCCAGGACACCTTCCAAATTTAACCATAGTACTGCTGCATTCATCTTTCACCAATTCCTGGACTAATTTGTACAAACTCTCATTAAGCTGTGTCATAATTTATGTATATAGATATATAGACATATATCTATATACACACATACATACATATCTTCACCTATACTGCTTGCTTCAGAACTCTGTTTCTCAGTACAACTGAGTTCTCTTCATTCACCATTTACCTAACTAAAACTACCAGCATTTATGTTTTCAAATAATTTTAACAACAGTTCAGAGCTTTGCTAATGTGCCTTCCTATTATTCTGCTGTTCCATGAGTGGCTATATTATACTATACACACTCTAAGGATGGCATTTATCACAGGATTCTGCACATGGTGATCTACTTGCTCATTTGTCCCCCTGTACTACCATGTTCCCTATGTTCAGAGGCAAACAACTTTCTAAAATGCATTCTGCCCTTTCTTGTAAATTTACATGAAGCATATTTCATACTGAAGAGACATTGTCATCATTATGAATATTTTTTAATTCAGTTATAAACCAGTAAATCCTTAGAGTGAAGGATATTTATCCTTTACAAAATGAGCTCCAACTCAGATGACTAATTTCATTTCTATAAAGTTCTCCTTGCTCTACTGGCAGGCTAGCAATTCTTGTCCATGATCAATTCAAGGATCTTTTTATATGATATAAAGAACAAGAGAAGGGAAGAGGGAAGCTAAAATAACAATAAATAGGCTCTAAATCAAGGCAGGAGGTCCTATGTAAGCCTATAAGAAAAAGCCATTGGCATAATATAATATAAATATTTTCATTTAGGTAGAGGTCATGTTCCAGAAGTGTGTGTGCACCCTCACACGTGTGCATACTTACACACACACACACACACACACACACACACACATAATTTTGTAATGGAACATGACTTCTACCTAAATGAAAATATTTATATTATACAAAAATTAAATAGTCCTTCTAAAACAAATGTAAACTTAAAAATAGGAAGGAATATCTCTCACCTTGGTTGATACCTCAGCAATCAAATTCTGCTTATTAGGATCCACAAAATCCACAGGCTGACCTTCAAATTCAATCTTCCCAAGCATGGTGCCCTACCAAATTAAAAACATAGACAGCTAAAAAGGCAGCAGTGATAAAGGTGCTGACAAGAAAATCTCATGGGGACTTCCAACAGCTGTTCCAAGATTGAGATGTCTTTGTACCTACTCATAAGCATCACCAAAGGGCTTTATTTTCACAAACTAGGAAATGAAGTGATGTGAACATGTATTTCAGGAAAAACTCTAGAATGAACAATTCATTCCCTTAGGTATAAAGCCATTGTCAGGCTACCAAAGGCAAAAAGCAATGCATTTCCAGTCACCAGATTCTAAGCTAAAACAAGTCAGAATATTCAGTGGTCTGTATCATTAGCACCGGGCACAGGAAAGACAACACAAAACAATCCAGTGGGGGGAAAAAAATTCTATGACCTAGAAGTTGCAGAAATCTCACAAAAATTGAGAACTTATTGCATATTTTTATAGTAAAATTAATTCACACATAAAAATCCCCTAAGGGCCTAAGCTATGGTTTGGAGCAAGATGTTACCTCAAAGTCTGAGAAACTAATCAAAGGCCACCTTCCACGTCTGTATTAGATTGTTCAAGGTTATGAGTTTGTACCTTCTGTTTGAATCCAAATCAGAATCCCTAAACTATATTTATGAATCCCTAATATTGAAACTTGTTTTTCTCCTTTTTCTTAAAGTATGCCAAGTGAAATACAATCTTACTTTCAACTTAAGATTAATAGAAATTCCAACTACAATACAGATTCTCATTATGACTATGCATGCCTCTAAAAATATTAGTGGTACTGCTAAATATTCCATGCTAATAAAGTTTTGTCTTGTTTTGTTTTTGCCAATACTAGGGCTTGAACTTGGGGCCTCTCACTGTCATACAGCTTTTCACTCAACCACTCTACCACTTGAGGCACACCTCTACTTCTGACTTCTTGCTGGTTAATTGGAGATAAGCATCTCAGAGACTCTTAGGCTCAGGCTGGCATAAACTGAGACAGTCAGATCTCAGCCTCTTGAGGAGCTAGGATTCAGGTATGAGCCACTAGTGCCTATAAATAAATAACTCCCTATGATTACAAATTAAAAACAGATTCCTTTCACACAATTGATCATAAATCACTTAACTTGCTCGTATAATCAACACACAGTAAGCACTCAATAAACTCTTGACAAGTGAGCTAATCTCAAGTATATCTCACTACTGGTATGCTTAGTCCCACTAATCACCCACTCTTCAAAAATCACATGGAAAATAGTAAAGCAAAGTGACAGAGGCCCCAGAAGCAAAAGCTAGCCTGACTTGTTGTTTACATATTGATAGGCCCCTCAGGCAGTGGGAGAAAACTATAGTGGGGAGGGGGTGGGGTGGGGGGTGACATAGATTTGGCTAAACATGAAAACGACAATCATACCTTATCTCGAATAATTTTACTCAGCATTCTTGTGTCTACTCCATAAATTGCAGGAATCTGTAAGAAAAAAAATAAAACTCAATACAGTGAAATTGCAAGAAATTAGAACCAGCATATTGTTTTCAAGTTGAAAAATGCAGCCTCATCTATCTTCTTGAGCAGTAAATAATTTTCCCACTCCTTCTTCGCTCTGACCCAGGGTGAAGGTGTTGTCAGACCACAGTAAATTGCTGCTTTGGTTGGGCAAAAGACTCTTGCACTACCCAAACCCTTCCTCAGGATAAAAAAAAAAAAAAAAAGAAAACATTCTTAACATTACTCTTCTATTACAGTTTCATAGAAGATGCTAAATAGGTACTATTATATGTAGGCTTGCTTATTTTGAAACAATGAAATGTATGTATATAGTATATGAACATATCTATACAGGATATGAAATATATTTCAAATATTTTCTAGGGATAATATATAAAAGTTTGTGTTTTCGAGTAAAGAATCAGGAATAGGCAGTAATATACAATTTTGTTTAGAGGCAACTAATTCCTGACACATAGTAGGCCCTCAACACATTTGTTACTACAACATGACTATATATCAAAGACCATTTTCTCATTCTATTAGTCAACGAAGGAAAATCTCCACTGGTTTTCATTTATTTGACTAGCTCAAAGACAAATGTCTTAAAATCCTTCTAGGGGCTGGGAATATGGCCTAGTGGTAGAATGCTTGTCCCGCATACATGAAGCCCTGGGTTTGATTCCACAGCACCACATATATAGAAAAAGCCAGAAGTGGCACTGTGGCTCAAGTGGTAAAGTGCTAGCCTTGAGCAAAAAGAAGCCAGGGACAGTGCTCAGGCCCCAAGTTCAAGCCCCAGGACTGGAAATAATAAATAATAATAATAATTTTAAAAAATGAAATGAAATCCTTCTATCTTATGTGAGAGATAAAACTGGGTGCCCAGAATTACGCAAAGGAAATACTTTAAGAGAGGAAAGAGAAAGAGACATTCAAACAGACTGACTGACTTGAATGACAATTTCACAGATAAGCTGTCTAGGCAATGAACATAAATTCAGGTAATAATTGAGAATAAAATAGTGATTGTACATGTCAAGAAGCGATTCTTTTGCTTTCAAATTTTAGAAACAGGGCTGAGAATGTAGCTTAGTGGTAGAGTGCTTGCCTAGCACGTATGAAGCCCTGGGTTTGATTCCTCAGTACCACATAAACAGAAAAGGCAACAAGTGGCACTGTGGCTCAAGTGACAGAGCGCTAGCCTTGAACAAAAAAAGGCCAGGGACAGTGCCCAGTGCCTGGGTTCAAGCCCCAGGACTGGAAAAATAAAACAATTTTAGAAACACTGAGATAAGGATTTTTTTTTAAATTTTTCCAAGAGTAATCATTACTTTCCCCAAAAGTTATACACTTCTTGGAGGAGCAGAGATTTCTTACAATAATATCCTCTTATTTCATAAGAAATTAACCATTAAAGTATGGAAAGTATAAAACAGACATCTATAACCCTTTTTATATGTTACTTATAATGATACCTAATTATATGTCATAATATTTAAATTTAAAATGTACTTCATCAGAATCTAGTTATAAGACTTAAGGGACAAAAACAAAATATTGTATAGGATGATTACATGGACAATGCAGCCGATAACTATAGAGCAAGAACTAGAACATGTGAAACAAGTTACATAACTAAATCCTAGCTTAAATCCTAGACTTAGATCATTCAAAAGGATGGAAGATTCTATTTCTCTCTACCCCTCTTAAATGAGAAATTCTACCAAGCATGTTTGCTCGCCACCTAGTGGTTAAACTGAAACATACTATCCTAGTCTGCAGGTACTTTTTAAAACAGGAATCACTCATAGGTAACAGATCCATGACTGCATAAAATTCCTCATCTGCTTGGTTCTTTTAGCAAAACACAGATCTTCCAGCTTTCCACAGACACACCACTCATCCATCTGTGATACTGGATGCCCTATCAGCTTTATTACCTTCTCCTCCTGCAGCCACTGTGAGAGACTCTTGGTAGCCAACCAGTGGTTGTAGTCATTGCTGTAATTCAGCACCAGCAGACCAGAAACCTAGAAAGATGGGCACAAAGACATCATAGAGAAGTGTTCACAAAAATATTATGCAATTCCTGAGATTCATCTTTCAAGCTCACTTTTCATCTTTCTTGAAAAGTGTTATTTTATACATTAATATGAGACTTAAATTTTTGAAGAAATGAAGCAAAAAAGGTCATCATCACTTCTTATTTTGATACATATCCTTGTTTTGTAAATCATCACTTGGGGAGCCATCTTAGCCAACTTTCTGAATCTTGAGACCAAGCAATTCTCCATTCTTGACCCTCTGACTGTTTCCTCTATTGAATTTATCAGCAATCTACTTTATAATTACTTATTTAATACACATGCAGAATGAAATGAGGTTTTTAATCTGCATATAAATGAGATGGAGACATTTGGAGAAAACTGTAAGAAATAAGAGCTGAACTAAGTGATTAATCCAAGTCATCCAACATACAGAATGAAAAAGTGGTCATTGTGGAATGTAAAATTTTGAATTGCTTATGTGATCCATGTTCTCCACAATTCCTCCCCTAAACAACAATAATGTTTTTTTTCTTTTTTCTTTTTTTTTGGTACTGGGGATCGAACCCAGGACATTACACTTGCTAGGCAAGCGCTTTGCCACTGAGCTACATCCCAGCCCAACAATAATGTTTATAGACTGTCATGTGAACTATTTTTAATTGAACTTTTTATTTTTATTTGGACTTTTAACATCTTTACAAGTTAAGATGAATTTCATTCAAGGTATTAAATCTAGTTTGTTGGGCTGGGGATATGGCCTAGTGGCAAGAGTGCCTGCCTCATATACATGAGGCCCTGGGTTCGATTCCCCAGCACCACATATACAGAAAATGGCCGGAAGTGGCGCTGTGGCTCAAGTGGCAGAGTGCTAGCCTTGAGCAAAAAGAAGCCAGGGACAGTGCTCAGGCCCAGAGTCCAAGCCCCAGGACTGGCCAAAAAAAAAAAAATCTAGTTTGTTGAGACATGAAATTTTATGTCTTGTTAAATATTACTCTCATGCTGGGCACTGGTGGCTTATGCCTGTAATCCTAACTACTCAGGAGGCTGAGATCTGAGGAAAGAGGTTCAAACCCTTCAGAAAACCAGAAGCAAAGCTGTTGTTCAAAGTGGTAGAATGGTAGCCTTAAGCAAAAGAGCTCAGGGACAGTGCCAAGACCTTGAGTTTAAGCAAAAGGACTGGAAAAAAAATTGTTCTCACATATTCAGGGATCAAATACAAGAACTCAACTTGTACTACAATATTGAGCGTGAAACTTAGCCTATTCTAGAATACTAGATTGTATATGGTGTGTGTGTGTGTGTGTGTGTGTGTGTGTGTGTGTGTGTGTGTGTGTGTCTATATGGTACTGAGCAATGAACTCAGGGCATGGACCCTGTCCCTTAGGTTTTTCACTCAAGGCTGGTGCCCTGTCACTTAAGTCATAGCACCACTGTTCAGTTTTTAGTGGTTAATAGAGATAAGTCTCAAAGACGTTTCTACTAGGGCCAGTTTGTAACTGTGATCCTGAGGTCTCAGGGTGAGAAGTTGGGATTATAGGCGTGAGACACCTGTGCCTAGTTCCCACCATAAATTCTGAAAAACATGAAAACAATAAGTCAGCTAGCTGCTTAGTGATTGCTAGTACTACCTTTATTCCATCAGATTCCATGTACTTGCTGAGTCCCAGTTCATCAAGCGCTGTGGTGTCTGGAGCCCCACCATTCCCAATTATAGGGTTGGCCATAGTGAGAATCTGCCCCTTGTAGGCGGGGTCTGTAAGCGCTTCCGGGTACCTGCATAAACATATAGTTAATCTATACACATACACAGAATCACTGAATCCAAAAAAATAAATAAATAAAGGATACTAGGTGAATATCGTACAAGCCTATCTCCAAATTTTAGCAACCTGACTTGAAGCATTTCTGACTCCTAAATTGCATGATTTCAAATGATTCTTTTGAAATACCAATGATGATGAATTAGGGAGAAATGCAGGAGAACTATGCTTAAAATTGCAAAGGATGACAATTATGTATTCTAGACTGATAGGTAGAGAATAAATGATAGATGACACAGATTATTATGTAAAGTATGTGTATAGAAATTATATACAAAATGAGTACATATAAATTATTGTATATATTAATATAGAGAACATATACATACACACATTTATATAAATTAATAAGAAGCATTACTCTTACAAAAACCAGTAAAAGGCTACATTTGCTCCACACACTGAAATACATTGCAACTGAATTCTTTTGTTGTTGTTGTTCCTCTTATATTTTGTCTTCCTTCAGACTGAGTTAAACCAAATCTTTCTTGTGGATTACTACTGAAAGTGAATTTAGGTGCTGAGGGGGATAGAATCGACAACCTTGAAACCAATAAAATTCAGCTCAGGCAGTAGTCAACATAAATTTCTTAACCCCAGCCAGACTAACTCCAACTGAACTAACTTTGTCAACAGAGCACTCAGTCTTCAGCTCTACATTCCCCAGGGTGACTGAAGTGCTGTGGAATTTATCCACAGCCTCCATCAGCTAATTTCTCACATGCCTCTCACCTGTCAGGAACTGATAATTTTTTTCTTTTAGAGAACCCTTACACATACTATAAATGCATGTCTAGAAGATGAAAACCAAAATCTCCCCCCCTTAATTATCAACTATTTTGCTGAGTGACCCAGGCAATGACTGAAAGCTACATTTCTCAATGGAACATAGTGTCTGTGGACTAATCTTATGAAATGACTGCCTTTCCTACATCAAAAAAAATCTTTAATTAATTTGATTTTTTTTTTTTACTTTCCCTTTCTTCTTTCTTACCACAAAAGGACTGGCTGTTCCCTTTCAACATAAGCTTACAGTACTCTCTGCTAAGTGAATAAATACAGCTTGTCCTGGAGAATTGCAGTGTTGGAAGCAAATTAATCCATCAAGGCCTGTTTGACTTTTGTGATGTGACAAGATTTATTACCCGTAATCTATCACAGAGAAGAAAACTCTCGTGCCTTCCATCATTCCGATCTATATTAAACAGTTGTTTGTTGGCAGGTATATTAACACAGCTAGTAATTAGTGCTGTCGAAAAGCTTAAATAATTGCCTGGTGAAGCAAAACTTTGCAAACAGGTTTCATACATTGTAATTTAGTGTTCTCACCATTGGAACTATTTTTTTTAAAAAAAAAAACCACTTAATATTCTTCACTTCAAGCAAAGAAGCAAGAATTTAGAAAAGAATGCACATTAATAATATAATGACAGGTTGGTCAATCAATACTTTCTCTATCAGTTAACCAAATGCCCCTGTGTCTCTTCTAGGATAGCTTAAATTTCTCTATTGAATTCATCAAATATTTTACAGGTTAATTGATTGAAAATATAAGGGAAACCTCTGGAAACAATGTAGTCCTCTATTTTTTTTTTCACTCAGAATGTTTTAAATCTCCAGCTGTAAATTTCTACTTAATCTGGTTTCCTTGATTTTGGGGTAGAGAAATCAAGAACTTATAAAGAGTAAACAATGTTGTCAATATGATTGTTCTTAGTACTGAGACACAATTTCAACATCCTGGTTCCAGATAAACAAACATTTGTTGACTAGGTAAGAATGGTTACTTGATTTAGGTACCAATTCTTACCTGTTACCATACACTTCTTCCTCGCTCTTAAACACTAAGTTCAATCAAAATTAATAATTATTTTTTTAAAAATTACATCCATATTCCTACTCTCTCAATAATTATTTTAGTACAATGAGTGTATCTCTTTGATCTCTCTCTATATTATTAGAGAGTAAAGGTCTATCAATTACCCAAAGAGGGGGCTGGGAATGTGGCATAGTGGTAGAAGCTTGCCTAGCATGCATGAAGCCCTGGGTTCAATTCCTCAGTACCACATGTACAGAAAAAGCAGGAAGTGGTTCTGTGGCTCAAGTAGTAGAGTGCCAGCCTTGAGCAAAAGAAGCTCAGGGACAGTGCTCAAGCCCTGAGTTCAAGTCCCAGGACTGGCAAAAAATAAATTACCTGAAGAGTGACAGTCTTCTCTCACCATAATATCTTATATTCGATATACAAAGATGAGTGAGACATTTCTAATGGGTTGTCACAGAGTGTTACTCTTTTTCCTCAGCTCTAATTTTCTCCTATTCCAATCCATATATCCCTTTGCAGAAGCCATTTGGTAGACTCAATGCATCCGTTTCTAAAACTAATTTTAGTCTCTTTTTTTTTTTCCATTTCAGGGAGGCTGCCAAGGCACTAATGCTCCTGTCATCAGCTGTAGCATATGCCCACATCTGCGCCTTTGTGGGGGAGGGTTGCTCGTAAGCTATGCACAAGGCAAATTCAGGGCAGTGTATAATCTCATGGTGCAGTGATTTCAATTTACCACTGTGAGTGAGAGCACACCATTATTCCTCTCTCCTTAGAGGGGGTGGATAAAACCTTAGAATAGAAGCATTACTCACCCTCCCAGGCCTGTATTAAAGACCACTTCACCAGCAACAGAGGATGGATGGCCAAAGGAGTAACCTTTCATTTTAGTTCCATCTTCCAGAACAATATGTGCTGTCTGTGCCTAAAGAAACAATTGCATGACTTTTAGCATAATCCAAAATACAAAACAGAGCTACACAGAAAGTCCAGAGTGTGTGCATATATATATATATATATATATATATATATATATATAATACACAGTATATTTAATGAAACTCAGATTTGGAATTGCTCTTCTGTTCCTTGTCACTATCTGGCTGTTGTCACCGGCAGGTATTTTTTTGTTTCATTAGGTTTGAAGGAGGAACTGAAGCATGTCCATGCATTGCCTATTCCAAGTCTACTGGTGGAGTTGTTGACAAGCCAGAAATGCTTCAATTTAGTTAAAATGCTGCAGTCCATCTTCTCCTCCTTAATATTCCTTAGCTTTGCTCAAGTATCGCTGTAAGGGAAGTTTATGAGTTTGCAAAAAGCATTGTGAATTGTACCATACAGCCCAGTCTTTCAGAGGTTTAAGGCTAGGAGGAATCTTTGAGATTACCTATCAAAGCTCTGTGCTCCCCAGAGCTCTTGTTTTGATGGACTTGTCCCCAGGGCTGCCCTCTGCATGCCAGCTTTGCGGTCATAAAGAAGCTAGAGCTTTACCACTCTATTAATACTGGCACAAAAGCAAGCACTGTGAAATGCTCTGAGAGCATACCGTATTTTGTTGTTTTTTTTTAATCATAGTTAATTATAGACATGTCTGCTTCCCTCTTTAGGCTATGGGCACTCTGAATTTGATTACTTTGCTGTATTACTCTTCGAACTAGCTTCTATAAAATTCTTGGCTAAGAAAAGGGACAATTAGAGAAACATCTAAGCAGCAGGCCTCATCTACTCCTTATAAATAGGCTAAATTCTATTGCTGAAACAGTTTAAGTCTGACTCTAAACTTCAGGAGAGGGAGAAATGTGGTAAACTACGTCTGGTGAATCAAGGACTAGACTCTAAGAGACTCTATAGAAAAAAACAATTGGAAAATGTTTACTGAACAGTGATACTCACTAGACACTGTGTTGGAAATGAACTATACAACTGGGCAGTGGGGAAGGGACAGGAAAACTGGGAGAAAATGAAGGAGTGGGGGTGACTGTTGAAAAAGAAATGTACCCAAGCCAGGCATCTGTAATCCTAGATACACAGGAGGCTGAGATTTGAGGATCAGGGTTCAAAGTCAGTTTGGGCAGAAAAATTCCAGATTCTTATCTCCAATAAACTACTCCCCCCAAAATTTGGATGTGGCACTGTGGCTCAGGTGGTAGAGTGCTGGCCTTGAGCAAAAGAAGCTCAAGGAAGGTGCCCAGGCTCAGAGTTCAAGCCCCAGGACTGGCCAAAAAACAATTAAAAAGAAATGTACTCATTACCTGACCTTTGTAACTGTAAACACTCTGTACACCAACATTTCAATAATTTTTTAAGAAAAACATCTCTATAACAGTTGAGGAAGTATAATAATAAACTGACATTGGATTCCACTTGATATAGTCCTTTTTAGGATTAATGAGATAATTATGTTTATATTTTTAAGTCAATCTTTCATAATGATATAGTCTTGGATGTTAGAGCCAAAATTATAGGAAACTGAGCTATTCTTCAAATAATTAGATATTGTAGGAAAGACATAAATACAGTGGAAGCTGGTTTGGATATGAATTGGACTTGTAGGGAAGAAATATCATTTGGTATTCTTTCTGCAAGGTTGAGTAAAGTCATCAGAGACAGAAACATACTCTAGCAGCCATATTATCTCATGGCTTTGAGAGTTGCTGCTTCAACTCCACTTCCAACACACACACACACACACACACACACACACCAACTGTATTAAGCAACAGACACTATGTAAATGATTTCTGAACCTTTGCTTTTATACTCGTCCAACATAGACTTAGTTTGTCCATTTTTAAATACAAAAACCCATTATCTTTCCATAACAATCTTGAGATAATATGCCTCTTTTAGACTCAAAAATTCTTTTAGCCTCTTGCCATTAAAATGATAATTTCTCCATATAAAATAACATTTTGACTGCCTTTCAAACAGTAGACTGCGGTCCTAAACTTGGCTAATGTCTGATTGGATGTATACATATATATATATATATATATATGTTATTCTATTTATAAACAAAACTATTTATTTCCTAATCAATAGAATACATTTGACACATTGTGTTCATAGGTTTTTTAATCAGAGGTATAATACATGGACTTCATGTTTATATTTCTCAGGAAGATTAAATAACGTTCTCTACTGAATATCTGTGTGTGTGTGTTGTGTGTGTGAGTGTGTGTGTGTATGTGTGTTTCCATGGGCAGAGTTAACAAAAAGAATTTTGCCCTTTACTTGGCATATAAAATTATCTTTGAAGTAGTTTTATCTACAGCCTTGAAATCATCCTTTAAGATCACAAGCTTGGTGCCCTCTTTCCATAGTTGGGGATTGCCTTTACAGTCACTGAACTTAAAAAGATTTTGGAATTACCCAGCACAATAATTAATTTAATCTGAAAGATGACAAGACTTCTCTGGCAGAGAAAATACCTTGAAAATCAACTTTGCATGTTGTCCTCAATAACTCAATATCTACCATATTCTTTTGTTTTGCCAATGACTTTTGTTTAGTTGTAATTAAATATGAAAGCTAACTATTTGAAGAAATAAGAAAGTGTAGTTTGGGCGCGGGCCAGTGGCACAGTGGATAATGCATCTGACTTTGGATCAAAGGAAAGTGTAGTTTGATCTGTCTTTAAAGATGACAATACGCTCTCCTGTGGAGATGGCTCTCTCGATAGGAGTGTATGCATTGGGAATATTTTCTGTTAATTCTGAATTTTTGGTCCAAGAAATAAAAATTCACTGTCAAAGACTATTTTCTACTAGAAAAATTATTTTCTCTTCTGGAATTAGTCATGTGTAACCAACATGCCTTCATAAAATGGGAGAAAGAAAGGAAATAGGCTCTTAAAAGAGTTTGTCAATAGAAACTCTAATGACTGTTACTGATCTAGCACTACAACCTGGGTGTAAAGTGCAAGTTTTAATTATTTTCTATGTACTGATAGTTGGGCCTATCTACTCTCTGAACCAGACTTTGCCTTCAATGTCATATTTTCTTTTATTTCCTTTGATCTTTTGCTCATCTAAGAATTGAGATGATCTGATCTACCGTACAAGATACTATTTAAATATGTTCAAGAGAGGCAAAAATGAATATAAGCAAATCCAAAACTTGGTAGCCTGTTTCTACAACTCTATCTGGTATTTTTCTTCTTCTCACCATAGAAATAGTTTCCTACTTGCTTCCCTTTGCCTAAAGATATATTTGAGGAGACATTTACTGCGGCCTGAAATAGTCCCTGAGATTGTGTTCAATATGTCTTTTGCTCCCTTAATTATATTTTTTGTTCTTTTGGGCAGGTTTTATAGGCCTTCCAATTCTCTGTCTCACTACACGCTATATTGTTACAAGGCTTCTGTTTATTGCCTAGAGTACCCTTTATATTCGTTTTAACTACACTGCCCTCCAATGAGTTGAAAATGATGAGTGCCAATTGACTTATCTATGAATTGATAGAGCAACTCTGAGCAAAGAGCTATTACTTGAAATCCCTCCTTATCCCTAACAGTTCCCCAAATGCTATTTCTTTACAATGAGTCCAAAAGAAATCACCCTGTTATCATCATAGTTTAGTAGCCTCAGTGCTAGTCCACAGACGTGCATAAACTAGGAATTAGAATAGTAGATTAAGTTATAATTTAAGTTTCTACAGCCAGTAACAGTTTGAAATCTGAATGTATAAAAGGTAGAAGTGTACATTTGTAGAATAAAAGGAAAGGATTCTATGAACATGAGTTCTAAAACACAAACGGGTTGGTCCTTTTACTCACATGTAGACATTTAAGTCTCACACATCATTGAGCTCCTACCATGTGCTGAGTACCTATCTACACCCCAGTTCCTCTACTTATTAAAAGAACTAGCTATGTAGTAGAGGAGTCAAAAAAATAAAGGGAGGGCTGGGAATATGGCCTAGTGGCAAGAGTGCTTGCCTCGTATACATGAAGCCCTGGGTTCGATTCCCCAGCACCACATATATACAAAACTCAAGTGGCAGAGTGCTAGCCTTGAGCAAAAAGAAGCCAGGGACAGTGCTCAGGCCCTGAGTCCAAGCCCAGGACTGGCCAAAAAAATAAAAAATAAAATAAATAAAGGGAACCTGATGAAAAAAAAATGTCAAAAACAACCATTGAAGCACCTAGAAATATAAAAGTAAATAAAATATCATTCTTACCCTTGGCAGAGTTTTCTTCAATAAAAGAACTTGCCTTTCTTTCTTCTATGCTTGAAATAACCAAAAATTAAAATTTCCAATGAAGAAACACTTGTCAATTTTTTTTTTTTTTTTTGCCAAACCTGGGGCTTGAACTCAGGGCCTGGACACTGTCCCTTCGTTGGCTCATGGCTAGCACTCTACCACTTGAGCCAAAGCACCACTTCCAGCTTCTTATGTTTATGTGGTGCTGAGGAATGGAACCCTAGGCTTCATGCATGCTAGGCAAGCACTCTACTACTAAGCCTCATTCCCAGCCCTCTTGTCAAAAATTTTAACTTGAAGTCTGAGGAATGCCTTCAACATGTTCCCTTGTGTGTCATGCTCTGGGCAAGGTCTGGTTGGATCTGCTATTTAAATTTACAGTATGCTTCTCAGTGCCATGTCTCCTTGCTCTGTCCTTTCATTCTTTTTGTCTTTAAAGTTTTTAGCAGCTTCCTTAAAAGTAATTTGCTTTCAAGTTGGAGTTTTTCTATGTTGTCCCAGTTGGTCTTGAATTCCTGGACTCAAGTAATCCTCTTGGCTTGGGTACCCATTTCCTGGCGCCCATTTTGTTGGGCTTTGACATTGTCTTTTTAAAAAACTCTATTTGAGCTCCCCATAGATTCCACTATGCTGCAGTTTATTCATTTGCATACCATCCAACTTAGATTCTATCTACCACAAATGAGGGAAGACATGCAAACTTTGTTTCTCTAGGTTTGCCACGAAACAGAAATGTCCATACATTCTCAGTGATTTATTTTTTGTTTTGTCCATTGTGGTCATTGGCATTACTATTTGATCATATCAAAAATATTTTAATGACACTAACATGTGATACTCAAATAATTCTGATATTTTCTCAAGTATCTCATTTCTTTAGGGTTTTTACATATTTCTCATCAAAATTAAAACTCATTTTAAAATTACACTGGGGTCTATTTTCATTTTTTAGTAAGTTGACTGATTAGCTTTATGGGGCCACATATAAAATGACCAGAATTTTATACTTTAATATTCTCAGTTTGAGATCACATTTAAAAGGCTAGATGATTCAAAGAACTTTCCAGGAAAAGAATAATGCAACAACCATTAGTGGGAATCACACTGCTAAAGTCCCCTTCAAAAAGCTTTGAAAATATGCTCCTGGGGCTATGTTAAACTGACTTTAAGGGCTTAGTCTTAGTAAGTGTAGACTAAAATGTTAAAGCCCAATTTATAATTACCCTATAAAAGGTTTTGAAAGAATCTCATGTTTACTACTGATCCTAGGCTGTTCCTCTGCATTTTCTGAACATTATTTTTCAATCATCAATACATTGTTCATGTATTATTTCATATTCCAGAAGATTCCTAGCTAGATTTGGAAATATTGATCTTATACTTTGAACTAGATAATGTTTTGTTGATGATCTTATTTCGGATCTTTTATTTTGAGGGCACTTGAAAACAAGTCTATGTAAGACTTTTCTGCAAGTCTAAAATGACATTAAACTCCTTGATTCTTGGAACTGACAGGACTATATGAAAAATGAAAAACAGCATGATGCATTACAAGCACATGACAGTATCTTGGTTTGAGATGAAGAAATATGTCAGCTACAGACAGTCTTGTCTTAAAATGTTCTATTAATGTAATTCCTGGCCATACTGGTTTGTTGTTGTTATTATTATTATTATTTAAACAACGTCTTCTCAAAGTGCAGCCAAAGAAAGGAAACAAAACATCAAATTTATGTGGTATTGAGGTAAAATTCCATATGTAAATGAAATAAAAAAAATTCTAGCAGGAAAAGTAATGAGGAGTA
Source organism: Perognathus longimembris pacificus (assembly GCF_023159225.1). Taxonomy (NCBI): domain Eukaryota; kingdom Metazoa; phylum Chordata; class Mammalia; order Rodentia; family Heteromyidae; genus Perognathus; species Perognathus longimembris. The sequence goes on from NC_063164.1 coordinate 21,907,153, forward strand.
TTTTGATACCAGTTTAAACGCCTATAGCTCCTGATAGAAAAGCACTAACAAAAATGTCGCATTGAAAAGATGCATTTAATAGATGAGAGCTAATTAAAATCCTAACATATTCTCTAGTGTTTGTCCACATAATGAACAAAAGTAGACGTGTGTGTTTGTGTTGAATGTACCATTTACACATCTGTGAAATGGGAAGAATAGCAGATTTTTTTCCCTCTGGATAACCAGAATTCCACCAATAAAACATTCTGTGTATAAAGCCCTAAGCTAACTCAACAATACATCCATAAAAGATCAGAATATAAAATGTTACACAGGTAATAATCCCTTCAAACTAGTAATGGAAATGAAAATGATTTACTCTAGCTATATTGCTGTTCAGTCGTATATCAATGTAAGTTATTTGCATATCAGAAAAAAGTAGAAGCCCATGTGTTTATTTCCAATTTCACCAAGGCCTAAAGCTATATATAATGTATTTGATTTCTGGCTTACCTGATTTTTTTTTAGCTATTAGTTTGCCTTATTACTCTGATGAAATAAAACTGAACTAAGCTTTGGAAAATAGATAGCCTAAGGCAGATTTTTGTATCTATTATTATGCAGGTAATATAGTAAAAACTTAAAATTATAAAGTATTCTTCTTTAATAAATGAAGCCATAATTTTATTCTTGGAGTTTTAATACTAAATTATGGATACATGAAATTAAGAAATGTAACATATTTTTCTGTCCTTAAAGTATCCAATAAGATATCTCTGTGGTTATAAATGTTTAACTCTTCAGGATTTCTAAGTGTGAAAATTTCAAAGTATAAATCAACTAAGCCTTAAAATATCAAAGCTGTCTGGATTTGGGTTAGGTAATGGGAGAGGTATAATTTTCTTGAATATTTCTTTGTTCCATATTTCTGTGTATGGACAAAACTATATTGACAGACCTATAAATGATTTTATCTTAATTATACTATGTAGTATTCATAAAAATTCTATTGCATATGTATTTGAAATATGAGGTCTTTTTAACAGTACTTAGCATATGATTTACAGCAAATAGTTCTGAATGTGGAAGGGATATAAAATAACATTATATACTTTTTACTATACTATAGAAACAAATGAACAAGGTCTTATGTTTAGTTCTACATCATAGAAGAAACTTATTCAGTAAAATTTTGTAGTAATATACTAATCCTATCAATATATTTATGAGAATGTCATATGAGACAGTAACTTCTCTCTGAAATTTAAGAGATTACTGCATAACATTTAATAAATTGAAAAGAAGAGAAAAGAGAGCAAGCTTAGAAGTATTTCCATGAGTTGAGCTTATTTAGATCACATGAAGAAAAATCAAGCTAGAGGTCTCTTAGACTAAGAAATTAATACTAAGACTCAATCACTATAAAGAAGCTGAAAGAAGACACCTCAAAAGCTTTAGTCTCCGATAGAGAAAACTCTCCCTGGAGCCAAGGCCATTGCAAAAGAGGTATATTCTCTACTCTAAGTCCCTAAGTCAAACATACGAAGAAAACCTAATGTAGATGTGAGGACCAAGGAATCATGCCATCTCCTTCGTAGTAAGACCTTCTTCCATGTCTAGACTGTGAGAAATCTGGTCTCCACATTGGACAAATTGGAATTTGGATAAGGAGAAAAGAAAACATGGATCCAGGCTAGCAAGTATTTCTCAGACCTGAGTTCTTAGTTTGAGATCCGGGGCCTTAGGCACAATCCGGGATTCTAACCGTGAAGAGTATCTGAATTAATGCACCCCTGGGTGTCTCACTTAGTTCCTCCTTGTATAGATCATTTGACCTAGTGTTGCTGGAGACTTGGCTTAAATGTTGGAGGGTCTGCCTAGCAAGGACAAGGCTCTGAATTCAAACCTCAGTAGCACTAAAAGAAGGAAGGAAAAAAACAAGAACAAGAAGCAGCTTAAAATATCAAGGAACTGTTGATGAGGAACAAATCTATATTTTAGACAGAGGAGAGAGTATAAAAAGTGAAGAACAAAAAGATAAAAAGAGGAGAATCCCCTTACTTGAGATCACAAAAATAAATAAAATAAAATATAACATAGCACCTAAACCATAAATTTGTCTCTCAATCAAACTAATTGGCCAGGTGCCAGTTCCTCACACCTGTAATCCTAGCTACTCCGGAGGCTGAAATCTGAGGATCACAGTCGACAGCAGGCTGAAAGTAAATTCCATGAGACTCCAATTAACTACGAGAAAACCAGAAGTGCTGAGGCTCAAGTGGTACAAGGCTAGCTAGCCCTGAGCTGAAGATCTCGGGGACAGCACCCAGGCCCCGAGTTCAAACCCCACGGCTGCCAAAAAAAGAAAAAAGGAAAAGAAAACCAAACTACTTGTGTCATGGCTTATTTAGGACAGGAACATAATTTTATCGCTCAAAAATACAGATTTCCATGGATGAAATCTAGCCCTAACGTAAGTGTATATGCACTCGAAATCTACTAAAACGCTTATTCTTAAAAGTGTGTCATAATCTTAACTAATTCCTAAAAGTTACCTTTAATACATACAAGAAGCTCCAATGTAATGATGAATTCTAGCTTTCCATAAATGGTTCTTAAAGCTACTACATCACAAATTATTCTCAGTGTGCGAGTTTTTGTAGTCACCACTTTCTAATCAAAAGACAATAGCTCCTCTAGATTGAGCTGAATAGATACTTCTCTATTACAGTCAGAATGTAAAATTGTACAAAATGAGTCGCTCAAGGACAATAATGACTCTTAGGGCATATTCACTTCTGAAGTACCAAGGAAACATTTCAACTGTTGGCTTCTTAGTTTAATTGCAATACAGGTTGCCATTTCTAAAAATGAGTGGATTCACGTTAGAAGTTGTACTTACTGAAATTTTTCCTATTCCTAAGAAACTTAAACTTTCAATTTAATACCTTTAGTTCACAAATTAATTTGCAAATATAACTATTTATTCCTGGTAACAGCCTAAAAGCTGTGAATTCAGAATATTTAAATCCACAATGTGCCTACAAACTTTCTCATTATCTTTTGTGTGTATGCCCTCCCATAACATATTTATTTGGTAAAGAATAAATGAATGAGTGAATGAATGAAATAGAAGATTCTGTCTTACATACTGCCTTTTAGCATTAATTATTTATGGTACTGGGGTTTGAATTCAGGACTGCACATTTGCTAGATAGGCATCCCCTCTTGATGGATCATACCTCCACCCCAATACTGCTTTCTAGCAATGAATTATTATGTTGAAAAGACTTTACTTTATGGCCCTTGAATCTGATTCATTATGATAAATCTTATGAGACATAGGTTTAATGTTAAGTCAAAGGCAAAAGAATCATTATAAACAGGTAACGATTTTATCCAACATTTGTCATTGTAATAGTTTATAGCCCATGAAAAATACAAGGAAATTCTGATTACCCCTCAACTAAATCCTTCTATTTAAATAGATGGAAAGATTTCAATGCATCCACTTTTTTTTTAAGTGTTTTAGAGATTTGTAAGCCTAAACTTGTATGATGCCTACACAATCATTTGAGGAAATCAAGAATTGTTTCCACACTATGGATGACAAAATTTAAGTTCAGACAAGTATGTGAATTACCAAGGTCAAAACATTAGAAAATATATCACAGAGGTTGGAATCCAGGTTTTCTAATTCCCTATCTGCAGTATTTTTCCACTATACCAGTGCAACCATAATAACTAGCTCGGAACATTTTTCAGTACCAATTTAAAAAATAAGATTATAGTGCTCAAATTCTGTTATTTTATGCTTGTTCACCATTTATACTCTTGATGCCAGTTGCCTTGAAAAACCTAGGACACCTTGAAATACTTGCCTCTAACCTATTTAAAACACACACACACACACACACAATTTTGGCTACCAGAAAGGCCCACTCTACAAATATTAACCACATGCAAACATTTAAAAAAAACACACACAGGAAAACAATTAAACTCCTTAAATTCTGCTGCCATCAAACTTGTCCTATCTATGTGTCACCAAAGGAAAAGGAAAAGGGACCTCCAGAGACATGGAAAACTAAAGCTGGCTTATAGGTCAATGCTTACATATCTGACCACAGGGAATCTTTCACAATCCATTTCCTATTGACAACTAGGTATATGTGCACTAACCTTTAGTGACTGTTCTTACTCTCCTTGTGTAACTGTACCCTAATGATTTTATAATGTCCATTAACAAAGGATAAATGTGGATGCATCTTTCATAGATCATTGAGTTTTCAAAAAGAAAGAAAGAAAAGATGTAGGTCCAGGACTAGTTGAACATATGTGGACAATAGGACACATCCCCTCAGACTGTGTGTAGGATTTTAATTCATTACATAGAGGTTCAATAATTTCTATCTTTTCCTGCCTGGAATTCTTCCAAAATGCTAGCCTGTAATGATAGCATTTGAGTAATGGGTTGTACACCATGAAATGATGGCTTCTTCCTCCTACAAATCTGTAATTTCAATCCTATCTGCCATTTTAAGTAGTCACCTCATTTCTCTACTTCTGATGTCTAATAGAGACTCTTTCATCCTTACCTGTCTACTTCAATGAGAAGGAAGAGATATTCCAACTGACCCATCTTTGAACAAGTAACTATTATTTACTGTTACTTACTCCTTCTGTGGTAATATACAAATGTTCTTGAGAAATTACTAACATTAACTAAAACCAAATGTTCACTCTCAGTTTATACCTAGTTACTATATATTCAACAAGAGCTTAGCACATTCTTCTCATAGGATTTCTTGTTATAAGTAGACTAAATCTAAGAAAATGATTTTTTTGGTTTTCTGAATTTAGAATGATTTTTTCTTATATAATTGGTAAAAAGCTTCTCAAAGTTATAATATATCTTAAGTTATAGTACATCAATAATTGTATTCCCTTCTCCTAGAATAATCTCTCTTCCCTGTCCCCTCCCCCTCCTTCACTCACTCTCTCCCTTCTTCTCTCCTTTTCTTACTTTTTCCTTACTTCCCCTCTTCATCTCTCCCTCTCTCCCTTTCCTTCTCTCTTTCCCTTTCCCTCTACCTCTCCCCTCTCTTTCCTTTCTCTCCACTAGCCTGTTCACATATTTGATCACTTAGTTGTAGTTCTGGTTGTTATAGTTAAATACAGAGTACTTATTGGATTTTGTACAATTAAATTCTAATCCCTGTCACATCTGAGACCTCTCACTCTCATCTTTCCTCCATTTGTATTCCTACCCTTACTCCTATGAGGATACAAGACTTTATGAACATTGGATAACACTGAAGCTGTCAAGATTAAAACCAAGGTCTGGTACTGTAGCTTAGTAGTAGAGTATTTGCCTAGCATGCCTGAAGCCCAGGTTCAATTCCTCAGTACCACATAAACAGAAAAAGCCATAAGTGGGGCTGTGGCTCAAATGGTAGTGCTAGCTTTGAGCAAACGAAGCTCAGGGACAGTGGCCAGGCCCTGAGTTCAAGCCCAAGGACAGCCCCCCACCCCTCCTCGAAAGACAAAAATCCACTGAATCTTGACTTAACCAACCTAAAGAATACATGTTGTATAGTACCAGAATGATTCTTAGTCAACAGTGAATGGACAAAATACAAGCAATATACTCAAAATTATTTTAGCCATCCACATAGAGAGTTCATTTTACATCAACATACAGTGAGATTTTTCACACTTTATCATTGATAGTATTTACTAAAGAAGCAGTATATTTAAAACTATGGAGATCACTTAAATTTCCCTTGACCAAGTTCCTAGGGAGTCATTTCAGACTTCTTTGGTAACATACGTGTGAATAAAGTTATTGGAAAGGACAAAAGTTTCTACAAAAACCACAATGCAATGGTGGATGAGGGAGAAAGAATGAATCAATGTTCATCTCCTAAACTAGCTCCTCAGCTTAGGTTCACATTGACAAACAGAATTATCAGCTACTATTTGACTATTGTCTTATCTGAAAAATGAAAACTGTGAATTTGTTCTTAGAGTAATGTGACTCACCTACACACACACACACACACACACACACACACACTTTTTTTTTTAACCCAAACCATGAGCAATAGTATCTAGGCAGAACCAGAGCTAGGGTTCCTGTTCATTTTTAATATTTGTGTTCTAGATGTGTACTTTAAAAATGTCCATAGGAACAATGACTATACTTTAGGCTAGCTGCAAAATACTGAAAGAAGACAAAGATAAATATTTACTACATCAACAGGTTCTACAGTAAGGTAAATAATAAATTCGCACTTTGGAACTGTGTTCAAATCAGTATTTACTTTGCCAGGAACCCATTTACCTCCCCCTTAAGCTGTGGCCCATGCAATGTCATGAGAAAGGAGGAATACGGGAATTACCTTGACAGAAAGGAGCCTGATGCCAGGTTTGGAAAATTTTGACTGCCGCTGCACAGCCACATTGGCAAGACCAAAGCCATTCTTCAGGCTCTTCACCACTCTGCACGCTGTCAAAATCCTCGTCATTTTGAAGATGGGTTGTGACTACAATTAAATGAAATCACGTACAACTTGTGAGATCTTTGTTCTTCCAAGCTTTTCAAATTAATATGAAAGAAATTTAGACAGAGTCAGAGGAGTCAGTGCTGAAAGCTGACTGACTACACGGTGATCTCTAAATGTCCATTCATTCTGCCTTTAAATGTCCTCAACAACAGCTCCTCCTCCTCCTCTTAACCCCTCCTCCCAAGGTGATGTCCAAAGATGTTCATGGACATGTCAGATATGAATTGCAACACATCAAATACTATCTACTCCTGCTGAAATAATGCTAGTTCTGTAGAAAACCAGTCATCCAAAGGAATTGCTTATGTAGATGAATAGAATGACCCAGGCACCGTGGACAACCTTAGGAATGTCATTTACCTTAAGAGCAATAACTTTCTAATAACAATACAGATCAAAAGTTTACATTTGTGTAATAGATGATGCCTATTTAACATGAAGAGATACTTAGCCTCGACCATTCTCTGACTGGCAAAAGATATTGGAAACCAAATGTTGTGTAAAGAACAACAGGAACTATGATTTCCTACAAACATTTATCTTCATCATTTTGGGGTTAATATTATATCATTACTATTATATTTTATAAGATATTATATATTATATTCTTACAATTCTTAAACCTTTCCCTAAGATCAAACAAAACTGAAACACAGCAGAGTATAACCAGAACAAAGGAACCAATTATATCTTTCTCATGCCACTTAAATTTTCAAGAAGTATGTGAAATGATTGATAACCATGGAAAAACAGAATAAGTTTGCTGAGATTGATTTAGAAAAGGATGGAGATGAAAAGAAAATGATGGAACTACTGAATCTGACCAACATATGGAATTTCCTTTTAAACAATTTATGCTAATAAACCTATGGAGAGAAAAGATTTTTTAGTTCTTAAAATATCACATTTCAACCAAAGTAAATCACATGCTTAGCCAGGCAAAGATTCTCATTGATTGATAAAAAATCTCTTGCTTAAGGTATAGGCCTATGAGGAATGCAAATAGGTTCTTATAAAATAGCCAGGTGTCCGTGGCCTGCTATAATCCTAACTACTCAGGAGGCTTAGATCTGAGGATCACAATTCAAAGCCACCCTGGGCAGAAAAATCCCTGAGAGACTTAGACTCTGAGTTCAACACCAAGGACTGGCAAAAAAAAAGGGGGGGGGGGGAGGGAGGCAACACAAAAAAGTAGTGCTATGGCTCAAGCAGAAGAGCATTAGCCTTGAGGACAAAGAGGCTCAGGGACAGCACCCTGGTCCTGACTTCAAAGCCCACAACCAACAACAACAAAAGAAGTCCAAGAACTAAAGAAATAGAAGCTTATCACTAGGGCTTTCCATCATGGGAAAGAGGATGCATAGTGACCCAGAGCATGTAAATTTTTCGGACAATAAGTGCTGGGATGAAGAGTAAAAATGAGTATTTAAAAAATAAATGCATGAAACAGAATAAAGTTTAAGCTACATGTGTCACATTTAACATATTAACAGATATTCTCAAACTACTTCATGACTAGTAAAAAAAAGTTGAAGAAAATAACCTTCTACTAGTGAACGTAAGTTCATAATAAAAGACTAGTATCATGAGAATATACAAAGTTAAGTGGGAAAATAAATGAAGAGATGTAGTTCCTTGTACATGTTCCGTAAATAATCCCTAATATGAGATTGGCATTACATTGAATTTTGCCGTAGAGAGTGCTAGTAGTACAGATGCATAGGGTAGAATAAAATGGTGATTTTAAAATATTGCATGAACAGCACAGAATTAAGAAATTTCATATATATACATGAATACATAAAATATGACATATATATCTCTATATATAGAAATATAGGCACATAGAAATATGCATGGGATCCAGATTGCAGAATGAGGAACTTGATGGTATCATGTCCCAGAAGATTGTGTGCCTTGAACAAGAAATACAGGTAAAATTATTTATGCTAAAAGGACAAAAATAAAAGATCGTAGAAAGTGAATTAGAAAGCTAGTCCTGGCTGTAAGTAAGTATCATCCCAGCTATATATGAGACATGGGTAGAAGGATAATAGTAGGAGGCCATCCTGTGTAAGAAAAGATCTTAGCTTGGATTCTGAGGTTCTATCTGAAAAATAACTGAAGAGGTAAAGGCTGGCGGTGTAGTTTGTAGTTCAGTGGCAAATACTCATCTAGCAATCATAAAGTCCTGAGTTCAAATCCCAATACACAGAAAGAAAGCACATGTATTGCTAATCTAGTACACTAGTACATGTACACACACACACACACACACACACACACACAGCCATGTATTTTCTCTCTTCCTCTGGCTTAACTATTAAAGTTGGCATACCAAAAGGTGCTGAGATAGACTATATGAAAGGCTTCCCCACCATTTATGACATAGTGAGTTGAAGAGGGTTTTCTATGGAGATGTCAACAAATCGGATATCAAATTCTGTAACATCCACATCAAGAGGGACATCAATGTCGAGACCTCAATATCAATGCCTAAGAGTTGTGTGAAGGGCCTGGGATTCTGATGATGACCCATTTTTTCCAAATTATAAATAATAAAAGGAGGGGCTGGTGATAGGGCCTAGTGGCAAGAGAGCTTGCCTCCCATACATGAAGCCCTAGGTTCGATTCCCCAGCACCACGTATACAGAAAACGGCCAGAAGGGGCGCTGTGGCTCAAATGGCAGAGTGCTAGCCTTGAGCAAAAAGAAGCCAGGGACAGTGCTCAGGCCCTGAGTCCAAGGCCCAGGACTGGCGAAAAAAAAAAAATTAAAAAAAAAATAATAATAAAAGGAGAGGGGAGGCAGAACATGAAGAAATTTGGTTAAATATTCTGAGTTAGAGATGGAAAATCTATCTCGTGTGAATATACAGTCACATTGGAGACCGGAGAGGCCAATAAATAAATAACACCTTGGGTAGATTCAGAATTGAATGTTTAAATACACAGAAAGTTCTAACCAAACTTTAAAAAAACCTTTACATGAAGGAACTTAGCTTGTGTTAGAAGAGATCAAAAGGGGTCAAATAAGGTGGTGTTTTAGGAATTTTTGCAAGAAACATTAAAGCCAGACAAGAAAAAAGTTTAGTAAAAATATTATACTTTTACCAAAGACATTTTCCCCCGGAATGTTAGGGTTTTCAGTTTGGGAGTTTTTTTTTTTTCCCTCTGATCCCATGTGTGTGGTATCTCATGATATTCATGCAGTTGGGCAGGCGGGGGAGGGGGATGACACAGGGACAGCATGGGGCCCAGTCAGCATTTGAAGACAACATTCCCTTCATGGGTCAGGGCCAAAAGACCCTCTAAACTTATACCTAAATCACTTGCCCAAAGTAAAGTGTTTAACATGGCTCTAGAACTCTTTTCTTTTAGTCCATGTGCACAGTTGTCACTATTGACAGCCTGAGGCTCTTTTCTTCTGGCCAATCCCATGCAGAGAATTGTTTTTTTAAGTTTTTCTCAATTTTGATTTAGCAAGAAACGTTCTTGGAACTTTATTTAATGCTGACAAAGCATTTTATTTCTTCCATAATTTGGAAGTGACTTGCTGATTGGGTATAAAATCTCTTCTCTCTTAATCTCTCTCTCTCTGTCTCTCTCTCACACACACATATACACACACACACACATACACACACATAGCTTGAATGAAAAACACAGTTGAGAGAGAATGAAAGAGAAATAATCTAAACTAATACCATTATTTCTTAAAATGAATGAGTCTTCCAAAGCCACTCTCTGAGCACCTAGGTTTTTCATTTGCAATTGAGATACTTGGTATTGAAAAGAGTGATAAAAAATACTAAACCATATTTATTTTTATTTGCTATTTCAATAAACTTGGATGCCAATCAACAGACAATAGCCTACCCAACAATAACAGTTGTTAATACTGCAGTGTATTTTCTTCTAAAAATTTGTCCATGTATTAATCATAATTTTCAAAACTATAATCAACTTGTGTTATGCTTGTGAGGTATATTATATTAAAAGTATGTTTAAAAGTTACAAAGTGAGGCTGGGAATGTGGCTTAGTGGTAGAGTACTTGCCTAGCACACATCAAGCCCCGGGTTCAAGTCCTTAGTACCACATAAACAGAAAAAGCCAGAAGTGCAATTACTGTTTACATGTTATTCTCATGAATCCATTTATAATATTTTTTTAGAAAAAATAATTTTAGAGCACACATAATCGCAATAGATTGCCATCCTAAAGATGTACTAAACTCAAATATCTTCTTCATTTGAATAGGTCAATGTCAGAAGTGAGGGAAGGCTTGCTACTTGTAGGAAAGAATGAGAACAGCCAATACTGAGGGGGGAAAGGTCCTCATTTTGTGAATAAAGAGAAAATGATGGTTACGGAAAGGGTCAACCAATTACCTTCTCACAGTGTGACTTGCAAAGTAGCAGATCAAACAACTAAGAAAGTAAGCATCTGTCAAAAACCCTCTAATACAATAAGCTTGCAAGAGATGCTTCTTTAAAAATAATGAAATAAATGAATTACTCTGTATCGAGTTCCTTGTTTAGTGGTATTATTTAAGCAGAAACAAAATCATTGCAGATCAACATAAGAAGAAAAAGAGATACCTAAGAATCCGCCTTGCAATAATTATATTTAAAGACCTATTTTTAAGACATAAATTTTAAAAGTAAAATTCAAGATATTACTGAAGGGCAAATGAAAATTAATCTAAAAAATTGAATACCTCTCTAAAAATGTTATTTCCTGTTTGAGCATGAATGTATGAAAATAGAATATAAGGTGGCAGGGAATGTGGCTTAGTGGTAGAGTGCTTGCCTCATATATGTGAAGCCCTGGGTTTGACTCCTCAGCACCACATAAACAGAAAAAGCCAGAGTGGCACTGTGGCTCAAGAGGTAGAGTGCTAGTCTTGAGCAAAAAGAAGCCAGGGACAGAGATCAGGCCATGAGTCCAAGCCTAGGAGATAGATAGGTGGATAGATAGATGCTTGAAGTAAATGAGTTCAGTTCTTTTATTTCAATTGGCCAAGGTACCATATCAAGAAAGGATATGAACAAAGAAATTGATGCTTTCAAAGAAACCAATGTGATTCCACCCACATAAAGGGCACATGGTTTTTCCCTCTCACACAAACAAGAAAGGGTGAGCTTATAGAAGGGTTCCTCAAGTTTAGTCACAGAAAAGACATAGTGTTAATATCTTACCAATATGTCAGGCATTGACAATGACAGTAGATAGATTTTTATTTTAGGGGATAGAGTTTTTAAATAACCAGTGTCATTGGAAACTCAATCAAGTAAGACATGTTCATTAAGATCCAACTGGCATTTTGAGGGATAGAACTGAGAAACCAATTATGATGGATGTGCTTTTCAATCTAACATTTCATAACATAAATGTTGAGGTGATACAAAAAAATAAAAAATGATGAAAAATGAACAAGGAAAAGAGACCTTGTAAAATTGGTTTCACACAGTAAAAATCAAAGTCACATGTAATTTATTTATATCCTAGGATAATAAAAAAGCAATCATTTGTAAAAACCCAGGTGTTTGAAAATACCTTAAAGAGAAATGTTACTCACTACCTACATTCTGTACTACATTCTGTACATTAAATTTATAACAAGTTTATCTTGTCATACAAATATTTTCCTTAAAAATCAAATTACTAGGCAGGGAATGTGGCTTAGTGGTAGAGTGCTTGCCTAGCATGCATGAAGCCCTGGGTTCAATTTCTCAACACCACATAAACAGAAAAGGCTGGAAGTGGTACTGTGGCTCAAGTGGTAGAGTGCTACCCTTGAGCAAAAGGAAGCCAGAGAGAGTGCTTAGGCCCTGAGTTCAAGCCCCAGGATTGGCAAAAAAAAAAAAATCTAATTACTACTAGATATAGGTGCAATCTATCTTAATTCAAGAGCATCACTGATATACTCTTTACTGACACAAGGCTCATGTACACATGCTAGAAGAATGTGTATAAATAAGTTACTATAAACATATAAGAGGACAGGCTGAATCAGCCAATGGTTTAACCAAGCTTTTCAAGTATTTGTAGAATTAGAACAGTAAGCAATGCCTTATGAAATTGATTCAGAACTCAAGTGTCCTTGCGAAATTAAAGACACAGCCAAACACAAACACGCTAAAGTATAAATTAGGGGCCAAGTGTAAATAATCCAAAAAAGGAAGAAAAACAAGCTGCAAATATAATTTGTGGAAGACTGACTACAGAAATGAGTCACACAGTATATGTAGCAGGCACATACAGAAAGAGGCCCTAAAGTATTTATAACTATTAGTTACAAATGCCATATATATGTACATATATTTATACACTTATATATTATAATTTGGAGTATGATGAAAGAAAAGGAACTGGAAAAAGAACTATTAACTAAAGGTAAATTCTAAAGATAAATATTAAGTGTAAAATCATATCATGTATAACTGACTTGTAATCAGTGTTTTAATATTCTCTAAAGTTAAAAAATAATAGAAAAGATCCTACAATAGAAGTTCAAATTTTAGGATTTATAGCCCTAATATATTGTCTTAAGCTAAAACAGATAGATTCTGTACAAAGGGAAAAGTATATACAACAGATAGATTCTTTAGAGAAAACTAAGTATATGCAACCCTTCTTATTGTGACAATAAGTGCAAACAGGTACTTCAATAACCATTTCAATGGTTCTATTTACAATTAATCTGATCTTAATGAAGGTTAAAGTGTTTGTCATTTGTTGATCTCTCTGAGTTAGTTATTAGTATGGCTTACTTGTTAATCCAAAGCAATTCCTGAACATAGCTAATGCTATTACTTATTTTTTAGGTAATGAGTCATAGGGATCTAAGTAGCTTGCCCAAGGATACAAATGACAAAGCTAAGACCAAAACTCAACACTTAGGTAGTGTTCATCCTATCCAGCATGCTAATCTTGTCTGGCAAAACAGAGGCAATGGTATGGAATGACAGGAAGAGTGGCTGGAGTTTGACAGGAGGAATACATAACTGTGAAGGATGCAAACAACAAATTTCAGATGCTCAAAAGTGTTTATGGTTATCATATGGATATGAGTATATTACAACTTCAGAAAAAAAAATCTAAGAATGGAAAAGAATGAAGTAGCCATAATGTCTCTGGCTTATTATCAAGTCTTTAATAAAAATAATGTGAGAAATAAAAAAGGTAGGGGCTGGGAATGTGGCCTAGTTGTAGACTGCTTGCCTAGCATATATTTAAGTCCTAGGCTTGATTCCTCAGCACCACATATATAGAAAAAGCCGGAAGTGGCACTGTGGCTCAAGGGGTAGAATGCTAGCCTTGAGCAAAAAGAAGCCAGCGACAGTGCTCAGAGTGTGAGTACAAGCCCCAGGACTGGCAAAAAATAAAAAGTGAAATAAAAAAGGTAATATGGAAATAAAACTAGTAACTTTTTCCTGTAATCCACCTAGAAAAAATTGGCATGGGAGCCACACCTCAAGCTGACTAATTGGTTTGACTAGATTTAATAAAATTAGCAAGTGATTTTTATATCATATATCATATTACTTGATATTGCTTGTTCCTTAGCCATGGAACTTAGGTAATTTAAAGCAGGTGAATTTTTGTTATTATTCAAGAGAAAAAATATAGAAGTATTTTCAAGAAACTTCTGTACATCAGATATTATATGGCAGGAAACAGAGATGTTTTCTGCTGAACAAGCTATGAGTTTGAAATGTTTTAAGTATTTTGTGTATGTTCTCAGACAGTATTCAAATTATATCAATAGTCTTATGTAGCTAAACAGACTTCCAATTTATTTTTCCTGATTATTTTGTTTGCATGAAAAAAAGATATCTAAGATAGTGATTAATTACTTGAGTTACTTGGTACTAGATGTAATTCTTTAGTAAAAAAAAATCAATGAAGCAACATGAGTTCTGAACAGTTATTTTATCTCAAATACAAATTTTATAAATGATGAAACAGCTAGAAAAGAACCTAACCATGGCATAAACTAAACTAATCTTCAAAGCTTTGTCTTAAACCTGCTTACAACACAAATTTCACAAAATAGAATGACTAAACAATTAGCTAAGCATTTCACTCTCAGTAGTGAAATATTTCACTACCGCGAGTGAAACTTCTGAGAAAAAGGAGAAAAAAATCCTCAACAGCAGCCAAAAGAGAAAAAAAATATCTTACAATGTGCTGAACAGAACAAACTGCTCTGATGAACTTGTTTTCTGAACTGTCAAGAGCAAACACAAAGGGTTTTGCAAGGTTCGAAAGAGCAACCCTTGCCATATGACCCAGGTCATTTGCCAGGACAGCACTGAAGCTGCTTTAAATTCAACATATTTGATGATAGCAGAGAAGCATATTGTGCAATGGCATTAACTTCATGAAACAGGGACAGCAGTTCAGGATGACGTAGGGAACTTAAAAAAAAATAGGTCACCCACGTCCATTGTACTCCACACCCACTTTTACAGGACATTTGCTATATATTATAACTGATTCCTTCCATGGTTTCCTGCTTCCAGAGGAATCTACGCCAGGAAGATGAATTCCATCCGCATGGAAACTGGACAAATGCTCCTGCAAGGTTAAGCTCCATCTTCCTAAATGTTTTCTTACAACTCGCCATAAAAGGATCACACAGCTATCTCTTCCTCCAAACTTGTAGATTTCTGAATTGAGTAGTTCTAAAGCAGGTGTCACAGCTTTTATTTTATAAAGGCTAAAATACTTTGGAGAAAGTTAACACTCTGCAGATGAAAAGGCGTATGAGGGAGAAGAAGAACAAGAGGAGGAAGAAGAAGCCAACATTGCAATCCATGAATACTACAAACTTCCTGCTCCTGACATGCCTTTCAGCACTGAAGGATTAGATGTTTTACTCTGGTATTGTTCATTTGATGCCACTTCTTTTATTGTTTTTAAGTAGTACAAATGAGTTGCCATTCACCAAAACAGTTTATGAATACAATGCATCTTGATCAAAGTTTATGGCATTTATTTATGACTTATACTTGCCTCATCATGATCATTCTAAGATGTTACAAAAGGGAAAAAGCATATTGTAGTTAATATGGATTAGGGAATTCATTATTTCAAAGCAGCATTCTTGGAAACTCTACCAACTAGAAAAGCAAAAGAAATTTGGATATTAAAAACTGTGTCAGCCTTTCAAAACAAATGTTTTTAAAAGTCAATTAACCTGAGACTAAATGTTGTAGTACAAACAAGCCAATGAAAGAATTAGACACGCTGTAAAATGTAAGACAGCTGAGAGAAATAAAGTTAAATAAAAGAAGTATTGTTAGTACTCTGGATAATATATACTTTAGGAGAAAAAAGGAGCTTTTCCAGTTCAAATAAGATTCATACTGAAGAAGGTGAATGCATTCCTCAAATTACCATTCTGATCCGCCATCTCAAAAAAAAAAATCACTTGCCCATGAATGTCTTTTTTTATTGCTGGTTAGCAAGGTCATTAAGCACAGGATTAAACAGTATTTCTCTTATTATACACACACATACATATGCATATATATCCATATATATATACACTTATTCTTCTAATCTTCAAAGATATGTAACCGTACATTCTCTAAATAAACATCCATTGATAGCCTTAATGACAAAAGTGCTTTGTAAATGTGAAGTTTTCTTATTAGGACCTGCATTTTTGTATTTTTTCCACTAACATAGAAAGCTTAGAAAACTTCCAATCTTATTGATACCTTCAATGGTCTTTTGCAAGTAAATCAGTGTGCCTCTAATGATCATTCTTTTAAAACACAGTGAAAAGAGTTTTTATCCAGTGGACTCTACCATTTTTAATACACAAGAGAAGTACATTATTGAAGTGCTTATTGAAAAGTGTTAAAGACTTTCCATGATAATTTTGTAAAGCAAATCCAATATTACAGTGAACTGGGTAAACAGAGAAGACATGAGAATATATTTATTCATCGAAAATTGCATATTGGAATTTTCTAGATTTACAAATTGCTTTTGGAGGTAACTTTGTAGCAATCAGCATTCGTTTCCTTAAAAAGTGAATCAGTATTATTAAAGAAGAGCTTTTCTAATAATGTTTACATTTAAATAAATGTTTTATTGTGTGAACTATCTGAAATGACAGCAAATGTGCATATTTGCCACAAAATAATTTTAATGTTACTTTCTGTCCTTGAGGTTTACAAAGAGAAACTTATTCAGATTCCTCACCAACATAAAGGTGTGGGTCAGGGATGGTGATGGCCAGAGAGCCCTTCCACATCAAAGCCAGGGGAGGGTCAGGCTCTCCTATGAGATTATTCACTGACCTACTACAGTAATGAGGACAGCTGACTGGATGGAATCCAACATCTCTTAGTACGCCAGCTTTTTTCCCCTAGTACTGGAGTTTGAACTCGGTGCGTTGTGCTTACTTAGCTTGTGTTCTCTCAGTTGGCATTTCACCATTTAAGCTACCCTTTTAGCACCATTTTTCTCCTATGTTCCCCTCATTCTGCCACCCAGAGAAGATATTTAAAACATGACAGTAGGGCTGGGGATATAGCCTAGTGGCAAGAGTGCCTGCCTCGGATACACGAGGCCCTAGGTTCGATTCCCCAGCACCACATATACAGAAAACGGCCAGAAGCGGAGCTGTGGCTCAAGTGGCAGAGTGCTAGCCTTGAGCGGGAAGAAGCCAGGGACAGTGCTCAGGCCCTGAGTCCAAGGCCCAGGACTGGCCAAAAAAAAAAAAAAAAAAAACATGACAGTGAAGATGCAAATGGGAAAAGAGTCAAAGTAGGGATGTATGATTATAAAAATAATACTTTTATAATGCGTCACTGAATCTTCCTGTGGCTTGACACATGTGCCAATCAATGACCACTTAATGTTTACTGAAGTTTTCTCTGCATAAAGTGGACTTGATAGAGGAAAAATAAATAAAACTGATTTTGAATTCCTAAGCCAACACAAAGTGATGCAACATTTTATCTGATGGAGAAATCTGAAGCTAAATGTATATTGGATTCATTTTCTCAAATTTTCGGCATTCTCATTGAAATTTTAGGCTATATAAAATCATACATTTTATGAACTTTACATTTATCTTATTCATACATAATGCTATGGTAACATTATTTTACACACTGATAATCTCCTGATTAAAATCATTAAAGAGTTCCTCACTGTTTATTAAGTAGAATGTAAAATTAAAATTTTAAGAATTTTCCTTTTCAAAAGCTTTAGTCTCATTTCTGGTCATTTATCCTGTGTGATTCTGTCTTCTTCATTCTTTCTTTAGAAACCATTTCAAAGGCTACAATGATAATTCTCTAATTTCTCCTTCCTTTGTTGGTCATGGGGTTTGAAGTCAGGACCTGGGCACTATCCCTGAGCAGTTTTGCTCAAGGCTAGCACTCTACCACTTTAAGCCACAGATCCACTTCCAGTTTTCTGGTAGATAACTCAGGGCTGGAAATGTGACTTAGTAGTAGTATGCTTGCCTAGCATGCAAAAAGCATGGGGATCAATTCTTCAGTACCACATAGACAGAAGAAGGCAAAAACAGCACTGTTGTTCAAAAGGTAGAGTGCTAGCCTTGAGCAAAAGAAGCTCAAATCCTGATTTAAAGCCCCAGAACTGGCAAAAAAAAAAAAAAAAAAAAAAACTCATGGCTGTCTGGGATGGCTATGAACTGTGAGTTTCAGAGTAGCTAGGATTATAGGTATTCACCACCTGAAACCAGCTTCCAATTTCTTCTACTGGTGTTCATTGAAGGCCTTTATCATAGCCTGGTGGTAAGTCTTTAGAATAAACGTAAGACTGGCACACAGGCTTGACCCAACAAAAGCTCATTCTCTGAGTCTTTGATGTGCACGCTTAGAAACAGACATAACCTGTCTTTTCTACTCCCAGGACTGAACAATAAAGAATTGCAAAGAGAACCAAAAACCTAAAAAGCTGAAGACCCACAAGACCCAAGAACAGCAACTAAATCAATGTTCTTCTACAGTAGCTCTCCTCACAGGATGAAATGTGGTCACCCACTTAAACACTTCACAAAATCAAAGCTCTCCCGTCATTGTTCATATCCCAAAGGAGTTGCCTTACAACCTAGGATCCCCTCAAGAGCCACAAAAAAAAAACAAAAACACAATTTTTACTAGCCTGGTTTGCTGAGAAGGTCTGGTGATCAACCTCTGAACAAGTTACCTTGTGTAAAATTACAGATAGACACTATATGAAAGACTACAAAGACAACTTTGAAATCTCATATTAATATCTATCTACGAAAGGATACTTCCTGAAAACATGTTTAATAATAAATGGATTTACATTGATATTGAATGCTCTGAATACACAAAGTAAAAAAAAAAAAAAGCAAGTCAAATCAAACACCACATATCCATGAAATACTAAATCTACAACTCCTACACACCCAATAAGAATACCACAATATAATTACTAAGTCACAGAGAAAAAAAGAAAGGTTCATACCAAAGTCAAGGTAAAATGACAGTGGTTTTAAAGCTCAGGAATAGTTAAAGAAAAAAAAGTCTCAAGAACTCATCAGAATCCCATGAGTTACTCAGCTCACCACTGTTCCTCTTCTTCTAGATGCTGGATTTGAGCAGCTGAAAAAAGATGTGTCGCATCAAAATCAAAACAAGCCAACTTTTGACTGTTAAAGCTTAGATACAAGATGGCTGGAAACAGGATTGCCATGTCCAAGCCCAAGTTAGCAAAGTCCTTTTTTAGGGAGATTAATCTTTGTCTTCAGGCTTGAAAACCCAGTGCTGTGTCTGGGAAAATAACTACTCCACTACCTGGATATTGCACTTTGTGTTTCCTCCAGACCTAAGATAAGAGGCTCTCCATATCTTTTCCAAAGAAAAGAAATGGCTTCAAAGTCCAGGAGACGGGTCACACTATATTTCCAATAGGATTAGAGGACCTGCCGAATCACCTGACAAGAGAATTAGTATGAGGAAAGAAAACCCCCCACAATTGACATACTTCCTCAGGAAATATATGTCAAAAGTTCTTTAGTAAACAAGACTAAATACAACAACTATTCTTGTATACTGCAAAATGACATGCTCTACTTTGAATTAAACAGCAAAAATATGCTCCAAACTTTTGCAATCGTACCTCGACTGGTTTTTTTTTACTTCAGAGAATGTATATACTCCCAAACTAACATAAAGAAAATTCAAATTAAGCATAGCTAAACAGAATTTATGGCCTTATATCTATTTTAAGTAACATGCATAAATGATATATAGTCAATTAAAATGTTACATAAATGTTTCTCTTAAAGAATGCAAAAACATCCTAGTTCCTATTAATCTTCCTTTGATATGTTTAGATCTTAGCAATCAGCATAATTAGCATTTTCAATATTAAATGTAAAATGCCCTTCAAATGAGAATGGAAAATATAGCTGCATGTTTATACAAATCAACTAGAAACCCCAAAACTGAACTTTAATGTAAATTTTTCCTAGTACAGTACCTATTCTTTAACTTTGCAGTTACTTTGAAGATTTACTTAACAGGAAATTGGAAAAGATAATGATCATGAAGAAAGAGATCATGGCCTAAAACATGTGTGTCTCACATAGCATGTTTTATGTCTCATTAAATATTTGCAGTAATATATTTCAGAAGTAAGCATCCCATGTCAAAAACCAACCCATATGAATTTATTCCCCAAATATTTTCTGTAACTAGTAACAAGTGTGGGGCATGTTAAGTTTAAGGAGTACAAGTTAACCCTACCCATTACCTGTTCCATCCATAGGCAAGTCAATTAAACTTCCCAAAGTTCAATTTTTCTAAACACAAGTCACTGACAAAAATGACAGATATGTAAGTCATGTAAGTTAATGATAAAATATATATCAAGCCCTGTGATCTTGCTCTTGTAAGAGCACTAATGGGATCAGACCTTCAATTGACCAATCGATGTTGAAAGTTTTCACAGAATTGTTGCAGAATAAGGAGGGGAGAGATGAGTAGTTCCTGATTTCCTACTTTTTATATCTACTGTAGTCATCTTGTATTCACTTATTCTTTCAAAGAATCTCTTTTATTTCCTACCAGACACTTCATTACTAGATAAATTGACAGTCCCAAAGTTCATACTTAACTTTAACAAATATATTTAACAAATATAAATGAATGATACACTGTGAATATGGCTTTAAATATGTCTTCCAAGTGTTTGTGTATTGAAATTTTATCCCCAGTATTGCAATAAGATGTACTTAAGATATTTAAAAAGTGGTACTGAATAGAGATACCTACTTGGTCCTCTCAATACTTCCTGTCATGATCCTTCTCACTTATGTGCCTACTTTATGTCCATCACTATAGGAACCTCAGAGCCAATAAATAAAACCTCTTTTCCTTTAAAATACTCAGCCTTTGGCATTTCATTATAATAACAACCATCCAACTAATATGGAAAATAGGTGTTGAGGGGTGGAGTTTATACTGGACCTGTACTTGAAAGTATAGAAGTTCATTTAGAACTAGGTAGGAGACAGATTGGAAGAATTTTGGAGGAATAGGGCAAAAATGGCATAAAATGCTGGTAGCAGAGCAGAACAGGTGATTCTGATTAGGTGCTGAGAAGGTAAGGGAATAAGTAAATGTCGCATGGAAATGAAGATTCAATTGGACATTGAAGAAAAGGCCATCCTCCTCATCCCAACTGCAAAGACTTCAGAATACATTCTGCCTGAGTACTAAGACTGTGTGGAAGACCAAACATAAAAGTAATGCTCTAGTTTATTTGGCAGGAAAAGAGTCAAAAGAAAGCATACGGATGGTAGTGTGGGAGGCAAGCCTGGCCTTGGAGTATATGCCACTGCCCTAAAAGACATGGCTTGACAGTGCACTGCACGCCTAAGACTACGCAGAATGCTGTGTGTTGTTTGCCCTGGGTCACGAGCTCCTCCATGTCAGGTACCACCACACCCTCCTCATTCTTGAGAACTGAGCCAAAGAACCTGGTAAACAACTTAACCTTTAAGGTAATAAGTTACATTGGTTGCTAGGCTGAGTAGGGTATTATAATTAGTTTTTAAAAATGTATATACGCTGCTGTGCTTCTGCAATAAAGTAGACTTGTCCCTTGAAACCTGTCTCTGATGTCTGCATTGTGACTCACCCTTACCCCCCGAGGACCACCTCCGATTAAAGAACAACATTGTAGTAGCATGGGTGAGTTCCAGGAACATGATGGAAGGTGGAAAGATGGAAAAATCCACAGTTTGAGCAGGGCAAAAGAGTAAAGACATGTTCAGGCAAACAAAACAATAGTGCATCCTATGACCTGCTTGCCAATCATACACACACACACACACACACACACACACACACACACACACACACACACACAAGATCTGGTGGCTTCCTATCAAGAGCATTTCAGAAATGTCCAAACTTGCTCTCCAATCACAGGTTCAGAGACACTCAGTGGCACAATTGTTTTGTGGAAAGATCTCCAGACATCCTTCACAGACTTATACTCCAAGGCCCTCTCCAGATGCATCTCTGGTTTTCTGGCAAAGTACTCCACAGATGCAGCCATGATTCAATAAGCCTGAGGTACTATATGTGACAATGGCAGACCTTGATGGCACCCATATAGTGCCAATTTTACAAATTGTGAGGGTATGACAACTCGTGCTGATACTTCAAACCGAAGTTTGAATAGCCTGGAAAGAGTTTGCCACAAAGTCTGAGCCTCTGCTAAGACACAGGAGGAACCCCAGAATGGTACAGCCACCAGCAGTATGACATACCAGTTGTTCGCAGGTACTATCTCTGAGACATGAAACTATAGAAGCAGTGCTGCCCATGGTCTTGGAGGCTCGTCTACATTAAGAGGCTGGGTTTAGACCTTTATGATTTAATGTCTCTTCTATTAGGTTTAAGTTTTTAAACCAATTACTTTTTCCTGCTTGCCCTTGGAATAGTAGTGTTTAACCCATGTCTGTGACACATTTTTCTCTTGCAAGTATGAAAGCTGATTTTGCAGGCTATAGAAATGTACAACTGAAAGAGTCTTCTTGAGATCTTGGACTTGAACACTGAATTGATGCTGGAGTGAATTTAGGCTTTGGAAATTATTGGTGTAGAATGATAGTATTTGTCCTGGTGAGAAGATCCTAAACCTTTGAGGCCAGGGCTGCAATGCTCTGAATTGAATATGGTTTAAATATGTGTCCCAAAGTTTTACATTGGGCCAAGTCATGACCAGTCTCTCACAACACTGGCTTCTTGCCTCACTATGTTCTCTTACATTTTCATCATTATAATATCTGCCATGAGATCTTGATCAGAGACAATTCCAGTGCCAGGACCTTGAGCCTGTGACTGTGATCTAAATAACTTCTTTATAAGCTACTCACTCTCTGGTATTTTGATACAGTGATGGAAAACAAAGTGCATGGAGCTTTCTTATAGATTAAGAAAGTTTAGTAAATCATATTACATATGTACAATATAGAATTACAGACCACAGGAGGAAACGTAGGGTATTATATTAGAAATGACGGGGGGAAAAAATTAAGAATAATTAGGGACATCCAGATGCCGGTGGCTCATGCCTATAATCCTAGCTACTCAGGAGGCTGAGATCTGAGGATCACAGTTCAAAGCCAGCAGAGGCAGGAAAGTCTGTGGGACTCTTACCTCTAATTAACCACCAGAAAATAGGAAGTGGCACAGTGGCTCAAGTGGTAGTGCACTAGCCTTGAGCTGAAGAACTCAGGGACAGCGCCCAGGCCCAGAGTTCAAGCCCCACAACTGACAAAAAATAATAACAATAAATTAGGTACAGTCTCAGTTATATGAGAGGCAGGCCATACATATTTCAGTGAGTAATGTGGGAAAGGAAGCATCCCAGTAAGAAAGAGCATCCTGCATGATTTTGTTGTTTTTGTGCTGATTTTATGGCTAGAACTCAGGGCCTGGGTACTATCCTTGAACTTTTTTGCTCAAGGCTAGTCTTCTACCACTTGAGTGACAGCTCCATTTCTGGAGTTTTAGTGGTTAAAGAAGATAACAGGCTGCCTTCAAACTGCAATCCTCAGATCTCAGCCTCGTAAGCAGTTTGGATTAAAGGTGTGAGTCACTGACACCGGCCATGTGCGAAGGTTTTGAGTTAGGAATTGATGGTTGTTTCCAAGGGCTTCCTATGGAGAGAAGAGGACGGTGAGCAGAGCAGGGAGAAATATTAAAAGAGATATGAGAGAAGTCTAGGTCCTATAGTGGTTGGTAAGATATATATATTATTTTTTGCCAGTCCGGGGGCTTCAACTCAGGGCCTGGACACTGTCCCTGAGCTTTTGCTCAAGGCTAGTGCTCTATCACTTGAGCTAGAGAGCCACTTCCAGCTTATTCTGTTTGCTAGGCAAGCACTCTACCACTAAGCCATATTCCTAGCCCCCTAAATATTTTTGTTGTTGTTAGTTTGGGGGTTTGAACTAGGGGCATAAGTGCCCCTATTGAGCCACTCACACCTGGCATGACAGACATATTTTAAGTTAATAAATATTGATTTGTCACTCACGGAGCAATAAAAGAACATTGAAGTCTTTTAATATGGAAAGTCAAATCTTTTGTTTTAAAGTATTATAAAGATTAGTCGATTTCTGTATAGATATGTATTACATGTAAGATGAGTCCATGTATGAAGCCAGCTACTGTAGTAAACCTGTTGAGATGACCTACACAGATCCCCTTATTGGACCAGTGCACCCATCTCCAAGCCTGTGAGTATTTGCCGCTCATCATGCACACCTGAAACTTTTGCAGAGAAACTTGACCTGAGACAGCGTTTCCTTGTTCCATTCTAAGGGTATGAAAAGCCAATCTCCTTTAAGAACAGACAACTCTGCCATGTCCTTCCTCTGTGGGTCAGAACAGGATAGGATTTACTTGAGACGACATATTCAAATTATCTAAGTGATGGCTGTATTGGTCAGGTTAAATTGGAGCAGATACTAATGGACATTAAAATCTAGCAACAACAGTTTAAGTAAAGGAATAGAAGCTAGGTATGGGAGAGGCTTTAGCTGTCATGAATTTTTTTTGGGGGGGGGGGTTAGGTTTGGTTTGAAGTTGGAGGTTGTGAGTTGAGTTTGAGATTGAAGGAGATATTTGAAGGCTGCTAAGATGGCCTGAAGCAGAATGATCAATTTTCAGGAGAGCAACAATGTACCAGGAAGTGAAGACTTTGAGAAAGAATAACAAGGTGAAATCTGAAGTGCATAAAGATTCACTAGTAGAGCATATTTCCACCAATAAAACAAAAAGGTAAGGTGATAAATGTAGGAAATATTCTTTCCTTGCTGAAAGCTTGCAAACTAGGTGATATAAAGATGAGGGGAAAAAAAGCTACTTTGTGGTTCCCATTTTTTAACAAAGTAAAATATATAGTTTTCCACTCAAGACTTAAGTTTTTGTTTTTTCTTTGTTTGTTTGGGTGGGGGGGGGCATTCCTGGGCTTGAACTCAGGGCCTGAGAACTGTCCTTGGCTTCAAGACTGAAGTTTTTAATAAATCCTTCAAAAAGCCAGGCACTGGTGGCTCAGGCCTGTAAGCCTTTAATCCTTCCCTACTCTGGAGGTTGAGATCTGAGGGTCACAGTTCAAAGCCAGTCCAGACAGAAAAGTCTGAGACTCGTATCCCCAATTAAACAACAGAAAACTGCAAGTGCATAGAGATGTGGCTCCAAGTAGTAGAACATTATTAGTCTTGAACAAAAGAGCTCAGGGACAGTGCCTAGGTCCTGAGTTCAAGCCCCACCACTGACAAAAAAAAAAAAAATCCAGATGGCCAGGACTGAAGGGGTGGGGTAGATCATGCTACCCTTAGAACACCAAAGCAGGAAAGCCAGTGGTACTAGATTTTCACTTCAGGTGGTGTTTATGAATTTACAGTGGCACCAGAATCTCCCTGCACATAGCTTATTTAGCCATTTTCAGTTGTACTGGTTCAAGAATGGGCATAAATGCAAGTGGATTGTTCGGCAAAGGACTGCACTTTTGCCTGCCCAGATAGAAAGTGTAGGTGTTGAGGAATTAGAAAGGTTCTAAGCCAGGTTAAAACTACTGTTACAGCCCAATGAACCAAACTAAGTATATGAGGTCAAGGAGAGAAGAGAGGTAGATGAAAAAAGGGACCTTAGAATTTCAGATGGTTCCATATCTGGTAAAGAGAACTTTGGATATAGCTGTGGGGATTGATGGTACAAGACTAGAATATTCTATTGTAGATGCTTTGCATGGTACCATTTCCTACAATTTCAATACTGTGGTCAACCATCTGTTAAATACTATGAAATGTCTTTACAAAAATAATCAGAGTTAAATTATAAAACAGTCCCCATGAGTAAATTCTACCAAGGAAACACAAATATTTCCCCCATTTTTCTATGTGAAGGAACCTAAACTACATACACAGAAGCCTTTATTTAAATAAAGTTTTAAGAGCCATTTGGGAATTTTTTGTTGCTGCATTTCAGGGGTTAATCGCACTAATGTGGCCTTGGCCTTCTCTAAGTCAGCACAACTGATCAATCCTCGTTTCACTGATTGCCTCACTCCTCCTTCTCACATAAAGGCAGTGGGGGTGAGAGAAGCCCTTGCAAAACGTGTTTGCTCTGTTTGTTATTCTGGACAAAGCCGATAACGAGTTGCAGCTGCTGTACAGAGTGTACTGCTCGCTGAGGCCATTGCTGTAACTTATAGATAGAAAAAGCAGCCAGAGATGTACCTCAGGCTGAAACCAGAGCTACAAATAGGACACAGTCTTTCCAGACAGGACATGCATTTCATTATCCAGCAATTTCTTCCAGGAGGACAGTTTGATTGGCCAGACAACAAACCAAACAGAAAAAAAAAAGAGTTTGTGTTTTTTTTCTTTTTTAATGTCACAACTCAGCTGAAAGAGTCCTGTTTCTCTGACCTGAGGAATTCATTTTTGTTGGTCTCAATAAAGATGGCTGTAATTGTAGGTGAAGCCCCATGTGAAATATGTGAATAAGTATGTCCCTCAGGACAAGAGGACATCCCTGGAAAGTCACATCTTGGGGTAATGCCTCAGGCCTCACAATTTCTATTGAAGGAGATACTTGCACACCCAACCCCTCATCCAACTGAGTTTTACTCCTCTTTCCCAAGTAACTCATGGTGCTGAATCAAAATATGAAGCCAACAATCAGCCTGTGACCAAATAGGTCTTTACCATGAACTAAGAGAATAGCATCATTTGTCTGTTACTTGTGACATCATTTTCTATCTTATCTCTGATTTTTTTAATAGGATGTGAGGAAGACAGTAATCCATATTAAGAAGTTTTATTTAAAATGAAAACATATTTCAAAAACGGGACGATAAAATGGTCAGCTTCTTCCCAAGCTTGGTTTAAACAAGTTCCTAAACAAGTCATTTATCTTTGTGACCTTCGTAAGTTACTTTCACTTTTTATTCTGGTCTTGGGCCTTGGACCTAGGGCCTGGGCTCTATCCCTGAGCTCGTTTGCTCAAGACTAGAGCTCTGCCATTTTGAGCTGCAGCTACACTTCTGGTTTTTTGAGTGGTTAATTAAAGATAAGATTCTCACGGTGACTTTCTGCCAGGCTGGCTTCAAATCTTGGTCCTCAGATCTTAGCCTCCTGAGTAGCTAGGAATACAGGCATTAGCCACTGGCTCCCAGCTTTACTTTAATTTTTTTCAAGTTTATTTATTCATCTCAACAAGTAGAATGATACAACTGCTGTGTAGGGTTGTTAAGAGAATTTAGATGCCTCTGCCATAGGTGAGTGAAGAATACTCTGTCACTCTTAGAATACAAATTTGTCTAGCTATTGTGTAGCACAATTTGTCACGATACAGTAAAAGGTAAAAATGGGTACCCTAGAGCAATTACATTTCTCAGGATGTAATTTAGAGAAATGCACAAAATGTTAGACATTATAGATATATAGCTATTCCTTTCCACATAAGAAAACCTTTGGGAATAATAGTTAAACATACTAGTGTTCTTTTCTCTCCTGAAATTCTTTTTACTGACCTTCTCCACCTACCTGTCTATTTATTTTGGAGTAGCTGAGGATTACTACCAGGGGAAAACAAGAGAAAGGAAAAGCTAATGCTCATCTTCTCATATACCAATAGAATTTTGCACTATGACAGCAGCTGTAAAAAGTAGGACTTGTCAGCGAGAAAGGATGTTTTTACATCTTTAAACTGCTATTAATTTATTGTGACCCAGTTTAGAGGATCTAGATTATGTAGCACTCTTTCACTTCAAAATGGCCATTTTTTATTTTACAGCATTGAGGTAGAAGGTAGAAATAAATACAGCATAAAGGGAATGGTTAGCCCGAAGTCCACCACTACAGCCACAGGGGTGTAGGAAAAAGAAAAAGATAGAAACACAGGGGTCAGATCAGCATCTTTCATTCCCACTTCCAACATCAGGGTCCAAACAAGGACTACTCTTTAAAGCAGTAAGGCTTAACAGGTGTAGGCTACACCATTACATATACCTGAAACAGCTTTTTCTAGGAACTGGGGACCAAGAATGTCACAAATCACTGCAGTTCTGAGAGAATCAGAGGAATCAAGGGAAGTGAGGTCAAGATGAAAAAACTATTGAAAGTAGATTATTTAACACAAGTAACAAGTGGCCAAAAAGCACTATCATCTAGCCTTGAGCAAAAAAAAAAAAGAAGCCAGGACAGTGCTCAGGCCCTGAGTTCAAGGCCCAGGACTGTCCCCCACCCCCCCACCCCCAAAAAGAGCAAACTTGCTTAGCCTCTCTGCAGATATTATGGAGGGATTAGAGGACACCATGGAATCACACAAGGTCAACAATCAGATGCCATCTGGAAAAGGAATAGGAAAACCAGCCCAACTTACCTAAAGGGAGTATTTGAATTGCAGTACTGGACTCAAGAAAAGAAAAATTATTAAAAGATTTTTAGAGCATGAAATAGTGTTATTTCTTAATTTTTAAAGCTACATCTTCTCTATTTAAGTGATGCTACTGTGAGTCATTCCAAACTTTGTTTCAAAGTAATCAATGGAAACACTACTGAGCAAAATACCGTATGCTGACCCTGTACAGTATTTTATAGCAGCTTACAAGATTAGAGAGTTTGAGCAAATACTGACACAGCACTTTATACCAGGATCTGTTCTGATGCTTTTTAGGTGTTAATGCATAGATACTCTACTTCAATAATCCAGTGAGAAAAGCTCTGTTTTTATACGTGTGCTATAGAAAGAAACTGAGGTACAGAAGTTGTCTTCTCAAATATCCCCCACTAATTGATCATCAAACTTAGAATAAGGCTCTAAGGCAGAATGGTGGTTAGAAGAGAAAAATGTGCCCAGTGTAACATTAACCACACAGACACAGTCATAAGACAACAGTATACAACTATATCTGTAAATGACTAAAAAAAAAAGGCCTGAGAAGAGTTAGTAGTAATTGCGTCATCTGGCAATGAGAAGGATTGTTTTTAGTCCTACCTTCTACTACTTTAATTTTTTCACACAGAAAATATATCAGGGCACTTAGTCATTTTACTAAAACTTGATAACATATATGCTAAAATCTATGGCTGAAGAAATAGTGGTAATATTTTTGTTTTTTGCTTTATCTGGAATATGCTTTATTGAAGAAATGAGAAAATGCCAACAGATATGCTAGATAATATTGAAAGTTAATAAGTTGTACACAGTTGCCCTACCATTCCCACTGCATGTCAAAGGATTATTTTTTAATTTTGCAATAATAAATAGGGATCAATGGTATTCTCCCAAGAACAAACAGAAAAGTTACTGTAGGAAACACGTTTTCCATTGGAAAAAAATACAAGATGAAAAGTAAATTATTGAAATTAAATAAAGAAATGTATATCATTTTAATGTACTGAATAAGATTTGCCATTATAAAATTCAATTTTGCAATTTTTCACCAGACCTTGTAGAACATGCTTATAATCCCAGCCCTCAGGAGGCGGAGGCAAAAGTACTGAGCTGGTGGTCAACCTAGGCTATACTGAAACCCTATCTCAAAATTTAAAAAATGGTGATTATTTCTTTTAATGAGCAGTTGGAGTATCATCCTATACATGCTACTTTTTTTGTAATCTGCTATCTGAACATAGAATACTTCTAATGGAACATTATTTAAACCTATGTATAAAAATAGCAATAAAGGTAGGCTTATTGTAATACATTATAAAGGCCTTTGTAAGGTTGGAATTGCCTTTAAAATTTGAATAACATGCTGGTACAAGGTTTAAAATCTGAAAAGGGCACCCTTAAGTAATTTAACTCAGAGACCTATGGCACATGTATTCTATGCAGAAGCTATATCTAAAATACATGATAAGTTATACAGGACTCTAGACTTTCACACACAGTGAGGATACCCTTAGGAGGAGAACACAAAGATGCAATGCCAATATGCATCTGATCATATAAATTAATACTTATCAAAATGAACTCCAGAAAATGGTAACAAGGGATTTTTCATTTAAAAATGTAATTTCATAATGCAACTGTGTAATCATTATCCCTACTTTAAATTCTGCTACAAAAAAATGGTTAACCTAAAAAAGATAATAAATGTTGCATGCTGGTGGCTCACCACTATAATCCTAGCTACTCAGGAGGTTAAGATATGAGGATCACAGTTCAATGCCAGCCCGAGCAGAAAAGTCTTGAAAAGCATGAAAATCTTATCTTCAATTAACTACCAGAAAGCTTAAAGTGGGGCTACAGCTCAAAATGGTAGAGCACTAGACTTGAGCAAAAGAAGCTCAGGGACAGCATGGACAGCATCCAGGTCCTGATTTCAAGTGCCAGGACTGACCAAAAAAAAAAAAAAAAAAACATAAAGACATAGGACATAATCCTCCTCCAGACCAAAAGTATATTAAAACAAAAAACAAAAACCTACTAAAACAGAAGAAAAATCCATGAATGGTTGACTACAAGTTATACATTAACATTTTAGCATTATATTTCATCTCTGCAGTAGACAACCTGTATAAAAATGCACATGATGCTTGGGTACATTTGTATGTACACACACACACACACACACACACACGCACGCACTGATAGTGGATAGTGTTGTTTCACCCTGAGATTAGTAGCAGTAGGAGCATTGTAGAAGAGGAAACAGCTGGTGTTTTGTAGGAAAAAAAAATCTGCTTCAATCTCCTTGCAAGGCCAGGCTCTGGACAAGAAGATCTGTCAACAGCACCTAGCTGATGAGTGAATCATCTCATTGGCAATCCTGCGATATTCACTGCTGTTGTATAGTTTCCATATATAAAATGGCACAGCGATTAGGGAAATGTGGTGACTTAAACTACAAATTAGTGTTATAAAGCATATATCTTGGAATCTAGAGTATCATATTCCATTAAGATTGCAATTGAACAGCAGTTGGGCAGTGCTGAGGTAACACCTAGAGAAACTTGAATGTGTCAGAACTTCCCAGAGCGGCTTTGACAGGTGGTTCTTAATGATGTTATGTATGTATGGCAGACAGAGCAGTATAAGAGGAGAGCAGTTTTGTGCTATGGTGAACTGGCTTACCAGCCTGGACATAGAGAACACAAAGACTCTATCACTGCAGCCTCACAATTAGGCAATTGCCACTCCACAGGATACAGACCAAACACAAAAGAAAATTATTCACATGGCAAATGTTTTATCTATTATAATTGCTTTTCTCCCTTCCCTTAGCCCTAGCCCTTCTCACCAGAAAATGGATTGAAAATTAACCCCTTAGCAATGTACTGTAACTGAACCTGGTAGGGATTTAAGGAAATAGAAATCCACAACTGATAATTCCTCTGTAGATAATATATAATATGCTTCTGTAGCTTATCAGCATTCCAAAGTACAAAAGCTGAAGAAATTCCTGCTCAAAGCACATCTGGTATTGTTAAGATGGAGAATGGGTTTCTGGTGTGTTAAATTGTGATTCAAATTTATCAGAGACTCATGAAACAGTGAAATCCATGTGTGAACTTTTTTTCATATTTATTTATCCTGTACTAATTAGCCTTAATTTAGGAATATAAAAAAATATTCAAAGTTCCTAGACAACAATTCATTTATATATTCTTCTCTTATGGTATGTACCTTTTAAAAATATAAGATTGAATGTACAAATTAATTTGTTCTTTACAAATGTACTAGAACACACAGTGAATACCTGCAGCTGGTATTCATAACTCCAGTGGTCATTGAAAATCTACTAGCTCATTTTAGATTTTCAACCTACTGAGTTTTGTTGTTGTTGTTTGCCAGGCCTGAGGCTTGAACTCAGGTCCTGGGCACTGTTTCTGAGCTTCTTTTGCTCAAGGTTGGCACTCTACTACTTGAGCCACAGTGCCACTTCCAGCTTTTTCTGTTTATGTGGTACTGAGGAATTGAACCCCAGGATTCAATGCATGTTAGGCAAGCACTCTACTACTAAGCCACATTCCCAGCCCCACTACTGATTTTTTTTTTTATCTAAAGAAATAACTAAGCGAAATTAAATTAAAAATATGTATATTAAAAACTATATAGAAATATTTCTAGGTTATTAGTATTACAGTACTGATTCTCTTTTGAATTTAGAAAGGATGGGTAGCCTGGTACGGGTGGCTCACACCTGTAATTCTTGCTAATCAGGACTCATCTGAGGATACAGTTTGAAGCCAGCCCCTGCAAGAAAGTCCATGAGACTCTTAATCTCCATTTACTACCAGGACAGCAGAAGTGCTGCTGTGACTCAAGTGGTAGAGTGCTAGACTTGGGCAAAAAAGCTCAGAGACAGCGCCCAGGCCCCAAATTCAAAAAACAAAAATTACAAAAGGTATGGATAATTAAGCTGGGCACCAGTGGCTCACACCTGTAATCCTAGCTACTAAGGAGGCTGAGATCTGACAATAACAGTTCAAAGCCAGCCAGGGTAGAAAAGTCCACTAGACTATCATCTGTCGTCTACTATTAACCTTCATAAAGGTCAGAAGTGGAGCTATGGCTCAAGTGGCAGAGTGCTTGCCATGAGCAGAAAAGCTCAGGGACAGCTCCCAGGCCCTGAGTTCAAACCCCAAGAACCACACCAGAAAATAGAAAGAACTTATTGGTAAATCTTAAACTTTGTGCATATATAAAACCTATCTGTAGGACCATAATCTCCACATAGTGTATTCAGGATGGACTTAGTATGCCACATGACTAAATCTGATATACATGTAACATCAGATCTGGGTCTGCAACCCAGCTGTGCCCTGAATGAACCTGGACATAATATTGACAACCCAGTTTTCTCAACTATCTGACTTAGGGGAAAGGGTTAAGCTGTATAATTTTGCCCAATAATTCATGAGGAGCAGTTCAATGTCATCAAAGAATTAAAAAAAAAAAAGAGGGACAAGAAACCTCGACTCTGTTTTTCAAATACATGCAGTAATGAGAGAAATCAAGATGGTCAGGATAGTATTTTTGAAGTCTTAACTGGTATTTTTTTCTTTCCCAGGAGTTCCTGTGCTTCCTACTCTGCCCACTGAATCAAACAAGAGCATTCCTCATTTCCTGGAGAAGGTAAATATAATAAAGAACCATACTGTTCCTTATCAGCTTTGATATTCAAACCTTTATTTTTAAAGCCAGGCAATAGAGACCAATGTTTGGAAAGCAAAGCTTCTAGGTATTAGAAAATGAGCCAGGCATCAGTGGTTCACACCTGTAATCCTAGCTACTCAAGAGGCTGAGAACTGAGGATTGTGCTTCAAAGCCAGCCGGTGCGGAAAAGTCCATGACTCTTATCTCCAATTAATCACCAGAAAACAGAAAGTAGAGCTGTGGTCCAAGTGACAGAGTGCTAACTTTGAGCTGAAGAGCTCAGGGAAATCACTCCGGCACAGAGTTCAAGCCTCATGACCACCAAAAAAAAAAAAAGAAAAAAAAAAAGGAAAATGGATATTTGTCCATCCCAATGATCCTGAGAGATCAATTGACTCAGCATAGTATTTATATCATAAAACTTAAAGCAGGGATGAAAAAGGAGGTTTTTCTAACACTAAATAGGAAAGGAGAGGGCTGGAGAGGAAAACCCTTGTGATAAAGGCTGGGCATGTATTGTAGCATGCTAAAAACATGGACAGATATCCTGAAAGTCCAGATTCTAAGATTACTTTAAATACCTAGAGCACAGTAGCTAATGCCTTGCGTCTCACAGTTCTCATAGCCTGAGAGCATTGCAGGGTCTTGCCGGAGCAAGGAGATGGCTGTTTCCTGCACGAGCACTATTGTGGTAACACCAGCATTTACTTGGCTTGATGGTGTTGTGTTGTGCTCTCACTGGCTAACGCATCGCAAGTGTCAGACTTACAGGATTTGCTTTCTAGTATTTAACATAAATATACCATATAATGTATTGTTTGTGAATTATTGAAAAATGTAACGTCCTATTCAACTTTCTAAAACTGTCTGCCAAAGGCTTAATCCATTCTGGCTTTGTTCATGGTTGGTATTTGGGACAGAGTTTTAAGTGGGATCGTTATACTCTACGAGTTTGTGAATTTTATCCAGATTGAAAGCTGGGAAGCTTGAGGTCAGATGAGGCACAGGTCCAGAGGTACAATTTATATTTTGCATAGAAAACAGCAAAGTTCTTGAGTAAGCAGTAACGAAAAGCAGACAATGCTCAGCGAGCCTGTCCTCTGAAATCAGAGTTCAGACATGAGCAATCACCTACCTAGCCATCCAATTCAGAGATCTAGCCAGGTCTACATGAGCCATATGTACCAGAGCTGCCCATGAGGCCACGAGCTGCAAGAGAACTTCTGCAGCCCAGTGAAGCCAGCAAGCACCAGGGAACACCAGGATGACCTATAAGCCATTCAGAATCTTATAGTACTTCTACAGATAATTGAAGGGAAGGCAAAGAATTTGACCAAATTAACTAAGATGACATAGCAAGAATCTTCAGCCAAGCAAAATAGATATGAGATTTGAACTAAGTCTTAGGAATATGAAAACACATGGTTTCTTCTCTACACCTCTAAATTTCACATTTTAAACCCACTAATGACCAAGCTCCAGTGGCTCATGCCTGTAATCCTAGCTACTCAGGAAACTGAGATCTGAGGATCAAAGTTCAAATCCAGCTCAAGTAGGAAAGTCCAGAAGACTCTTATCTCCAATAACCTACTCAGAAAAAGCCAGAAGTGGCGCTGTTGCGCAAATGATAGAGCGCTACCCATGAGCACAAAGAGGCTCAGGGACAGCATCCAGGCCTGAGTTCAAGCCATAGGACTGGAAAACAAAACAAAACAAAACACTTAATGGTACTTTATCAATTATAAATTGTCATGTGAAATCTCACTGAGACTTTTTGGAAATGTTTTCTATTTTTTCAAGGGCTCTTCCGAATTAACAAAAATCACACAATCAAGGTTAGGGAATAAAGTCAATAACTGCCAGAGAAGAACAATTCTAGAAATGTACAAAAGTGGGCACCGCCTTATACAGTAATTGTTTGGAATAGTTGCTACAAGAATAGACATTCATTTATCCTTCAAGAATGAATTTGCCATGAAGCAGAAGAAAGATAAAGTGATTACTACTGTCCCTCCTTTTTCAAAGGTGCCCTTCATCCTTTCCCAGCACAAGAGAGAAAAGTGCACCTGAAGAGAGAGGAATGGCTATCCATCACACAGGGCTGGCTGCGTGCCTAAGCAATATGTGCATCCATGGGCAGCCCCTCCACAAGCAGCCTCTGCCTCCAAAACATTGCTTAGTTCCCCACAGGATATCCTGACACTTCTTTTAAGAAGCTGTGTGACAGCAGCAGCGGAGTGCTAACTCATCAGAACATGTGGCAGGAACATCCGACATGGCTCTATTGCTTAAATTATACTTTGAATAATCAAGGAGCCACCAGAAAAGACAGCTAAGGACACTGACTTAATTGAACTTTTCACAGTCAGATTAAACCAAAAGGAGAGGCTAGTTATCCTGTTTTCTTCAACAATTTTGCTTTGCAGAAAAGGAGCAAGTACACTTGGCCCCGGGATTTATATGAATGATCCCTTGATTGAGCTCCCTTAGTGGACCACTATCTGTTGGATGATCCTTCAGGAACCTTCTAGAAATAGGTGTGGAGATCATCACAAGACCCTACATTACAGTAATCAAGTGACAACTTTCTAGAAAATATATGAATTTATGGTTTTGGAAAACAGGGTAAAAGACGGAACACTGTCACTTCTGTGTTGGGGTTTTTTTGCCCCTCCCAGCTCGGACTCTTTCTTCTTCCTTTCCACCCTCCTTTTGTCCTCTCCCCTAACCCTCGGCCTGCAGGTAAGTTAGAGTGGGACGTGGGGGTCACTCCGACCTGACGAGCACAGGATCTGCAGTAGATGTGTGATCGCCTGCAACGAACACATGCAACGGGGCCAGCTTCTTAGAGCAAACTGACTTTATTGAGAGAAGGACAAGGGGAGATGATTCCGAGGGAAGGGGGTTGGCCAGGATTCCGATAGGCTAAGAGCTGTCACCTGACCCCCAAGGGCTAACGTCACTCGAGCGCGCCGGGCTGGCTAGAAGGTTGGGGGCTGTTTGCCCAACTGGTTCCTCTGGATTCCAATCCAGAGGGGGTAGCAGGGCCGCATTCCCCAGGGCTGGGGGAGGGGCATCAAGCCCCTTCCATCAAGGGGAAAGATGGACCCCAACATCTGCCTCTTTTATATTTTTTTTTTCGGACAGCAGGAGGCGCCCTACTTGAGAGCGCGCCATGTCTTAGGTTGCCCCCCCCCCATGGGGAGTCTTACCCGTCTTGGGCTAACGCCCTAGCTCTTCAGGCTGACCTTCCTGCCCGGCTGGCGGGCCCGATGAGAGGCCTTGGGGAGAGTAGGATTGGCACTCGAAAGAGAGCCCTTATAATTTTCTCCCATGCCAGCGGACCTCAGCGAGCAGCAGGTCCTAGGGGTCGAGTGACGAGCCTCATGGGGTTCTTATATGGCTAGAAGGCCAAAGGCCACTTGGTACCTAGACATCTCTGGCCCATCGCTTACAACAAGAGATCCGTGTGTCTAGCACAGGGCAATGTAAACATGATGTAAATGGGAGCATGAAGCAGACATGAGCATAAGCAATCGTAATACAAGGCAAATGCAAACATGAGCAACTGTAACACATGAGCAATTACAACACAGGCACAAAGCAATGAAGGGTCTCTTATCTGGGTCAGTCCATAAAAAACAGAGGAATTATAGTCCAGTCTGGTGTTGCTCAAGGTGGCACAGATGGCTCTTCCTTCCCTCGATGGTGAGGTAGAGGGGCAGGTTCAGGTCCTGGCGATGTGGCAGCCAGGATGCTGGTAACTTAACAACTGAGGTTAGTAAACACTTCATAGTAAACATTGCAGCAAGGTACCAATCCCTTGCTTATTGTAAACATTTATCATAAAACATTAAGGTGTCCAAGTCCTTTAGCTCCTATTTCCCTCCAATGGGGACCCCTGAGATAAGCAGCAAAGGGGGGAGCGAAAGGAGGAACAACCGTGCAACATAACTGAATCTGGATACATACAATTCTTGTCTATGCATGTCCTCAGGAAACTTCTTTTGAATGGTATAGCTGAGATTGTAGCCTCAAGAGAGCTTTACGGCCTCATCCATCTTCTGGATCCCCTATTTATTAAATGTGTGAACGTGGGGAAATTTCCAAATTGCCTTTACTGTGGGTCAGTTTCTGTGTCAGAGCTTTGCGGTAAAAATTAAGGACTGTGTCTAAAACTTGAATGCTCTTCTGTTTATTGTTGTTCCTGCTGTTGTTATTAGCACTTCTGCAAGCTCAAGACCCTTTATTCATGAAACTTCCGCCTTCCAAACTTCTTATTTAATTGAAGCATTCAGAAAATCAGAAACTATGGGCTTAAGGCCTTCTGTGATTCCAAGACTTCATTCACATGACAGCGAGGAAGATGGTAGCAAACCTTGCAACATGCTCACAGTTGTTATACACAGTTCAAGGCAGTCTTACAACTGGAAAGTGACTTTTGTCATGGCTTTGAAATGGCCACGTAATCTCATACTGTTGTTGTTAGGAAAGATCAAGCAGACTAGGAAAGTAAGGGGTCAAGAGACCTCCACTGATCAGATTAGGCTTTAGTCAGTGCTACAAGGGACATATGGAACCAAGCATGTGAGGGTTTTAGGGTTTAAACTAGTGGAATGTGAGACATTGGTGGATTGTGTCTTTGTAGGTATAGCAGACTGTCCCCTTTGGGATCTATGATGTCCTTCTGCCACCAGCAGTCCTGCATTTTCAGAAGGCCAGGGATGAGGCTCTGCTGAGATTAGCTCAGGGATGAGGGTTCTGATAAGATTCTGGGAAGGAGAATTACAAGAGCTTTGGGGAGTGGGGTGACAGTGGGAGCAACAAAGCAGATTCCTATCAGTTTTCCAAAGAGCTCAATAATAGTGAAAATTAGCTCTTGCATCATGAAGACATGTTCAATCTAGAAGATCTAAGCAATCACAAAGAATTTTGTTGCTGTTTTTTAAAGAGAGTGCTGTGTCCAACCAAAAATATAATTTTTTCCCATTTAGGTTGTGGATCAACACCCATCAGTGTTCTACCTATCAGAAAAAAGGCATGGAGACTAAAAATTATTTGAATAGCACTGAATTCTCTGGTAAACACATATTTCATAGAAAAGAGCTCCCAAACCAAAGTTTTAAATAATTTAAAACTAAGCATGAGAATTTAACTCAATACATCACTTCAAAATTATAAGCATCGGGCTGAGAATACAGCCTAGTGGCAAGAATGCTTGCCTTGTATACATGAAGCCCTGGGTTCGATTCCCCAGCACCACATATATAGAAAACAGCCAGAAGTGGCGCTGTGGCTCAAGTGGCAGAGTGCTAGCCTTGAGCAAAAAGAAGCTCAGGGACAGTGCCCAGGTCCTGAGTCTAAGGCCCAGGACTGGCAAAAAAAAAAAAAAAAAAAAAAAAAAAAAAAAAAAAAAAAAAATTATAAGCATCAATATATACCACTAAATCCTAAAGCATTTGGTTGAACCAGCACCAGTAGTTCGCGCCTGTAATCCTGGCTACTCAGGAAGTTGAGATCTAAGGATCATGGTTCAAAGCCAGCCCAGGCAAAAAAGTCCCAGTGACATTTTAATTCCCAGTTAACCACTCAAAAACCAGAAGTGGTACCGTGGCTCAAGTAACAGAGTGCTAGCCTTGAGCACAGAGGCTCAAGGATAGAGCCCAGGCCCTGAGTTCAAGCTCCACAACAAAAGTAAATAAATAATAAAGTATTTGGTTATCTTTCTTGACACAGGAAAACATTGAAACTCCAGACATAGGTACTATCACTTACATATAAGTAAGTGACCCTTTTCAATCTCTAAAGGAAACAGTGGAGAAAACAGAAAAAGCCTATATCAATTTCATATTTATATATCAAAACAAGAAACAGAATGTGGGTCTCAGCCTCCTGAGTAGCTAGGATTACAGAGCTACCAGTCCCCAGTAATTAACCCTTTCTCTGAAAATTTGGCAAAGATTCAAGTCTTGTTGCCTCATTTTAAGTTTGGAGCTGTCTTTTACAGTCCTCCAAAATCATTTTAACACACTATAAATTGCCTCTTGGGTCTTTGTGACTTAGTTAAAATTGATAAAATGCTTATCTTTGCCCTCCTGGGATCCTAAATGAAAACCATGAGGCAGAAACATAAAGTAAATGAAGGAGCTAACCAAGTAAGAATGACATTGCTGTTTAATTTTCAGGGTTCACATAGTGCTACATTTGGAGAAAAAAAAAAAAACTTTCATTTGAACCAATCAGAAAACTTACCTAGGAACAGAAGGTACAAGATCAAATTAAATGTATATATTTTTCTACCAAAACACAAATATATATATATATATATATATATATATATATATATATGGTGTCCACAAAAAGGAAACAGTCTACAAAGCCATGCAACACAGAAAAAAAAAAAGGATTTAATTATTTGTGCTTAAATTTTAATGCTCAGAACAGCCTAAATATTTCACTTCAGACTAAGGCTAAATTATAATCCTGTTCCCAAACTCTTTTTGGTGGTAAATTGTAAACGACTTGAGCAAACTGTTCTGGAATCCTAATGCGCTTCAGATTGCTATCAGTGGCTCAAACTTTCCAGAAATTCTCTTTTGTCTTTTCTCATTGGTTAGGCCAAGTGAAACAGACCCTGTGCACATAACCTCTTCAAATTTGAACAAATACTTGAATG
Source organism: Perognathus longimembris pacificus (assembly GCF_023159225.1). Classification (NCBI taxonomy): domain Eukaryota; kingdom Metazoa; phylum Chordata; class Mammalia; order Rodentia; family Heteromyidae; genus Perognathus; species Perognathus longimembris. Next base: position 21,947,039 of record NC_063164.1, read on the forward strand.
TACAGCTTTGGGTTGGACTGCCTCATTAAAATGTTCCCAATTGATTCGTTTTATTGTTCACTTTTTCAGTAGGCATAGAATGTTAAGTACCAAAGAAATAGAAATCCTAAAATAACAAGCAAATCACTTGACAATTGAGAGACCATTACACAATGCTAAATAGAAACCACAGGAGCTAATGGCTGGCAGAGGAGTGTTGTTCAAAATTACGAACTGAGCAGAGAATTATCTGTTCTGCAGAGTTTATACATTTTTCTTTTTCTTCTTTTTTGTTTTTTTTTCTGTCTTTGCCCACTAGGGTTGAAATTGATTCCCCAGGGCTTTCAGCCCCAAGGCTATGATCTTTCAACTTGCAGACAAGTTACTCCTGTCATCATTTTTTCCTGTATCAGAGACCAGAATTTTTAAGTCACATAGAATTTCCAGGCCTTGTAATTTTATTCAACTGACAACCTGGCAAGAGTTTGCCGTACTGTATTATCCATTGTGCTTCAAAATATAAAATACAAGACTGAAGTTTAAATAAGAGCAAAGTTTTTCAAAGGGCATTATCCCTTTTGTCCCATTTTTTTTCTTCTTTTAAATTATCTAAGTAGTTGTACAAAAGAGTTGCTATTTAACAAAGCAGTTTATTAATGCATTTTGACCAGTGTCACCCCTTTCAACATTCTCATCCCTCCTCTAGGCACCCTTTCCTCACTTTTCTTAATTTTGTAGAATATACATTGAATTTTTGACTATATTCCCCCCTCCCCCCGCCCTTTCTCTTCATTGTCTACTCCTCTCCCCTGGAGCTCATCCCTTCCCTTCCCTTCCTTTCAAGTATAGATTTCCTGGTGTTTATTTTGTTGTCAACATTTTATTTGTTGTAACAAAGGTAGTAAGTGTGAAAAATCATGTGTAACACATACCAAAGACTGATTGTTGGTAAAAATGCAACTTTTGGAGCCACTCATTAGCTCTATAGAATCTAAATTGTTACAGCTAAAATTGGGGACCTGCATATTTTTTTAATGGATCTGTTTTTATTTCTTTGCCTGGGGCTTGAACTCTGGGCCTGGAAGCTGTCCCTGAGCTTCTTTTGCCCAAGGCACTACCACTTAAAAAGCCAATTCTAGCTTTTCTGAGTAGTTCTCCTCTGGGACTCTCCTGCTCAGGCTGGCTTCCAGCCACAATCCACAGATCTCACGCTCCTGAGTAGCTAGGACTACAGGTGTGACATACCAGCATTCAGCTGAATTTTTCTTTTTAAAAAGTAACATGCCCAGGGGCTGGGAATGTAGCTTAGCAGTAGAGCACATGCCGAGCATGCACAAAGCCCTGGGTTCAATTCCTCAGCACCACATAAACAGAAAAAGCCAAAAGTGGCGCTGCGGCTCAAGTGGGTAGAGTGCTAGCCTTGAGCAAAACAAAGCCAGGGACAGTGCTCAGGCTCTGAATCCAAGCCCCAGGACTGGCAAAAATAAAAATAAAAATAACCTGGCAATGTTCTGCAAAACAGATAGCTGTCAACTACATATTCAATAAAACTAGTGTTGCAGAAATTGGGGTATAAACAAGAAGAGGCAGTATTTGTGCCTAAAAGTCTTTCCTTGAACAATCAGTCAGGCTTCTCAATCTTCTCATAGGCCCAATGTGCACTTCCTTGTGACATGCAGTTTTAGCAAAGAACCCCAATAGGTCCCTGTCCTTGATACCTTATTGCCCTAGATGACTAAGCAGCTTCCTCCACATCCACCTTCACCCAGGTAATATCCTTGGCCAGCCTTCAGCAAGAATCCAGTTATATTACTCTAGCCAGAATCTGCTCTTATGCCTGATGTCTCTTCCCATTGGTTTTCCTTAGCTATAAATTCCTATCTGCCCAATTGATCAATCCAAATATTACACACACAAGTGGATATCTATGCTGAAGTGGGAATCTCTGCTAGACCAGAAGGACCTATTGAAGTAGTACCCACTGCAATTATGAATAATTTCCTTAACATTTGTGGTAGTTCTGAAAGGGTCTGGAATTTGATTTAAAGGGTGAATTTTTCCACTGTCAGTCAGGCATCTCCTCAGCCTTAGCTTCCTCCTGAGAAATGAAAGCAGTAATACCTATCCTGAAGCACTCTTTAATGGATGGATTTATAGTACCGAAAGCACTCCGTAAAAGACAGCCACTATAATCAGCTACTATCTAATTGAATGAACAAGAACAACAAAATCATACTTTGTTCCTAAATCACACTTTGTTCCTTACCTCTTTCATCTGTAAACCAGTCAGATTCTCAGAAATGTGAGGCAGTTGTAGTTTTTTAAAAATCCACAAATAAAAGCATGTTCTAGATTTAAGCCATCTGAATTTAAATGTAAATGCCGCTAACTGAAGAAAACTAACAAATATTTATGTTACTTGGTCCTTTCCTTTGCAAAATACAGTCCTAAGCAATGCTTAATAGTTTTGCTGCTGTTGCAACCTAAGAAACTGGATTGCAAAAGAGTGAAAAATTTTATTTTGTAGTTGAACTTGGGTGAGAAAAAGCTAAAAGTATGTATTAAGGACCACTGACATTTTAGAAAAGCAAATGGTTGACATTTATCACAAGTATAATTCTGTATCAGAAGACTTTTATCTATCTGAAAAATCCAATAACATTACTCATCAAAAATTGTATTACATTTAATAACCTAACAATCCTTTTTGTGCATGAGCATCTGATAATTTTTGCACCAATTATAGCAAAGGTATTTCATATCTTTATGCAGGTCACTAAATTGCCTTCAAAAGCAACCTTCCTATTGATAAAAAAAAAAGGTATAAAGTAGTAAGCTTTACCAAGCTATTATAGAATTATAAATGCTTAAAGCCCAGGCTGAACATAATTAAAAGATTGGATTCACTAAAACTTACTACAAGAAACTTGAAATACATAGGAAGAGAAGACTTAGCTGATGAAAGATCAAAGATAGTTTTTATGATAAAATGTCTATCATTACATTGTGTGTATATCTCAAAGTGAAAGAATAGAATTATACTGACCTAGAACAATGAATGGGCAAATAAAATTGAGATAGAATAAACTCACTTAAGACAAAACCAAAATAGAATCTATTTCTATCCATCTCACAATGCTGCTGCATATTCAGATGTCTAAGTTAGTTTCTACTTGCAACGTGAGGAAAGACATTCAGAGAAAGCAGCGAGCTAACATATTCTAAAATGCTATCTGTCCAGATTGTCTTCCTTTCCACATCAAAACTCAGACAAATATGTATTTCCATTTTTCTTCAGATTACTAATATAAAGACACAATACCCATTAATATCCCAACACCATTTTTAATGAAATAGAGGAAGCAATCCGGAAATTCATATGGAACAATAAATGACCACGAATAGCAAAAACAATCCTAAGCAGAAAGAACAGTGCTAGGGAATTATAATACCAAACTTCAGCTGTATTATAAAGCTATAGTAATAAAAACAACTTGGTATTGGCACTGAAACAGACCTGAAGACCAATGGAACAGAATTGAAGACCCAGAAATGAACCCACAGAACTACACCTACTTAATCTTTGATAAAGGAGCTAAAAAAATAGTCTGGGAGAAAGAAAGCCTCTTTAACAAATGGTGCTGGAAAAACTGGTTCAACACATGCAACAAACTAAAACTAGATCCTTATATATTTCCATGCACCAAAATCAATTTCAAATGGATCAAAGACCTCGAAATAAAAACAGATACCTTGAAAACACTAAATGAAGGAGTAGGAGAAACACTTGGGCTCCTTGGCACAGGACGAAACTTCCTTAACAAAGACCCAGAAATGCTACAAATCAAAGAAAGGATAGGCAAATGGGACTGCATCAAACTGCAGAGCTTCTGCAGGACAAAGGACATAGCTCGCAAGATAAACAGAAAGCCCACAGATTGGGAAAAGATCTTTACAGGCCATAGAACGGACAAAGGCCTCATATCTAAAATATATGCAGAAATAAAAAAACTAAATTCCTCCAAAACAAAACCACAAAGAACCAACAGCCTCCTCAACAAGTGGGCTAAAGACTTAAAAAGAGACTTTTCTGATGAGGAAATGAGAATGGCTAAGAGACATATGAAAAAGTGCTCTACATCGTTGGCCATAAAAGAAATACAGATCAAAACAACATTGAGATTCCACCTCACCCCAGTAACAATGTCCTTTATCAAGAAAACTAACAATAATAAATGTTGGAGGGGATGTGGCCAAAACCCTACTTCATTGTTGGTGGGAATGTAAACTGGTTCATCCACTCTGGAAAACGATATGGAGATTCCTCAGAAGGCTAAACATAGAGCTCCCCTACAACCCAGCAGCACCACCTTTGGGCATCTACCCAAAAGACCACTAACAAGAACACACTAAAGCCACCAGCACAACAATGTTCATTGCAGCACAATTTGTCATAGCTAAAATATGGAACCAACCCAGATGCCCCTCAGTAGATGAATGGATCAAGAAAATGTGGTACATATACACAATGGAATTGTATGCCTCTATCACAAAGAATGCCATTGCCCCATTCATAAGGAAATGGAAGGACTTGGAAAAAATTATTCTAAGTGAAGTGAGCTAGACTCAAAGAAATATGGACCCTATGGTCTCCCTTATAGGGAATAATTAGCACAGGTTTAGGCTAGTCACAGCAGAGGATCACAAGAGCCTAATAGCTATGCCCTTATGATAAGATGATACTAAGTGAAATGAACTCCATGTTTTGGAAACAACTGTTATATCACTGTTGTAATTATTTTCAACATGCCATATTTTTTGTTGATGATCCTCTTGTATCCCTTCCTGTGGTTGTCCTTGTGCTATCACTGTATCTCATCTGAGTACCCTGGATACTGTATATACTGGTATTAGAACTAGGGAAGTGCAAGGGAATATCAAAATTGAGAGACAAAGGATAAAAAGACAAACGACTCCAAAAGCAATACTTGCAAAACCATTTGGTGTAAACCAACTGAACAACTCATGGTGGGGGGGGGGGGAGAGGAAGGGGGAGTGGGGAGGGGGGAATGAGGGAGGAGGTAGCAAACAGTACAGTACAAGAAATGTACCCAAGGCCTAACGTATGAAACTGTAACCCCTGTGTACATCACTTTGACAATAAATAAGGAGGGAAATAAGACAATAAATAAGAGGGAAAAAAGACTTAAGCACTTGTAATGCACTAAATTCAACAGTCAAGAGAATAAATATTCTTCCCAAAGTGTGTACATTCAACTGGATATAAGTAATGGCACTGATGGACTCTCTTGTTATTGAAAGAGCAAGTTTCTTTTGGAAGAGCCTTAAAAATGATGACCAAATCTGGGAGATGGTGGCTAACATCTGTGACTCTAGCTACACAGGAGGCTGAGATCTGAGGATCACTATTTAAAGCCAGTCCCAGCAGGAGAGCCTAAGACTCTATTCACCAATTAACCAGAAAACTGGAAGTGGCATGGTGGTTCAAAATGGTAGAGCACTAACCTTGAGAAAAAGAGCCCCAGCTCAAGCTTCATGACCCAGCCATTAAAAAGAAAAATGACCATCAGTTTGAACTAGTTCCAGGAAAAAGTTCTAAACGTTCTTGGTACTCTGTTTTTTTTTTGTTGTTTTTTTTCTTTTTTTATCCTCTGGGCTTCAATTCAATATACTTTCACCATAGCTCTTTTTTTTTCACCAAGTGATAAACCTTGTGACTGAGAAATGACCAGTATAGTTCTTATAGTAGAGAAAAGAGTCCGAAATGTATAGTGTCCGCTCTAGCAAAGGTTGTTCTATTTGTTTGGATGGCTGTCCTGATGTTGACTTTATATTTCAATCCTATCTTCGCTGTAATTCCCTGGGGTTTTTGTTGTTGTTGTTGTTTTTTGCCAGTCCTGAGGCTTGGACTCAGGGCCTGAGCACTGACTCTGGCTTCTTTTTTTGCTCAAGGCTAGCACTCTGCCACTTGAGCCACAGTGCCACTTCTGGCCTTTTCTATATATGTGGTGCTGAGGAATTGAACCCAGGGCTTCGTGTATATGAGGCAAGCACTCTTGCCACTAGGCCATATTCCTAGCGCCCCCTTTTTTTTTAATCTTAAATTGGACCTCTGCATAATGATAAATTCAAATTTGCAGGAAATTAAACTGTAATTTTCTCTCCACCAAAAATAAAAACAAAAAAAAGAGTACAGTTCAAACATATTTAAGGGAACACCATTTTCTCTGTGACCCAAGGCAAAAAAGATAAATATTATCTTTATCCTTTTGTTTCCTGGCCATAATAATTATCTATGCAAAAAAATTTCTAAAGAATTTACTCAGCTGGGTGCCAATGTGCCTGTAATCCTAGCTACTTAGGAGGCTGAGATCTGAAGATGTCAGTTCAATGCCAGGCTGGGCAGTAACAACTCCTAATTTAACTGCACCCACCATACAATACTCTGGTCTCTTTCCCAGTATTACCCTGGAAGAGCCACCAACTACCCACAAATAACTTAAACTTACACAGGAGGTTGTTTCTCTGAGCTACAGGCCTTATCAGGACTGATAAGATAGAATGGATCATCCATTGACAAATGCGTTTGAAAAGGCTTCCTCAAAGAAGACAAGGCAAATCCAGGGGCAGTGACTAAGGACAGTTCATAAGGACTGTTCAAAGTCATCTATTTTCTGGCCTCCATAGGAAGCCCCATGTTGGGTTCTTTCTTCAAAAGCTCAAGTGTATCCCAAGGACATAGGATTAGATCCACCCAATCAGTCCCAGAAGTGCCTGAAGTTCCCTCTTCTGAACAGGATGGCATCATCCCTCCATAGGCAACTGGTGTTCCCTAGCTCCTGGAAGGTCATCAGATTGGCACAGCACACTGCAGACAGTGCGATGCTGTTCCCAGGAGCAATCCCACTCCTGATTGGCCACAGGACTTCTGGATGGCCATAGAAGCCATAGAACAAACACACCACACAATGACAGACAACACCGAACACAGTCAACTTGGAAATTTACAGCTATAAGGACTAAGAAAACCCATGCCAGGGCAGAGACGCAACCATAAAGATACCAACAACAACTGAACCTCTACTAGGAATAGAATATTAAGAAAGACAGGATGGAGAATTCAACTTTACATTTGCAGGCTGCATTTGACATTTTTCCCTATGCCACCTTCTTAGCTCTGCGATCGTGATTGTTTCCCTAAGCCTAAAATTTGATTCCCATTTTTGACAGAATTCCCCATCGGAGATTTCTTGTACCTCTAAAACCAGGAGATGTCTTGCGAACTATTTACCCAATTTCCCCAACCACCAAGGTATACTTTACCAGCCAATGGGTCTTGGTGTTTAGTGGTCTCAGAACTTGCTGGAGCCCCCTTTCCCGGGGCAGCGGGACGTGTCTCACTTAGAGAAATGGTTTCTGAGTACCTCTCCTGGATGGAAAGATGCAAGACAAGTCAAAACATGTTATAAATATGTTCTTCAAAAACAGCTGGAGTCACAACAATAGACAAGAAAATAAAGAATTGTCTCACCCGGGCAAAATTGACAGCTGCAGGAAGGTGCAGCCAACAATCAGGTAAGCAAGCGCACAAAGCGGGCTGGCTGCCTCTCTGTCACTAATGCATTAGGTCCACCCCTTTGCTCAGATTGGTTGAGCTCTGGTTCACAATCTACTTGTGACTGACTCGTCTGAATATGGTAAAATGTATTCACATAAGGTGACTATGAAATAAGATGAACAGCACACAAGTCATCTTAAAATACAACTCACACCCTCTTGCTATTTCTCAAACAATCTGGGTTGCTTATTAAGTCTACCTTGAAAAGTAGCTAGTTTAAAATAAAACCTTATAATTCAAAAGGTCCCTCTTTATCTCAAAGATGTTCCTCTTCTCCAAAGCCAGACCCAAAGCACAAGGCCAAAGCCAGAACTTTGAAGTCACACACTCTGGTTGAAAAGACATTTTTTTCCTGACAAGAGGGCTGTGAATATAATCACTTTAAAAGGACTGCTTCTACTACAAATTAATTATATTTCTATATATTCGGTTACTGTGAGCCTTTTACGAAGACGCTAGTCATCTGTAAGAGTACAAACAAAGTTTAGTTTGTTATATCAAAGATTACATTGACTGCCACAAATTCACATGGGAAAGATCATTCATAGAGCATTATGTCAGGTAACCTCATCCCTGACTTTTATCCTATACTCTCACACTTCTGTAACAAATTTTAACATCCCTGTGACTTCCTGCCACTCAAAAAGAAAAAAAATCCCCTGGAAGTGGCACTGTGGCTCAAAATGGTAGAGTGCTGGCCTTAAGCTGAAGAGCTCAGGGACAGTGCCCAGGCCCGGAGTTCAAGCCCCATGACCGACAAAAAAAAAATCCCACTAGTTATTCATTTGTGTTTTACTTTTCTTCATCTGTCATACATGCATGAAATCAGTAAGCCAAGGATAGAAACTACTAGTTTATTAATAGCAGATGCCACATTAATATTATGTTCTTGAATGGAACAAAGAACCAATAGAAGATTCTTTTGGACCATCTAAGAGAAGAGTTTGCAGTAGTCAAGGGTATGAGAAAATGGTTCCCTGAGGAAATTCTATTAAAGTTACATGTGGGAGCTGTGTATCCCCTGATTGCTCTCTTCAAACTTTTTTATTGCCACTGCCAGACTAATATTTAAAAGACTTTTCAGTCTTTTTTTCCTATATTCAAAATCTGTAGGTGCTGGGAAAATAATCAAACTCTGGAGACTTATCTTTCAGAACCACAAAACTATCTGATCTCTAGAGTTTCCATATAAATCTTAAAGTTTCAGTGTGTGTGTTTTTTTCACAAAGTGCATAATGCTTCATCTTCTAGAAGTCTTTAAGGATGCCCCTGATGTAGGGGTCTGAGAGCATTTTTACTTATTTATTTTTAATTATTAGTTGTATAAAGAGATTTCACTTGTCTCCAATTAACCACCAGAAAACTGGAAGTCGCACTGTAGCTCAATATGGTACAGTTAGCCTTGAGCAAAAAAACTCAGGAACAGAGCCCAGGCCCTGAGTTCAAACCCCATTACCAACCAGCCAACCAACCAACAGAAAAAAGAAAAGGAAAAGAAATTTCTGTTCCATAGGTCAGATTTTACATAAAAGGAATCATGACCTATGACATTCCTTCCATTATTCTCCCTATTTTCCCCTTCCCATCTCTACCCTCAAGTTACATAGTGCAATTTTTGTTTTTTGGATTTTTTTATAATTTATTTTATTATATTTAAGTAGTTGTACAAAGGAGTTGCCATTTAACAAAGCTGCTGATGGATACAGTACATCTTGATCATTGTCACCCCTTTCAACATTCTAACTCACCCCCCAAACCACCCCTTCCCTTACTTTTCTTTTTCTTCTTCCTTGGGGGGGGGTGTATCTTTAAAAAGTGTTATTATAAAAGTAATGTACAAAAGGGTTATGGTTATATAACTCAGATAAAGAGTACATTTCTTTTAGAACAATGTCATCCCTTCCCTTCCTCTCAGTTTTTCCCTTCCATATAGTTCCCAGTGAGTACCACTGCTGCATTTGTTCACTCTTTGTCCCTCCATTTCTGTGACCCCCCCTCTCAAAGACAGATATATGAAGAAACAAGATGAAAAGAAAAGAAAAAAGCAAAATAAAAATCATTTCAATTTCCTGGAGTTCATTCCAATAAATATTACTTTATATGATAACTGTACATAGGCATTGGATCTTGGTACTCCTTTCCCATACTCTTCTTAATTTTTTTAGTTTAAAAATTGAATTCTTGACTATATCCACCATAACCCGCCCACACCACCCTTCATTCTACTACCACTCCTGCTTTAACCCCAACCCAAACCTTGTGCTTTGACTCTGCATTTCAGAGGAATTACACTATCTGAGTTCTCCCTTGAATCTACCATATTTCACTAAATATACTTTCAAAAAATTAAATCCTCAATAAACAAAAAGTCCAGTTAATAAATGGGCTTATTAGCTAAAGAGAGACTTCTCAGGAGAACTAAAAATAGCCAATAGACACATGAAAAAAATTCAACATTCCTGGTCATAAAGAAAATTCAAATCAAAACAACACGAGATTTCACCTCACTCCAGTTACAAGAGCCATTACCAAGAAAACAGACAACAAATGCCTGTAAGGATGAGGCCCAAAGGAAACCCTAGTATAGGATTGGGGTGATGGGGTGGGGAGAGGGGGAATTTAAACTTGGTCAACCACTCTGGAAAGAAGAACCAAGGTTCCAAAAAAAACTAGACATAGAACTACCCAATGACCCAGTAACTCATGGATATTTATCCAAAAGATTACAAACCATGACACAATAAAACCAACCATGTTTATTGTAGCACTATTCATCATATCCAAGGTATGGAATCAGCCCAGATGTTCCTCCATGGACAAATGGATTAAGAAGATGTAATGTATATACACACAACGGAATTTCACCCATGAGAAAGAATGATATTGTACCATTTGTAAAGAAATGAAAAGACTTGGGAAAATTATATGACATGAAGGAAGTCAGGCCCAGAAAGACAAAGGTTTTCCCTCATATGTAGAAGCTAGAAATAGCCTATAAACTTTAAGTAATTTTTACGTAATATATATTTGCATACATAATATACAATTTTTGCATAATATATTTTGAATGTAATAGCTGCATTTGTTCATCTTTCCTCCTGCCACTTATCAGGCCCCCACTCTCATTGCCCTCCTCTTGTAAGTATACTATTCTTTAGTCATTATGTGTGAATATGCATAAAACCCTGTATATGTTAGGATGTATGTTTGTATTTTATTTTTATTCATTTCTTTATTGTTAAAGTGATGTAGTTGCAGTTTCATACGTAAGGAAGTGAGTATATTTTGTATATTTGTATTTTAGATCCAGCTTCCACAAATGAGAGAAAACATGCGTTGCTTCTCTCTCTGAACCTGATTTACATCAGTAAACATAATTTTTCTAGTATACTGGATATATTTTCATGTAAGAAAAAGAAGTAGCAAAGAAATATAGATTGCTTATTACCTTTTAAGGAAAATAAACAAAGATATTTCTGCTTATCTAGAGTTTTCAGAAAATAGAAAAATATGTGATGGAAATAACACCAAGTTGCTAATGGTTTCCTAAGAGGAGAAATAAGGCAAGAAGTAATAAAGAACATAACAGCCTGTCCAATGATGAAAAAATATGGTTGAGGGCTGGGAATGTGGCTTAGTGGTAGAGTGCTTGCCGACCGTGCATGAAGCCCAGGGTTCAAGTCCTCAGTACCACATAAACAGAAAAAGCCAGAAGTGGTGCTGTGGCTCAAGTGGTAAAACCCTACCCTTGAGCAAAAGAAGCTCAGGGACAGTGCCCAGGCCCTGCGTTCAAGCCCCAGGACTGGCAAAAAAAAATACAATTTCTACTACACAACTTCAAAGTCTCTAATCCAACTTCATCCTCTCTGTTCAGTTAATTTCCCACTCCTTCCCAAGTGCAACCAAACACTTTTTATTAAGAACCTTCAGCTTTATGGCTTTTTTGATAGATTTTAAGGAGGGGGCCAGGAGTGGCAGGGGAAGGAAGAAAGAAACATTTCTTGATTTCAACTCTGTGGTAGACTCTCTACTGTGTATTTTCATTCATAAATATATTTGATCCATTTTTGTAATATTAAATAGATACTCTGGCATCTTCTCCCTTTTACTGGAAGAAGATTTGCATAAAAATGCATTCTTAATTGCTACTACAGTCTGCATAATATTTCAGATTTCCTTTGTACTCAGAAATAAACAGGATCCCAGAGATCTGCCTCAGTCACACCCAGGAACTTGGAGTTAAATGACCCACAGTTCAGTAGGCAACACTGAACGGCTTCCAGTTCTCAGGTTCACCAGGGAGATCTCCCAGAGGCCTTGATCCTGCCTGTTCTGAGGAACCTGTTTGGCTTGGCCTTTCCTTATTGGAGGTATTGGAGCTTATTTAAAATAAATTACAATTAAGTCATTTTCTTGAATTCATAGAACCAAAGAGTAGAGCTTCAATTTTCACACAGGACAACCTAATTCTTAGTACCCCCCTCCCCTCTCTCTCTTGCTCTCTGTCTCTCTCTGTCTCTCGGTCTGTCTGTCTCTCTCTCTCTCTAGTATGTCACTTCCTTCTCTTTCTCCCCTCTCATTCTCTCAACTGCTTTCTTCTCCTCTCCTTTTTCTTCCTCTCTTTCTCTCTCACACACAATTAATGTGCTACTTCTGCTTATCTGCATAATAGCAAACCCCTAAGAGTCAGCCTAGCAAACTTCTCCTTCACTCCATGTCCCCCTCCCTCCCCAGCAGTTTCTAGAGCTTCTTCTGGACTCTCCTTATTATTTTATCCCTCTACTGTGACTCTTATTGCTGCTATGATTATTCAAGTGTTTAGCCACCAGATCATTAATCCTTTTCCAACCAGGAGTTGAGTAGGAGCTCTACTATGCTCCTCCTCGGTGTCATTAAGAGCCTCCTACAGGACCTGGAACCCAGTAGAAAACTTCAAGGCATGCTAAACGAAGGAATCAGTGCATAATTTCCTGTAGTTCAGTACATAAATCCATAGAGTGAACAAGACACATTGCATATGATAGTTTGCCCTCTGTTCCTAGAAGATAGAGGAGGTGTTTAGATAAGTTAACTGTCTGAGGTAGGTGTTGCATGAGAGTAATTAGCTGGAGAGTACAAAGTTTCAGAGGAATTATGTAGACTTACATGCACTAAGTTTTGCATGCTATACGTGAAGAAGCCCAACCTTTGCTCAGGGAAGCACAGACATTGGAAAGGGCTCATTGCCCCTGGCAGAGAACAAAAGCTGAATCAGTGGGCTTTGTTTCCCTCAGCCACAATCACGTAGAAAATTGTCTGATGATGATAAGGACCACTTTGGTTCTGATCCCTACATTAAAGAAACATTCCCAATATACAATTAGATTCAATTTCCTGTCAACTCTGTGGATAAAAGCAGAGAGTTGAATTTTAGAAGGTAAGTTAGAGATAAAGAATGTGACACTTTTCACTTTACCAAATTTGATGTGTTAGCATTTCTGGGTCCCAAGAAGCATAGAATTGCATTCAATATAACTTAAATGAGAAACAACACAGCAGGAGAAGCTAAGGAATAAAGTCTTTGAAAACCAATGAGAACGGGGTGAAGCTCTGAGGTTCTAGATAAAAAGAGTCAAAGTCTTTTGTCAAAGGTCTATCTTTGAACAGAATTTAGTTGAACTACTAACAAAACTTAACAGCATCTGATTGGCTAATCACGGTCATGTGTCCACAAGTTGGCTAAGAGAGAGAGATTAGAGATTCTTTAAGGATAGTCCCACCAAGATTCCAGTCACAGAAAGATGATAAGGTTCTCATAGAAATATCAGGGCACTGAGGCTAAAAAATAAAGAAACAACTAGTTTGTAGACAGCTACATAGCATATCTTCATGTCCTTGTTTTCCATTATAGTATTTAGGACATAACTTGTCATAGGCATTCAACAAGTATTAGATATTTACATTACTCTTTCACTAAATCAGTTGCTCTTTGGTTATATTAGCTAGTTTTCTATGAAGTCTAAGAAAGAGAAGTGTTTGGCCACTAAATTTTGTATAAGATAAAAAGATTACAATATCAAAGCTTGGGATAGCCTCTACTTGAGAACCCTGAATAGTCAAAAAAAAACATAAACGTATTCTAGACACATATAACATAAATTAGCAGGGTGCATGGCGAAAAGCAAGTCATGGGAAAATGAAGAAAGAGTAGTCATGTTTATCTAGTGTCTCTCTTCTCCTGGCTGTTGTAAGCACTTTTGTATATGCTGTTTCATTAAAATGGCCTGTGGAGCAAAACTTAAGGGAATACACAGAAAGTAGCGACTGTCACAAAATATGGACTTCGTTTGGATCATAAGCATATGTACCAATGGCCCTTGACCTGAGGTAGCCTCCGCTAAATACACATTTGATTTGCACAATGGAGCCCTTGGCTCTGAGAAAGAGCAAAGAGTCAACTTTGCTGGTTAGAGATACAACAAACTTTTCTGCCCATTTCTGCCTCACTTTCAAACACACCCACTGCAAGAAATAGTGTGAGCACTTCATATGTGTCCCCATGAGCATTCATGTAGATACTATAGAAAGACAGTACCAGCACCTTACCTTTTTAGGAACTTCCTTCACTTCTAGCTTCTAATATAGATGGGGTCCAATTCACCATGTCTCAAAATACTGCTGGCTTGAGACCAGAAAGGCGATTCCTCGAGAGGGTTTTGTATGCTGACAGTCAGATATAAAAAGAATCTGAAGAACTCTATGGAGTGCTTATTTTACAGTTGACTTCACAGAAGCTCAGATAAGAAAAGAGAATTGCTCAATATCTCACAGCTCATTAGTCTTAGGGCTAGGACTTTAACCTGGGTCTCCTAGTTTCTAAATCAGTTATTTCTTTTCTCCACCAGGATCAGCACGAATTCCATGCTAGATAAAGTTACCTACAGTAATCTCTGTGTATGTGTGTGTATGTATGTATGCTTATGCCAGTCCTGGGGCTTGAACTCGGGGCATGGCTTCCATACCTGAGCTTTTTTGCTCAAGGGTGGTGCTCTATCATTTAGCCTTTTTGTAGTTATCTGAAGGTAAGATTCTCACAGACTTTCTTGCCTAGGCTGTCTTGAACCTAAATCCTCAGATCTCAATTTCCTGAGTAGCTAGAATTATTGATGTGAACCACTGCTGCTCAGCCTTACAATAATCTTTTAGTTATATTTAATTTATTATATTTTTTTTATTTACAGAGTCCTACAGTCCAAAGTCAAGTTTAGTAGTTTTAACTTTGACACACTCTTTTTACCTTTAATTTCTCACCAACACAATGATGGTCCTAATTGTCTCCATGAGTTATGAGGTCCATGAACACAAGAAGGAACATCAAATGTCCACTATGGTAGCAATATTTTTGAGATCGAAACAATTTCAGCCATCCTGATAAAGATGGTAGCTGAGCCAATAGCTCCCTCTGCTTGACAGAAGCAAATACAAACAATAAAACCTAATCATTCAGAATAAATCATTGTAATTTCAAAGTATCTCATTCATTTTTTGATTCAAAATCTCTGAAACAGAAATAGAATTCTGTTTTCTTTCTTATTTGCTGTATCAGTCAGGTACTAAAGTTGCACATGACAAATTCTGCTCTGGCTATTGTAAGTAGAAAGTAAACAGAATTTCTTAAAGTCATAACATTCTTAGCTATGCCAACTCATAAAATACAAAAATGAGATAGACTTCATCAGAATGTTAAAAATTGTATTTCAAAATCATGGTTAAGACCGTGAAAAGATAAGATAGAGACTAGCAAGAAAATCATTGCTAGCTATATTACTACTGGCAGAAGATTTGTAGCTGGAATATAATAAAATTTATAAGTACATAATAAGAAAAACACCTTAAGAAGGACAGACTATTTGTATAACTATTCCACCACAGATAAAGACTAATAAGTACAAGACAAGATGTTCATCATCAATAGTCATTAAGAAAATGCAAATCAAAACCATATAACTCCTTTGTACAACTCCATAACTAAATAAATAAAAATAAAACAAACCACATTAGAGCTAGGCTCTGGTAACTCAAAACTGGAATGTAGAAGGAATGTAGAAGGCTGAAAGCCTTACTTCCAATTAATTATCAAAAGAAAAGCCAAAAGTGGAACTGTGGCTCTCAAGAAGTAGAGTGCTAGCCTTGAGCAAAAAATTCAGGAGCAACACTTAAGTCCTTAGTTCAAACCCCGACACCAGCACAAGGAAAGAAAGAAAATAAAAAGAAAGGAAGAAGGAAGGAAGGAAGGGAGGGGAGGGAGGGAGGGAGGGAGGGAGGGAGGGAGGGAGGGAGGGAGGGAGGGAGGGAGGGAGGGAGGGAGGGAGGGAGGGAGGGAGGAAAGATGGTAAGTCCGTTGAGACTCATCTCCAATTAACCACCAAAAAACCAGAAGTGGCACTGGGGCTCAAGTGGTAGGGTGCTCCTTGAGCTGCAGAGCTCAGGGTTAGCACCCAGGCCCAGAGTTCAAGCCCATGACCAACATAAAACAGCTAGACACAAATAATCTATATGATTCATTTTTTCTAGAATTCTATAAATTCAAACCAATCTATAGTGGCAGGACTAGTCATCTATTTACTCTTATAATAAAATGTTTGTGGCCAAGTAATTTAAAGACTTATTTAGCTCAAAGTGTTGGAGGCTGAAACATTGAAGAGTATGGCACAGGCTCTGGTGATAGCCAAGTGGTAAATGACTAGGGTATGTATTGGAGGGGGAAAAAAGTCCCTAACCAAATGCGAGGCAAAGGGGTGTTGGGTACGACCAGGTTCTGGCTTTTACAACAATTTATTCTTGGAAGAACTTCTTCTGGGAAACCAGTATTCTATTTTGAGGACAGCCCTCTAGGCACCTAATCTCCACTAGCTCTCATCTTTTTTCTTTTTCTTTTCTTTTCTTTTTTTTTTCCTTTTGTTTTTCTTTTTGCCAGTCCTGGGGCTTGAACTCAGGGCCTGAGCACTGTCCCTGGCTTTTTTTTGCTCAAGGCTAGCACTCTACCACTTGATCTATAGCACCACTTCTGGCTTTTTCTCTGTTTATGTGGTGCTGAGGAATGGAACCCAGGACTTCATGCATGCGAGGCAAGCACTCTACCACTGAGCCACATTCCCAGCCCCTAGATCTCAACTCTTAAAAGTTTCCCCCATCTCCCGCTCTCTACACTGAGGGACAAGATTCCAATATATACGCTGTCAAGGAAGCAATTCATATCCATGGCAATGACATAAATAGACCAAAAGTAAAATAAGAACAAGGCGAATAAATAAAAGGAAGGGATTACTAGAAGGCATAAAGTTTATTTTGGAAATTAATAGAAGTTAAAGTACAAGAGGAGCAAATCTAGAGTGAAACAACTAAGTTGAATCTGGCAACTTTTGGGTTGAAGGTCCTGTGACTCATCTGCCTGGGAAAGTTCAGTAATCAGAAATCTGCTTCTAGAATTTGGCAGTCATAGAATTATTAGATTTCATTCTCAAGATGTCTCATTTACATCTTAGAATTGGGTTCAAAAACTAAAAACTTAAGAACTATAAGAATTGAGCGGGGACTGGGAACATGGCCTAGTGGCAAGAGTGCTTGACTCGTATACATGAAGCCCTGGGTTCGATTACTTAGCACTACATATATAGAAAACGGCCAGAAGCGGCGCTGTGGCTCAAGTGGCAGAGTACTAACCTTGAGCAAAAAGAAGCCACGGACAGTGCTCAGGCCCTGAGTTCAAGCCCCAGGACTGGCAGAAAAAAATTTTTTAGCTGGGCACCAGTGGTTCATTCCAGTAATCCTAGCTACTCAGAAAACTCCAGGAGTGATGCTGAGGCTGATAAAGCTCTGGCCTCCATAAAAGACATGCAAATAAAAACAACATTGAAATTCCACCTCAACCCAGTAACAATGTCTATTATCAGGAAAAGGAACCATAACAAATGCTGCAGGGATGTGGCCAAAAGGGAACCCTACCACATCATTGGTGGGAATGTAAACTGGTTCAGCCACTCTGAAAAGCAGTGTGGAGATTCCTCAAAAGGCTAAACATAGAGCTCCCCTACAACTCAGCAGCCCCACTCTTGGGCATCTACCCAAAAGACCACTAACAAGAATACACTAGAGCCACCAGCACAACAATGTTCATCACAGCACAATTTGTCATAGCTAAAATATGGAACCAACCCAGATGCCCCTCAGTAGACAAATGGATCAAGAAAATGTGGTACATATACACAATGGAATTTTATGCCTCTATCAGAAAGAATGACATTGCCCCATTCGTAAGGAAATGGAAGGACTTGGAAAAAATTATACTAAGTGAAGTAAGCCAGACCCAAAGAAACATGGACTCTATGGTTTCCCTCATAGGGAATAATTAGCACAGGCTTAAGCTAGTCACAGCAGAGGATCACAAGAGCCTAATAGCTATGCCCTTATGAACACATAAGATGATGCTAAGTGAAATGAACTCCATGTTATAGAAACAACAGTTATATCACTGTTGTAATTACCTTCAACATGCCATGTGAAACCATAGCTTCTATTGTTGATGATCCTCTTGTATCCCCTTCCTGTATTTGTCCCCGTGTTATCACTGTATCTCATCTGAGTACCCTGGATACTGTATATACTGGTATTAGAATTAGGGAAGGGAAAGGGAATATCAACATCAAGAGACAAAGGATAAAAAGACAAATGACTCCAAAAGCAATACTTACAAAACCATATGGTGTAAAGAACAACTCATGGGGGCAGAGGAAAAGGGGGAGGGGGGAATGAGGGAGGAGGTAACAAATTGTACAAAAAATATACCCACTGCCTTACATATGAAACTGTAACCCCTGTGTACATCACTTTGAGAATAAATAAGTAATTATTCAGAAAAAAAAAAAGCTCTGGCTTCAATCACAAAGAGGCTAGAGATAGCACCCAGGCCCTGAGTCAAGACCCAAGACTGGTAAGAAGGGGGTGGGGGGTGGGGGGCATGGAATTTAGTTCTCACTCATGTCTACTAAATCTAGAAGTTGGGCTGGCCCAGGTCCCCACAGAATCAAGAATTAAGCTTCTTTCCCAACATGCTTTTCTTTCCCAAAAGTTATTTCATGACCCAAGAGGACTGCTGAAGCTTCAGCCATCATATTTATATTTAGCATGAAGAGAGAAAGAAAAAGGTCCCTCCCTTGAAAATTACTTCCTATAAATAGCACATCATCCCATTACCCAGAACTTCATTTATGGTCACCTTCACCTAAGAATTAGTCCTCTTCCCATCTACCTAAGAATCCTGATTGATTTTTCTATGAAAAAAACAACTCATATTGAGTCATAATTACCATTTAGCATGAGGAACCAGAAAGAATACTTCTAGAAGACCTTTTTCCCACAAAAGGCAGTATGTGATAGGAACAGCATCATCACAGGGACCACTGTGAGTCCAACTTACAACACAGTAAATTGTTCACAATCTTCTGACCTTACCAATCACTATTGACAAGCTTCTGGCAAGACACACAGATCACAACTTATCAAAGTGTCAGGACAGTGTGAGTGCATAGAACCACATCAAGGACAAACTGTCATAACATATCCACCGAATGTCCTTTGGATTGAAGCACATTTTAGGGGCAAATGAACAGACTCCTGTTACATGGATACTATGCAAAATGTCCTAGTTTGATATCTAATCATGACATGAATTTATAAAAGTTGATGTATAGCCATCAAAAATGCATAAACCATTCTTTTGTCTGAGAATTTGGTTGACTGCTCAAAATGGAGCAAAGCCACAGTGAGTTTCAATAAATAATACCATTAAAGAACTTGTTGCTGTTTGATATCCCATGCTCTTCAAACGCTGTATGCTCCTGTTACTCAGATACGGGGCGGGGGGTGGGGGGAGGAAATTGGAAGGCACATCAATGAGGAGAGAAAAGACTAAAGTGTATAAATGGGAATAACTGCTATCATTTTTCTTTGCCATTACCTTGACAATAAAAGGTTCCTATGGGAGCTTCTGATTTATGGTCCTTTTAGGCAGTCACTGCTGAACAAAGCCACATTGATTTCTCAAGACACCAGGTGGGGCAGTTCAAGGCCACTAACAATTGCAGCTTACACCTCGATTGGTTGATATCTATGAATTGAATCTGACCCAGACCAAATTTATGAATGGGTCTGATCTTGGCCTACCTGTTTTATCTCTGACAAATAGAAACTTTTACCTTACAAGAAGTCAGAAACAGGGGTGCCCCCCTGGACTTGTGACCCAGGCATGTGCTTGCTCTCTGCTTTGGAGACCTTAGACTCTCTTTGAAGATTATGCACCAATAAAGTACATTAATCTCTGATACAGCCAAACCTTCAACTGCTGAGAAAAGTGCAATTACAGCAAGAAGACTAACTTAAAGGAATTAGATAGAAAAGTCCAATATGTTGCCTCCTGTGATTTCTTTAGGTTAATATTATTAATAAAGTGGTATTGAAAGTTCCTTTATGAAATATTGTCTTCTTTAAAAACATTGTAAGGACAGAGGAGGCTAGGATAAAATTCAGTGCCACAGACATATATAATTTTTGTATTAAAGAATAGAAAAAGAAAAGAAAAATTAAAAGGAATGAGGGATATTTTAATAAATAACTAATAAAGAGGGGGGAAGCTTAACACCAAAAAATGATATAGGAATTGAAAAGAATATTAGGGACACAAAGAAAAATCAACACGTTAACTGTACAGGTGATGCATATCATTTAAAAGCTTCCTAGACGAAGCTGGGAATATGCCTTAGTGGTAGAGTGCTTGCTTCACATGCATGAAGCCCTGAGCTTGATTTCTCAGTACCCCATAAACAGAAAAAAGACAGAAGTGGCACTATGGCTCAAGTGGTAGAGTACTAGCCTTGAATAAAGAGAGGCTCGGGGACAGAGCCCAGGCCCTGAGTTCAAGCCCCAGGACCGACAAAAAAAAAAAAAAGGAAGAAAAAAGATTCCTTGAGGAGGTGTCTCCAGTAGAGTTTGCAGAACAAATAGGAGTTAACAGCACATGAAGACAGAAAGATGTGCCTAGCCACCCATCTAGCGAACTGCATTTGAAGGGTAAGGTGGACTTACAGAAAGCAGTGGGGGTTGAAATCATCCAGGACTTTAGTACCTTTTAACTGTATGCTATGGAGTTGCTGAAAGAATGTAAGCAGAGAACTGATAGCTGATATGCACTTTAGAACTACCACTAAATCAAAGCAAAGGAGTGGAAGAACATAGTCAGAGAGGAGATAGAAAGAAAATAATATAGGTGAGATGTGAGAAGTTGAACTGAAAGCCACTGGGAAAGAAGAAAAGACAATAGAATTCATGGAGCACAAGGAAACAGAAATATGGGCCTTGCATTTACATGGAAACGGCAGTGAGAAAGTAGTAGAAGATGGCAGCATGGGTATTTCAACAATTAGGGAGCCAGTTTAGTTTTCTGTGAAGAATGGTGGCCAGGAGAATGAAGACAAACAAGTTGAAGATGGCAAATTCAGTTTGGGGGTGTGGTTTTTTTTGCTTTTTTTTTTTGTTTGTTTGTTTATTTGCTTTTTTTGGTTGGTTGTGGGGCTTGAACTCTGGGCCTGGGCAATGTCCCTGAGCTCTTCAGGTCAAGGCTAGTGCTCTACCACTTGAGTCACAGCACCACTTCCAGTTTTCTGGTGGTTAATTGGAGATGAAAGTTACATGGACTTTCCTCCCAGGCTGGCTTTGAACCTCCATCCTCAGATCTCAGCCTCCTGAGTAGCTAGAATTACAGGCAGGAGCCACCAGTGCCTGGTGCAAATTCAGTTTTGATGATGTTTACTTCGAGCTGCCTATGGATGATCAGATGTCAGGAGGCCATTGAAGGATACATCTGAAATTCAACTCAACTTATGATACAATTACTCACACAAAATAAGACACAGAGAAACTAGGTCTAACTCTATGTCCAACTCCATTAATTTTGTGATGAATGAATTTACTGAGAGGTATTTAAATCGCAATGTATAGGTGGGAAAAGCATGCAAGGTCTGATACATACTCCCAACTGTAAAAGATACAGGTCCATCTGCAGTCTTCCTTCCTTAGGGAACTGGTACTGCCTCTCACCAATGTGGCTCGGTAACATGTTCTCTAATAGCCTGTTTAAATTGTTCTAGGCATCACCTTTTACTGTCCTTATCCCATTGGGTTAGACCACAGTGTGAGGTGTCCTTACTTCTGTCCTGAGTTTTGCTCATTTTCTCTCTTTAGTGGCTACAGCCACTTTATGAAATGTTGAATGAATGACCTTCAAAGCCCAAATAATGGGCTTTCTTCCTTCTAGAGTCTCCATTTTTTTAATACTATGACATCCCCCTGGAGCTAGTTCAATCAGAGGATAATTATGAATCACTTTAAGAACACTCTATCCTAGGCAATGCAAATGGTTGCTGCTTTTCTCTAAGCATTCATTACTTAAATATTGAGTTAAATGTTTACTCCTATTAGTTAAATAGGAGCAAGTCCCCAAATCCATCTCAGATTTTCATGTGTTGAGCCTTATCTCTACCCTCTTTCAGGGACTGCTTAAGGGAATCTAAAAAATAAATAAATAAAAGGATAAAAAGAATAGATAAAGGCTGGGTTTGGTGGTTCATGCCTGTATTCCCAGAATTCATCAAGAGTTGAAAGAGGGGCTGGGGATATAGCCTAGTGGCAAGAGTGCCTGCCTCGGATACACGAGGCCCTAGGTTCGATTCCCCAGCACCACATATACAGAAAACAGCCAGAAGCGGCGCTGTGGCTCAAGTGGCAGAGTGCTAGCCTTGAGCGGGAAGAAGCCAGGGACAGTGCTCAGGTCCTGAGTCCAAGGCCCAGGACTGGCCAAAAAAAAAAAAAAAAAAAAAAGAGTTGAAAGAAATCATGGGCTACCCAGTAGGCACTTAGCAGTAAGCACTGGAAAAAACATTGTCTTAAAAGAAGGGGGGGGGGGGGAAGGGGGCCTGGGGATATGGCCTAGTGGCAAGAAAGCTTGCCTCATATACATGAGGCCCTGGGTTCAATTCCCCAGCACCACATATACAGAAAACGGCCAGAAGTGGCTCTGTGGCTCAAGTGGCAGAGTGCTAGCCTTGAGCAAAAGGAAGCCAGGGACAGTGCTCAGGCCCTGAGTCCAAGGCCCAGGACTGGCCAAAAAAAAAAAAAAAGAAGAAGGTGGGGGGTGGGGAGAATTAGGAAGCTGCTTTCTCTTCTGGATTGCCCCTCTCCACAATAAGTGGCGTTTGGCATTATACTGAGCCTCTCCAGAATGGGGAAGATTTGGGTGTGGCGCATCTGCACAATCTGACAGCAAAGGAAAGGCAGCTACTTCAACAGGAAATACAACCCCCTCCCTTTTATAAGGGATACTCTACCATTTATATGGATATGATTCCAATACTCAACACTTTAGGTTCTGGACCGAAGACTAATAGGTATTATATCTAATCATTTGAACTCAAAGACTGAGTTAGCTACTTACCAATTGTGTGACCATAATAGCTTAATTTAACTCTGTATTTCCTCAGTTTCTCCATCTGTAAAGTGGAGATAATAATAGGATGTAGCTCAGGACGTTGATGTAAATATTACATAACAGGACACATATCAAATGCTTAGAACATTACCTACAACAAGCACTTAGGCTATTTAATTTAGCACTGGATAAACATTAGATTTAATATCCAAATTCTTCTTTTTTGTATTTTTTACATGATATAGTTTTTTTTTGGTTCGTTTGTTAGTTGCTTTGTTTTGTTTAATGGTGATTAGAAACTGCTGTTTCCCAGATGGAAACCAGAGAAGAGTAAACAAGGAATCTTCACCAGCGGACACACTCCATGCTTCGCTCCACTGCTGCAGGCAGTGACCCATCACTCCATATCACTTGGGGAAGAAGAAACCACAGTGCTATATCCTGGCACAAAGAGAATAAGCATCTCCCTGAGCCACAAGCAGCTGAAGTGGAACAAAGCCAGAAAAGAAATGCAGTCCCTTTGAAAAAGTAAAATAAAATTGCAAGACATCATCCTATTTTGACAGTTCAGAGGGAAGAAAAGGGTAACGTTATAGAATAAAGCAGCAAATGTGCTTTGAGATCTTCCAGTGAAAAAAGGAGTGAAGAAGCCCGCCCTGTTATTGTGCAAAACCCCTACTTATGTGCATGCTAAGAGCTGAGGCTCTCGCCCTTCTTGAGCTCTAAAGAGAAAAGGATTGTGACTCTGTGTGTGTGTGTGTGTGTGTGTGTGTGTGTGTGTGTGTGTGTGTGTGTGATTCTAACCTGGATTTGACTGGTGCTGCTTCATTCCTGAAGAACAAGCATTACTTTCACTGCAAAGGAAGTCCCCTAGGAAAGAATGGTCCCATTTTAACCCTCACACGTGCAATGTTGAGTTGCAATCATGTTTGGATTCCTGAAGCTTTTTATCACCCCTAAGGTTGGTAAACTAAAATTTAAACTACCATAATAAAGAATAGTGGTAGACCCAAAGAAACATGGACTCTATGGTTTCCCTCATAGGGAATAATTAGTATATGTTCAGGCTAGTCATAGCAGAAGATCACAATAGCCCAATAGCTATGCCCTTATGAACACATAAGATGATGCTAAGTGAAATGAACTCCACTTTTTGGAAACAAGTGTTATATCATTGTTGTAATTATTTTCAACATGCCATGTGAAACCGTACCTTTTTTTTTGTTTCTCTCGTATTTCCTTCCTGTGGTTGTACCCCCACTATCACTGTATCTCATCTGAGTACCCTGAATACTGTATGTACATGTATTAGAACTAGGGAAGGGAAGAGGAATATCAAAATCGAGAGAAAAATGATAAAAAGACAAGCGATTCCAAAAGCAATACTTGCAAAACTATTTGGTGTAAACCAACTCTACAACTCATGGGGGAAAGGGCAAAGGGAAGGGGCGAGAGGGGAGGCAGGGGGAAAATGAGGGAGGAGGTAACAAGTTGAACAAGAAATACACTCATGTGAATCTGTAACCCCTCTGTACTTCACTTTGACAATAAAGGGAAAAAATAACCTAAAAAAAATAAAGACTAGTGGTAGTTAGGAACAGAAGCCAAAAGGATAGAGTGTGGAAAAGAGAGGGGACTGATAAAGATAGAAGAAAGATACAGAGGAGGAAAAGGGGAGAAAAATCATACCTGCTGGATGTAAGAGGAAATATGAACTAATATTTATGCAAGGGGCTCACCTTCTCTCTCCCTCCAGACACTAGAAGGCTTATTTAATGAGTTCCTCTCCATCAACTTGTCAAGCAAAGCAGCTGCACTTTCTAAGTTCAAGTGTCATGTCCCAACAAAGCTTTCTGAGCTGAGTCTTTCAGTATATTACACAGGGAGAAGGAAAACTACCAAATAACCAGAATCTACTCCCTCCCAAGAATTTCCTACACCCTCTAGTGGCAGCATTGAACAGAGCCTCCAACTGGTTACCAACGGATTCACCAGCCCTGTGGACTTGTTCAGTAGTTAGGACTTAAATTCTCTACTGACTCACAGATCAGTGCTAGCAAGAAGTCAATGGTCTCCATGCCCTGAACAAAAGAATCACTTGGAGAGCTCTTAAAAATACATCATCTGTGTCTAATGACAAACAAAGGAAATCCAAATATCTAGAAAATGGACCCAAGGAATTGGGATTTTTTTCAAATGATTTTCAAGTCAGTTAAGGTTTATTAAGCAGTGACAGACACTGAACTAAACTAGCATTTCCTTGCTTTAAAGTAAAGAAAGAATAATGTACCACTCATCTTCATTCAGTTGCTGGAAGACAGAAGCTAGGATCTTAATCCTTCATGCAAAGTGGAAAGGTCCAAGGCAAGATCACTCCAGATCAGGTACTATGACTTTCTCCTTGAAAAATATTTTCCATTTTTCTTTTTCCCTCATCTGTCTTGTAATCTGCCCACAAAACTGCTCAAACAAAATCACTCCATATAAACCTCTTAAAATAAACAGAATGCAGCTATATCTAGTGCTCTATTATGTATCACATATGACGTTCATTAAATTGAGAAGTTGTATGTGAAAAAAATATTTTTGCAAGCATTAAGAGGTATGAGGAGGACCTTTGTGATTCATCTCACTTCCAAAAACAATCTGAAACAAGAAATAGACAACACAATAATGCACTTTTATTCTTTTAAAAGTGCATTAATAGTGAAAAGTAATGATGGGCAAGTCATAAAATGAACTCAAGAAGAGTTAGTACAGAGGAATGTGTTCTTTAATTAGAGCCTATGCACACTTTGCTGAGATTATAAGAGCTAATGGGAGGGAGAGGGGAGATAGGATCAGGTACATGATTTCGATTCCCTATTTGGTGAAAAGACAGCAGCTGCCCAGAATATGGGTAGTTTTATTTGACAGGAAATAAAGTAAGTGATCAGATGATGATAAGTGCTATGATGGGAAATAAAGCAGGGAGGAAAACTAGAGTTCAATAGTGGTAGGGGAATAGTTAAATAGTGGCCAGGAAAGATGCCTATGAGAAGGTGAGGTATCAAGCCAAGTGGCTTCTTAGAGGCAAGACCCCAAGCAGACAGAGTGCCAAGCACCAAGGAGGGGACACACCTGCTGTGTGTGAGGAGCATCCAGAAACCAACTTGAAAGTAGCTGTGATTCCCATTAATTGCTTTTCATATGTCCCTTCTGCGCATCCTCCAAAAGCCTCAAAATGAGAAATAGTCAAAAATCCTTGAAACAATCTCTTTGTCTTACATCATCTGGCTGTCAAGAATTCCCTGTCCTTATTTCTTACCAAGACACATGACATTCTGACATACAAATGTATTTGCACAAGGTCTCCTTGAAAGGATTCAAGTTTGCTGGAGTTGATTGCTACGCTGACTTTTATTAAGCATATCTGAAAAACAGAGGGAAGAAATGCTGATCAGCAAATGGTGACTCTTCCTTGACTAAGTTATTCTGAGTTCTGGGAGAATAGGCAGAAGGACTAGTGGGCACCGCAGGCTCTGCAGACACAGAGCCATACACAGTTTTGTTTGAATTGCTTGGATAGCAAACGATAGGGTGGCTAATTTCAGCATTGCCTTCTGCAAATTGTAGCAGCCTGAGGCAAATGCTCCAGATACACGAAGTTGATCTGCAGTGGTTGGAATGGTTAGTGAGAAACTTCTCTAAGACATAACCTAAGACATTCTTGGTATGAGAAGCAGGTCATTTTGGTGACAATTGGTTCTGAATATTTGAGAAATAAAACTATTTGTATTTCCCCTACCAATTGCCCAGCTTTTTTTTTTTATCAAAAAGAAACACAAACAGTAGACAGAAGTACCCATCACTTCCACATACACATAGGACAAAGTAAAACATGAAAGCCACCTGCCAAGTACTTTTCTTTGTTTCCAAAAATATAACCCTAATTTTGCATGAAGTAATTATAAGATTGTCCTGAATAGATTTAACAGGCAAGAGAGGAGACAGCTTTAGGATTAAATTATATTCTCCTGAACTAGAATGTATAGAGAGGAAGGCAGTAATTTTCCTGTTGTAGGAAAGCCTAGATTTCATACTCCTAGGAGAGGGGCCTGTATTACAATGAGTTCTGACTCTGCTTTTCTTTACAAGGTTGACCTTTTGTTCATGGGGGGAGGTGTGTATAAATTTGGATTTTGATAATTTCACATTAAAATTTGATATATGTGGTTCCTGGGTTTACTGGCGTTACTTAGTCCTCGTTTCAATTCCTGAGTGGACGATCCCAGTGTCCCCCACGTAGCATATTCCTGGGCCAATGCCAGACACTTCAGTAGAAGATGCCTTACAAATGAGAGGGCTGCGATCCCAATACTGTGCAGTCAAGAACTTTGAAATATAGAGGTTAAGTCAACTACTGTATAAGAAAGCATATGATCAGTAATAAACTTGAGGTTAGAAATAAAGAACTGTGTGCTCGAGTTCTGTTTCTCGCCATTGTGAGGTCATGCTTTGATATTCATATTCATTTCCCAATAATTTTCAACCCTGACTGAGCATTAGAGTCCCTTGGAGTGCTTTCAATCTAGGCCAAAGGCAGAACCCTATCCCCAATAGGCTCAACTTTAATTGGCATATTTTAAAAGCTCACCAATCTATTGAGAGATGCAGCCAGAGTCAAAACTCACTGCCTTCTATTACCAAGCATCAGTACTGCCTGCCATATGTATTCTGATAATTGAGCCTGGTGAAAACCAAGAAACCACAGCAGCCTCTCCATTGGTTTTCCAGTTTTCCCTTCTTATTATGGCTTCAAAATAAATCTTAAATATTTACTGTGAGAAACCATAAACCAATGGGCTCTCTACAGATAGCAGAGAGCATAGGAATTTAAGTAACAGAACTAACTTATAAAGCTCTTCACTCAAGTGTCAATTCTTTATAAAGCAAGTATGTCGTTATGCTATCATTTTAAGATGTCAAAACCATTTTCATAGTCAGGAAAGCAAGGAAATTACAAAGCCACACTTTTAGAATACAAACAGCATGCAATTTATTTTGATTCTTTTTTTATGCAATTACTTATCCCAGCTTCAATATGTTCTCTAGGTATTTTAATGACTGCATGACAGCAGCAGAGCCAGAACCATCTTTATATCTCAAAGCCTAGAAGGAAAAAATTGCTCTCTACTCTGGGTTGTCAAGGGCCAAGTGTAGATTAGGAGCAAATCTGGTTTTCAAGGTGCTTATAATCTAGCAGACTCATTGTAGTTCAATTTTCAGGATCAGGACACCAGGATGGACGTCCCTGAAGACCCCTGAGAGCTGGTTTACAACCTCAGACAGCTTTATTAACCCATCTGTTCACGCCTATGAATGTATTCATTCCTCTCAAAGCTACAAATGACTATCACCTCAAGTGACAGCTCTGCAAATGAGATGTTCAACTTGAAAGAATATTTGCTTGCCCCTTGGGAAGTTACTGCGAGGATAAACAGAACCAAGAGCAAACTGAAAAAAGAATACTGCCCTCTGTTTTCCAAATAAAAGCTGCAGTGGATTTATGACAGGAAAGAGAAGCAAGTGATCTCAAGTTGATTGAAAAATGCCTATAGAAGCCAAAATTTATTACTTTCTCCACCTGACCAAAAGAACCCAAATATCCATGCTTAGCACCATAGCCCTTCGGTTTAAATAGTGGCATCTCCCTATAGAATGCAGATACATCCGTTTACCTTCTAGTTCCTATGTCACGGTTAAAAAAAAAAACATTGTCACTAACAAGTACATCTAATAGAATTGTTGTGATCACTCAGAAGCACTTGATTCAGAGCAAGATAATGCAGGCAGCATGAAAAATGCCACTGGGAAAAAAATTATGACTTTGTAATATGATCTAGGACTTACCCACTATGCTCTTACCACAGTCTTCTGCTAACTTTACTTCATTCTCCTCCAGCCAGCCTCCAGTTTGCTCTCTGGTGGAAATCCCTATTTGAACACCATCTTGGAGAAGCAAGTAGTGAAAATAATTTGGAAACCCAATCAAAAAGTTCTTACTCTTGAGATCATGGAAAGGGAACCACCAATAGAATTCAAAAAATGATCTAAGCCTCCTAAGTAGCTAGGACTACAGACGTGAGCCACTGGTGCCCACCTGGGTTATACATTTTTGTACTGTAAAGTACATGATTTTTCTCAAAAAACTTACAGATTTTTCAATTCCTACCAGCAAGATAGAGAAGCAATAAAATATTCTGTACTTTAAGTGGCCCTCTGTGCTTCATGGTCAAGTTTAAAAATAAAATCGAAGCTGGGTGCTTGTGGTTCATGCTTATTATCCTAGCTACTCAGGAGGCTGAGATGTGAGGATTGTGATTTGAAGCTAGCACAGGCAAGAAAGTCCTTGAGACTCTTATTTCCACTAAAGTACCCAAAGTAAGCCAGAAAAAGAGCTGTGGCACAAGTTCTAGCCACACAAAATAAAGATTGCTAGCCTTGCACAAAATAAGTTCAGTGACAGTGCCTAGGCCCTGAAGTGCCCAGGCCCTGAGTTCAAGCCTCAAGATCAGCACAAAAGACAAAGCAAATAAGATATCCCATATACCTGATTCCAAATAACTCATTAAAAATTGTTTTCTGCAGATGATAAAACTTCAATGGCACTTAATTCTTTCAGTTAATACATCTTAAAAAAGAGATTAAGTGATCGGGTATCCATTCCTAATAGTTATTCTATCTCTGTAGCTATGGTAGCCATTAGAGGACTCTGTAGCCATTAGAGGACTATTGCCATTAACTTAACCTTTTGGAACTTCTTTTTCCCTGTATTTACAAAGCGTTAAACTATGGATCATTAAACTGCGGAACTACATCTAAAGGTTCTCTAGCCACCAAATAATGCTACTGCTCAGAATATATTTTGAGATTTCCAAACAATGAGTGTTATATAATAAAAAATCAACATTGTACCAAAAAAATCTGGGAAAATAGTGAACCCTGAGTGCTGTCCATGGTATATAGGGTGAGCTTCAAACTACGGTCATAACCACCACAATCTTTTTTTTTTTTTTTTTTGCAGGGCGGGGTGGGGCAGGGAAAGGGTCAGATGTGGGGTTTGAACTCTAGGCCTAGGCACTGTCCCTGAGCTCTTCAGCTCAATGCTAATGCTCTAGCCCTTGAGCCACAGGGCCACTTCCGGTTTTCTGGTAGTTAATTGGAAATACGTCTCATGCACTTTCATGCTAGGGCTGGGTTTGAACAGCAACCCTCAGATCCCAGCCTCCTGAGTAGCTAGGATTACAGGCATGAGCCACCAGCGCCCAGCTCTTAATAATCAATTCTGTTGACTTCTGCCCTGTCACTGGGTTCTTGGACACAATCGTGTTGATTGCTACCAAGAGGCACAGTGGCTTTCTCATGAGCTAATTCCTCACCAAAAGAAGTAAAGAAGGAAGAATCAAAAAAATGGGATGTGATATTGCTATTTTCCTCTGGGGAATAGACTGAAAGGAAGGCCTATTTCCGACTGATACAGGCCTACTGACCTAAGTCCCCAACAGACTCTTCTTCAGGGACAGGCCAGCAACACCCTAGTGCTGACAGATTAGCTCAAGATAACCCTGCAACTTTCCATGGGGAAAAGGGGTGACCTGGCACCTTAATGTGAAGGAAGAGTGGCCACCTCCATCATTGGCCTTTTAGAATACCAAGAAGAGCCAAACAAATCCACAGATGGTGAATGCATGCTTTTACAACCCCCACAATTCAAAATTTCCAACGGTTTAAATCATTCCTACAGGAACTCAGCACAGTCAGTAATTGCATCTTCCAAAGAAACAAAACAAAAACAAAACACTCTCTTATAACCAATTAAACTCATTCAAGTCAATTATTCAAACAATTCTTGCCAATATACAATGCAAACCTTCACTTCAAAAGAATTTGTTTACAAACCTAGTAATCGCCTCCAGAAATTAGTATGCCAGAAGCATCACAGTGTCTCATTCTGGAGTGCCACCGAATTGTCCAGCTTTGCCCCCAGTGCATTCTGAATTGGAATCCAGAGACCATGGGATTTCACAATGCTTCTCTGAGACAAAGGGCTTAAGAGGCAGAGAGAGAACTGAACTCCCAAGCCTGGATTCTGTGGGGTATTTTCTTCTCTCATATATAAAGGCATAAACTGAACTCAAGAATTGCATAGGTTGACCAACAAGTTCATGTGTCTATATGAATTTAGTAGCCAGATGTTTGTGTTAATTTATTGGTACAAAATAACCCTGAAAAACCCACTTTTCTCTTCCTTCCTTCCTTCCTTCCTTCCTTCCATTCTTCCTTTCCTTCTTCCTTTCTCCCTCCCTTCTTCCCTTTCTTCCTTCCTTCCTTCCTCCCTCCCTCCCTTTCTCCCTTCCTTTCTTCCTTCTTTCCTTCCTCCTTCCCTCCCTCCCTCCCTCCTTTCCCCCTCTCTTTTTCTTCCTTTCTCTCTTTCTTTCTTTCATTATTTTCTCAGCCTTGAGGTTTTAACTCAGGGCTTGTGCACTGTCCCTGAGCTTTGAACTCAAGGCTAGCACTCTTTATCTTTAAACCACAGGTGAACTTCTGGTTCTTAGGTAGTCAATTGGAGATAAGAGTCTCAGGGACTTTCCTGCCTGTGCTGGCTTTGAACAGCAATCTTCAGATCTCAGCCTCCTGAGTAGCTAGGATTACAGTCTTGAGCCACCAGTGCCAATTCTGCTTTCTATTTTCTATGATATCCAGCTTAAAAAAATTATAGTGGCTAGGAATGTGGAATAGTGGTAGAGTGTTCAATTCCTCAGTACCACATAAGCAGAAAAGGCCACAGTGGTGCTGTGGCTCAAGTGGTAGAGTACTAGCCTTGAGCAAATGGAGTTCCGGGACAGTACCCAGGCCAGCCCCAGGAATGGAAAAAACAAAACAAAACATTATAGCCGTGGCTCACCACAGAGGAAGGAGAGTACATCCTTTATTACTATTTTAGTATGTTCCATCACCAAAGACTAGAGCAATTATTACTTTTCTCTCTCTCCCCACCTCCATCCTCAAGAATTCTGGAAGCCTCTTTCTATAAATGTGACACACTGAACATCACAACTGAGATGGGAATTCAAGTGTCACTGGAGATGTCTAGAGACCAACAAGCATCATTTAACATTTTTCAGTTCTGCAATTAAATTACTATTGTAAAATCACTCAGGATGTAATCCTCCTTTTGTTCATCAAAGGCATATGCATGTGTTCAATGTTAAATTATTTTATACAAGGAATTCTAAAGTTGATCTACTGAGATTACATAGATAAATGCAGATAAAGTTACTAATTTGTGCAAGAAAGAAAAGAAGGGATTATACACCATTATACTGTATGCCAGATAATTTTTTTTTGTCAGTCCTGAGGCTTGGACTCAGAGCCTGAGCACTGTCCCTATTTTCTTTTTGCTCAAGGCTAGCACTTCACCACTTGAGCCACAGTGCCACTTCTGGCATTTTCTGTGTATTTGATGCTGAGGAATCAGACCTAGGGCTTCATGCATGCTAGTTGAGCACTCTACTGCTAAGCCACATTCCCAGCCTGAGCCAGATAAATCTGTAGGCAATTATTTATATATATGCATATGTATATGTATGTATATGTGTGTATACATATATATGATTTCTGTAAGCACTTGTATACCTCCAGAATCTTCCAGAATATTAATATTAGCAGCAAAGATCTAAGGCTTCTTAAATGGTATTATGGGTAGCTGCAGATAATGCTAATAACCGATGGATCATTCTATAACTGAAGTAAGACTATACAGACGAGATTGGGCACATTCAGGGTGGTATGGCCGTAGACTGAAGTGAGACTATACAGAAAGTAAATGTCTCTTCTTTTCTCTTGGTTCCTTCCTTCCTCATTACCTTCTTCTTTCTGTTTCTTTCACTCTACTTTTGGCAGCACTAGGGTTTGAACTCAAGGCACCAAAGTGGCTTGGCTGCTACCCTAACGTTAAAGCCAGGCCTCCAGCTCTTCTTTCATGATAGCATTTGTTGTTGTTATTGATGGAGGCTCATGGACTTTTCTATATAGACTTTGATTCTCTGAATTTCAGGCTAAATTATAGATGTGAACCACCAAGGCTCTGCCTCTTTCTTTCATTCTTATGGTAGCATGGACAAAATTATGAACAGTCAAATTCTTTCTGACCAGTTTGCAACTCCTTGTTTTCGAAATTTAAGCTTAAATTCCCATATTTTGCTTACCTAGCATTTTTCTATTTGCTCCACCAAGGAAAAGAAGTGGCCCATCAACATACACATAAAACTGAAGTGATCTTTTGATAAATATGCAGGGAAACAGTTCTCCAAACGTGTAGAAGTCAGAACATGTATTAACATCTTTCCACCTATCTTGCACACAACATGATACTTGCTCTGTACTCCAGAATGTCCAGGGTGAAAATAGTTCCAAATAAAGCCAGCAATAGTTGACTATCTATCAAGTCAAAATGATCCTAGGTTAAAAGAGTAGACGTTGAGATATAGAGAAGAAGGCATCTTTCACATTAAACTCTTAGACATATATCCTTCAGTACTAAAAGATTAAGTTTGAGATTTCATTCTTGCCTACCTAGGAGATACATGCCTGTATCCAAGCCCTTAGGAGACAGAGGTGAACACTAGTCCTAGCCAACCTGGGCTACAGAGTCTCTCTCTCTCTCTCTCTCTCTCTCTCTCTCTCTCTCTCTCTCTCCATACACACACAAGACATAAGGTTTTCTATCACTGAAAAATGTGTACTGTAGCTACATCAAATAATTTTTCAAATATTATTCTTTTTATTAAGCTTCTCAGTGAACTAAATCAATCACATCTCTAATTTTCCAAGACTTGTATAAAAGTAAGGACTACCAGGATATTAATGACAAATATGGGTAGAAAATGTTCACTAATCCTAATTAGGAAAAAATTTCCACTTTTTTCCCTCTAGTATATAAAAACAATTATCCTTTTTACTTTTTTCTGGCTGTGAGATGTAGCTATAAATTTAAAAATCGAAGAAAAAGAGGAGCGGGAAAGGAAAGATAAACATAGCTGTAAATATAAGTTTCTAACCCATGAATCCCAAAGAAAAACATTACTTTCCCAAGAGAAATCTTTCAGTTATTATCCAAAAGATGGGTGGAATTTGTACAGTTGCTGATAAATCCATTGGTTTATTCCTTCTCACAATATGTCCTTAATCTCTGAAGGCAGTAGTACCTATACACACAAAACAATCACTATCACAGCAGGCACAGAGAAAGCAGAGAGAGGACAGGCAGCATGTTAATAAGGAGACAGTTGAAAAACCCCAATCTGTCAAGCCCGGGAAAAAGAAATGTGGTCATGAGGAAATGCAGCCGACAATGTGACAAAGCTTTTATTTTACAGTGTGGATTTGAATAATAATCATGAACCCAAGTGTGTGTTATCCTTTCTCTCATTTGAAAGAGAAAAGAATGTTTTAGCTTCAACTATGGCATTGGCGATGTAATAATGTCGTGCGTTCACATCTGGCTCTTCTCCGTGCCAGTGGAGGTGTGTTCATTCCTCTGTCACAAAGGAGAAAGTTATACCCCAGATCTGAAAAGTATGATTCCATTTCACTTTTCTTTCTCTTTTTCTCTTTCTTGTCTTCTAACCTTGGAGCTTAGCCAATTTGTGCAGCTAGAAAAGAATAATGCAAGCAAGCCATTGAAAAAGGTTATAGAGCAAATCAGATATTTAATAAGGAAAGGAAAAGGCCATTTCGATGCAGATTCAATTAGTCTCAAGTCCATAAGTTTCCCTCAGGTCCTCAGCCAGACCTGTGAGTTGTACTGATTGAGATGAAGATGCCCTTTTTTCTTTCTTTCTTTTTTCTTTTTTTTTTAAGAACTAGGACACCTCCCTATGGTACATGACACGGGCAGGAAAACTGATTTAGTGGCCTAATTCCATTCTCAAAATTTGAAACTCAAGTATTGCATTGGTGCCTTCTGGGCATTTTCCTGACATTTCACTGATGTTAAACTGCACTCTGTTTCACTTTCTACAAATGGATACATATGGCTCAGAGCACAAACGTGTGTAAAAGTAAATTTACTATCCAAACACTTGAATGAGAAAAGCCAAACTGCAGGGAAAAGAATTTGTAAATGAGATAAAATAGATTTAGCTTTATACCAAAGAACACTCCCCCAAATAAAATTAAACATAAAGTCAAAAAGTCATTCAAAGAATACCAGTGTCATGGGATGAACTATAATTTCCATCACATACATTCCTATAATGTCCATTAACCATCATCTCCCCTCATTCCTCTATATTCATAGCTGATATCTTTCATGTTAATAGTGTTTTGCAAATACAGGTTTAGCAACCCAAGGGTAGCTCCCAGAGCCACCCCATTCATAAATTATGCAATCTAGATCAATCACCTGGAATGAAGTAAATCAAATTGAATTCTACCAGTGGTTGTTGACAACCACTCTCTTCTGCCATTTGACCTCAGCCATTTAGATATTGAATAAGGGTATTTCCCTCTGTTGTTTTAGGTCTAGACAGAATGAATGGTAGATGGATCCTGGTAGAATTTTTGAGTTAGATTTCATTTCCCAAAAGGTAACTATGGACAAGGAAAGATGAGCTTGTATACTTTTATGTTTTCCTATGTGTGAAGGTGAGAATTACATGCGATATGGGGACTTAATGCAAACAAAAAGAACTACAAATCTAGTTTTCAGTTTGGTTCCTGAAAATGGACTCAAGGTAGAGACTTGCATGGTAGAGGTTATGGTGAAACATTATCTACAGTGAGGCTGAGGAGAGGCAGATGGTGAGAGACATAACAGGTAGAGTGAGAAGCTGATGATCCACTAGAGATAAAGTCAGGAATGGGTCTATTTCAAGACAAGGCATCTTACTCAAAGTCCAAAGTTACTAAGGAGTTGCTTACACAATGACTTATCACCAAGTTAATGCAACTAGAATGTCCCTAGACAAACAGGATAGGCATTAGAATGGGGACCAAACATCAAGGGGATAGGTAAACCACAATGCAGTAAAAGTATAAGTAAAAAACTGCCTGTGCCAGAAAAGCCTTCCTGTCACAAGGGAGCAAACGACAGTAGAGACCACTGAGGCCCACTCCAAAAATTCACCCTAAATTCAGAATTCAAAATTTAGAAATTCAATTCTAAATTCAGATTCCTAAATTTAGAATTGAATTTCTAAAATTCTTGGGATTCCAAGAAGTACATTAAAATTACCATCAATAGCGGCTGGGAATATGGCCTAGTGTAGAGTGTTTACCTTGTAATCATGAAGCCCTGGGTTTGATTCCTCAGCAACACATATATAGAAAAAGCCAAAAGTGGGGCTGTGGCTCAAGTGATGGAGTGTTAGTCTTGAGCAAAAAAAAGGTAGGGACAGTGCTCAGGCTCTGAGTTCAAGCCCCAGGACTGATCAAAAAAAAATTACCACCAATAGAAAATAATGAAATTTCAGAGATGTCCAGAAAGATTGTACCCATAGTATTCAGTCAGTGAGGAAATGTAGGGGGGGAGTGTACAGCACAGAAATGAACATTAGGGAATAAATTACTTGCTGTGAACTCTTTAGGTATGCCTGCCTGCCCAATCCTGTGACACCATCATGTAAGTCTCATTTCAGCTGCACTTCTGAAATCTCCAAATCCATTTATTGGGCTTGGATGGGTGAATGTGTTTCTCCCACCCACAATACATTGCAAGAGAGTTTTGATATCCTTCAAAAGACAGTAGTTCTTGATCTAACATGTTTCTTCATGTTTCATGAGGTAAAACTATTGAACACTTAGCCTCTATATAGAAACTGTCATTCCATGTTTTTCCAAAGATATTGGTTGAAATGAAAATATGAGCATAGGAAAAACACAAATCATATATCTGATAATAAACTGTCTTCACAATATATGAAGCAATATTAAGGAAACAACTTATTTCAAAAAGTGGAGGGGAAATACAAATTATTTGAAGAATCACATCACCCCAAAAGATAAATGGTTAGAAAATAAGCATAAGGGTAGCCATCCAAACACTCATGAATGTTAGTAGAAGAGAAGACATTTTATTTACAATATCCAGGGACTAGAAAATAACACACATGTCCATTAACAAATGATTGAATAAGTGAATTGTGGTATATCTGTACAATGAAAAACAGTCACCAGAAGTAACCCTAAAAAAGGAAGGCTCTCTTTTTTACAGGAGATTTTTCTTTTTTGGTCAGTCTTGAGGCTTGAACTCTGAGCCTGGGCTCTGTCTCTGAGCTCTTCAGCTCAGGGCGAGCACTCTACCACTTGAGTCACAGCGCCACTTCCCTTACAGGAGATTCTAAACTCCAGGCCCAAACTTGGATTCCATGGGTCAGGTATGGCCATTTGTCTCAACATGACAAGCCATGGTGAAGGGCAGAGAAAGGAAGTTTATTACAAGACACAGGCAACCATGGGAAGAGAGCATTTCAGCCCTTCTTTCATGAAAAGATTCTTAGTCTTAGCCTTAAGTAGTAGAGAAAATTGGGAACAGGGGTTGAGAAGTAAATATACACAGTACAATCTCGGGTTCCCATGGTTGTTAGAGGTAGTAGGTGCTAGTCACAAGTGATCTGACAGTTCCTTGTCTCTAGGTTCGCCAGATAGGTCCTTATTACTGTTAAGAGTCATTGACACTTAACAAATGGTTGAGTTCTTTCCTGAATTCCAAGATGGCAGAAAAGTGACTACAGGAAAGAATGGTTCAAGGCAACGAACATGATTACAAAGAGGTCGCTGGTTTTTATCCTGTTTTTAGTTAATTTGTGAGCAAGTAAAGAGTCAGTGCTCCTCATCAAAAGCAGCTATTATGCAATTGTTTTATGTTTATTTCTTTGCTCTTGAAGTGAGCAGTTTGTTCCACCACTCCTGCTTTGATGTAATGCTTGTCAGAAACCTGAAATGAATGGAATCACTAGATCATGGACTGAAACCTCTGTAAAAC
This sequence comes from Perognathus longimembris pacificus, assembly GCF_023159225.1. Taxonomy (NCBI): domain Eukaryota; kingdom Metazoa; phylum Chordata; class Mammalia; order Rodentia; family Heteromyidae; genus Perognathus; species Perognathus longimembris. Next base: position 21,985,202 of record NC_063164.1, read on the forward strand.
AGAATAAACCATTTTACTTTATAACTTCACTGTTTCACGTATTTCACCACAGTTATGGAAAACTGAAATGTAGAAAATTGGTACCCAGGAGAGGTGCAATCTTCATCATTACTATATACCTGAAGATGTAGAAGAATCGTTGGAATGAGGGTTTCGAAGGGATTTGGACAAATTTAAAGTAATAAGTTAAGAAATGATTAGGATATTGTAAACATAAATTAATTGGAGATTCAGGTAAGGATTCAAAAGCCTATAATACTTATTGAAACATGGACAGTAAAGGTCAAGCATATGGAAAACTGGTCTAGAGAACACCTAAGTTAAGTTCTTTAGGGTTTTCTTTTTGTCCAGTCCTTGGGCTTGAACTCAGGGCCTGGGCTCTGTCCCTGAGCATCGCTGTGCCGAAGGCTAGCTCTCTACCACTTGAGCCACAGTATCACATCCAGATTTTTCTATTTATGTGGTATTGAGGAATCAAACCTTCATGCATGCTAGGCAAGCACTCTGCCACTAAGCCACATTCCCAGCCCAGGTTCTTTAGTTTAAATAAAGAACTAGGGAGTGAGAGTGAAAAGTAAGTACAGTTAAGCAGTCTGGGTCCCAGGTGTGTCCATTATCTCAGTTGCCTTTAGAAGGAGTTCTAAGAAGGTGTTAGTTCTGGCTCCTGGGGAAGATCTGATGTTCCCTTTCTTTAGGACAGTTTCCTCCTTCTCTCTTTGTAAACATATTGTCAATAAGTCCTATATCCTTCCTTCCTGGATATCAAGGTGACCATAAGGTGAATGGCAAACACAAAGATAGATATGAAGTGGAAGCAGGAAAGCCTAAATATTTTTTTCTGCTTTTATTTAACTTATGGACCCAAGTAAGGAGTTGGTGCTATCCAGCAACAACTTTTATGTACCTATTTTAGTATGGTTTGGGTTAGTATCTATGTTCTGTAATTATACTATTAAAAGGTCTTGTACCCTTTAGGAGATAAGCCTAGTGAGAAGTTCTTAGGTCACTAAGATTGTGGCCTCAGAGGGCACTGTAGCAATCTATACTTTTCTTCCTCTCTTTTCTTCCTGCTTCATAAAGTAACCCATTTCCTCTGTCAAAGGTTAAACTATTAAATATGTAACTTAAACAGACAAAGACTGAACTGGAGCCTAAGCCCACTACTATTGTGTAAACTGATTACTATTAGGTAAACTCACTACTATTGCCTAAGCACCACAAAGCTTTACCAAAACAAACGGAAAACAAGTCCAAAGCTCAGAAGAAATGCAGGAAGTGTGGCTTGGGAAGCTTCAACCCAGGAGAAAGTGAAAAATCACATCCATAGATATGCTTACTAGAGATAGTGAGGAGTGAAAAGAAGGCAAAAAACGGACAGAGTAGAGGACAATCTTGCCTGCCGTATCAGGAGTAGATTAAAGAAGGATCAGTGAATGAAAAACAAGACAAGAACAAGAAGACAAATATGATAAAAGATGAAAAAGGATAAAGAAGCCAATGGAAATGACAGCTAGTATTTTTCTGAAAGTGCTGTGATTTTTGCCTAAGTCCATTTTTGTGCAAATTCTTCTACCCAAGATGATTACTTCCCACTCACATTTACTTGGCTTGGTGCTAAACTTCCTTTTCAAAAAAAAAAAAAAAAAAAGACAGCTCCCTGGGCTGACCAGGTGGGCTGAGGTTCCCTTCTTGAGTTCCTATAGTTCTATTTATGTACCTTGCAATCATTTATTTACATGTTCATCTTTTTTACTAGACTGGGAGTTATTTTATATCCATAGCCACATTTGTAGAAAAAAATTGTAATCTCACAACCTAGAGCAAAACAGGTGTTATTTGAAACACTAATTTACAGAATGAATAGAGAAATGAATGAGAGTATCAATCAAAGAACATAATGTGGAAGGATTTTAGAGGTGTCCACTTTGCATATTCAGGCAGGACTATGCTTATGTATATATGCAAGACATAGGGCAAGAGAAGTAATGTGATTTTTGCAGAAAAATATAAGGGGTTTGTCTATTACCATATACAATTCTACTAGTTTCATTTGAATTTTCTACTCTGATATTTGGAACGAAAGAAGTAAAGACTTAGAAAAGAGGGTCTGTGTAGCCAGTGGGGGGAAAAGGAGAAGGAAGTATTGAGGATTGGGGATACTGTGGTGGATGTAGGTGGGTAAAGTTTGGTTCACTGGGGCCTGGGGTCACTTCATGCTTGATAGTAACTTTGGGAAATGAATTCACTTACATAATTATATAAGGACCAGTTTCTTAGGAGTAGTGAAACAACTACTCGTGAGAAGTAAAATGAAAGAAATAGGTTAAGTGAAGATTCCATAAATAATGCTTATTATAGGAAGTGGCTGTGGACCAATCTCCCTTGCTGGCCATCTTTGTGTAACACCAGCTGCATTCAATGCTCTGGAAGGTTTATGAACTTACATCCACTGAGGGGTAGCAGACCCTCCAGTACTCTCACCACTAGTCTGCTGAGCCTTTGGGACAGAGCATTATTGAATAACTTAGGCCTCATGATGAAAGGATATACAATGAGATTAATCTACCTTAAGATCAAGTCCAAGTTTGTTTTTTATTTTATTTATTTATTTATTTATTTATTTATTTATTTATTGCCAGTCCTGGAGTTTGAACTCAGGGCCTGAACACTGTCCCTGGCTTCTTTTTGCTCAAGGCTAACACTCTACCACTTGAGCCACAGGTCCACTTCTGGCTTTTTCTAAATATGTGCTGAGGAATCAAACCCCGGTCTTCATGTATGTGAGGCAAGCATTCTACCACTAGGCCACATTCCCAGCCCTCAAGTCCAAGTTTTAAACCTTATAGATTTGTTCTGAGTAGGTCTTCATCACCCTGCTCAAAATTTGTTTAAAGCTTATGATTTAGAGATATATAAGCTAGATCTACAAAAGAAACCCTGGGAAAATTAGAATATAAAACTATCCTAGTTGGCTGCCAAGAGAAATTATGAATATTCCTCCTCTGAAAGTATCTTTATAAAAAAATGCACCAATGGGAAGTCTTAATTCACCATATTTTTATTTCTTGCCATTTAGAGTTTTACATTCAAGATGCTCATTTACTTTCTGGGAAGTCTTAATTCACCACATTTTTATTTCTTGCCATTTAGAGTTTTACATTCAGGATGCTCATTTACTTTCTTTTTTGGTTTTCTTAATTTTCTGGTCATGGGGCTTGAACTCGGGGACTGCCCACTGTCCCTGAGCTTCTTTTACCCAAGGCTAGTTCACATATTTCACCACAGTTACGGAAAACTGAACTGTAGAACCACTTAAGCCACAGTGCCACTTCTGGCCTTTTCTGAGTAGTTTATTGGAGATAAGAGTCTCATGGACTTACCTGTCCAGGCTGGCTTTGAACTGCTACCCTTAGAACTCAGCCTTTTCAGTAGCTAGGATTCCAGGCATGAGCCACCAGCCCCTAGCTTTACTTTTTTCTCTCTCTAGAATGTAAATATATCAAACTCAGTTTATAAGATATGAAGATATTTTTGATTTATTTATTTTATTATAAAGGTGGTATACAGAGGGATTACAGTTATGTAGGGAAGAAAATGAGTACAGTTCTTGTTTATTTATTTGTTTTGTTTTTTTGGCTTGAACTCTGGGCCTGGGCACTGTTCTTGAACTCTTCAGTTTAAGACTACTGCTCTACCACTTTGAGTCACAGTGCCACTTCCAGTTTTTTAGTACTTAAGGTACTTAGGTAAGAATCTCCCAGACTTTCTTGCCAGGGCTGGCTTTGAACCATCAGATCTCAGCCTCCTGAATAGTTAGAGTTATAGACATGAGCCACCAGCACCCAGCTATATTTCTGGGTTTTTTTGTTTTTGTTTTTGTTTTTTGGCCTTAAACTCAGGGCCTGAGCACTGTCCCTGGCTTATTTTTGCTCAAGGCTAGCACTCTGCCACTTGAGCCACAGCGCCACTTCTGGCCATTTTCTATATAAGTGGTGCTAAGGAATCGAACCCAGGGCTTCATGTATACGAGGCAAGCACTCTAGCCACTAGGCCATATTCCCAGCCCAGTTACATTTCTTTTTGAACAGTATTACCCCCTTCCTCATTTTCTCCCAGTTTTTCCATTCCAGTCCACCTCACTCAAGTTCTAAAGTTCATGTCCAACAGTGTCTATTGAGTATCACTGCTGAATCAGTTCACCCTTTGTTCCATGTTGGTTTTTTTTTCAAATTTTTATTATCAAACTGATGTACAGAGAGGTTACAATTTCATACGTTAGGCATTGGATACATTTCTTGTACTGTTTGTTACCTTGTCCCTCTTCCTTTGTTCCATGTTTCTGTGCTTCCCCTTCCCCTCCTCAAATCCAATAAACTTATATTCAAAACAAAAGAGAGTGCAGATTTGACCCAGCCCTCCTAACTCAGAATATCAAGCAGTGAATCAGGCTTAGGCAACTCTTGCTTTATACCTTTTTGTTGAGAAGAAAAGGAAATATGATACTTTCTATAATATGAAATACAAAACTCAGGAATAAAGTAAAATATTAAGTAAATGAAAGGCATTTGACGTGTGTGTGTGTGTGTGTGTGTGTGTGTGTGTGTGTGTGTGTGTTTGAACGAAGGAGAACTTTCTGGAAAAAAATAAGTATATGGAATCTCATGATTTATCTTCTACCATAACACAATGATGCAGATGCTAAGAAAAAAAAAGTTGGAGGGAATATATTATAGGAAAAGAAAAAGAATACTTACTATGAAGTCCAAGGCAAAGTGAAGACTGAGAAACTTAAATATGTTTCCCTTTTGTTATCAGACAGGTAGTGTCAGTCACTAGATCTTCTATTCTATGTTGGAGACAACTAATGTTATGCCAAGTCTCAAAACCACCACCAAGAAGACCACCGAGACTCAGACATTCCGAAATGCAAAAGCAAGGCAAGGCTTTATTTAAGCAAGCTGCAACTCGGGCCTCGTCCTACCCACCGACACAGCGGAGGTTAGGAGGGAGCCCCGAGCTGTGATTACACAGGGCTTATAAAGGCAAAGAAAAAGGTTACAACAATCAGGTGTTCAAGAAAGCAAGATTAGGACACAGGTACAAATCTGATTGGCTCAGGGTTCGATTCTAAAATGGGGTTCACGTGGTAAAATGGGGCCTGACTTCAAAGTCTGGCACTTCATTTCCCCCTTTTTCTTTTTGGTACCTTGGGAGCCAATCATGGCTCCATTCTGTCCATTTCAATGGCTTGCATGTCTAGGGGATGATATAGAGGTAAGGCATGGGCCAGTAGGGCCAATGTAGTAACCAAAGGGCCTGTCACCATTTCTTACAAGTATAGTCTCTGTACCTCTGTTTTGCATGCCTCTAGTTTATCCTGCCTCATCTTCCCAAAAACAACTCTGGTCCCTCGGTTTTAAAGGGGGGCTGATGGGTGAAGATCATCCATCTTCTGTAACTTCTTCAAGCTGACTCAGGGGCGTTGACCTTACCTAGCCAGGAACCTATAACCTTAGTCTCCTTTACCAAGGGACTGCAGGATTACTGCAAACTGAAAATTAACTTTAAACTTAAACTTAGTTTTGCATCATACTGCAGTCTTGAACATGTTCACACTGACACATGCACACACACATACATTTTCAAAAGATCTTAAAGCGCGCAGAATTAGCATCGGCCGTACATTTTAAGACAAAAACATTTAACAAATGATTTTAGCATTCTCCAGCCTCATTTTCCAGGGCTTGATAGTTTTAGTAAAACATTTTTAGTCTTAGTAAAACATTTTAGCACACCAAACAGTTTTCTGCTTAAGAAGGCTGGGTGTGGGTCCCCCTAGAGTTCTTTTTTGCGGACATTCTGATTGACTGATTGTGGGCTGTCACCTGTACATCTTTCCAGTGAGCTAAAGTCAAGTCCAGGGGAGTGGAAGGAACGTTCCCCATCATCCGTTTGTCAGTCAGGCACAGCTCAAGAAAGAAACACACAAAAATAATAATCACAGGCACAAAGACCAGACAACACTTACAGACAGACTTAGGGAGCTGCAGCTTACAGGTTTGACTGTGTCTCTCCTGCCCCTGTGAGGGGGCAGACCACACAGTTTTGAGGCTCTCTCTCTCCCGTTCCTGTGTAGGAGCGGACCAGACAACCCCAAATATAGAATGGACTGGATGGGCACCCATTAGAAGGGCCTCCCAGTCCAGTCCTTCAGGTTCAGGGTGGTAGTGGGAAGCCTGAGCCCCCTGTGGAGGGCATGAGGTGTCCCCCAAGTCCTCCAGGACTGCCCATATGAGCGTGTCCACTCCGGCTGGTCCTTCACTACCTACAGGTTCAGATTCAGGTGGCTGGCCAAAACAGAAAACAAAACTACAAATCACACAGACACAGGCACACAGAATGAACAGTGCTATTTTCTTACCTTCGGAGTCTGGGGTCTCTGGGGCCATCCCGGACGAGCCCCCAAATGTTATGCCAAGTCGCAAAACCACCACCAAGAAGACCACTGAGACTCAGACATTCCGAAATGCAAAAGCAAGGCAAGGCTTTATTTAAGCAAGCTGCAACTCGGGCCTCGTCCTACCCACCGTCACAGCGGAGGTTAGGAGGGAGCCCCGAGCTGAGATTACACAGGGCTCATAAAGGCAAAGAAAAAGGTTACAACAATCAGGTGTTCAAGCAAGCAAGATTAGGACACAAGCACAAATCTGATTGGCTCAGGGTTCGATTCTAAAATGGGGTTCACATGGTAAAATGGGGTTCACATGGTAAAATGGGGCCTGACTTCAAAGTCTGGCACTTCACTAACTGTCCACCAGAGTCAGGGCTCTCCTTTCTTCATTATAGTTGGATGCACTGCTGCTCAGAAGACCTCATTCACAGATCCCCATGTGGCTAGACATGGCCAGGTGACTTCATTCTCACCAGGGAAACAACCAGGCAAGTGATGAATCCCACTTCCTGCCCCATCCATTCCTGTGGACATGCCGGGAACAGCATGACCCTTACAGGCAAGGATGACACAGTGAGGAAGAAAATGACAAGGAACAAGGAGGGATCTCTAATCCTGAAGAGTCTCGGGAGTCAGAGCTACCTTGAACTAAAGAAAATGCACCTCTATTTCAGCAAGTGTGCTTGCTTGGCTTTCAGCCTAATAGGTTACATTTTGAAATTGAGATCTTATAAGAGAAATAAGAACCCTCTGATGATATTTATTTCCTCTGTTTAATATAAACTTTCCCAGAATTTCTAGACATTTTTTTTGTTTTGAAGGCAATAATATATTTCCTAAGAGTTCACACAGCATAACTTGTGAAGAGAAATCATATAAATTTATATACTAATATATTATATGTATATTCTAATATATATAGATATATGTGTGTGTATATATAGTCTGTTTTTCTTTGTTAGTTGTGGGACTTGAACTCAGCGCATGGGCACTGTCCCTGAGTTTTATCGCTCAAGTCTAGCATTCTACAACTTTGAGCCACAGCACTACTGCCCATTTTCTGGTGGCTAATTAGAGATAAGAGTCTCTTGGACTTTCCCACTTGGACTGGCTTTGAACTGTGATCACCAAATCTCAGCCTCCTGAGTAATTAGGATTACAGACATGAGCCACCAGTGTCCAGCTTGAGAAAATTTATACAATGTCTTATGACACTTCAGTTGGCTTCTGTGTATGCACCTCGGAGGGATGCCCACATCCAGGCCTATAATAAGAAAGCAGGTACTTTGACATTCCTAGCTGTATTCTTTTTGGAATGCTAGAAACAATATCCATCAGTAGGAGAAGTATTAGTAAAATTAGCAACAGAGGCTGCTGTGGTTTGGATTCAGTTTAAGTGTGTCCCCAAAGCTTCATGTGTTAACATTCAATCTTCATTATGTGTTATACTTGAGCTGAGTGCTAGTGGCCCACACCTATAATGCTAGCTACTCAGGAAGCTGAGAACTGAGGATGGCAGTTCAAAGGCAGTTCATGAGACTCTTACCTCCAGTTAACCACCAGTAAACCTGAAGTGGCACTGTGGCTTAAAGTGGTACAGAGAGAAAAAGCTCAAGCACAGTGCTCAGGTCCCAAGTTCAAATCCAAGACCACCACCACAAACAAAAGAATTCAATGTATAGCCTACAAAATTAAGAAGAGTGAAGGAAAGGTGGGTTGGGGAGGGATGGGTGAGAATGTTGAACAGGGTAACATTGATCAAGATTCATTATGCTCACAAACTGCTCTGCTAAATGGCAACTCTTTTGTGTAACTACTCAAAGATCATTTTTACTTTCTCTTTTTATTTTTCTTGTGCAAGTCTCTTCTTTTTTATTTTATTGTTGTTTTAGAGGTGATATACAGCAAGGTTACCTTTACATATGTCAGGTAATAACTACATTTCTTTTCATACAGTGTCATCTGTTCCCTCATTCTCAACCATTCCCTCCCTTCCATCTCCACCCACGAGCTAAAGATAATTTCTAAAGACATGAAAAAGAGGTATTAAGAGGGTAGGAACTTGTTATGATTATGGTGTATTAAAGGTGGAGCTTTGAGGGAGGGAGTAGAGTGAGGAGAATCAGATAAATTAAAAATCAGAATGTTGGCGGCTTTATTAAAAGGAGAGAAAGACTCTAACACATACACACTATGCACACTCAGTACACACACATACTCTCTCTCACACACACACAGACATATACAAATGCTGTGAATCCCTTGACAAGTTATATTTTGTGCCACCTCAGTTCTCTACCCAAAAGGCCACTGTAAGGTGCAGCCTTTGGACTTTGCACATTCCAGAATCCTAAACTGAAGTAAACCTCTTCTTTATAACATATCTAGCCTGTGGTATTGTGTTATTAGCTGCTGTGTTATTAGCAACACAACGCAGAGGAATACTACTATAATACCCAGCAAGCTGCATGTTGAATAGCACGGAGACATGTAAAACACAGGTGGGATTGCAGGGTACATTGCATCATTCCACCACACAGGACATATTTTCTAAAGTATATCTAAATTAAACATTGTGGTAGTTACCTTCTGAAGGAGGAAACATGGGTAAGACACAAAAATTACAGTGACAAAAAAATTACAGGGATAATGTGTACACAGACAATGCTCTAATGAAACCCAGGGGGTTATAATTAGTTCAATATTGCACCTGAAGGTTGAACACACATGAACATACACACACACACACACACTCCAAACATTATTCTAGAAAGACATATCTGCTAGGAAGATAGCTGAATTAAAATTGTCTAATCATTTCTTTTTGCAATTCAATCTAACAGTTTAATACAATGCATCTTGATTATGGTCATCTCTTTAAAAAATTGTCAAATCATTATAAAAATTTTTGGTTACACTACCTCAGTGGATCAATTCCCTACACACACACACACACACACACACACACACACACACACACACACACACACGCTGCCCCTTTTTACCATTTCCCAGGGAACAAACTATCCCCATTTGGATGGATGGATGGTATCACTGGGGTACCAGGATGGTGTTGAATCCATCCAGAACAGAGAAGCGCCAATTCCAAAATGTCAATATTGCCATGACTCAGAAGCCCTGTGCTATGTTGTTATATAATACACATACACATAGACACACACTTATGTATTATGTTGTTGTTGTTTGTTTTGTTTTGTTTTTCCAGTCCTGGGGCTTGGACTCAGGGCCTGAGAACTTTCCCTGGCTTCTTTTTTGCTCAAGGCTAGCGCTCCACCACTTGAACCACAGCGCCACTTCCAGCTTTTACTGTTTATGTGGTACTGGGGAAATGAACCCAGGGCTTACACATTCCCAGCCCTGACATATTATATTTTTAAATAAATTTTGTGTATTTATTTTTTCTTTATGTGGTACCTAGGAATTGAACGTAGGGCCTTGTGCACACTAGGCACACCTTCTACAACTAAGCCACATTGCCAGCCCTTTTGTTACATATTACAATCCAAACAGGCCATGATTCCATGTACTTTGGGCAGACACCCTCCAAGCCAACCAAAAGTTCTTTTCTTTTCTCTCCTTATTTCTTTACAGTCTCTCATCTTCACATAATCTACCTAGGTTAGATGTTATGATGATTCACTCCAATGACAAGTCGTTAGTGTACTTAAAACTCTCGTGGATTTTACTTGTTCAGATAAAATTGTGAGGGATACTAAGCTGCTAATGATCATGGATAAAATAAGTGATAAAATGCCTCTTACACTTTTTCATTTCCTAAGAGTTTACTCCTTGAAACACTTATATTTTACGATATGAAGGATGTCTAGTTTAAGATTTACCACAGGCCTCTTCTAAATCTTTAAGAATTTGGTAAGGGAAAGAATCTTCTAAGTTTCCTGGGAGAGTAACAGTTGGAAACAACCAACCAACTGGGAGCAGGGATAGAAGAAATTAGAAGTAGAGTTTGGAATGGCAACCACAAAGGGACAAACATAGTCCATGGTGAGTGAAGCAGGGACTGGGCCTCCATAAATGGACATCTGAAGCTAAAGATTATTCACTGATCAAGAGGGAAAGCAAAGGAGAGACTGACATTGTTTTAACTGGACTCCAATGGGCCTAATATGTGCCAGGTGAGGGGGAAAAATGAGGGGGAAATTTTTAGGTAATGAAGACTGCTAAATATGGATATTGTATGTCATATATCTCCTTAGCTTTTTGGCCTTGATTACTTTCAAACAAAGGGGGAGAAGGACTCAATATCCTGCATTATAGTTAGTCCAATGTATTTGCTAAGGAGCAGCTAAAATTTAGTAAGAGCTGTGATTTGTGCTTTTGTATGCTGTCCCCTGCTGTTTTAACAGTTGTCACTTGACACTATGCCTTAGGCCCTCACATCCTCATTTCTGCTGTCTTTACAATTTCCCCCCTCCCTCCCCAAACGATATTCTTCTCCTCAAAGAAAAAGGTCGCAGCGTCTAGAACGATATTATTACCTCCAGTTTTACTGAGTTGGAGCAGTAGTAATACTACAGTATTCGGATCTCAAAGCAGTAGTTTTTCTTCCCCGCCCCGCCCCCTCCTGCAGATAAAAGCATTTCTCATCCTAATTAACCTGAACGTTAACTTTCCTTCTTTAATAATTTTTACAAATAAGGGTGGGAAACACTGGGCACATCTGCACGTCTTTGTAAGGTAGATCCTCATCGTTGATACCCAATAATTAAATTGCCCAATTATCACATCCCTTAGTAATCACACTGCTGTCTCTTTAACAAACCGAAAGGGAGGAGGCGGGCCTCGCTGCGGCGAAGGCTCTGATTGGCTCCCCCTTCCGGAAGTGGGCGGTGAAAACACCGCTCCAGTGTTTGGTCCAGGGCTGGTGGAGGGTTTCGGGCTGCAGCATCCGCCCGGGCTTTAGTTCGGGGGTCTTGGGGCCTTGGGGTGCAAAACGGCTCCCCTTCGTTCCGGTGGGTTCCGAGCCCTGGCAGGCTTGTCGCGGAGGTGCCGGGTCTCGGCGAGTGGGCTGCTGCCGGGGGCCCGGGGTCCCCTTGGGCCGCGGATCCCGACCAGGGGCCGAGGAGCTGGGGGTCCAGGGTTGCCCGCGCGACGCGGCCGCGATCCCGGAGTCGATCTGAGGTCTCTCTTTCCCCTGTTCTGCAGGCTCGCTTCCGGCGTCATGGCTCAAAGGGCCTTCCCGAATCCTTATGCCGATTATAACAAATCTCTGGCCGAAGGCTACTTTGATGCTGCTGGGAGGGTGAGTCCGGGAGTCACCTGTCCGAGTCCCTCCCTGCCCACCTTCCTACCCCCACATCCCACCCCCACCCCGCAGCCCGGGAGGGATCGGCACCCTCCCCTACACCGCTTCTTCCAAGTCTGTGACGAAGAGAAATATGGGAAATATGTTTAAATGTGTAGAAGAGATGTTTGGAAAAACAGGTTGAGCTCACAGAAGAAGTAAATTGGGCCATGGAGAACATACGTAGTAACGCCTGGCCGACACGCAGTTGGCTATATAATTGCAATTCCAGGTTGCTTTACGGAGCTAGGAGGAGTCCTGGTTCTAGTCCGTTGGTGTCGGGTAATGCCTTCCTGATTTCACACCAGTAGGGACCGGATGAGCATGAGCACAGGGGATGCTGTGGGGGCGTCTTTGAACTGACAGTACCAAGAAGAATGGGGGAGATGGGCCTGGAAGCCTTTGTTACACTGTCACTCCTTCCTAAAGCGGGAGGTGGTAGGATGGGGCAGGGGGAGGTAGCAAGTTCTGCTGGTTACTGCACTTGGGGAGAAAACCTGGACCTAATACTAGGATCCAGTTTTCTCATGCTTGTTTGGGAATGTAACTGTTAAGACAGAGGACGCTTTTTATAAACGAATTAGTTTGGAGAAGCCTTTATTTCAGTTGGAAGAATGCATGCACATTTTTTTTTTTAAGATTGTATCTTTCAAACTTGTCATACAGAAAGCATTTCAGCCTGGCACCAGTGGCTCATACTTGTAAACCTAGCTACTCCGGAGGCTGAAATCTAAAAACTGGAGTTCTAAGCCAGCCTGGCAGAAAAGTCTATGATACTCTTATCTCCAATTAACTAGCAAAAGCCAAAAGTGGAGGTGTGGCTCAAGTGGTAGAGCACACAGGTTAAGCAAGAAAGCTTATGGACAGCACCCATGCCCTGCGTTCAAACCCCATAGGGTATAAAAATAAAAAATAAGAATACATTTCACATGCAGTATAATACAGTTAACTTTATATGTTCTTATGCCATCCATCCTTTAAATGCTTGCCATTTTAGATTAAATTAGGTCAGTAATTCGGGTAGAAAGAAATGGAGAAAAGGTGTATGAAATTAGGGTTCCCATTTGGTGATGGAGATTATCTGATAGCACTGGAATTTGAACTCAGGACCTTGTGCTTCCTAGGTAGGTTTCCACCAGTTCAACCACATCCTCAGTCCTCATCTGATATATATGTACACATATATATGTATATATATATTTTTTTATTTGTTTGGCCAGTCCTGGAGCTTGAACTCAGGGCCTGGGCACTGTCCCTGGCTACTTTTTGCTCAGGGCTAGCACTCTACCACTTGAGCCACTTCCAGCCTTTTCTGTTTATGTGGTGCTGAGGAATCAAACCCAGGGCTTCATGCATGCAAGGCAAGCATTTTACCGCTAAGCCGTATTCCTAGCCCCCCTCTGATATTTAAAGACCAATGTTGAGCTGCCCAAACAAAGTTTTTTGTTTTGCTTTTTTAATTGGCCATTTTGGGCTTGCATTGGGCCTACCTCTGCAGATCCCAGAGCTGAGGTAGCTGTCTGGTCTTGTTGGAGCAGGAGATGCTGTTTCATGCTAGCTTGGCCCAGAAAACACTTGAGGGTGTGTCCTGCTGATAGCACCCTTCAACACAATGTAGCTCACTCTTTAGGTTACCAATAAATTAATAGATGTTACAAATCTAATTCAACAGGGAAAAAGTCATAAATCTAAATCTGACCCCCAAAATACAAATGTGTAATATAGTTTAGGAACAGGTCCTACCAGCAATCTGTCATATCAGTTCACACGGTGGAGATCTATCTGTCCACGTTAATAAGTTAGCACAGAGATCTCAATTAGTAACTGAATTGTTTTCTAGCACCCATCAGGAAAAGGGGGCTTTTAGAGACTCTTCACATTATTGCTAGTGTTTGAGTGATTCAGGGGTCTACTGCAAGTAATCAGTATTCTCAGGTAAGTCACCTTTATTAAGTATATTATATGTCAGTAGAAGGGAACTTGCCTGAGGCTGAGATGCTGTCATTATTCTTGGCCTTTTGAAGTCAGTCAAGGCAAGCTGATAAATTATACATAAGGGATGTGTGGAAAGACGTCGTTGTTCTCATGTGGATCCATAGCCTCTGTCTACCTGAGATTCACAGACGTTTTATATGAAGATTGAAGTACATTTTATCTTACTACACAGATCTTCAGGACTTGTTGAAGTCTTAACCCTTAGGCAGAAATTGTCAAATGATGAGAAAGTGTGTGTCAAATGGTAGGGCTCCTTCCTCACACTGTGCCTCAGAATAAACCCAGATATATGGTGAAAAGTCTGGCTTACCTTCTTAGGGATGCTCCAGAGTAAATCTTATTCTTTTCAAATTATTACTATCGTTAATTCCAATATTGATTTTTTTGTTTTTCAAATGTTAGGTTACTCCTTTTAAAAACTAAATGTGCTCTGTGCACTGGTGGCTTACGCCTGTAATCCTAGTTATTCAGGAGGCTGAGATCTGAGGATCGTGGTTCAAAGCCAGCCTGGGCAGGAAAGCCCATAAGACTCTTATCTCCAATTAGCTGCCAGAAAACTACAAATGGTGCTGTGGCTCAAGTGTTAGAGCCTTGAGCTCAAACGCTCCAGGACAGTAAAAAAAATAAATAAATAAAAACATGAGATCTGATGATAACATTTATTTGAGAATCACAGTGAGTTCCTAAAATAATGGATACATTAAAGTGACTTTTTTAGACACTTGATGACTCATTTTCACACAGAACTTAATTTTTTTTTTTTTCAGATAACTTTAGGGAGTAAATGCCTGTAGGAACACAGGGATTTTATGAGCCTCACCGTTTGCGTAGTATCCCTAGGCATTCACAGGGAAGAGCACAGCTTAGTGTCCTCTCAGTCCATTGCCAACTTCTTAGTTGTCATGGACTTTTAGGCTGCTAAAGATTAGTAAAATTGTCAACATTTACATCACTGAATGAGAAAGATCTGCAGCACAATCTCATTTAATCCTCAAAACACCTTTTGAATTGGTAGGGAAGATGTTGTTATTCTGGCTTTGTAAGGGTCATTGAAGCATGAAGAAGTTAGAAGTGGAGCAGAATCACCAGGCTAATAACAGATAACTTGTAGCCAGGCTTGCCAATTGGACAGTATCAAGCAGTTCTTCCTTTTGACAGGCTTTGTGCTGGGTACGGATTTTTGGTTCTAGATTTGATATTCTTCCTACTCTGCTTGAGGTTCCTGATGTTTATAAATTTATTTTACTTCTTTTTATTTTATTTATTTTTTGTTGGTCATGGGGCTTGAACTCAGGGCCAGGGTACTGTCCCCTTTTTCATTCAAGTCTAGCACTCTACCATTTTGATCCACAGCACATTTCCCGGGCTGGGGATATGGCCTAGTGGCAAGAGTGCTTGCCTCACAGCACATTTCCCTACTTCTTTTTTAAATGCTACTTCAATTTTTTGTTTCTAAAGTTTGTCTAGTTTTGAAAATTACCATACCAATTACAGTGTTGCTTTAGAGGATTAATATTACTGCTTGAATCAATGAATTGAAAACATCAAATATGTTTTATGCTTCATTTAATAAGATACATTTTTCTTTTTTAGGCAGGTTCTCTCCATGTAGCCCAGGATAGCCTTGAATTTGTGATTCTCCTGTCTCTGCCTCCTGAGAGTCAGGAGTACAGATGTTGCAGAGGCTCAGATCATTTTATAATTTTTAAAAATGAGTTTTATATATACACTTTCAGTGGAAAACTTTATGTAAAGCATTTGAATTACAATACTATGTGTTGCTTTAGGTGGAATTTTTGTAAAAAAATCATAATAGTTTTTTTTCCTTTTTCTTTTTTTTTCTTTTTTGCCAGTCCTGGGGCTTGGGACTCAGGGCCTGAGCACTGTCCCTGGCTTCTTTTTGCTCAAGGCTAGCACTCTATCACTTGAGCCACAGCACCACTTCTGGCTTCTTCTGTGTATGTGGTGCTGAGGAATTGAACCCAGGGCTTCACTCATGCAAGGCAAGTACTCTACCACTAAGCCATATTCCCAGCCCCATAATAGTGATTTTAAGCGTTATTCACTGTACTATCACTACTTGTCCAGTTAGTCCAGGCAGAAATGTGCTATACATGAAGATGACATACAGTGGCCTATCTTTTTTCCTTTTTTCTCATTTGTTTTCCCTTCGTGTTTACAGCTGACCCCTGAGTTCTCACAGCGCTTGACCTGTAAGATTCGAGAACTCCTTCAACAAATGGAGAGAGGCCTCAAGTCAGCAGACCCTCGGGACGGCACTGGTTACACGGCTGGGCAGGTAAGCCATGGGTGCTGACAGTGAGCTAGGGTGAGCATTACACATAAGAGCCAACAGCAGAGCCTTTCAGGGCTGTGCACTGCATGTAGCAACGTGTGCTGTGAGGCTTCCTGCATCTGCATGTGAGTCACTGCCCCCACCCAGCCATCCACCTTCTTGGTTGTTCACAGGGCCCTAAACATAGGGCAGGGTAAGCATACTGTGATATTTGTGCCTGACTGTGCCCATAAGAGGCAAATGATTTTCACCGTTACGTAATTCATAGGTATTTCAGTGGGAAGAGTTAGAAAGGGTTCTAAACAGCTAGTGCCTAAAGCTAGTAAGGAGGACTTAGCATCAGGAAGTAACACTGAAAATGTTATTTTTTACCAGTTGCCCCATAACACTGATTAGTAGAGGAGCACAGGCTAAAGGAATCAGTGCTGTGAACTACTCCTTCCCTGGTTGCTTTGCTGTTACCAGTCCAAGCCACTCAGTGCTTGGGACAAGTTTGGGAAGAAATGTTCTTTTGGTTTCCAAAAGAGGAAAACTGAAGAACTAGGATTAGCCTACCTACTGTAAAGACAAAAGAAATCGGCCTTATAAGCTTTTTTTGGCCAGTCCTAGAGCTTAAGCTCGGGGACAGCTCCTAGAGTGGGCTGTCCCTGAGCTTTTGTGCTCAAGGCTAGCACTCTACCACTTGAGTCACTGCTCCAGTTCCAGCATTTTCCATGCTTAATTGTAGATCCTTATGGATTTTCCTGCCCAGGCTGACTTCAAGCCATGATCCTCAGATCTTGGCTTCCTGGGTAGCTATGATTACAAGCATGAGCTTCCGGTGCCTAGCAGCCGTATAATCTTGAAGAAAGCCATTCAGAGGCTCAGTGTTTCCTACTTTACTTACTTTGGCAAATGGGAAAGAGGAACAAATTAATAGTTCAAGATCTTTAAATTGGATCTGAAGCCATGATGCCAACCATTAAAATGCAGGTTCCTGGATCTCACAGCAGAGCTTTTGACTCAGATCATGAATTGAACTTGGAAATCTTTTCTTATTTTCTTTTCTTTTTTGTTGCTTGTAGGGCTTGAACTCAGGGCCTGTGCACTCTCCCTAAGCTTCTTTTGCTCAAGACGAGCACACTACCACTTGAGCCACAGCTCCACTTCTGGCTTTTTCTGTGTATGTGGTGCTGAGGAATTGAACCCAGGGCTTCATGCATGCTAATCAAGCACTCTTACCACGAAGCCATGTTACCAGCCCTTGTAACTTGTGCTTTATGTATGTATGTGTGTATGTATGTATGTCGTCCTGAAGTTTGAACTCTGGGCCTAGGCACTGTCCCTGAGCTCTTCAGCTCAAGGCTAGGGTTCTACCATTTGAGCCACAGTGCCACTTTCAGTTTTCTGGTGGTTAATTGGAGATAAGAGCCTCATAGACTTTCCTACCTGGGCTGGTTTTGAACCTCGATCCTCAGATCTTATCCTCCTGAGTAGCTAGGATTACAGGTATGAGCCACTTGTGCCTGGCCGTGACTCATACTGTAAACACAAGAAATGTTAAGATGAGAGTAAAATGGAAATATTTTATTTCAAGAAGGGAGTTATAATATCTATTATCTTCTGTATTATGGATATAATGTAAGTGGTAGATTAATCCCATCAGTGAACTGTTCTTTATTTTATAATTGTCACAACTTGAACAAAATGGGAAAAGTGCACAATTGTCTTTAGCTCATTGCTGCATTATGTATAATTCATAAGGCCCAGATTTAAAGATTTTTTTTCCTAATATATTTGGAGTTTCTAGCATATTATCTTTGGTTAAATACAGACACAAAGAGGAAGAGGAGGAGAAAGAGACTCAAAGAAGCTTAAAACAGATGCCTAAATTTAATTCCAGAACAAAAAAGGAGTGATTTATACCTCTAAGCCATCCATTTAGATGAGCATAGATGATTACTTATTATAAGATACTCTGGTTTAGGGATAAAGAAATAGAGACTGATCTCAAATTAGAATTTGTAGTTTGGCATTGTCAGACTCTTATGCTAGTTGAAAAGTTGACAGTCAAATTTTCCTTAGAAAAACTAAATACTTTTTTCTCCAAAGTAAAATACTGTGTGTTTGAACTTTTTGGCTGTATGACTTTTTGGCATCATCTCCTCTGACTGCCCATACCTCTTCTCCTTAGCTGTCTGTAACACTCATTGCTGGCTCTGAGAACAGCTTATGCCTAAGAGTCTGAGGCAAACCAGCATGCTAAGCAGTTTAGGATGCCTTCAATTGCTGTTTGTTTTATACTGTAACATAAACTCTTCTAGATAAATTTGCTAATGGCTTTCAAGGCAAGGTTCCTAATAGCCCTTAATCGAATACTGCTAAAAAGCCATTATTCCCTCGTAAACTAAAATGTCTCCTCCGTATTTTGATATGCAAAGTTATGCCATGTGCCAGTTTTCAGACAGCCTCACTGACTCACATACAGCTCTGAGTTTCATAAGAAACTAACAAGATTTAGCCACAGGAAATCATAGTGCTAATACCTTATCCTTGTAGGTTATAGCTTACTACTGTCTATTCATCATTGCAATTTTATTGCCAAATACAAACAATTTTATTACCAAATAAAAATACTTGGGGTTATATATCAAAGAAGTATTTATATAGTGATGAGAGTACTTTGTTGCAATGTGTGCATGCCACATTGTCTTCTGATTTCTTTTTTGAAATGATTTTACTTGTGTGTGTGTTTGCATGCACGCATGCACATGCGCACCAACACTGGGGCTTAAACCTCAGCCTGTGTGCTGTTCCTTGGCTTTTTTACTCAAAGCTAATACTCTTGAACTACAGCTCCATTTCTTGTGTTTTGGTGGTTAATTAGACATAACTGTCTCACAGTCTTTCCTGCCCAGGCTAGCTTCAAACTATAATCCTCAGATCTCAGCCTCCTCAGGTGCCTGGATTATAGGTGTGAGCCACTGGCTTACACTGATTATTATACTAACTAGAACTTTACTATCTTACTTGTTATGTCTCACTCTCAGTAGTAGCATAGTCTGGCATCTAATTCCGGTTCAGAGAATGACAATTTGGAATAGGATTGTTCCCAATAATCCATATGTACAAATGCTTTTTGGGGGGAAGGATGGTAGGTTCAGGTTTAAACAAAGTTTAAAAGAAGCAAATAGGGGCTGGGAATGTGGCTTAGTGCTTAGCTAAGCACCATGCATGAAGCACTGGGTTCGATTTCCCAGCACCACATAAACAGAAAAAGCAGGTAGAGTAGTACTAGCCTTGAGCAAAAAGAAGCCAGGGACAGTGCTCAGGCCCTGAGTCCAAGCCCCAGGACTGGCCAGAAGAAAAAAAAAGCAAATAATTGTGCTAGAAAGTACTTTCTTCTCACTTTTCAAACTATTTTTACCACTGAAACTATCTTAGCTTTTATTGTAAAATAGAAGCAGAGGCTGTGGTATAGTGACAAAAGGATTTAATGTAGAATTTGATTCAAATTGAGATATATATCATTCTACACTATGAGTTGTAATTCTGTAACATTAAAACTCATATCTCTGTTTAGAGCAGAAAAGCAATGGAGAGTTGAGGGGAGACAAAGTGGCAGAAAAGGGAGAGTATAACAGTGTTTCACAAAAACTATACTCATTTCCTTATGTAACTATCACCCCTCTGTACATCACCTTTACAATACTACTACTAATTACTACTACTACTAAAAGAACAGAGAAGCAAAATGCCCTGTCCCTGGAGAGAAAGAAGGAAGGTTTTTTTTAAAGCCCAAAGCTATCTCATATTGTCATATGAGACGATTATTGCCATAAATCCCACTGGTCTCAGTTATGTAGGAATAAGTTGTTGTGATTCCTCAAATTTTTGAGCACTAGTTGAGATTTAACCAGTTAATTGTCTACCAATGTTCAGGAAAAGAATTCAGCAATTTAATAACAAATATGTTAAATGAATTTGGGGTTCCAGAGGAATGATGACCCATCAGTTTGCTTGTCCAGAGGGTGAGTGTGGAAGAGCAGGGGTTACAGAGGAAGTGCACGTCCAGTTATTCCTCCTGTAGCATGGGAGTGACAGGAGGAGCAATGGGTGTGCATGTAGAGCAATAACCACTGTTGTATGCAGGCCCCATCCTCAGAGCTTTGCAGTACTGCACTGTTGTAAACCTTGAAAACTCTGTGGCCTAGATAGGAGTCATGTCTCCTTTTATAGGGAAGTAAAAGGAAGCAAAGCAAACCTGAAGACCTCATTTAAGACTGTGCAGCTAGTGAGTGACAAAGCTAGACCTCAACCCCAGTTATCCTGGCTTTGGCTCTCAACTTCTATACTTGGAACGGTTCTGTACATTGTTGTTGGGGTTTTGTTTTGTTTTGTTTTGTTTGGGGGCGGAGGGTTTGGTCAGTCATAGGGCTTGAACTCATGGTCTGGTCTCTCTCCCTGAGCTCAAGGCTAGCACTCTACCACTCTGAGCCACAGCTCTACTTAGAGTTTTTGAGTGGTGAATTGGAGATAATTGTCTCTCGGGGACTTTTCTACTTGGCATGGCTTCAAACTACAATCCTCAGATCTCAGCCTCTTAAGTAGCTAAGATTACAGGTCTGAGACACCAGCACCAAGTTATAAGTCGGAATAGTTTGGTCACTGACAAACTAAAACTCATCCGGTACACACATTTTAGGAAAGTCAAATTTAAGGTTTTGTTGTTGTTGTTTTGGGGGTACTCAGGCTTGAACTCAGGGCCTGGCTGCTGACCCTAGTCTCCTTTTTCTCTAGGCTAGGGAGCTACTTGAGCCACAGTGCCTCTATAGCTTTTTTTTTTTTTTTTTGGTATTTAATTGGAGATAAGAGTCTTAGAGACTTTACTGGGCCTGCTGATGTGAGCCATCAGCATTTGGACCTGAGTATGTTTTTGTGTTTTTTAAAAAAAACAAAAACAACAGAACCAGGTGCCAGTGGCTCATGCTTATAATCCTAGCTACTCAGGAGGCTAAGATTTGAGGATCGAGGTTCAAAACCAGCCCAGGCAGGAAAGTCCATGAGACTCTCATCTCCAATGAACCACCAGAAAAACAGGTGGTTCTGTGTCTCAAGTGTTCCAGTGCTAGCCTTGAGCTGAAGAGCTCAGGGACAGCACGCAGGCCCAGAGTTCAAGCCCTTCCACCACCACCACCAACAACAACAACAACAAAATGAATTTGAAAAGAAAAGAGGTAACTAGGTTTATGAGTTAGACAAGAGTAATTATTTTATGTCTGTGAGAAGTTATTTAGGCTTGGACATAGGAGTAAACCCCAGGAAACTTATGGCTATTTGCAGCCAGATAAATGAACTCTCCACTATTGTTTTGTAGAAGATCTTTTCCCATTTCCTAACCCTGCACTAATACATTTAATGTAGTTTCAGTATAGGAAATTAATTGGTCCAAAACAGATTTTTCCCTGTAATTGCTTGTATTTGAAAAGGCTTGTTGAGCTGCTCAAATGAATTATCATCCATAGTCTGAAATCAATTGGTAGCTCTTGCAGCTGTTCATAAGTGATATCTTAAATGAACCGCCTCACTTATTTTCACCAAAATACTCCTTTACAAAATTTAGTATGTTGCAGCCAACATAATCCATCACTGATATTGATGTATGGCATGCCAGCAGGAAGCAATGAGTTGTGTGTTTAGCCTTAATCCCTTCCCCTGCTGATCTGCTTACACAGTGCGCTCACAGCGTGAGGAGCAGGGGAAGCATTGTGATTATTTAGTTGTGGTGTTCCATCAGGAACTTTTCGGTGTGACTGTAGGCGTAGCAGCCATTGGTGCCCCTAAGAATAACATCCCACACTCCGCTCATGGGTGGGTCTCAGTGGGCTCTGTGGAAACCTCACGAGATAACAACACACGTGTCCTTATGCTGCGCTGGGTTTGGTTCCCGGTAAAACTGTAGGTTCTACAACAAGAAAGGAGATTTTTAAATTCTCTCACAGTGGAAAGCCCAAAAACATTGTTAGGGAATTATTGCAAGGAGTTATAAGCTGATAACACATTCTTGTGTTAGAAATACATGTTTAGTAGAAAAGATTGCTTCTCTTCCAGATAACATAGTAGAAAAGTCAAGTAAGCCCAAGGGATGGCTGATCTTGCGAGTGGATTTTAAGGAAAAAAAAGTGAGGGGAAATGCTAGCTCTCATTTAATTGCATTTTTTCCTCACTCTCAACTATGATGATTCCTCAGAAAAATGATCATCACCTCACTCTTTAAAGATGAAACAAACTCACACAGGACCCCAGGGGCTTCAGTTCTGAAAGACAGGACCCAAGATCTCATAACCTGCTCACAAAGTTAATGAGGCTAAGATAGGCATGCATTTCCTCTTTTCAAGTATTAGATCACATTTTAAATAAGAGAGAATGCAGTGTAATCTCCAGGGTAATATTAATTTGCACTCTAAATGTAAGCCATTATAGTGTTCCAGGATGCCCCTCTGATCTGCCAGATGTGTAGTCTGTGAGCTGCTGCCCTAGCATGTGGGTCTTAGTTCTTGCTGACACCAGATTTATTTGAAAGGCGTCATTCTGGCCAGGTGTCCTGTCTTTGCAATTTAATCTGTCCTGGTAAGTAGCAGTACACCAGAGCCATCATTGCAGTGAGTAATTTGAGCCCTGACCCAGTGTCCTTCACTTCCATGAGAAGCACCTGTCCCTTACAGTGTCCCTGTAAGGGCAATGGAAGGCATGAGGTACCTGGGTCCTGATCCAGTTTACTAGAGCCCTTCACAGTGACCACTAGGTAGATGACTGTGCCTAGTGCATGGCCTGCTGCCTCTTAGAGTACACTTTATACAGTCACCGTACCTTAAACTACTAAGACATGGGCTTGAAACAAGTGTGGGGATTAGACGTCGCCAGTGTGAAAGGAGCAGATGAAAGTATTTGCAGACAGATCCGAGGAAATGGCAGAAGAGAAAGAATACACGTCTAAACAATGTGACCTTTATAGACAACAGCAAGAAGGCTGCAGCTGTGTCTGTCATTTTCATTCCAGTCTCTTCAGCACTTGGCACAATGCCACGTCCATAGCTGTGTTTAATGAGTGTTTGGTGAGTGAGTGAGCGAGCAAGTGAAGATAAAGTGTTCCACCCTTATTACTATTAGCCACCACCTAGGCAAGCTAAAATCAATTACTTAAAACTAGGTGGAATAGGGCAAGGGTGGGAATTCAACTCTTATTTCATACCTGTTCATATGTAAGTCAGTACATCATATCTGTCCAGTCTCTGATCCAATGAGAGTGAACACAGAAACTAGGAACATTTTGTAACATTGGCTTTCTAACTGGTAAAACTGGATAAGGTATACACTGTTTAGACCTAAGCCTACAGTACAGTTCCTCTTTCTCCTCCCCCACCCTTCAACCTGAACTTCCCTCTCCAGAAGCAAGCAGAGTGTCTGGACTGCCACATGTGCTAGCTCTGTGGGAAACAGGGAAGAAATGAAGACATGGAGCCTGGGGGCAATGCAGGCTTTCAGAAAGCTGATTGGCATGTGTGGGGGATGCTTTCCTGACCTCAGACATCAGAGAAGTCAGAGAGAGAGAGAGAGAGAGACAAGCATGTAGAAAGGAGATTACGGTTTCTTCTCTCTCTACTCTGTTCCTTTATGTCAGGGACCAGGGACAGGCGAAGTGCTTCACACTAGTGAAGTTTTCAGTATAATGGGGCTGGCACTTACTAAGTTGTTGCTGCACTCCAGGGACTATTCAGTGTGATTCACAACACGATTTTAGGTAGCAGTGTTACTTCTGACTGATAGATGATAATGCTCAGGCACTTCAAGGTGTAGTGAATGGGCTAGGCTCACACACTGGTGAGTGGAGAAGGCAGGCTCCAGTTCCAGTGCAGAGAGCCAATGTGCTGACTGCTGCTGTGTTAAAGCATTTGTCCTCAGTACCTAGAACCTGAGTGATACTCTAGTACTTCTCTCTTTAGCATAGAGCAGGAGGCTGCAGGGCACTGAGGGAATGAGGGGGAAAGTAGAATATCTCTTCCTTAAATCCATTTTCCTATTACACATCTGGAAATTGGTAACAAGAAAAAGGCACATCTTCAGAATGCTGCTTTCCCCCTTTTCTTTTCCATTCCTTTGTTTGGAATAGTAGTATCAAATTGAAGGTGCAGAGTCGTGACTGGATTACTTCCCAAATCTCCTGTCTTAAAAGTCCAGGCAGGGCTGGGAATGTGGCTTAGTGGTAGAGTGCTTGCCTAGCATGCATGAAGCCCTGAGTTCGATTCCTCAGTACCACATAAATAGAAAATGCCAGAAGTGGCACTGTGGCTGAAGTGATAATAGAGTGCTAGCCTTGCACAAAAGAAACTCAAGAACAATGCCCAGGTCCTGAGTTCAAGCCTCAGGACTGGGGGAGAGAAAAAAAACAAACCAGGTGAATTGGAAAGCCAGCAGCTCATGGTACTCAACTTCAGTCTGATAGCTGAGCACATGCCCTAGTCAGGCTTGGAGGGGAGTACTGTGCACAGCACCACTGTGACTGGGAAGAGGGAGACCACTCTCATGACAAAATAGAAATGCATGCATCCAAACATTCACACACAAAATGGGGAAACTGTACTGCTTTGTTTTGCCGGTACTGGGGTTTGAACTCAAAGCCTCAAGCCTCCTCGGTTTGCCCAGTGACTGATGCTCCACCACTTGAGCCATGGTGACTTTCTGATGGTTAATTGGAGATAGAGTCTCATGGATATTCTACCTAGTCGGGCTTCAAACTACAATCCTTCAGACCTGTTTCTGTGGTAGCCAGGATTACAGGTGTGAGCCATTTGGTACCTGTCTAGAAGCAGTAGTGGCGGGAAAAAAAAAAAAACACAAAATGACAAACAGGCAGCAGATTTGTTTTTTGTTTGTTTCTTTGTTTTGTGCTGGTACTGGGGCTTGAACTCAGGGCCAGGATGCTGTTACCCTCAGCCCTTTCCACTCAAGGCTGGCATACCACATACCATATGAGCCATGGCTCCACTTTTTTTTTTTTCCTGCCTGGGCTGACTTTGAACTGCAATCCTCAGATCTCTGCCTCCTGAGTAGTTAGGATAACAGATGTGAACCACCAATTCCCAGCCTTGGCAACAGTGCTCTCAATGGCACAGTGGATGGTACCAACATAATACAGAAAGACAGGTCATCACACCATACAGGGTTAATTAGAAAAAAATACTCACTGGAGAGATTAGAGATAACTAATGAGCTTTTAAAGTTTCAGTGAAGGAACAGTTCATTTAAATTGAGATTGAAACACCCCATCACCCTCCTTTAAGAAGAGCCTGACTTTCAAAACTACTGATACTAGTTGAACACCTCCAATGGCTCCAGCAGGTCTAAAATTCTAGCATGATTTCTTCCTCCTCGACTTCTTCAAAGGAACCTTCCAAACCCCCACTGCACAGCACCACCTCACAGAGCTGAAGAATTGTGACAGACGTTTATATTGCTGCCAATTAGTCGTAAAGTAAATGAAAACTGTGAAGGAGTAATCTTTACAATGTAGAGTTAGAGAAGTGTTTTGTGAGGTTCATATATCTGCAGAGGTTTTATCATCTCTGTATTCATTTGAGACACAGCTAGGTCTTGATTGGTCAAAATGAATAGGACTAATGATCCCCCAGAAATTCAAAGCCTCAGTATTAATTACTTCCCAACAGCTGGCTGTATTTAGAGTACTGCTGGGGATAAGTAGCTGAGTAAGGAAATTTCAGATTTAGAAATGTCCCTGAACAATCTCCCCTCCCTACCGAGAATAGTAGCTATAGGAGGAAAAAGAATAGAACAATCTGGTTGGGTGCTTTCGTGCTGGAAGTTAGCCGAATGTCTCTTCTGGCAGAATTTTGTTGTGCTCACAGCATATCGTTTTCCTTTCAAATGGATTAGTTATCGACATTTCAGAACCCAATATTGCAAGGAGAAAGTGTGAGAGTTCCAGCCTTACAAAATGTCTTACACAGGACAAAATTTCTCCCTGGTCTTTAGAGCAGTACTGTTTTAGAACATTCTGCAGTAATGGGCAGTAATGGCTATCTACTGCAGTAGCCACTAGCCACGTGTGGTTGCTGAGCAGTTCAAATATGGTTATTGTGACCAAGAAATTAAATTAAGTTTACCTGCTTTTGTCTTATGCCCTTATCAGAACTTGAACTCAAGGCTTTGAGCCCTTTCTGCCCAACAAGGCTTCAATCCAAGATCCTCCGACTTCCTGTATAGTTAGGATTATACATGTGAGCCACTGGTGTGAATTTAATGTGCTTTCAGTTTTCTGCAGATGGTGATAAAGAGTCAAAGGGTATGATACAGTATGTTTCAGGGCTTCTGGCTAGTCAAGGTACCAAGGAAGTGACTAGTAGGTTCTTTTTGTTTTGTGTTACTGAAAAGCAGCTCTCAGGGGGTAGACAAATAAAAAGTAGAAAGGGGGAGAAAGCAGTCATAAGATTCAGTGCGTATCCTATAAAATTAAGAAAAGGAATGGAAAAGAGTGGTAGGGGAAGAAAGAGTAAGAATGTTAAAAGGAGTGATGTTAATTAAGATGCCTTTGTATTACTAAAGTGCTTTGTTGAGTAGAAACTCCTTTGCACATCTACCTAAAGATAATAATAGTAATAATATAATAAAAACCCAGGGACTAGAGGGACACACACACACACACACACACACACACACACACACACACACACACGAAAAGCAGCTCACACTCACACATACATCGCCTTTTAGTCCAGTTGCTCCTGAAACACATTGAGAATGGTTGACCGTCTCAGGTAACAAAGAAACAGATAGCATTCCAAATATTTTACTTATCACCTTTATTGACTTTAGGACTTGTAGAAAAATAATGTCTAATCAGATTTCACTGTAGTCATTTCTAAGCCTGTCTCTATTTTAGTACCTGTCCTGGGGCTTGACTCAGGGACTGGGCACTATCCCTGAGCTCATTTTGCTCAAGGCTAGGACTTTACCACCTGAGCCACAGTGCCACTTCTGGCCTTTTCTGTTTACATAGTACTGAGGAATCGAACCCAGGGCTTCAGGCATACAAGGCAAGCACTCTACCACTAAGCCACATTGTAAGATATGTCATTTTGACTAAGTCACACATGAGAGCAAGTCTATGAAACAGAACCATTCAGAGTAGGAACTTGGCTTTCATAACTTGATCATAATCACCATGGAACAGACCAAATTAGAAAATAAACAATAGTTAACTTAAAAATCTCTATTAGGGAAAAAGTTAACATTTATCTAGATTCAGAAAAAGGAGGCTTTTATTTTACAATTATAAAATCTAAAACAATTTGGAACTTTTTTGTTGGTTGTGGGGCTTGAACTCAGTGCCTGGGTGTTATTTCAGAGCCTCTTCGTGCTCAAGGCTAGCACTGTACAGCTTGAGCCACAGCTCCATTTCTGATTTTTGAGTGGTTAATTGGAGATAAGAGCCTCACAAAGGACTTTTCTGCCTGGGCTGGCTTCCAACTGCAATCCTCAGATCTCAGCCTCCTGAGTATCTAGGATCATAGGTGTGAGCCACCAGTGCCCAACTGGAGCATTTTTTTTTAGTAATTAAATCTAATCAAAATTTAAACCTTTTCTGTTCTGGAAGAAGAGGTAAAAATAGAAGAAAGAAGTACATCTCTGTTACTCTAGGTTTTTGCTTAGCAAATACTGTATAAGGAAATGTTATCACCTTAGCCAAAAAATACATCTTAAAATGATGTTTGTCACCTTTTAAAGAAATAGCATTTTCTATAGCAAAAAGAAGCGTAAGGTTCACCAGAAAGGAAACCCACCATGTGGTTCAGGCAGAAAGGAGTTTATTGGGGGGAAAGCAAACTGCCAGCCCACACAAGATGGAGGCATGGGGAGACAGAGGGGAAGGAAGAAGAGAAAAAGAGAGAAAGAGAGAAAAGGAAAGATAGCAGGGACTGTGTTGAGTTGGATTATATAGGAAAAGGTGGGAGATCTGGCCAGGTGGATTGGATTTGACCTCAAAGAAGCAGGAGGTAACTGCCTCCAGGTATGCCACTTACCTAAGTAACTCAGGTACTGGGCGCAGACTTAAACAAGTAGAGGCATCTTCATGGAGCCCTCCCCAAGGAGAACCTTACAAGGAGAAAATTACATGGTTCTGCGTCAGCCCTCCTGTACTGGCTGTATCCTAGACATGAGTTTTCTTATCTTATGAAGGGTCCTTCAGAGACTAGAATTGCATGTGGAGGTGAGTTCCCCCAGCTCACTTACTGTACCTCTATTAAGCACCTCCTCCTGTGCCCTCCACTGCTGTCTGCTCCTAACTGCCCTCCTACACCTGCCCCTCATAAATTCATTCTGCTCTTCCCACAGTTCAAGTACTGCATTTGAAATAGAACCAAAATCGTTACCTGTCTGGTAGGACTCTATATGATATAGCTTCTTCTACTTTTCTAGTTTTGAAAAGACTTCAGTTCTTTAGGATTAGTCTTAACCAGTGTGAAACAGTACAACTGAAATAGCAGAGCCTTTAACCCAACAGAAGTTTATTCTCTCGTGTAAATAGGTAAAATCTGGACTAGAGTGGTACATTCTTGTTGATGCTTTGCCATCATGATCACTTCCAGCTCATGGTCTGAAAGGGCAGCTGTAGGAGGAAACTAGAAAGAGGAAGAAAAAAGCAAGTCCCTTCCCTTCAAGGACACTTTAAAGTTGTCCTCGTTGTTACTCTGTGTACATCCCATTGGTAAGAGCTTAACTATGGGCTACAATGCAGATTCTGCTGCCTTGTGCTCAGCCAAAATCCCTGGCATTGTTGCTGGGGGAAAACCTAGGTGCATCTGGGACCTAGCTGGAAGTCCCTATCATGGGAGCCAAGTCTTCATATGCCAGAGTAGAATATGAATCAGACATGTCTGAAACAGAAGTCAGAGAACAACACATGAGCATTTCTCTAGAAGCTTAGAGGCAATTGAGGGGAAGTGGGTGAGGTCATGGAACCTAACTGCCTAGAAGAGACAGGGATGGATGAGGGAGGGACGGGTGTGGAATGTGCTGTAGGTCATACTGTGCTTTATGCTGTTTTGTTAGAGCATGGTTGATACAGATTGCAGATCAGGGCATTTTAGTGCCCGTTGGAGGCTGCTAACCTATGAGCTTGGGTCTTGGTTCCTCCTTAACTGCTATCTTTAAGCCTTTCCTACTTAGGCAAAGGTGATGTTTTAGGCATGAAGACTGTCTAGAGTTAGGTGACCTTTGGATTGAGGTAAAGACATTTGGCCACAGGCAGTGTCCCATATTTTTCTAGTATTGAGTTAGTGTTGATAAGGCATGAAAATTTTACTGTGCTTACCTGGTCTGCGTTATGTGTATGTCTGAGCATGGGTCTCCTCACCCACCATGCTGTGACAGGAAGGTGAACCTGGTGAGCTACAATCTGCAGAAGGTCCTTTAGATAGAATATAATCAACCTCAAGCTCAGAATACAAGGACCCGGAGAAATAGAACCTATTAATCTGAAATCCTGGAAATTTTTCTGCTGTCAAAAAGAAAAAAGAAAAAACACACAGTGAAATACTGTGAGACTTCAGAATGATTATATTTTTTCATAGGAAATATATCAAATCTTCACACTGTTAGTCTTGATAAGTTTTGTTATTAAATATTTACCCCAAGAAGAAAGTTCTTTTTATCTTGAGCAACAAAAGTCTAAGGAGGAAAACAGTGGGTTTGTATCTAATCACTTTTTATTTTCTCAGATCTCGATCATGTCATTATCTTGGTGCTTACATAACTTAATGAGGGGAGTTCAAGCAATACTGGGAATAGGAGGGCAAAATGAAAGGGTAACAATTTAAATGGATAGCCAGCAGATGCGTGATACGGATGGAGATGAAGCCTATTAAGGACCCAATTCTGAAAGAAGCTCTTGACATTGATCATTTGTGAAAAGGAGATTTTTTTTTTTTTCTCCTTTGCCACATATGTGGTTCTGTACACTTGTCTGGAAACCTTAAGCATCATGTACATCTGATCCTCAGCTTATGGAATTACTAACACTCAGCCACTTTGAAAAAGCAGACAAGGTTATTAACTTTGGCAGGAAATGAAAATTTGGCTTTAATATACACGTGAAATTGAATTGTCTGTAGCACAAAGCTTTGGAGATTACCATGCAAAATGAGAAAACTATCTAAATTTAAAATTGTCCTCAGTACAGTGAAAAGTAATTTTTGCAGACTGCATTTTTACTGCATTGAAATCCATGAAGAGATTGGCTCTATTAATTTAGATTTAAACAGAGGCTCTGTGTCTTCTAAAAATGGTAAATGAGATGGAAAATGTACTTGAAGAGGAAAAAAGGGTTTTGGAAATGCTGTAGGCAGCAGACTTCCTTCCCACATCCTTGAAGCTGGGACAGTCGTTGGCTTGGGAAGGAAGGTTCTCCACCATGGCAGGTGTTTGCAGCGAGGACAGATGATACCTCAGTCACACAGGCAGGCTTCAGGAGGATAGAAGCAAGTCCGGTGAGAAGCACGGCAGAAGTTCATTGACAACTTTTCCATTACAAGTACCCAAGTAATTGGGTCTTTGACAGAGAAGACAAAGTAAAGAGGACTCAAATGTATTTTCTCAGATGTCAAATAACGTCATTATAATCCTGGCCTGGAAAGATACTAGGGTATGGAATTTGGTCACACAAACCACCTCCTCACACATACAAAAAAATATTATCTTTTGTGTAAAGACAGATGTGTTTCTCATTCCCTAATCTGCATTTAAATCACAAAGACAAATGATTTCTTATTTATAATGAAATAGATGTTTCATTAAAAGGGTGACTGTTTATTTGGAACCTGATACCTTAACAAATAACCACCAAGAAGAATACCTTGGACCCAGGATGAGACTCAGTAATAAAGTACTTGCCTAGGAGGCGCTAACCCTGGGTTAAATCTCCAGCATCAAAAAACAAACAAAATTGCACTAAGTTGTTAACAGTAGTAGTAGTTGATGCATGTAATCTTAGCCACTCAGGAGGCTGAAATCTAAGTGCTGGCAAAATGTCTTTGAGACTCTAGTCTCTAATTAGCTACCAAGAAGATGGAAGAGAAGCCATAGCAAATGGTAAAGCCTCAGCCTTGAACAGAAAAAGCATGGTACAGAATCTAGGCCTTGAGTTCAAGCACCAGTACCAGCACCAAGATAAAAATAAATTACATTGACACAATAGCCAAAATGGGAGAAATAATTAATAATGGGCTACATGTCTATTTATAATTGGACAAAGTCTGATTCCTTATTATGTACATAGAGTTACAGTTATGAGGAAACTGAGGACAAGTAAGTGATTACCTATGCCTTGTTTTTAGAGCTGCTTAGCAACAACTGAGCCTAGAGCTAGACACTGGAACTTACAAATAATTTATGCATTTGCTAGGTCTTCTGAAAAATCCACACTGCTGAGGAGACAACATACCAAAGTAATAAATGCAACTACCCTTCCTTTATTTTACATTGCTTTCCTTTTGCTTTCTAGGTATTGCGTTGCTTTACTTACATCTCTATGAGGTGTTTGGGGACCCTGCCTATCTGCAGATGGCTCATGGCCACGTCAAGCAAAGCCTAAACTGCCTGAGCAAGCGCTCCATCACCTTCCTGTGTGGGGATGCAGGCCCCCTGGCCGTGGCCGCCGTGCTCTATCACAAGATGAACAGCGAGAAGCAGGCCGAGGACTGCATCACGAGGTATCCTTGTTTCTCTGTCAGGGTTATTACCTCAGTATCATTCTGCATTCTGCATATATTAGCAAAAGAACATTCTAGTGAGTTTACTTTCCTCTCAGCCGACAAATCTCCTGCATTTGATCAATTCTCATTACTGTGTTATAGTTAAGGAACAACCATCCTAATCCTTATTTTATTACAAGATATAAGATTCTGTTCCAGGTTAAACATTAGTTCAGTAACAAGTGAGATCAAATGCCTAATCACATGGTTACTAATCCGTAGGGCTCCTAGATCAGAATCACAAAGAATGCAGTTCCCTTCCCATAGAGCAGCTAGAAGAGGCCTCAACAAACTGAGAGGGACAGCAAACTGATTTAACACTACCTTTCTCGGCAATGGCATACACACCTGAATTTCATTTTTAATATAAACTGTCCACTAGACCCTCGTAAATTAATGAATGACTAAACATTTGTGCACATAAGCCACATATATGTGTTTTCTAATTTGTCACTCCCTCTCACTAATTGTACCTAGAAGTGTAGTTGCTATGCAGCTCTGCAGACCGATACATGCCCCGCTTCACCCCCACCAATCACTTAACTCTGTCAGGTAGAGGGGCAACTCCAGAACATCCCAGTGGTAACTGTCTCTGAGTGGACATGGTTTTTTGTTTTTTTGTTTTTGCTACTCCTGGGTCTTGAACTCAGGGCTTAAGCTCTGTCCCTGGCTTCTTTTGGCTCAAAGTTAGCACTCTACCTCTTCTCAAGCGCCACTTCCGGTTTCTTCTGTTTATGGGGTGCTGAGGGCTTCATGTATGTGAGGCAAGCACTCTACCATATTCCTAGCCCTGGACATGCTTTTCATGCTCGTTGTCTTCCTTGTAATTCACTGCTAGAAGAGTACTTCATTAAGATGTGATATGTTGAGGATGCCTTGGTTAATCTTATCTAGCTTGCCTTCTCTATTTATGAGTTCTGGGTTTTGTTTTTGTTTTTTTGTTTGTTTGTTTGTTTGTTTTGGCTAGTCCTGGGCCTTGGACTCCGGGCCTGAGCACTGTCCCTGGCTTCTTTTTGCTCAAGGCTAGCACTCTGCCACTTGAGCCACAGCACCACCTCTGGCTGTTTTTTGTATATGTGGTGCTGGGGAATTGAACCCAGGGCCTCATGTATATGAGGCAAGCACTCTACCACTAGGCCATATCCCCAGCCCCATCTATTTATGAGTTCTATCCACAGATTTAGCCAAACATGGATCCAATGTTAGAAAAACCCTGTCTTGGTACTGGAACATGTACAGACTTTAATGTTATTTCCTAAACAATGAAACTGTTTGCAAAACACCTACATGTATTAAGTTTTGTAAATGATCTAGAGAGGAATAAAGGATATGGGGACATTTTCATAAGGTATGTGCTAGTAGGCCATTCTATATGGGGGGCTTGATTGTCTACTGGAGTCCTGGATCCAATTTCTCTGGATCCTAAAAGCTGGCTGCTCTGTGTGGAAGTGTATATTTTGCCACACTTTTTAAGTTATGATTGTTATACCTGAAAAAACGAATCACCGCATGGTTATAGTTTAACCCCAGTTGCATGTAATTTGCATAATCACACATAGGCAAATTATCCTTCCTCTCCCAATTTTTTTCCCATACCGTGGTAATCTTATAAGTTTTTTATTTTTATTTTTTGCCTATCCTGGGGCTTGAACTCAGGGCCTTGGCACTGTCCCTGAGCTGCGTTTGCTCAAGACTAGCATTCTACCACTTGAGCCACAGGGCCACTTCCTGCTTTTTCTGTTTATGTGGTACTAACGAAGCAAACCCAGGGCTTCATGCATGCTAGGCAAGCACTGTACCACATTCCCAGCTGTCTTCTTATAACCTTTTTTCTACTGGCAGTTGTTGCAAGAGAAGGAAGTAGATGATAGACTAAGGAGTCTTTTGCTCTACCTATAGTGACTTATAAATCATTCCCTGGGTTGATATTTATATAAGTACATTTAAATAAATATTTGTCTGTGTATTTGTGTGTGCTACATCTATCAGAGCCTAGAAATTATATAGCACAACTTCAAATGTTAAAACCTCATTACTTTGTATGTATTCAAGAAAAGACTGCGACCATTCCGCAGGTCTGACTTCTCAGGCTTTTGGATCTTTTGTCAGAAGAGAAGGATACAAAACGTTCTTTGTGAATGACAGTGCTTCCAACATCTTTCCCATCTGCTCCCTTTTAATTAAAAGAATGTATAATTTTCTCAATGAAATTGCTGTAAGTCCAAAATTATTTGGTGTCATTGTGTGTTTAGTAAGTTTACTTGTTTGGTTGACTTTGCTTATTGCTGAACCTTCCTCATCTCATACCCCTTCTGGGATGTTAGACACCTGCCTTCTGTGTAGTGTCTGCTGTGATCCATTGCCAGCACGGTAGTCCCACTTACCAGTAGTCCAGCTTACATGTTCTCAATGTAATGAGGTTTTTGGGTTTTTTTTTTTTTACAACCATAATTTTGAATTTGAGAACGCAAGGGGGCCTTTGAGATCATCAAAAGTCCAATCCTTAGCCTGGCACCAGTGTCTCATGCCTAGCTACTCAGGAGTCTAAGATCAGAGGATTACAGTTCAAAGCCAGCCCAGGCAGAAAAGTCTGTGAGACTCATCTGCAGTAAAGTACTAAAAATAAATCCAGAAGTTTAGCTGTGACTCAAGTGGTAGAGCACTAGACTTGAGCAAAACAAAATTCAGAGAATTCAATTCCCAGGAGCAGCACACACAAAAGTAAAAGTCCAATCCTTAGACACACTGAAATCAAAAGATGGGTGTTTCCTTTGGAAGAGATTTGTAACCATGAGCCTCTGAGAATCTTGACTTCCATGCTAGATAACACCCACAAATGATTTCCAATGTGGAAAGAGCATTTCTGCTTTCCTTGGAGAGGTCTTTAACACTTTGACTCCCCTGAAGATGTATAAGATGTATGTAGGATGTGTGTGTGTGTGTGTGTGTGTGTGTGTGTGTGTGTGTGTGTGTGTGTGTTCATTTGTACCTGCAGATGGCCAGGGCAGATAACAAGCTCTTAGATAGTTCTGATGCCTGGTAATACATCATGTCCCATATCCCTGTTTGCTCTTTCTACGCAAAGATACTTGTACCACAACACAGATAGAGCATTGCCTGTTTTGTACTCAATTAGGGAACGACCATAACCTATTCAGTACACACAGTGACAAGAGAGGTTAAACATTTCTGTTCTGTTTAACGTCTCTCTTTTTAGTACAGGGTCAGAAAAGCACTTCTTTCTCTTTGGTTTTCCAGTATTGAAAACCTTTTGATAGAACACAAAACAAAACCCTCTCCCAGTCACAAGCACTCTGGGAAAATAGTGCTAAGAATGGGAAAGAACTCTTCATTTGCAATGTCTCTATTCTTCCTCTAGTAATATTCCAGTGCCTTGCTTAACTCTTCTAAAGATTGGTTGCTATTAATATTAACCAATCAAAACAAATAAATGGAGCTGCAGTGATATACTTGTGGATTTGAGAACTTCTGAAAACACATAAAACAACCATTAGAATGTGTTAATGCTACCATTTATTTTGAGAATATAGCTTGGAAAAGATGCCATCATAAGGCTTTCATTTAGTAATCATCAGCTCAATGAATTTTAGCACTAGTTCATTAAAATCCAGGGGAAGATGGCCTCTCATTAACCTAAATGATATTGTAGCAAGATCATCACTGTGACCAATACTTTATTATTACTACATGTTTTTAACAGTGTGTGCTACCTGCTTTGAGCAATCCCAGGCAGTTTGGTGGCAAAATAATTGGAATGCTAATTTTGTATTGCCACCTAGTGGTATTGTAGCTGATAACACTGACAAATAAAGGAGCCACATTTTCTGATAGTGTGGTTCAGACATTTTAGTTTGTAATGATCATCTTGAAGTTAGTACAATAATTGTTCTGAATAATATTTTATAGTTCTTTTTCAAATCAGTTGTTCACTCTCCATTGCAAAAGAAAGTCAAACTTTTTGTTTTAATATTTAAATCCTATACAAGTTGATATATTTGGTTCTTATCTGAACTCTCTGATCTTGGTTACCCTGCTCTGCCAAGTACTCCCCATCAGTGAGCCTGCCCTGGGTCAGATGGTGGAGAGGACAGAGAGGTGAAACAGGAGGTCTCACCTCCCCCTTGCTCCTCAGACCTGTGAGGAAGTGTTCCTCCCTCAGCAGTCCTGTGGGCTACCATGGCCTCCCCTTCTGCCTGCACGCACTGTAAGATGGCCCGTGGCATGGGCATAGAGAACAGAGGAGAGGAAAGGAGGCTTACCACCTCCTCCGAGAGTAGGAGTTCCCCTTCCTGTTCATCCTGTTGGGTCCTTCTTTTTTGTTGCCCCCTGGTACCTACTGCTAGGTTTTGGGCTGTATTAAATTAAGGTTAAGGGAGTACCAGAGAAGAAAATGTGGCCTTCCACCCATTCTGCGTGCTACTGTTTCTTTTCAGAGTCCTCAAATAGCTGATTGGGGTATCATATCTAGGACTTGGAATGAGAGTTAGTGGGAAAGGCAGAGTGAAGTGTGCTTACTGTATCTTACTTGAAACCAAAACTAAATATAACCTTGAGATGCTGGGTTAAGTCAATGATAAGACATCCACTTAACAGAATATTACCCTGTAACTTACAAAGAGTGAGGGTATGCCGCATGTGCAGACACCGAATGGCTGTAAAGAAGTGCTTGTTTGTTTATTTATTTATTTATTTATTTTTATTATTCTTTTTTTTTTTTTTTTTTTTTTTTTTGGCCAGTCCTAGGCCTTGGACTCAGGGCCTGAGCACTGTCCCTGGCTTCCTTTTGCTCAAGGCTAGCACTCTGCCACTTGAGCCACAGCGCCACTTCTGGCCATTTTCTGTATATGTGGTGCTGGGGAATCAACCCAGGGCCTCATGTATACGAGGCAAGCTCTCTTGCCACTAGGCCATATCCCCAGCCTAAAGAAGTACTTGTTAAATAGCACACTACAGAACATTTAGTGGGCATACATTCGTATTTGTATGTTTACTCTTGCTTAGATGTGTATAAAGTTAGGAATATACAAAAAAAATAGTAATCAGCTTTGTTTTTGAAGGTAAGAACTAGAAGGCTGAGAGACTAGAAGACTGTAGTTAATCAGGCACTTATATAGCTACTTCTGCAGGCCTGTTTGCTTAAGGAGTAAACTAAGGAAGAAGAAATGCAACAGGCATTTAATTTTATGGGAGCAGATGGTGCTTTGAGTGTTGACTTAGTACTTTCCCTAGCTAAATGTCACCCCAGCCTGCAGCTCTACTTAAGTGTTCCTAATAAGGCAAGCCTGCATGAGGAAGTAGGGAGGGGTTCAATGAGGGTCAACGACATTCTCATATTCTTAGGTTCCTGTCTGCCCATTGTAAACTAACGAGATTTAATTGTAGACTAATGTCTGTCTATGTGTCAGTGTAGGTATATTTTTTTAATCTACCATTTTATTTTATTTATTTTGGTGCTGGTCCTGGGGTTTGAACTCAGGGCCTGGGCGCTGTCCCTGAGCTTTTTGCCAAAGGCTAGCACTCTACAACTTGAGCCACAGCTCTACTTACAGCTTTTTGTTTAACTGCAGTTCTCAGATCGTAGCCTCCTGAGTAGCTAGGATTATAGACATGAGCCACCAGGGTTCAGCTAATCTACCGTTTTTAAATATGCACCAATATGTGGTCCTTTTCAGGTTAATTCACCTAAATAAGATTGACCCCCATGTTCCGAATGAAATGCTCTATGGACGCACTGGCTACATCTATGCTCTTCTTTTCATCAATAAGAACTTTGGTGAGGAGAAGATTCCTCAAAGTCATATTCAGCAGGTAACACATTTTTGTGCTTTTGTCAAGTCTTCTAGGAATCTCACTTGTTTACTCTGCCTAAATTGGCTCTGTCTCAACACTTAGCACATCCCAAGCAGGATGTACAATCAGAACACCAATGGCTTCACACCAAGTGTTGCTCGAAGCCTGTGGGGAGGGCTGTGGAGTGAGAGGCCTGAGGTGGAGAGTACAGGGCTCCTCTCAGAGGGAGGCAGAGCCTGAGTTCCTCACAGATGCAGACATCTCATTTTGGGTCTACAGGAGTGGGGGCTTTCCCTGGACCTGTGAATTCCTTTTTCTAAAATTGTTATTATAAA
Source organism: Perognathus longimembris pacificus (assembly GCF_023159225.1). Classification (NCBI taxonomy): domain Eukaryota; kingdom Metazoa; phylum Chordata; class Mammalia; order Rodentia; family Heteromyidae; genus Perognathus; species Perognathus longimembris. The sequence goes on from NC_063164.1 coordinate 22,023,219, forward strand.
GGTTATTCACAGAGGGGCTACAGTTACATAAGTCAGCTAAAGCATATAGTTCTTTTGGACAATGTCACCTCTTCCCTCACACTCTCCCAGCCCATGAATTCTTGATTATCCAGTGAAATGACTCCAGGATTCTCCTTACCCTTCCTCATTTAAGCCAAGTACAGTCACACTCATTTCTCTGAAACAGAAGTAGTGCATGCCCTTCCCTGGCCAGAAGATGCTGTCTAATTTGCTACCAGCCCTTTGAAAGCTCTTAGAAAAATCCCTGTCTCTGCCAGGACGGTTTTTAATTATCTTGTTATTCTGGTTACCTTGCTCCCTATAGATTTGTGAAACGATTTTGACCTCCGGGGAGAGTCTTGCTCGAAAGAGAAACTTCACAGCAAAGTCTCCCCTGATGTATGAATGGTACCAGGAATATTATGTGGGGGCAGCACATGGCCTGGCAGGAATTTATTACTACCTGATGCAGGTAAGGAGTGAGTGTGGTGTAGCTTACCATGTGCTTCCTGACACAAGTAAGCTTTTGCATGGGAGGTGAATCTTGAGCCATCTCCTTTCTTTGTCAACCACTGTGCCATGATGCTTGTGATCACTTGATCTACCCAAACCAGAGTGCAGTTTACTCGTGTGTGTGTGTGTGTGTGTGTGTGTGTGTGTGTGTGTGTGCAGTTCATGGGGCTTGAACTTAGAGCTTGGATGCCATCCTGAGCTGTTTTGCTTAAGGCTAGTACACTACCTTTTGAGACACAACTCCATTTCTGGCTTTTTGGTAGCTAATTGGAAATAAGTCTCATGGACTTTCCTGCTGAAGCTGGCTTTGAACCTTGATCCAAAGATCTCAGCCTCTGAAGTAGCTAGGATTATAGCCATGAGCCATTGGTATCCAGCTGCCAGGCCCTTTGTAACAGAAAAGTCACTGTATTTGAAATGAAACTTGATCTGTAGATAAACATTCTTGCCACCTGTGCAGACTCAAGTATTTGGGCCTATAATTCTGTGGGAAGTGCCTTTTTGCTCTTCTTTTCAGCAAATGCCTTGAATTAATAAGAATTAATAATATTATTCTAGGGTTGGGAATGTGGCTTAATGATGGAGTGCTTGCCTAGCATCCATGAAATCTTGGGTTCAGTTCCTCAGTACTACATATACAGAAAGATCCAGAAGTGGCACTGTGGCTCATGTGGTAGAGTGCTAGCCTTGAGCAAATGCAGCTCAGGGAAAGTGCCCAGGCCCTGAGTTCAAGCCCCAAGAATGGCAAAAAAAAGAAAAAAAGAAAAAAAAACTAGTATTATTCTATATTATAAGGGTACAAATCATTGCAGGAAGCTGTACGGAATCAATAAGTACCCAATGAGCAGTGCCTAAGGCTAACTTACAGCAAAGACCAGGATATATATTATATCCTACCTGTAAAATAGCCTAATGTGCTATACCCAATAATTCTTAGGTTCTGATAGTGTTGGAACACATCAACCAAAGTAAAATAGACTGAAAACTGATAGAATTCACTGTAGGAAACAAGAGAGATCATCAGAAGAGAACTTCTCTTAGAATGCCATTTTCAGGAACTTAATAAGCTCTCCTTAAGGAGAATTTTTCTCTTAAGAGTTAGAATTTATGTCAAAGAAAAATTGAATCTTCATACCTGCTGGTCCTAATGTTACCCATCCCACCTTCTTAGAGCAAAACGTGGCATGAAGAAGTGCTTCATTAATATGTTCAATATGAGTGCTTGCTTGCTGGATAGCTGGCTATGATATGTGCATCTGTGTCAGACCTGTCCTCTGCCAGAACAGAGCCTAAAATCTCAAGGTTATTATTGCTCTCGAATACAGAGCCACACTTAGAGTGGTAATGGCCATCAGAGGCCAGCTGTTTTGTTATATTTTTCCTGTATTTCTCAATTAGAACATTCCTGACAATAATTAGGGCTTCTGACTATTTAAATTTATATTCCTTTTTCTGGTCCCTTCTCTTGTGGCTCTTTGTTTCTGGATGTATATGTAAATTCTCAAGCGTTTTAGAAAAGGAGAATCTTCTAAAATTCAAAATGAGCTCCAACTATATATGTCAGTGACTGAGTGTCCTTGTTGACCTTTTATTAAAGCAGAGATGTCTTCTGTTCTGCCTCTTTCTGTTAGCTGAAATAAGAAATCTGTAAAACTTAAGGTCAATTTTTTAACTGAAAAACTTAAGGTCAGTTTTTTAATTCGTAAGATAGGCATGGTGATACAACCCGAATCCCAGCACTTGGGAGTCTGAAACAAGCGAATTTCAGGTTTAAAAGCCAGCCTGTGCTTCATAACAAGTCCCTGTCTAAAAGCAAACTTAAGATGAAAATAAAATAAATCATTTTTAGATCATGTTGGATAATTCCTTCAAGTTTATTCATTAAAAGTGAGTGTGGGGGCTGGGAGTATGGCCTAGTGGCAAGAGTGCTTGCCTCCTACACATGAAGCTCTCAGCACCACATATATGGAAAACGGCCAGAGTGGGCAGAGTGCTAGCCTTGAGCAAGAAGAGGCCAGGGACAGTGCTCAGGCCCTGAGTCCAAGGCCCAGGACTGGCCAAAAAAAAGTGAGGGTGGACACTGTCCTTTGTGTATAGTAGAGTCAATCTTTGTGTCCTCTCAAGGACACGGTGCCCTTTCAGAGTCTTGTGAGAGCCAGGCTCCATCCCTTTCATCCCTTACCGCTTTCTCCCTGTGTTTCCTCCACTGCCTTTCCTGTACCTCCACAGCTCCATGCTCTGCTTAACAGAACATCACTGCCCTCCCCACTCCTTCACAGCCCTACCTGGCAGAACACCGCTGCCCTCTCCCCCTTCCCACAGTCACACACCCTGCCCAGAAGAACAGCACTTTGGATGTGTTGTTTAAAGAGTTAGCAGTGCGTTGAGTTAAGGACAACAGGACTGCAAAAGAGAAACTACAAACTGTATGAAGGTGGGTGGCTCATATGACCTGTGTCAGCATATCCTGTGAGTCTGTTCACCATTGTATGAGGATAATCCATGCACAGCTCTGTGTTGAATCCTCTACAGAGCTGATGTCATTGGGCATCAGAATCAGAAGTCTGTGAGTCTCCCTTTCTATGGAGAACATGCCCTGCTACTTCTCTGAATGCTATGCTTGGTTGTCTGATGCATCTTTGTGTTGGCAATGCTGGTTTTTAATGGGGTGCACACACACCATTCTGGGGATTAAACTCAGGGCCTGGGCACTGTTCCTGGGTTCTTTTGATCAAGGCTACTGCTGTACCCCTTTGAACCATAGCAACCCTTCCTGTTTTCTGGTAATTAGTTGGAGAAAAGAATCTCACAGACATTTCTGCCCAGGCTGGCTTCTAACTGTGATCCTCAGATCTAAGCCTCCTGAGTAGCTAGGATTACAGGTGTGAGCCACTGGTGCCCAGCCCTGTGCTTTTTTTTTTTTTTTACTCTAGGCTGTCACTCTACCATGTGAGCCACAGTTTCACTTCTGGCTTTTTTTTTTTTTTTTGGTAGTTTTTATTGGAAAGAAGAGTTTCACAGACTTTCCTTCCCGAGTGGGGTTCAAATTGTGACCCACAGATCTTGGCCTCCGAGTAGCTGGGATTACAGGTCTGAACCACCAGCACCCTGGCTCTTTGTAGTTTTTAAAGCATGCTTCAGATTCTGAGAGTTTAAGAAACTCCTCATAGATTCATACACTCAAGTTTTGACATGGGAAAGTCATTTATGTGTCTATCAGTGACAACAAATATCGAGAAGCAATGCATACAGTAATAGTTAACTAGCAGCCCAATTTGACTTACTTTAAAAACTTGAAATCACAGAGAAGTAAATAAAACAAAATGTCCCTTTGGTGAAAAGATTTGATAAAATCCAAAGCCTTTTAATGGCTCCTAATCTTTTGGTGTGATTTGTTTCTGTTTATTTGCTTGTTTGTTTCTAGTTTAAAACTTAGTCCTGGGAGGTCTTGTTTGCTTTAGCCAAAATTCTGCATGTCCTTCTTAGCCCAGCCTTCAAGTTAACCATGGGAAGTTATATAATCTGGTCAAGCCCAGCGTGGACTTCGTTTGCCAGCTGAAATTCCCTTCGGGCAACTACCCTCCGTGTGTGGATGATAACCGGGACCTGCTGGTGCACTGGTGCCACGGAGCCCCCGGCGTCATCTACATGCTTATCGAGGCCTACAAGGTACTGCGGGTTTCTTCAGCATTTCACAATGGAAAATTAGTCTTGTATTCCTTCAGGGGGGTGAACATATGTATCACTGATCCCAAGATAACTTGCTAGGTGGGTGAGAATTTGTTCTCACAGTACCCACTGGTTCATAGAACAAGAGACTGCTTCGTTGGGGGAGAATCAAGATGATTGCAGCAAGGTAAAACCAAGGTAAATATCCTACAGCTCCGTTAAAAATAGAGAGAACGCTCATGCATTGCTGATGGAAATGTGACATGGTAAAGCTGCCATGCAGAATAATTTTGTGGGTTCTCAAAAACTATAAGCATTTAATCAACATGTAATCCAGCAATTCAACTCAAAGGTATTTATCCCAAAAAACCTAAAGCAAAACTTCAACGGGGTGAGGTGCAATGGCTCATACCTGCAGTTCTAGCTACTTGGAAGGCAGAGATAGGATAGTGTTTTAAGACTAGCCTAGACAAAGAATTATTGAGACTATCTCACAAAGAACAAATTGAGCATCGTACATACCTGTAATCCCAACTGTGTGAGAGGCAGAAGTAGGATTGTAGTCTAAGACCATCCAAGGCAAAAGCACAAGATCCTATCTGAAAATAACTAAAGCAAAAAAGGCTAGGGGCATGGGGCCACATGTTGAGACCCTGATTTCATACTCTAATACCACCAAAAAAAATATTCAAAGATGCATGCACATCAGTGTTCATAACAGCTTTTCAACAAGCCCAAAATAGAACTTATCTATTCATCAATAGATGAATGGATAACAAACGTATGGTATATACATGCAGAGGAAAATTATTTAGTGATAAAAAGAATTGAATTCCAATATGTACTGCAATATCCATGAGTCTTGAAAGCATGCTAAGTAAAATAAACCAGACACAGAAGGAGAGGATATATTTCTGCTTATATGAAGCTATATCTAATAGAGGTGGTCTAGAATAGGAAGATGGGATTGGGGATGGGGTTTCTATTTGGAGTGACAAGCTTTTCAAACCAATAGCAGAACTGTTTCACAGTATTGTGAGTGTAATTAAGACCAATAAATTATATGCTTAAAATGGTTCAAATTGTAATTTCTATAATGTATATTTTACCACAATAAAAAATACAAATAGCACTCTTAAATTGTTTGCTATAGCAAACCTTCAGTCAAGGAAGGAAAGATTTTTAATTGAAAAAAAATAGGCGTAAACCAAGATATTTATGATCTTTGATACTTACAAATATACAGACTATAAACAGGCAATGGTATCACATAACTAAGTGTGCTTTTAATGCTTCAAATTCCATGTTTCAGAAAGTTAGAATGGGAAAAAATTGTGGTGGCAATGCTGGTTTTTAAACTCTTGTGCTTGCTAGGCAAGTGTTCTGCCATTCAAGCCATGACCATGGCTCTTTGCCTTTGGTTATTGTTCATACGATTGTCACTCTTTGCCCAAGCCACCTGGACCTCATTCCTCTTGTTTATGCTTCCTGCATAGTTGAGATGGTAGATACCATCCACCCTCAGCTTTTTATTGGAATCTCAAGAACTTTTTACCCAGACTGTCTTCCATGATCCTCTCTATCTTAGCCTCCCAAGTAGCTAGGATTATAGGCATAATCCACCACACTTGGCTTAATAGAAATAATAATAACTTTTAGTCTATCTTTATTCAGTTTGCAATGAGATATTAAGAGCTACTCAGAACTCAGGCACTGGTAGCTCATGCCATAATCTTACCTACTGAGGAGGTTGAAATTATGGTTGCATGGGTTGATAAATCTAAGAGAACTCTTTATCTCCAATTAAACAGCAAATAGCAAGAAGTAAATGTGTGGCTCATCTGGTAGAACAGCAGCCTTGAGAGAAAAGCCTAAAGGAGAGCTCAAGACATTGAGTTCAACCCCCAGTATGAGGTCCAAAAAAGAAAACTATCTACTCAAAATATTTCTTTTTTTTTCCTCTTCCTTTTTTTTTCTTCTTTACTGTCAAAGTGAAGTACAAAGGGGTTACAGTTTCATATGTAAGGCGTCAAAATATTTCTTGAGCCTTTGAGTAAGATATAAGATTTTGTTAGTTGAATAGTGATACTCCTTCAATAAAACACATGTGCACAAACACACACATGCAAATCTTAGATATACTGCAGGTCTTGCTTGATTATGACAGCAATGCTAGTCAGTTTAGCCATTTGTCTCTAGCAGTATAATACAGCTGTCTGCCATAAATGCTTTACCTTCTTTTGCCAAACTCTGCTTCCTTTCCTCCCTCTCTCCCCCTTCTACAAGACCAGGAAGTGGTGTCAATAGAACTTTCTTATGTACCCTGAATACTGAAGGTCATGTTCCTTGAGTCTGCAGGTGTTCAAAGAGGAGCAGTACCTCTCTTATGCCTACCAGTGTGCTGACGTGATCTGGCAATACGGGCTGCTGAAGAAGGGATATGGGCTTTGCCATGGAGCTGCCGGGAATGCCTATGCCTTCCTGGCACTGTACAACCTTACACAGGATATGAAGTACCTATACCGGGCCTGCAAGGTAGGCATCAAGTTGCCCCCAGAAAAGCACTTCTTCCAGGACAGTGAGCAAGGGCTCTAGTTCATACAATTAACTTAGTTCAACCCCAGGAGTCTCCAGGTAAATACACACACACACACACACACACACACACACACACACACACACACACTTTACTGGTCCTGGGGCTTGAATTCTGGGCTTGGATGCTGTTCCTGAGTTCCTTTGTTTGCTGAAGCCTACTGCTCTACCACCTGAGCCACAGTGCTGCTTCCAACTTTTTCTATGATTAGTTGGATATAAGAGTCTCAGAGAGCTGGGAATATGGCCTAGTGGCAAGTGTGCTTGACTCGTATACATGAAGCCCTGGGTTCGATTCCCCAGCACCACATATATAAAAATGGCCACAAGTGGTGCTGCGGCTCAAGTGGCAGAGTGCTAGCCTTGAGCAAAAAGAAGCCAGGGACAGTGCTCAGGCCCTAAGTCCAAGGCCCAGGACTGGCAAAAAAAAAAGTCTCAGAGACTTTCCTGCCTGAGCTGGCTTCAAACTGAGATCCTCAGATCACAGCCTCCTGAGGATTACAGTAATGAGGCACCAGTGCCCAGCAAAACATATTATTTAAGCAAATCCTTCTTGGGCTATCCAGTTGAATTGGCATTCCTTTAAAGGGCATAATTTTACTGAACAGCATCTATAGTAGGAAAAAAAAAAAAAGGTCTTAGGAAGGTTTGTACCTTTCTTTCTTTCCTTGAGAACCTTGGACATATGTGGAGTTCAGAGAACTCCTTTGCTTCCTCCCAAGTTGTGTACTCTGTTTCCGACCATCTATTTCTCAGCACTAAATGTATTTCCTGACTCAATAGTTCTCAGAGTAACACATAAGACAATCTCTACTCCCTTCTAGGAAGAAATCACTTCAGTAATCTAACTTGCTTTCCTTTTCAGTTTGCCGAGTGGTGCTTAGATTATGGAGAGCATGGATGCAGGACCCCAGACACCCCCTTCTCTCTCTTTGAAGGTATTTTTCACATTCCTTATTTGCCTTTTAATATAAACTCTTATTTCTCTGCTTAGTAATTAGTGTTTTTTAATTGGAATTGTATCAACAATTTATTTTTATTAATTTATTTTTTTCCAGTCCTGGAGCTTGAACTTAGGGCCTGAGCACTGTCCCCGGCTTCTTTTTGCTCAGGGCTAGTACTTGCCTCTTGAGCCACAGCGCCATCTCCAGCTTTTTCTGTTTATGTGGTGCTGTGGAATCGAACCCAGGGCTTTGTGCATGCTAGTCAAGCACTGTACTGCTAAGCCACATTCCCAGCCCAACAAATTAATTTTATACTCAATCCCTGCAGCTATTTTATGTGTGACATGAGCATTATAAATCAGTTACCCCTGGTACTCCTGCAGACATAACCCTAGTGGTTGTAAGGGTGAGAACCATCTGTGGAGCCAGGAGTAACTCACATTGAGAAGCATGCAAATATCACTTCCTTATGTCCCACAGTGCCCTGGGGAGGGAACTCACCCATGGTAAATGGCAGGGCAGTGTTTGCCTCTATTCTCCATCCTGTCCTCTCCCTAGATAAAAAGGCTGATCCCAGCCAGGCTAGGAATGTGGCTTAGGGATAGAGTGCTTGTCTAGAATGCACGAAGCCCTTGGTTCAATTCTCCAGTACCACATAACATGCCAGAAGTGACTCTGTGGCTGAAGTGGTAGAATGCTAGCCCTGAGCAAAAGAAGCTCTGGGACAGTGCCCAGGCCCTGAGTTCAAGTCCCAGGACCCACAAACAAACAAACAACAACAACAAAAAAAAAAACCTCAGGCTGATCCCTTCAGTAGGAAACAGCTGTGTATGTCACTATAGTGTTCACATACAGGCAGATCCTCATTTTCTTTAAATCTGTGCCATTAATATCAAATGTTCTCCATGCTTCTCTGTAAAGTCATTTGGTGTCATAACTTCACTTCTTTTTCTTCCTTTAGGAATGGCTGGAACAATATACTTCCTGGCCGACCTGCTAGTTCCTCTGAAAGCCAAGTTCCCTGCATTTGAGCTGTAAAAGGAGAGCAGCCGCCCAGCTGGACTCATGGCCTCCTGTGTATTCACATCAGTGCTGCACACTTCTGTTGCTTTTCAAGGAAATACAGAATCCAACTGTGTACCTGAGTTAGTTGTTTTCTTCAGAATGGTCGTTGCTTTGATTCCTTTGTTCATTATATACTTTTATTTAAAAGTAAGCAAGACATTCTTTTTAGGTTTTGTCTGAAAGGATGGATAATAAGTACAATCCTCTGAGGTCATTTACATGTATTTCAGGACTTGGAGGAAATCTTACTCTTATTTAAATTTATGAACATAACTATCTATTGCTATTCTAAAAAATGTTTAAAAGAAATTACATATAGGTAAGCGGAGGTAGATATGTAGCTGTTGCTGAATATTACCTTCTACCTCTTCTGTTTCATACTTTAACCCCAACAAGGGGTAAGTTTTATTATTTGCTTTTCTTTAACTGGTTGATAATAGAAGGGGACAAAATATAAATAGTGGCTTCTAGGAGAAAAGACACAAGAGCTACAAAGGAGACTTGGAAACTAAGCACCACTTTTCAAATTCCTGATGCCTGTTTGCTCTAGAGATTAAAATAAATGCACTGTAAAATCTGCCTCTGATTTGACAAAAAAGCATCTGGGACTGCATGCCAGTGTTTATATCAAAACTTTTGCAAATGTGATTGTGTCACACATTTTAGTTGAATGTTAGTTCAAGATAAGCTATCAGTAACACTTTTAGTGTTGCTGTTGTTGTTATTTTTAAGTTCAGGGTTCTTTGGAACTATTTGCTTTGATTTATTTGTTTGCTTTTTGGTGTTGGAATAAGATCAGGTAGCACATTTCCTGTGTGCATATGCTATAGTGTAGGATTCCAGTCTGTCCTGGTCCACTGACCTTCTAACCCTTGATTTTTTTTACTTACGTGGCACTGACTATAAGTTAATACTTGCTGTCCACTATAAGCTGAGTTTCTTCCCATCAATTTCTCTCAACATTGGTGTTTCTATGCAGTAATTCAGCCTTCTTCTGCCTTACAAGCAGAGCAAAAAAAAAAAAAAAAGAAGAAGGCCAGATAGCCAATCACTAGAGAAAGAATAAACTTTGGAGAGAATTTTTACTTATTAGGAAGCATCATCCAGAAAACAATCCTTCCTATAAACAGATAGATCTGTGCATATTGCAGTCTGAACAGCTCATCAGTTTCTGAAACCACAAAACCAGGTTTTATATGGTAGATGAGGATTCCTTGATGCTTTAAATTCTGTACAAATTGGTTCCTCCTCTACCTCCTCTTCCCTTCCACCACCCCCCCCCACTGCTGCCTTTCCTAGACCACTCTTCTTGACTGATTTGAAAGATGTTGAAACTATAAAACAACAGGCTCTGAGAATTTTAAATGTGCAATTTCTTGGTCACAAAAAAAAATGCTATTTTTACTGGAACTTAGAAATTGTCTGATCCTTTAAAGTTTGCCAACAGTAGGATCTAAGAAGTAACCCACTGCTCAGTTTGGAGCCTGAAGCTTCTCTCTTAGTTTCTGCAGTACTGCTGGTGAGCTGGGGACAGCTGTGCCTTCTTCAGGAGAGTTTCTATCCATTGGTGTTGACACTTACAGCAAAGCTCATTTATTTGCCCTTGTCCAGGTGTCCACTTTGAGAGGAGAAAGCTCATTTGGCTTAACTAAATGTCATATATCGTGCCTGTACTTTTAGCTACTATAGATATCTTCACCAGGGGAAAAGAACAAAGCCACTCTCCTTCTGCAAGCCGGAGCAGCCCTGACCACAGCGCTTCGTGAGCATTTTGATGAAGAACTCAAAACAGGGAAAAGAACATTCTGAGTCATGTTCTTGTTCATGTTTGGATTGCACTTAACGCTATTGTCATCCATTAAGAAATTCATTCTCAAATACAAGTGTAAGATTCTACCTATCTTTTTCATACTTGAGCTTTTTAAAACTTATTAGGCTGGTAGGATGTTTATACCATTGTTTCCTTACACTAAAGAGCTAAGATTTTAAACAGGGTATAGAGCCAACACCAATACCTGTCACTATGGTAGTGACTAAAAGAAAGTTCCATTAGCTTTCTTAGTTTCAGAAGGAAGCAATGTCCTTATTTCAGTCACTTTTAGTACAGTTCAGTTATTTTTCTCGTTGGTTATAAACCTTCTCCCTAGTGGCCTCCCAGAAAACTCAGTAACCTTGCTTATCTCTATGCAAAGACTAGGTGGTAAAGCTCCAAATCTTGTCAAGCAGAGTTCGTTACCTTACCATGCTTTTGTGCAAGCAGTGGTGAGAAATTTCAGTGGTTCACTTTTCAGTTCCCATGGGGCTTTCGTTGCATCTTAGTTGTCATCACAAACCTCCCTGGCAGGTAGTTCCAGGTAAAAGGGAATCTAAGTATACTTTCTCCTTATTCCCATTTCCCTCAATAACAGAATTGAGAGACATCTCTGCTCCTGTGGTTCTCTAGTTAGTTTACATGCATTATTAGGATGCCTTCCCTTCTGTCAACAGATTTTGAAATAGAAATGATGGACAGTGAATGTTGACTTACACACTCCTCTGGATCCCAGAATTCACCTGTAGTTGCCAGTGACACACACTGAATCTTAATTCTGTTTCTGCCTCCCCTAAACAGAGCAGAGCACACTTCTGTATGTTCTGTCCTTCCGGGCCAGAGAACTATTTCTCCTGTAGATATGCAATGCATCTGGAATATTCAGGGAATTCACTGCAGTGTTACATTATCATTACTGGAAAGGGTTGATATCATTTGCATTTATATATTGTATAAAGGATTTGACTTACCAGTTCTCAATAAAAGTTTGTTAGGACTACCTATTGTAATGTGCTTTTGTTCGTTTCAACTTAAACCTGAAAAATATTTTTTCTTCAGTAGTAAATAATGTCTTTTTCTTTGCATTCAGACTCTTAAGTTCTTTCCTAACTTTTGTCTTTATTGTTAAGACAACCACGATTTCTACTATTTTCTAAAAATAGAGATTTATAAAAAGAAAATATTTTTCAATGGTAGAATTGTGGAATTTCAATCCTACATGGTTGCAAGCAGAGCAGTCAGTGTCTTATCCATCTCTTTGCTATGTGAATCTACCCCATAGTCAGTCACTAAAGGCCTAGTTCTGGAAATCTGGTTCTGTGACTAAGACTTACATAGAGAAGGGGATCAAATAAAACCTAACTATAAAATGTACATGCGGTATTAGGAAGGGGTCCTGCTTTGTCACCCCAATGACTTGTACATAGCTAATTAGGGTCACTTCACACAACAAAACCTTGTCAAATTACAAAGTACTCACTTTCATCTCCAAATTGCACATTATCCTCTAGCACATATGATTGTATTGCCCTTTACTTCTCTACAGGTGGAATGATTCATAATACTGAGGATAAATGCAGAGTGATTTTTATTCCTCTCTTGAGTGAAGTAGAGATGTGGTGATGTTTAATACAGACAACAGGACATGGGGTGGCCAGTGCCTTAGAGACCAGTGTCACACAGACTCACAGTGCTGCTGGAACATTCCTGCCAATGCTGCTAAAGTACATTTCCACTAGCAAGGCCAGCTCACCTTGTTCTGTTTTACTTCTTCCTATCAGAAGAAATGTAGGGCAAGCATATAACATCACGGCATCATTGTAATTGCATCAACAAAACCTAAGTGATTTGTCTCTTGTGACAAGATCTTTGCCTCCTTCCCTCTCCTCGTACTCTGTTCAGAAAAGGATAATAATTTTATGATACTTCTTTTCCTCAAGATAGCTTCCAGTGTGGATTCATTGTACTAGAATCTCCTGTATTCCTTAGTCTTCTAGCTTAGCTTTTACTTTAATTCTGAAAGCCCTGGACACTGTTTCTCGGGAAGTTTGCTTACCCATTCTGTTTTCTCTCTAAAGCTCTGGGTCAATTAGCAAAGCAGGACAACACTGGCTCTTACAATGGGGAACATAATGGCTTTGCAGCTTCCATTATGTAAACTGCCGGAATACCATTCAAGAAGCCCGGTGCTTGTGCATCCCTGGGGACTCATTTTACAATTTTGTGAGTAATGAGAGAAAGCAGCAAACACAATAAGGCAAGAAGTGAAATAATGAGGATAGAGAAATGGATCTTAGCAGAGCTGCTGCTCACAGCCAACCAGCTTAATTTCACATTTCTACATTATGTTAACTTTTCATCGACATGCAAATTACAACCGTGGTGACATTAAATCCACAGCTAATGTTCTATCACTCTACAAATAAGTGTTAGAGAAAGCATTTGTGAGGCACTTAGTCATTCTGCAGCAAAAGGCGGACCCTTAATAAATGGGTTTATAAAAGGTAGTATCACAATTGACTAATTTCTCTGGTGGAGCTGAATATTAAGAAAAGCATTTGTAACCTGAAATATACTGATGTGGCTCACTGTTGACAATGATAGTTTTCTGAGGATCTGGCATTCAAAAGTGCACATGTCCCTTGAGACAACCTCAACTATGGGCACTGTTGGATTTGTGTTGCAGTTTCGTCCTATTGATTGTGCCATGAATGATGCTTTAATGCCACTTTCCCTCAGAATTCACTAAACATGTCTCGTCTTATGTGCAAGGTATCTGGTTGGGATTCTGGGTACATTAAATAGATATACTTACTATAGACAAACAAATAATTTGATGAGCAATTATAAGAAAATGCCATCAAATATTCCTATTAACACTCCCAACTAATATTTTCTTTATTTCACAAAAATTGACATAAAGCTAGATCTCTCGTGTGCTCTGTGGTTTCTGTCTATACTTAGAAATCTTGAAGTTGGGTACTCTTACAGGGAGAAGACACTGGACAAAACCCTATTGTAATAGGGAGGTCAGATCTGGCCAGTGCCATCATTAACTGTGGAGGGACTTCAGGTTGACTCCAGCTCAGATTAGAGTAGAAGCCAACTCCATCTTCACTAAGATCTCCCCCACCCTATCCAGGGAAGCTCCCCTTTATTATGATAAGTTATGTAAATTGACCACCTGAGGCCTGGGAGCTTCAAGAGAACCTGTGCCCTCCCATGAGTAGGCGTATCCACCTGACATCAAATCCATGTGCCCTCCAGAGTGGGCGTATCCACCTGATGTCAAATCTATGTGCCAATTCTAACTAGAATGATGGGTTGGTTCAAACAGATACTATGAAACAGACTGTAACTCTATTGTCCACCTGCGTGCGGCCTAGCATGCTCTGTAAGTGCTGTATCCTCATTGGCCACCTGTGTGTGGCAAGTTTGACTGTGATGTTTGCCTTATAACTAGGAAGGCCACATGTGCGCGTGGTTACAGCTCCCAAGTCTGGGCGGCGACCCCGCACACATGGTCGGCAGTTTCAGCTCCAGAGTCTGGGCTGCAACCAAGGCCAGTTGGTTCACTTTTTGTTCAATTTTTACTTCCCCAATAAATCCATGTTTTTATCATCTTGTAGCTAGAGACTGTGTGATGGACTCTTGGGGGAACCAGGAATCCCCTCCCTTGGGGGGGACCCCGTTTCATTGTAGTGAACTCCCACTTTACTTCACCTATCATCCAGACCCATCATTAAAATATTCCATTTGGATTATTTTGGCAATACCCATGCTGAAGGGGACTCTGAAAACATACAGTCATTTACCTCCAAAACTAGATTCATACATTTGATCAACTTCTAGGAAATCTGCAGTATTGTTTTATTTTTTGCCAGTCCTGGGGCTTGAACTCAGGGCCTGCATACTGTCCCTGGCTTCTTTTTGCTCAAGGCTAGCACTCTACCTCTTGAGCCACAGCACCACTTTAGCTTTTTCTATATATATGGTGCTGAGGAATCAAACCCAGGGCTTCATGTATACGAGGCGAGCACTTTGCCACTAGGCCATATTCCCAGCCCTGGAAATCCCCAGTATTAATGAACATGAAGAACTTTCAACAATATTTTTAATTGTACTGTTAACATAAGTGGGCTAGATTTGCTAGAATTAAGAAGAAATGATATCTGCTTTGACGTGGTGACATATAAACAGCTCTGTTCAGTGTAAGTCAGAATGACACCAGACTGGCTTTACTCAAGTAATGGAATTAGAATGAGACGTGTATGAAAACAACAAAACTTGTTAATAAAATCCTGAAGTTGGGGCTTTGCTCAACCATCAACATGTATACAAATCACTGAGGGATCCTGTTAAAATGACTCTAACTTGAAAATGGGATGAGAGAGGCCTGGGATTCAACATTTCTAATAAATTCCTAGACAGTGCATATACTGGCCACACAGCCTGCTTTTTATAATGGCATTAGATAATCCATCATGGATCTCAGCTAGGTAAGGACAAGGAAATAAGGTTCACCCTTGGCTGCTATGTTGGGAGAATTGACTGATACAAATGAGGGCTAAGTGCATGTAACATGGTAGCAAGAGCATGAAAGAGCCTGAATGATTGGAATGTGGTTTCTGATGTGACAATTCTATAGTGGCCAATTTGTGGGTAGGGAGGGCTGCAGCAAGCAAAAGTAAAGAACTTGGAAAAAAAAGGAAGTGGGAGAATTGCCAGAAATTTCTTCTTCTTTTTCTTTTTTTGTATCTAAAGAATCATCCAAAGAATAGCTCTGCCAATATAAGATAGTCATACCTAAAGCTGGGCTCTGGGAGGTCAGGCCTGTAACCCTAGCTACTCAGGAGGCTAAAATCTGAGGCTTTTGGTTCAAAGCTAGCCCAGGCAGAAACGTCCATGAAACTCTTGCCTCCAATTAATCACCAAAAAGAAAAAAGAAAAAAAAAAAAAGCTGATGTAGTTGTGCCTCAAGTGGTAGAGCACTATCTTTAAGGAAAGCAAACAAACAAAAGACTCAGGGACAGCACCGAGGCCCTGAGTTCAAGCCCCACAACTAGTATAATAGATGATAGATAGGTAAGATAGTTGTTAGATGATAGGTAGATAGATAGATAGATAGATAGATAGATAGATAGATAGATAGATAGATAGATAGATAGATAGCAAAAAGGGCTGGAGACATGTGTCAAGTAGCTGAGCACTTGCCTAGCATTCATAATATGCAAGGCTGGCTACTACGGCGGCGGTTAAGATCTGAAGCCCAGGGTTCCAAGCCAGCCTAGGCAATTAAGTCCTCTAATTCCAGCCACTATGTAAATGGAGAGCCAAAGGATTATAGTCCCAAGGAAAGCTATAGCAAAAGAAACATGACCCTACCTAACAAAGCAAAAAACAATTGCAAAGCTCTGAGTTCAAACCCAGTACTTATCCAACTACCACAAGAAAAGAAAGAGGAAGAATAAGCTCAAGCAATATAACTTTATAACCTAAGGATCTAGAAAAAAAACAAACTGATCACAAAGTCGGTAGAAGGAAGGAATTATAATTAGTGCAGAAACAAAACAAGTAAATAGGAAATACAACAAAAACATTAAAATAAAACAAAAACATCTTTTAAAATGGTGATATTGAGTTGATTATTTAAACTAGCAACAAATTCAACAAGCTTTTAGGGGGATAAACTAAGGGAAGAGAAAAACACTACAATTAAGTCACAAAATAATAAAAAGATAACAGATTTCTATGAACAGTAGAATTCTAAAATATTGGATAATGAGAAGAAAAGAATAATTTTCTATAAACATGTACCCTTCAAGCCTGATAAGGACGTTGAACCAGTAACCTTAACTCTCCTGTCAAAGAAAATTTCAGATGGACAGTGCTTCACACCTGTAATCCTAGCTACTCAGGAGGCTGAGAGCCTGATGGTTGAAGTTTAAAGCCAGCCCAGGCAGATAAATCTGAGAAATTCTTATCTCCAATTAACCAACAAAAGGTTGGGGATGTGACTCAAGTGTAGAGCACCAGCCTTGAGCAAAAAAGCAAAAGTGTGAAGCTTGGAGTTCAAATCTGAAAATAAACATAAAAAGAAGTGATGGGAAGAAAAGAGAAAGGAAAGGAGGAAGAAAATAAAAGTAAAAAAAAAAGAGAAACTGGAAAAGAAAATCTCAGAAATAGTTGAACTTGTATACTTTACCAAACATTTAAGAAATAATATTAATTTTCCTCAAATTCTTCCAAATAATTAGCAGAGAGAATCCTTACAAATACATTCTGAAACTAATATCACTGGGACATCAAATATATTATGAAAACAAACCTATAGGCCAAAAGGCCCAAAGACAGACAGATGATAGAATGATGATAGATAAATAGATAGATACATAGAAGATAGATAAGTAGATACATAGATAGATTAAAAACTCTTCAATAAAATACTAGCAACCAGAAGCCAGAACAATAAGTCAGGACAAAGAAATGAAGCTCCCCCAAATCAGAATGGGAGAGGTCAAATGATCTGTTTGCAATTGACATGCACACCCACACAGCACTATTGGAGCTATAAATGCAGTAAAGTTCTATACATTGGTGTGTCTTCTGCTATAACAAAACTCCTGATACTGTGTAGTATAAAGAAAGAATGTTTATTTTCACCTGTAATTCTGGAGGCTGGAAGGTGCCAGCATCTTCTTGTTTCTAGGTGAAGGTCTCATGACACATCACAGCAAGCTAAAGAAATTGTCTCTTACGAGAGCTACTCTGTTCTCGTGAGTACCACATCGTAGTGTGAATTCACCTGTGGCTCCAATTGCACTTACAAGAAGTCATCTCTGTGCCCCTTCTCATGCTTCCTCTCCTACTCCCCATATGGGGGACATCCTTTGGCTGCATGCTCATCCAACCCTTTTTCTTGGCTTGCTGTCTCAGCACAGTTCTAGGGCCTCTAAAAGTTCATCATAAGGTTTCCACATCATCTCAAATATATCCAAATATGTATACACTTCACTTTAATTTTCTCCATGACAAGTTTTATAAATATCTTGTAATTTCTCTTTTGTCAATATCTGGCTGAAAAATAATTATTTAATGCATTGACAACTGGCTGTGATCCTCCCCCTTGAAGTTATTATATATGCAGAGGAATTCCTGAGAGGTAAGAGGCCTCGTCTAAAATTCATATACTAATTTTTTAAGTCAGTTCCCACTGTGGCTGCTTCTGCCAACAAGAAAGTAGATCTCATCACCAACACACCGAAGGCTCAATAAACTTTAGTCTAATGTCAAAAACATAAAGCCAAAAGGAAAAAAAAATAAGATTTTAAACATAGGTTTACGTTATATATTCTGTTGACATGTAATTTAAAATTCTACGATTTCAAGTTTTCCATTATTTATTTTAGAGTGTGTGCCAGTATCTATCCGCCAATAAAGAATCCTAAGTCCAACACCGTATGTGTAGCCTAAAGAACAGAGAGATCCTGCCCAATTAATTCCCCCCGACAGAAACAGAGAGATTCTGCCCAGTTCATTCCTGGACAGAAACATCCCAGGCACAGTGGGGACAGGCAAACACTTGTGACATGATCCGCTCAGATATGAGTCTTCCCAGCAGATCCTCACCCCTTTAAGAAAGGACCTACCTGTAACTGTGTGTGTTTATTCAATGACTAACACAATAGTGGGTGTCCAGAAAAGTAGATGCTAAACCCACAAACTGAAATGCAAGTTGGACAGCTAGTGAAATGGAATTAGAAACGTTTAACAAGATCTACTAATAAATATTCTTACACTGAACTTAGGTCTATTTCCTGTTTTCTTTGTTATCACTTTGTTTTGGTTCTGAATCTACTGAATAATAAGTAGTTATTAAAAACAATCACTGTACTAACACATATTTTGTCCAGCAGATGTCAGCAGAACGCAGTTTAATAATCTCTATTGTTAATGAAGTTGGAACAAAAATCAATACAGACAATAGGACAGGAAATTACTTGCTCTTGAATAGCATTTCTTTGTTGACATGTGGAGACATGGGCCAGGCATTAAAATGCACACAATTACTTGGGCATACTGGAAATTCTGCATGTACCAACTTCCTTACAAGCATGGTGTTGATGCTATATTTCTTGCATGTACAAATTCAAAATGCTTTAAATAGGATGTCAGGTTATTGCTAGCTAAGTCTCAAGTCATGACTGATGAGGAAAGTGGGAAATTGGATATAAAAATTTATTCAAATATGGGTTCGAGATTGTTTCTAAAGACCACAACTTTATTTCACTTTACCAATTATTTTTGTCTCTTTTTATTATCTTTAAGTAGCTATATATCTTTATTATTTATATTTTATTATTATTTTGTAATAGTACGTTTTTATTATCTTTTTTTTTTCCAGTCCTAAGGTTTGAACTCAGGGTTTGGGCACTGTCCCTGAGTTTGTTTTACTCAAGGCTAGCACTCTACCACTTGAGCCACAGCTCTACTTTAGGCTTAAAAAAAAATTGAGTGGTTTATTGGAGATAAGAGTCTCACAGACTTTCCTGCCCTGGCTGGCTTTGGATTGCAATTTGTGATCAATTGTCAGATCTCAGCCTCCTAAGTAGCTAGGATTACAGGCATGGGCCACTGGAGCCTGGCTTATTTTTATTATTTTTAAGAAGTTGGGCAAAGGAATTACCATTCAACAAAGCAGTTTATGAGTACAGTACATCTTGATCAATGTCACTCCTTTCAACATTCTCACCCGCCCGTCCAAGCCCACCTCTTTCCTCACTTTTCTTAAAGTTTTAGGATATATATTGAATTTTTTTTGCCATTGAACAAAGCAGCTTATATATATACAATGCATCTTGATCTGTATCATCCCTTCAACATTTCACCCCTTTAACTTGCCCTTTCCTTTGTTTATATCCTTCTTTCTTTTAGAGGAATATTAATCCATCCTGTTATACTTCTGGAAAGGCAAATGCCAACCACAGTTTTAAATTTAAATGGAGATAGGGAAAACAAATGAAACCTTTTTTTCCTCAATCGAGAAAAAAGCCACAGCAAATATTTACCAGGCACGACATTTTGTAAAGAGCCTCATGAACTATTAGAATTGTTACTCATTTCCATTTCTGAATGTCTCATCTATTCACAGCTAACAAAAATTAGATCTTTGAGTAAGTCTGGAAATGCGTGTCTTTCTATCAAGTAGGCATCCTGGAATCAGGCTTTGTATCTTTCGAACTCTGAATCTGTCTTTGGGCTACAACCACCCCTCAATGCTCTCTCTGAACTCCAAATGCACCTTTCTGAAGGCAGTCCCAAGAACTTCCATCAAGGGTAGTCAGTTGCTGCACTTCCCAGGGCTTCCATAGGGGTGAGGAAGCGATATGGATAAGGGTCAGGAGTCCTTCAGACTTCCAGCCACACTTTAACAAGGATGGTCCATTTTAACCACTTAGCTGCTGTAAGTATGACCGTTTTTATGCTTATTCCAGGATAAACCACCAGAAATTAAATACCTTTTGTTAGTCAGTCCTTCCCAACATATACATACTAAACACAGACATAGACACACACACACACACACACACACACACACACACACACACACACACACTCCAAAACTCAATCCCTGTATCCCCTTCTTCTCTCTTCCCCAGCCTCACCAGGCTTCAGATTGCCCTGAGTTTCTGATGGACCATTCACCAGCAATAGGTACTATTGTAAAAATCATCTTCCTTTGTAATAGCACATTTACTGTACTTTTAAATTACCATATCTTGATGGGGAGAAAGGAAGTTTATATTCTCAGCAGTTCTTAGAGGAAAAAGGCAAGAAGTAACTGATTTTTATTAATAACGTTGCTGGAAAGTGGCAAGGCAACATCTGGAATACTTATTACCCATTTGGCATGCTGTTCATCTCCGTGGGTAAGATTCGACATGACAAGTTCTGTCAAAAGGAAATAAGCTCCATCTAGTTAAATTAGAATGATTAGGGTCATTTAAACAGGGGAAGTTTAATTTGTATGGATCTAGAAATTTTATACAAACTGGAATACCTAAGTATTTAATCTTCCCTGAAGCTCAATTTAAAATTGAAAGAGACTATTGCATAGATTTATAATGAGATGAGACATATTAGAAATTAATTTAACTATTACTGCACTGGAAGCCATACCTCAGGAAATCAAAGAATATTTCACTTCCAATTTGTGTACAATAGCAGAAGAAAATGTTCCTCTATAACTTATTAACTGTTCTAGTATTTTATGAACTCTTAATTTTCCTGAGGATCTAAGGTGATCTTGTATTTTTTATATGTCTTTTAAAAAGTATTCTTCTACCAAACTTATTCTGCATAGTAAATGTAAACACAAATTTCACATAATTCAGTCCTAAACTCACCTTTTAAACAGGGATTCTTAATGCCTTTGGTGTTTAAGAACTTAATGAAAGCTATAAACTTTCAATATTTTAAGTGTGAAAAGTAAAATATGTAGGATTTTTGTTTTAAATACATAAAATAACATCTTAAGCATACAGAATTACAAAGGAAATTATATTCAAATACAAATATCAATTTTTTTCAACATATGATGTAGTCATATCAGTGTTTCCTAGTGAGGTTTGAACTCAGGGCCCATTCTGACTCAGCTTGTTTGCTCAGTTGGCACTCTACATTTGAGTTTAAACTCTACACTTTTACTGGTTATTTTGCAGATGGAATCTCTTCAGATTTTTCTTCTCAGCTTTGAACTGTGATTTCCCCCATATCTCAGCCTCTTGAATAGCTAGGATTACAACTTGAGCCACCAGTGCTAGCTTATATGTTTCTTTACTAGCACATTTAACAAGATCTAGTGGTGCATGTAACAACTACTGTAATTTTGAAGTAATGATAAATAGAAATGGCTGCTGTTGTAGTATAAAACATGGACAATTTCTATTCATGACAAAGTCACTAAAAATCTCACGTAGATTATCCTACTGATTGACAATGCACAAATAATACATGTGAGTGGTTTCAGAAAATAATCCATGTAAGACCTACGATCTTAAGAACAACGAGAAGAACACATTTATCAGAAACACTGGCTATGAGGCTTGACAGTGACTGGAGCGAGGCAGGGGAAATATGAATCTAGAAATCTTCTCTTATTCCAAAGTAAAAACAGGGCTTAAAAAAACTAAAATCAAATGAAAACATATTGAATGACACAAAACTGGCCAGAAAAAGCTTCCAAAGACCAATGCTGGGATCCTTTAGCAAGAAAAATGGATTAAAAGTATTGAGTGATGACCCCGGAACACAGCATCACTTCTCAGACATTTATGCCCCAAATGCCTAATTTCCATTTACGCAGCACACCCTGAGAAATGTTCTACTAACTACCTGAGCAGTGCTTCTCCAGGGTCCAGTTTATGAAGGCGAAGGGGAGAGCAAGGCTGCCACAAATAGAAAGGAACTTTGAGGACATGACAAGTAAGTGCAAAGTAAGATCCTAAGTAGATCTATGGTTTTGTTAGTAGTCACATAGGCATGGCTCATTTCTAGGTGTCAATAATTGTACATAGTAAGGTGTTGACATTAGGTAGGTCTAACTATAAACACTCTACAAAATATTTATTCAAAATTTCTGAAGTTAAATTTACTTAAAAACAAAGTTGTAAATTAAGAAATATCATCATTGGAAATGGTTTGCTGTTCCATGGGACTATTGCAGGGGGTCGGGGACAAACACCCTGACTCCCTTTCCTTAAGAGATGTTACCCACTACTCTTAACTTGGCTCCAGGGACCCCACTTTATGTGTCATTCCTAAAGGATCTTGACAGAGACAGATTTCCTTCAAAGCTTTCATGCTTCAACTTCAAGTCTGTTCCCTGGTACAGACCCAGTGAATAATGGAAGTTGCTGGTAGCTTTAGAATGTTCTGCCTAAGTAAAGGGGCAAAGCCAGACTTTGATCAGAAATATTTCTGTGTAACTGTTCTGATAAATTGTGTAAGGATAGCTTAGAAGAAGGAAACTAAAACCTCTAAGATGTGAATATACTTACTTTTATTCACATTCAAATGGTGTTCATGCAGTGAATTCACATTGCACGTAATCTTATATCTGTAAATTTTTTTAAAGGCTTCTAGAATTATCCAAGATTTGTGACCAACTCATCTGGATAAATTTTTATGCCTAGAACAGGTATTCTATAAGTATTCCAATTTCACCTAAGTCAATACTCTTAGTTACGAGAAATATCATTCCTGGCCAGGCACCAGTGGCTCACACCTGTAATCCTAGCTACTCAGAAATCTGAGATCTGGGGATCATGGTTCAAAGGCAGCCCAGGAAGGAAAGTCTGTGAGACTCTTATCACTAATTAATCAGAGAAAAAGGCAGAAGTGTTGCTGTGGCTCAAGTGGTAGAGTAGTAGCCTTGAGCAACAGGAGCTCAGGGACAGCATCTAGGCCCTGAGTTCAAGCCCCAGGACCAATAGAAAGAGGGGGAAAGGGAGAGGGAGAGGGAGGGAACCTAAGACTTTTTAACCTAATCATTTTACCAAAGTAATGCTCATTTATGGGACCACATCTTAAGTTAGGGATCTTAAAACAGTCCAAGATAACTCTGTCTTTGATCCACTACAACAACAGAGACAATTTTAAGAGTCTTAAATTAGATATCAAGGTAGCTTTGCACATATAAAGCAATCTCCACTCAGAACCTTAAGTCAAAGCAGGCATGTTTCTCGGTTAAAAGCGTAAAGCAGGGTAGCCCAGGGTAGGACGTTAGGTTGCTTTGGAAAGGAGATGGCTTTCTGATGTCACAGAGCAGCTGCAGGTTGTTTGCAGTGCCTTGTGTGTCTCTCAGGACAAGGGAGAAGGTGGTGCTTCTCCTTGCGGGAGCTTCTCTTTGTGATCAAGCAGTGCGGCCTTTGAGAAAGCACCAGGCCTTCAAATGGGCGTAACGGGAATTGGGACTAAAATAAAACTAAACCAAATGGTGGACACATGCTTGACTCCTTAATTTATCTGATTAGAGCCTACAGGCGCCACTGTGCAGAACATTTTCTCCTGTCTCAAATGCCATTAAGGCAGCAATGGAACTATTTCTAGGCTTGGCTCCAGATGGATGGGGGATGAGCCAACTGTGGATTCGGTTTCAGCCAGGAGCGGTTGTGGAACGGTGACAGACTGCAATCACTGCAAAAGTCCGCAGGCATCAAGTGTTCTTTGGAGTACATACCTGCCTGGAAGAGAGGCCCCAGCCCCATTTAGTGAAATCATAGTAACTTGACTATTGTCTTCTGATTTAGACCTACAAAATTCTAGTTGTATCTGCTCCTAACAAATATTTACTTGTATCTCCAGATGAGTGCCTTTGCTTTTTTGCATTTTCTTTGCATTTATTTACTTGCCTCTTTTTTTATTTAATTCATTTTTGTCGGTCATGGGGCTTCAACTCTGGGCCTGAGTGCTGTCCCTGAGTCCTCCAGCTCAAGGCTAGTGATCTACCACTTTAGCCACAGCTCCACCACTGGTTTCTGGTGGTTAATTGAAGATAAGAATCGCATAGAATTTCCTGCCCGGGGTTGGCTTTGAACTCTATCCTCAGTTCTCAGCATCCTGAGTAGCTAGGATTACAGGTATAATTTTACCAGGGCTTCATGTATGTCTGAGGCAAGCACTGTACCAGTAGGCCATATTCCCAGCCCTGAAACCACATTTTGAGAGGTGGAATTGGGAATCCTTATTGGAAAGCTAGAGAATGCAGGTGGACTCCTGTCCCAATTCAGCTCTCCACTGGAGTTGACCTGGTTTGTTGGTATTATTTTTCTGCTTTTTCTTTCCTCTCTAGATCACATCCTATTTTCTTGACAGTGTTAACTGTAGGTGTGGTGCTGCAGGCCTTTGTTCTGTGGCTTTTTAATCCCCATCCTGAGGTTTGAACTCTGTGCTCATTCTTGCACAACTTGCTAACCTACCTCCATGAATATCAATACTTCTTAATAAAACAACTACACAACCTACCTTCCAAATTGAGGCTTTTGACAATAAGTAGAACATGATAAATAAGCCAGCTAGGAGTGGTGGCACATGCTTTCAATCCCAGCACTCTGCAGGTACAGGTAAGAAAGATCGTAAGTTCCAAGCTAGCCTCATTTTTATGCAAGTGCCTTTTTAAACCAATAACCACATCAAAATAATGCAAACCAAGAAGCACAAATTAGAGATTTTCTGTCATTCCACTTCCTTGTCCCCTGCTTTCCCCACCCCTACTTTAAATCCTGAGGGAGAAAAGAATGAATGTATTTTCCTCCATAGATGACAGAGGGTGATGGGTCCTGGGAAAATATATGAGCACACTGGGAAAGCATTCTCAGTTCCTGACATCTTATTGCAGTCTCCAATAACACTTTCTTAGACTGTTGGTTTATTTCATTTTAGGGTATTTTCTTTTTTATTATTTATTTATTTATTTATTTTTCTTATTTATTGTCAAAGTGATGTACAGAGAAGTTACAGTTTCATTCGTTAGGCATTGGATACATTTCTTGTACTGTTTGTTACCTCCTCCCTCATTCCCCCCCTCCCCCTCCCCCTTTCCCTCTCACCCCATGAGTTGTTCAGTTGGTTTACACCAAATGATTTTGCAAGTATTGCTTTTGGAGTTGTTTGTCTTTTTATCCTTTGTCTCTCGATTTTGATATTCCCTTTCACTTCCCTAGTTCTAATACCAGTATATACAGTATTCAGTGTAATCAGATGAGATACAGTGATAATGCAGGTACAACCACAGGAAGGAGATACAAGAGGATCATCAGTAATAGAAGCTATGATTTCACATGGCATGTTGAAAGTGATTACAACAGTCGTTTCCGTAACATGGAGTTCATTTCACTTATCATCATCTTATGTGCACATAAGGGCATAGCTATTGGGCTCTTGTGATCCTCTGCTGTGACTAGCCTAAACCTGTGCTAATTATTCCCTATGAGGGAGACCATAGAGCCATAGAGTCCATGTTTCTTTGGGTCTGGCTCACTTTCTTAGACTGTTCGTTTATTTCGTTTTAGGGTATTTTAAATTTTTTCTTTAGTATTTAATATTCTCTCTTATTCATCAGAAAGAAGAGATTGTTCTTTCTGCATTTATCATATTCTCCTGATTTTTATTAGTTAACATTTTCATGTTTGCAGCATATTCCAATAAACTTCACACCCTCTCTCACTTGCCCTTCTCTTTCCTTCCTTACCAATACAATTCCAACAGATTTCATCACTATATTTTGTAGTTTCAAGCCATCTTATTTTGATTATATTTATTCTTTTTCATTTATGTCCCCCTCATGTATTTTATCCTGATCTGCTTAAAAGAACTCTGTTCACAAGATCTAAAAGAACAGGGAACAAATAGACTGAGAGTAGAAATATTTAACTGGTCATCATTTTAATACTATTAATGAAGCTTCAAACCCTTTCCCTTTGTAAAAGATGCTTTTAGAACTACCTACACAAATACCAGTTTAACCATTATTGCATCCTACAATAAGCTTGCAACTGGATGCAATGTATTTCAAAGTGAGTTTTGTACAGCCTCAAAAGTCCCCAATCTGAAAGATGATGCTCAGAGATTTTCATGCTTCATATTAATGTTGTCTAGAAATCTTCAAAAATTTATAAACATTTAGCATTAAGTCAATTCTTGGATGTTTTAAAAATATTTCAATGTGACTGCTTGTTTAACAATATTTTACTGAATACAAATATAAGCTAATATTTTAATTCAAGAAAATACACTGCAACTCTTGGATATTAAACCATTATGAAATTAAGGAAAACCTAAGAATCCCAACCAGAAAATTCTCAACAAGGTAAGTAACAAAGCTGAACCAGGACATCCTCCCTGAGCTGTGATTTTTTTCTACATGGGAAATCCCAGCATGCTTTAGCCCTCTGACTGTAATTGAAATTCAGGCATTCTTTATTCCACAAATATTCATTAAGCACACTCTCTGCTTGATCCTAGTTCTGATACTCGCAATCTACTTTGACAGTGGTTTGGCCTATACTTCAAAAGCACCAAAGATGTGTGTAGATGTTGCCAGTGTCCAGATCATCTCACATATTCATGATCTTCCATAGTTGAACACCCAAGAAGTCAGAATTGTAGTAAACCATATGTAAAATGTTGAAGTTTCATTTCAGAGCCACATTCTTAACCTCTTTTGCATCCAGGTATCCACCAACATTATTACCAAGTGTCAGAAGAGAAACATCCATTTCTCTGAGGGAAACGAGAATTCTTTTTTTTATTTGTTTATTAATTGAACACAAATTTTTTTACAAGGTGTTGTGCAAAAATGGTACAGTTACATAGTAGGGCAGTGTGTACATTTCTTGTGATATCATACGTCCTGTTTTTCTATCCCTTCTCTAGGTCAGGTAAACATATATACAATATACAATGTATCAAGAACATATACAGTATTCACAGACTTGGTCTCTACTGTCTCTCCGTCTCCCTTTGTTAACAGTCATATATCAGGGAGATCATGCCCCTTTGTTTTCTGTGTTCTAGGCTTGTCTCGCTCAACATTATTTGTTCGAGGGGAAACGAGAATTCTAAAAAAGAAATTCTATTTCAAGTAAATCGTATAGGAAATACAAAATTAAACAAAAGAAAGTAAGCAGAAGCACCAACTTGTCATTGCTTCTAGTAAGCTGAAAGGAACCAGTAAGTGCCATTCTAACTAAAATCACTTCCATCAAGAAAGAAGATGGGGGGGCTGGGGATATAGCCTAGCGGCAAGAGTGCCTGCCTCGGATACACAAGGCCCTAGGTTCGATTCCCCAGCACCACATATACAGAAAACGGCCAGAAGCGGCGCTGTGGCTCAAGCGGCAGAGTGCTAGCCTTGAGCGGGAAGAAGCCAGGGACAGTGCTCAGGCCCGGAGTCCAAGGCCCAGGACTGGCCAAAAAAACAAAAAAAAAAAGAAAGAAGATGGGAACCTGAAGAAGGGAACAGCACAGCTCTTAGGAGGAATCCCAACCTTATCTCGGCACAATAAATGAGAGTCTATCAACTTCTAGGAACCCATCTGCAATAATGTAACATTGCCAGAAATCTTGTTATGAATTTTTTATTCAAAAATGTATGTTATCTGAATTAGGAAAACAGAAAATTGCTATCAAGAGGATAAGAAACATTAATTTTAGAGTTATGCAAATGTTTACCATGGATATTTAGAAAACGTTTTTGAAGAAGATGCCTGAAAATCATAATCTTGACACAGTTTCAGACGGTAGCAACAAATACTAGGAAATGAAGAGAAGAAGGTAATGTGTGTTTAAGTGTTCACCTTTCTCAGGAGAATGCCACTAGAGACTAATTTGAAGTTGATATGGAGATGAATTTGAAAGTATTTTTAAGATAAATTACCAAACAATGGGTGTAAAACTGATAAATCACTAGCAAAAAGGGGGGGGGGGGAAATGAAGGAAATATAATCAACTCTTACAAACAGAAAGCTTTATATGCATTAGATTTATTCTGTCATAAAATTACAATGAACTGAACTATACACCGTTGTTAGTCATGACAGTAATCTCCCAGCCCTGATGGATTTTATTAGAAACACTCAGTGCTACCAGAAAGTACTATAGTGTGGGCATGTGGTGTATTTTACAGTCATGTCACTTAGCATACGCATGTAGCATGAATATTCAAAGCCTGATTCCAGGTTGTTCTTTAGCAGTGACCTTCAAGCATGCTAAATACTCTTTTAAAGCTTGACTTGAGAGGAAGAAAATCCTTCAGCGGAGGGTTTGATTTCTGTTTCAGAGCATAGCATTGAGGAAACTGTAGGGTTTTTAAAAAGTGCTGGATCTCTTCTATGGATTACTTACTCAATTGATTTTAATTGACCATCAATACACTTTCAATATGATAGTTACTACTCCACCAATCTACCTCATGCACTAGATTATTGTACATACATAGAGCATTATTTACATATACAGTAAATGTCTATATTGCTTTTCCATATAGAATTAAGCTATTAGGTCTATGGATGCTAGTAATTACTCATGATAATATATACTCCATCAAGTGCCTGTTGGTAAGGTTTGAAGTTCAACTGAGATGTGAAAACTTGACACTGTGTGTGTGTGTGTGTGTGTGTGTGTGTAAATAACTCAGTTGGAAAGGCAGCAAGTATGCCTTGTAGTATAAACAAAGTTACAAGGCAATATGGAAAGGACTATCTCTTTTCATTTAAAGTAGCTGTACAAAGAGGTTAACATTCCATAAGTTGGGTTATGAGTACAAGGTAGCCAGATTAATGTCACCCTTCCCATGGTTCTCCTCAATTCCCCCATCTACTCTTACTCTCAAGTTACATATTTTAATTTTACATATTGTACATTGAATATTCTATAAAGGACTATCTTGTTTTTATAAAACCACTATTATATATGTGGCCATGTATTAAAAACACATGCTATTCTATTATTGCTGGGAGTAGAATTATGGAAGTTTTACTCTATCTAAGGTGTAGACATTAGAAATATTTGAACATTCTACAATAAGCAGGTGTTAGTTTTATGAATAAAAAGAAAAACTCAAGCTAGATGCCAGAGGCTCATGCTTGTAATCATAGCTATTTGGAAGGCTGAGATTTGAGGATCACAGTTTAAAGCTAGTGTGGGCAGGAAATTCCATGAGATGCCTATCTCCAATTAACCACCAAAAAGCCAGAAATAAAGCTGTGGCTCAAAGTGAGTGTAAGTCTTGAGCACAAAAGCTCAGGAATAGCATTCAGGCCCTGAGTTCAAGCCCTGGGACCAGCACAAAAAACAAACCCAACCCCACTAAAAACAGCCAAAACACCCTCTTTTAAAAAAAATTGAGATTAATAACCCTAGGAGTTACACCACTAAATCTCATCTTTCATACTTTTTATGTTAAAACTTCTACCTTTGTTTGGTACAACTTTACTTAAAATAATCAAGTGGTAATATATCTATTTTCAGAATAAAAAAACACAACTTCTGATGTAGTCTGTATTTAAGATCCAAAATAAATAGGCACCTTTTATCATATCATTTGGTCTAATATAAAAGTAAAATAA